>NW_027224849.1:0-1200000 GCF_041296235.1 Equus asinus
TCTTTTGATTGAAGAGTTTAATTTATATTAAATTTTAAGTAATTATATATAGGTAGGACTTACTATTGCTATTTTATTAATTGTTTTCTGGCTGTTTTATATATCCATTGTTCCTTGTTTCTCTTCCTTTTCCTGCTGTCCTTTTTTTGTGTTTTCAGGTTTTTGGTAACTGTATGCTTTGACTTTTTATCATGTTCTTTTGAAGAATTACTATGAGATTTTTCTTTGTGATTACCATGAGGCTTACATAAAATACCTTAAACTTATAACATCCTGTTTTGAACTGTTAACAATTTAACATCAATATATTTTACATTCTTTATATTTTGGTTTCTTCTCCTCCTCAAATTTTAGATTTTTGCTGCTACAATTGAAATTTTTTTAGTATTGTGTAACTAATGACAGATTATTGAATTTTTGGTTATTTTTGCCATGTTGACTTTTTTACCTTGTAAACTAGAGTTGTGAGTTATACACCACTATTACCATATTGCAGATTTAACTATGGCTATCCATTTACCATTACCAGGGAGATTTGTGCTACTTTTTTGAGTTTTAATGATTTTTTTCTTTTGAGGAAGATTACCCCCTGAGCTAACTACTGCCGATCTTCCTCTTTTTGCTGAGGAAGACTGGCCCTGAGCTAACATCCATTACCCATCTTCCTCTACTTTATATGTGGGACACCTGCCACAGCACGGCTTGACAAGCAATGTATAGGTCCACAACTGGGATCCTATCTGGCAAACCGCAAGCCGCTGAAGCAGAACATGTGAACTTAACTGTGGCACCACTGGGCTGGCCCCTAGTAGTTGCATTTTTAATTTTTTAAGGAAATTTCATAGTGTTTCCCATAACGGCTGATCAATTACATTCCCAGCAACAGTGTTCAAGTGGTCACCTTTCTCTAGATCTTCACCCATATGATGTATTTGGACTTTTTGATAGTAGCCATCTTAACAGATTTGAGGTGATGTCTAATTGTGGTTTGGACTTTCATTTTCCCTATGATTGGTGAAATTGAGCATCTTTTCACATGTCTGTTGGCCTTTTGTGTATCTTCCTTGGAAAAATGTCTATTTATGTCTTTTGAGTGTTTTTTAATCAGGTTATTTATTTATTTACTTAACTTTTGAGTTGTATGAGCTTCTTATATATTTTGGATAGTAATCTCTTACGGTATGTATGATTCACAAATATTTTCTCCCATTCAATAGAGTACCTTTTTATTTGTTGATTGTTTCTTTTGCCATGCAGAAACTTTTCACTTTGATGTAGTTCCATTTGTTTATATTTTTCTGTTTTTGCCTATACTTTTTGTGTCAAAACCACAAGGTCATGGCCAAGAACAATGTCAAGGAGTTTTTTCTCTGTTTTCATCTAAAAGTTGTTAGCTTCAAGTCTTACTTGTAAGTCTTTAATCCATTTTGAGTTGATTTTTGTACATGGTATAATATGGAGTCTAATTTCATTCTTTTACATGCAGATATTGTGTTTTCTCAACATCATTTATTGAAGTGACAATCCCTTCGCCACTGTGTATTCTTAGTGCCTTTTTTTTTCAAAGATTGGCACCTGAGCTAACATCTGTGGCCATCTTCTTTTTTCTTCTCCCCAAAGCCCCAGTACATAGTTGTGTACTCTAGTTGTAGGTCCCCTGGTTGTGCTGTGTGGGCCGCCACCTCAGCATGGCCTGAGGAGTGGTGCTAGGTCTACAACCAGGATCCGAACTGGCAGAACCCTGAGCTGGCAAAGCTTAATGACTCGGCCATGGAGCCAGCCCCTTCTTAGTGCCTTTGTAAAAATGTTAGTCAGGTTTATTTCTGTTCTCTTTTTTCGTTTTTAGTGGCCTATGTCTTTTTTATACCATTACCATATGGTTTTGATTACTATATCTTTGTAACACAGCTTGAAATCAGCTTTGTTCTTGATCAAGATTGCTGTAGCTATTTGGGGTCTTATGGGTTCCATGCAAGTTTTAAGATTTTTTTCTATTTCTTGGAAAAATGCCATTGGATGTTGATAAGCATTGCTTGGAATCTGTAGATCATTTAGGGTATAACGAACATTATAACAGCATCGATTCTTTCCATGCTTGAGCACAAGATACCTTTCAGCTTATTTGAGTCTTCTTCAGTTTCTTTTACCAATATTTCATAGTTTTCAGTGTACAGATTTTCACCTCCTTTAGTAAATTTATTCCTAAATATTTTATTCTTTTTGATGCTATTGTAAATGAGATCTTAATTTCTTTTTCAGGTAGTGTATTGTTAGTGTATAGAAATGTAACTTATTTTTTGCATATTAATTTTATATCCTGCAAGTTTATTGAATTCATTTATTGGTTTTAACAGTTTTTTTGTGGAGTCTTTAGGGTTTACTATATGTAAGATCATGTCAACTACAAACAGAGAAAATTTTACTTCATCCTTTCTTATTCAGATGCCTTTTATTTATTTTTCTTTCCTAATTTCTTTGGCTAGGATTTTAGTACTATGTTAATTAGAAGTGGCAAGAGTGGCACCCTTGTCTTGTTCTTAATCTCAGAGAGAAAGTGTTCAGCTTTTTCTGTTGAGTATGATGTTAGCTGTGGGAATGATTGTATGATTTTAATTCTTCATTTTGTTAATGTCTCATTTATTGATTTACACATATTGAAACATCCTTTCATCGCAGGGATATGTCCTGCTTGATTATGGTATATGATCCTCTTAATATGCTGTTGAATTCAGTTTGCTAATTTTTGAGACTTTTTGCATCTATGTTTATCAGCAATATTAGCCTGTAATTTTCTTTTCTTCTAGTGTCCTAATTGGGCTTTGCTATCAGGATAAGTCTGGTCTTATAAAATGAGTTCGGAAGTGCTCCTTTCTCTTCCGTTTTTTGAAACAGTTTAAGAAGGATTGGTGTTAATTCTTCTTTAATTGTTTAGTCAGATTCACAAGTGAAGCCATCTGATCCTGGACTTTCATTTGTTGGAGGATTTTTGATTACTAATTCAATCTTATTCCTTGATATTAGTCTGTTTGGATTTTCTACTTCTTTTTATTTCTACTTTTTTGTTCAATTCATTTAAACGAGACAAAAACAAACAGCAATTTAACTATTTCTCCCATCTCCTTCCTCCCACCCCTGGCAACCACCAGTCTGGTCTCTGTATCCATGAGCTTGTATCTATCTATCGATCGATCTTTCTATAGTATATAGCATACATATCTAGCATACATATTATAGAGTATATACATGGTGTATAGTTCATAGTGTGTATAAATAGTGTGTGTTTGTATAGATATATTCCACATATAAGAGAGATCCTACAGTATTTGTCTTTCTCTGTCTGACTTATTGTATTTAGCATAATGTTCTCAGGGTCCAACAACATGGTCACAAATGGCAAGATTTCACTCTTTTTTATGGCTGAATAATATTACATTGTATATGTAGATATCATTTCTGTTTCCTCATGACAGTCTTGGTAGATTTTACATTTCTAGAAATTCATCCATTTCTTCCAGATCATCTAAATTGTTAGCATATAGTTGTTCATAATAATATGTAATGTGCTTTTTTATTTCTGTGGTATCATTTGTAATGTGTAATCTTTCATTTTGATTGTATTTTTTGACCCCTCTTTTTTTTTCTTGATTAGTCCAGCCAAATTTTCGCCAATTTTGTTTACCTTTAAAAAAAAGCATTTCTCAGTTTAATTGATCTCTTTTATTGTTTTTAGTCTCAGTTTTATTTATTTCTACTACAAACTTAGGACTTAATTTATTCTTTTACTAGTTCTTTGGAAACTTCAAGGTTAGGTTGTTTATTTAAGGTTTTTTTTTATGCAGACATTAGCTCCTATAAAATTTCTCTTATTAACTATTTTCATTCCACCTCAAAAGTTTAGTATGTGGAAGTGTAGTTTGAGATTTTTAAATTTATTATATAAATTTATTATATTAAACAGAATAATTTCAACTACAGCTTGCATGGTAATAACTTTATATTTGTCAACTTTCTCTTTCACCAGTCCCCTCTTTTCTAGTGTTAAAAAATATACAAGATGTTTCCATTTCCAACATAAAAACAAATTAATTAAAAATGGTCTAAGTTTTTGGAATTGTTACATTCAATGACTTGAATGAATCTCCAGACAAGTATGCTCAGTGAAAAAAAGCCAATCCTGAAAAATTATATAGTGTATAAAACTCCTCTCATATAATATTTATGTAATATACATAAATTCATGTAATTCATGATGGAATTATAGAGTTGAGAATAAATTAATGATTTCCACGAATTAGGGGAGGGTGTGTTGGTGTGGCAGTAAATGGCAAACTGATGGACTCTCATGGTAATGAACCTGATCTGTATCTTGACCGCAGTGGAGGACACTCTAACCTACATTCATAATAAACTTACATAGAACTAAACGCACACACCCACACACATACTTTCGAGAAAAGTAAAACTAGGAAAATCTGAGAAATATTGAGAAATTTTATCAATGTCTCTGTGCTGGTTATAATTATTGTACTTTAGTTTTATAAGATGTCATCCTTGAGGAAAGATGGGTAAAAGTTACTTAGTATCTCTCTGCATTATATCTTACAATAGCATATGAATCTAAGATTACCTCTCAAAAGAAAAGAGTTTAAATTAAACAACAACAACAAATCAAGTATTTATACAAACAACATGGGTGAATCTCAAAAACATGTAGAATGACAGAACTCTTACTCAAAACTGGATGCCATAGAACTCCACTAGTATAAACGCCCAGAAAACAAACTAATCCAAGGTGGTAAAAAGTCAGAACAATGTGGAAACTTCTGGGGTTTGGGGCAAGGATTAACGGGAATGGGCGTAGGAGGAAGAAATTTTCTGCAGGATAAATTCAACACACTACGTGGGTGTATGCATTTGCCAGAATTCATTGAGTGGTACATTTAAATTTGTGTATCTGACTGTATTTAAGTAAAAATATAGCATATGTAGTTTCACATACCAATTTTTTTAATTGAAAATATAGAAATAAAATTTAAAAATAAGCAAACAACTCTAATTAGTTAATATTATATATCTATCCTCAGATGTTCAGGGGCTAAAGTGTACCAGTGTCTGAAATTCACTTTGAAACAAATAAAATAAATAAAATGGACTAAATGGAGAAAGGCATTCATAAATATATAGTTATGTGATAAATAAAAAACAGTTAAATGAAGATAGAAATATGAGCATTGACTGTATATAAGTCTTTCAACTTATTCATTTATAAAATAATTTTCATACTCCAATGTTGGGAGAAAAACAAAAATATCAAAGAATATATAAAAACAAAAGATGTAGCAGCGTGGGCGGGTCGCGCGGGCTGCGGAGAGGCGGGCCGGGCGCGGAGCAGGGGAGAGGCCCGCGGCGGCGGCGGCGGCGGCGGCGGTGGAGACTGGCCCTGGCGGCTCGGGCCCCGCATCGGAGCAGGCCTCGCGGCGCTCCCCCGGCCGGCGAGCTGGTCAGCGAGGCCCAGGCCGCCCGCGCGGCGCGGGGAGCGATTGTTACTTTAGCTGATGGGTGCTTATCGGACGGCCCACATGGAGAAGAGCTTCATCGCTGCAGAAAGTGCTGTTGGACAGCGCTGATCTGGACTCCTGTCTTAGCCTTGGTTGTGGATGTCATGTTCTTGAAATCATGAATCCTATTTATAGCCCTGGTTCCTCTGGGGTTCCCTATGCAAATGCCAAAGGAATTGGTTATCCAGCTGGTTTCCCCACGGGCTACACAGCAGCGGCTCCCGCCTACTCCCCCAACATGTACACTGGAACGAACCCCACCTTCCAAACAGGTTACACTCCTGGCACACCTTACAAAGTGTCCTGTTCCCCCACCAGTGGGGCAGTGCCACCATACTCCTCCTCCCCCAACCCCTACCAGACCGCCGTGTACCCCGTGCGAAGTGCCTACCCCCAGCAGAGCCCATACGCACAGCAAGGCACATACTGCACACAACCCCTGTACGCAGCACCTCCTCACGTCATCCACCACACCACGGTGGTGCAGCCCAATGGCATGCCGGCGACGGTGTACCCTGCACCTATCCCTCCACCTACAGGCAACGGGGTCACCATGGGCATGGTGGCTGGGACCACTATGGCGATGTCAGCAGGTACCCTGCTGACTGCCCACTCCCCAACTCCTGTCGCCCCTCACCCAGTCACGGTGCCCACATATCAGGCCCCCGGAACACCCACCTACAGCTACGTGCCCCCTCAGTGGTGATCACCCTGCGATGTTTGAGGATGGAGCTGTGCGGTCACATAATGGAGGTTCCACAGCTGGTGCTGCAGGCCTGGCGCCTCCAGCCCGGACTTTCTTCCTAATGCTCTGACACTTAGCTAGCACTCCTGCGGCCCGCCCGGCAGGTCCCAGCGCCATGAGTCTCCAGCTGACTCTGGGTTGTTCTTACAGCAAATCCTGTTTTGTGGGCTGCCTGGCAATTTTTTAGCTAACTATAATGATAAAAACGGAGTATTAATCTATTCAGAATCACATCTAGTTGAATGCATGTTTAAAAAACAAACACAAAAACAAAGCTTGCTCAATCTACCTGCAGTGACTGATGCAAACCCATCATATGCAAAATCCAAAGGAATGGGAAGTGTTTTATAGCTTGTATCCCTAATGCACTGTTGTAACGTATGCCAAGTCTTAAAGTTGTACGTGTTAAAGCGAATTTCTTCATAGAGCAAAAAAAAAAAACGAAAGATGTAAAGATTTTGAGTAACTCAGCTATACAAATACACAATTTATTAAGTGACTATTGATTACAACCCTTAAATAAGTTAAAATAAATTGAATATTTATAAGGAAAAAATAAGAAAGAATTCTGCACTTAGAAATTGAGAACAAGTCTTCTAAATTGCTATAGGTTTAGGAAGATGTAAAAAGAAATATATCAAGATGTATGAAAAAGAAGGAGATACTTTTCAAACTTGTAGGATATGACTGAAGACATATGGTAGAAGGGACATAAATTGCGGCCTGCATTTAATATTTAGTCACAGAAATACATTTACAGGAATGTTAGGCAATATATCTGGGGAATTAAGAGATATCTGAGAAAAACAAACTAAAAATAAAGTAAAACAAAAGTCTTCTGCCATATAAAAAATGATTAATTTACCATAAAGTAAAATTTAAAACAAACAGTAAACAGGTTCTGGAAGTTAAGGATGAAGATTTTATAAGAAACACAAAGGGAAAAAAAGTATAAGAAAAACTGGATGAAAATGCTACATACAAAAATTAATTGTTAAAGAATATATAACTAAAAAAAGTGCTAATTAACAGAACAGACATAACCAGTTACTGATTATTCTGCTGAATTGTCACACAGTGTAACCCTCTCAGACAACATCCAGGTAAACAAATTGCTTTAACATAATAAGCATCACCAAAATAAAGTAAATAAGTAAATGCACAGGAGGAGATATTTGAAGAAATAATGAAATTTTTTTCCCATTTGAAGCAAGATTATATTTCCCCCTCAAAATTGATATGCAATGCCAAACATAATATAGTAAAAAAAATCTACACATGGGCATATTTGTAAAGTTTAAGACCATGAAAGGTAAAGAGAAAATTCTAAACTTTCTCAAAAGAATGCCTTACAAAACAAAATAATTATGGTCTCATCTGGCTATTCCGTGGCAACACTGATATATTTTATGCTCAATTTTGCAATAAGGAAACTAAAAGCTTCAGTTATTTTCCCAAAAATACAGCAAATGGGAGAGCCTGTCAATGTTGTCCGAATTTATTCCTAAGTAGTTGGATCCCGAGTTTCCTATACTCATCACCATATACACTTGTGTGTGCTCCTCTATATACGTGACTTTTATTTGTCCTTCAACTAGTATCTACCCAGTTGAATGCAAGTACAATATGGCAAGCAATGTCCTCAGCACTTTGGATGCATCAGTGAAGAACAAAGACAAAAATGCTTATGGGTGCATTATATTTTAGGTTGAGTGCATGTGTGTGTGGGAAAGGCAGATACTAAACGTAAACATAATAAATAGGTAAATTCTATTGTATGCTAGAAGATCATCAGTGCTACAGTGAAAGGAAAAGTGGGACAAAAGTGAGGCCCATCAAGAGTGACGGGGGTGATAGTGGGGAGCTCATGCTAGGCCCCACTGAGTAGCTACCTTTGGAGCACAGACTGGAAAGAAATGAGGGAATTCACCCCATAGATTCTTGGAGAAAGAGCAGTCTAGTAAGAGGAACCTCCAAGTGCACCAGCCCTCAGGCATGACTGTGGACAGTGTGTTCTAGAATCACATGGATGCCTGTTTGGTTGGAAGGAAGAGGAGAAGGTGAGAGCAGTGAGAGATGAGGTCAGAGGGTAAGTAGGACCTACACTGGTAGGGTCCTGGAGGCCTTCATGGGGACCATGGCTTTGGCTCCAAGGTTGCTGGGAAGCTGTTGCAGGGCTTTGAGCTGGGGAGTGCCATGATCTGACTCTCACATAGGACTCGGGCTACTCTGTTGAGGGTAGGTTGCTGAGGGACATGGACTGAAGAAGGGAGATTAGGCAAACATTTCAGAAATTCGAGTGAAAGTTATGAGCAGCTCAGAGCAGAGTGGTAGCTGTGGAGGTCCTGAGAAGTCACCAGATTCTGGGTGTGTTTGGAGGTAGAACCAACAGAAAAGCTGGTGGACGGGACACAGAGTGTGTGCAGTGAGAACCCTCATGGGTGACCTCAAAGCTTTGGGCTTGAGGCGCTGAAAAAAGTCACTGCCATTCAAAGTACTGAGGAAGGAGGTGCTGGGGCAGTATGGGATGGGGGATCAGGATACAGGTTTGGACTTATGATGTCGGAGATGTTTAAGAGCCATTCAAAGGGAAAGGTCACCTAGACAGGTGGATGAGTGACTGAATCAGCAAGCAAATATATATGAAATCTTTAGGAACCATCAAAACAAAGGCAAACAACCCACTAGAAAAAAAGTGTGCAAAAGGAATGAACAATAGTGTAACAGAAATTGTGGATGACCAATAAACATATCAAATACCACTGAGTATAATTAATAATTATGGAAATGAAAATGAAAGCATTAGGTAGTATTCCACACCTGCTATTTTTTTGTCAAATACTCAAGTGAGCGAACGGACCAGGTTTGGACAATGATGTGAAGCACAGTGAACTCGGATGCATTGGGGGTAGAAGTATAAATCTGTGCAATCACTGAAAAATAAACAGGAATTACCTGGTAAAGGTTCTACAATCATTTATTTTTGTCTTAAGTGTTCACTGTAAAACAATTTCTACTTTCACAAGGAGACTTGTCCAGATACACTCATTGAACTCTTATTTGTAATTGCAGAAAATTAGAGGAAAAAGACCTGAGTAGATTGTGTTTAAACAACATAAAACTATACAGAAGTTATTATCCTTTTAAGTGATTTATAAACATCAGCACATCAGCATATCCCAGGACAAAAGGCAAGAAAAGAAAAGACAAAAGAACACTTCCAGTGTGATTCTTTGAATATAAAGCTCAAAAGAGACACACACATATTTGAAGATACAAACACTTACGATAAGGTTATAAAGAAACCAAAGGATTGACTGAAACAAATTTAAAAATGTAGCTCTCTGGGAAATGTAGGAAGAGGCCACCAGGGGTTTGAATGGATTGCTGATGTATATTTCCTATATATGTGATGATCACAGGTTATTACATTTTATTTTAAATGTGTAAATATTAATAAGATGTATTCTCTTGTGTGTACAATATATTTTATAATAAGAATTAAAATAATTTTAATTTTAAAAGTTTCAAAAATCAGCACAAAACCACTAAAGAGACTTCACCTTGTGGTTCTACTTCACCATATTAATGAGTACACTATTGTCATCCCACTCTCGATATACTTGCAAACACAGACCTGCTTCTGTTAAGCAAATGATCCACTCACTGCGTTCCAGAAATAACCTAAATATGGCAAGCACTCAATAACATTTGCACCAAAGTAGACCGGAAATCAGCAGTTGATTTGAACATTCACAGCAATGGGAAGTCCAATGGCTAACAAATACGGGAGGAGATGATCACTTCCATACCTAATCCATAGACAGCAATAAAATATTACTTTATTCTCACCAGAATGATGATAAACTTAGCATCATGGTTGTGGGATCCCAAACAAGCAAAAAGATGATGGAGGACATATTACTGTAGATGCGACAAAAAAAGTGCATAAATTTGGACCAACTTGTGGAAGAATCTTAAACAATTTCTGCTCCAGACACACCCCAAAGACTAATAGTATGCATATCAAATACATGTGTATTTACACGTTTGGAGAAAAGTTTTCTGTGACAAGAAACTCTAGTTAAATAAATCTGCAGATCTGAAACAGGTGAAATGTTGCAGAATGGGTGGATCTGAACTACAGGCTCTGTCACTGGGGCAGAGGGCAGCAGCTTCCCAGAGATAGAGATGAACTGGAGCAAGACCCTTTATGTGATGTCGGAGGACGTGGTGGGCTTTTGCCTTTTGCAAAGGGCTAATACATATTAATCAAACTGATATCTGTGGTTAAGCTTTTAATGGGAAGTTTTGAGGTCAGGAATTTGAGGAGAAAGGCTCAGTATTACTGCAAAGGAAATAAGACAAACTGTCTTCTGGCTGTGGACCTGCTATGTCCACAATATCTGAATGGGGAACACAACTCAAGTCATGAATCATGGGAACCAGTTTTGAGTTTGAACCCCAGATATCTGCTGAGAGGAAGTTATAAGCTGCTAGACAGAAAGGGTAAGCACAGATGGTGGGAGACAGAATATAATGTGTAAGTGAGTTTGTCTGTGTATTTGCGTGACACAGAGAGAGAGATCCAAATAGTTGAGTCTAATGTTAAAAAAAAAAATAACCCCAAACTACCATAGAAATAGGAACTTGTTACAGGTGGAATTTATATTGTGGATAAGAAAAGTCTTGCAACATACACATGCACACTTGAAATTTAATGAAATAGAAGTATAACTTCCATTTTAAAAGAACAGGAAATTTTGAAACAAATCAGGAAGGATGAAAGGAGAAAAATGAATGCAAAATAAACAAAACCAGAAACTTGGAAACGTAAAATATATGCACTGAAATAAAAAATAAAATAAATGGGACGCATTCTAGAATCAACATAGCCCAATAAAAATTTAGTTTACTAGAAGACAATAATGAGATATCTGCCCAGTATGTGACAAAGAAAAGAAGGTAAGAAATATAAAAAGCTGTTATAATATGGAGAAAATGAAGAGCGCATGGAGGTAAGGGGTAATAAAAATTAGCTATGAATTTTGCACCCTTTAATAAGATACACAAAGACTAAGCGCCATACAGTATGTTAGAAAATTGTGACTTTCCAAATCATAATTAATTATTTGGAGTATTATTAACATCTGTTTTATAATGTTATAATAATGATAATTATGTTATTATTATCTTAAACATTTATTGGATCCAAATACTTTCTTTCAAATTAGCACAAGAAAAAATGGGGGTGCAGAGATTGTGGGAGGCCTCAAACATGTTTCAATCCAAACGCTGTCTTTAAGTAGCTGGGAAGGTAGAAGCCTACGTAGAAGACGATGAATATAATCTTGCGCTGGTGCATTACCAGAGTAGTAGGAAGGAGAGACAGCTAATGGCACTTTTCTTATCCTAGAAGTTCTCCAAGATAATCAATAATTTTCCTTCCATGAGTGCTGAAATTGAAGTACCTACTGAAATAAGTCAATTCATCCTATCCTATGATTTTTGTATTTTTTACTGACTTGAGTGAATGTTTTACCAAATTGATACCATTTGCTGGGTTTTGTTTTTGAATAGTCTAGCCTCCATTCTTGGGCTTTATGAGTAAGTGAAATGTGTGTAAACTTTAAACAATCAAATACCTTCTTATGAAGTAAATTAGTTGAATAATATGTATTTCTACATCCAATAATATGCCCAAGTATATTTTTATTTCAGTGATAGTTTTGGCATAAATGCTGACATGGTCAAAATATTAAAATAAAGCTGTTATGAATCTGGAGTGATGACTTCAAGATACTGAAATAAGTGGTAATGTTGGAGAAAACAGTGCATCCTTGGAATGATGAACTTATTCCAACCGCCAACCATCAACCCCTTAGGATAGATTCTCAGGCTAACAGAGTCCTCAAGACCCACACTCAGAATGGGCCAAAAAGGCTGAGAAACTTCAGAATCCCAGTGGGAGAGGCAGTGAAGGCTACTGGGCTGTTCCAATTTCTGAGGAATTAAGCTTGGGGGTTTCTGGGTGTAGGATTTTGTTTGCACTTTAAGATCTCTTAAAAATGTCAACCAGATGGTTTTCAGCTTTATTATGTAGGTTTTTTTCCCAAGCAGAGCTATGATTAAACTAGATACTTCAATGGGCATCACAGTTTCTCATGTATTATAGAACCCTCTGCACTGGCACAAAATTTCTCAAACTTTACTCAAAGTTGTTCAAAGTTTCTCATCTGTGTCCCCCATTAGGCAGAGCAGGCACACGTCAGGCCACTGGCTGGACAGCATTTTCTAAGCGGACATCTCTCATCGTGGTCGAGGGCTGACTTCATCTCTCCCACAGACCCTCTGCGGACAGTGGGGGAGGCGGCCGTGGCTGCAAGTCTTCAGCTGCTGCCCAACCTTCTTTGGTGACAGCCCAGGTCTGGCTGGCAGTCTCTCACATTTATTAGCTATTTTGCCCCTAACCTAAAGAGAAATAAAATATTTATGTGTAATTAGGGAGCATTTAAAACACAGTTTCAGGCAGCATAATGCCTTTCAGCATCATGACAAAATTCCTATGACAAAGTTATTTCACCTGAACTGTAACATCCAGTTAGAAGTAATACGTGAGTTCAGCAAGGCTGCTGGATAAAATATTAATATACAAAATCAACTGCATTTTTACACACTGCCATTGCTCAATCTAAAAAAGAAATTAAAAATACAATCCCATTTACAATAACATCAAAAATACTTTGGAATTAATTTAACAAAAGCAGGGCAAAACTTATACTCTGAAAACTGTAAAACATCTTGGAAAGAGATTAAAGAAGACCTGAGTAATGGAAAGCCATCTCATGATCATGAGTCAAAATAGTTAATACTATTAAAATGACAATATTCCACATATTGATCTACAGATTCTACGCAGTTCTTCTCAAAATCTCATCCAGCTTCTCTGCAGAAATTAACAAGCTGAAGAACTTTAAAACAGAGCACTTAGAACATGATCTTAGGGGCTGGCCCCATGGCCAAGTGGTTAAGTTCGCGCCCTCCACTCTGATGGCACAGGGGTTTTGCTGGTTTGGATCCTGGGTGCAGACATGGCACCGCTCATCAGGCCATGCTGAGGCAGTGCCCCATATAGCACAACCAGAGGCACTCAAAACTAGGATATACAACTATGCACTCATAGGATTTGGGGAGAAGGAGAAAAAAAAAAAGATGATTGGCAACAGTTGTTATCTCAGTTGCCAATCTTTAAAAAAAAGGATGTAATCTTAAAAAGTAGTCAATTATTATATATAATAAATCATAAATTAGCAAGTTAGTGTCTTTTTCCTCCTGCATCCCAACAAAGACAGGTAAAGGTGAGTCATTTAGGTGACTTTTTCCTACTCAATTTCTGCCTCTGTACTTTTTGTAATTTACTGTCTTCTTGCAGAAATTCTGAAATGCCTTCTAGTAATCTAAGTAATCTTATCCAGAATTGGCTCAGATATCAAGTTACTTGCTAATGAATGCACTGATAATATCAGTGTAATGATAACATCATTGTAAAGCAAGGATGCATAGTCCTGTTGGGATGGCCGCCAACACTTGCGTGGTTCCCATTGGAATAGTTTCCCCACGCACCACATCAAAGAGCACAGCTAGACACTGTTTACTCACAATATCCAATAATAAATACCTTGAGTATAACCTCTCTAGTTGTTGTTTTGACTGCATAGATAATGATAATAGTACTTTTCTAGGCAATCATCATACAACAATTATAGCAATGATTAAAATATCATATTCCATTTTTCTTAAAGCTGTACCAGTAGATATCTACATTATCCAATCTGCGATCCTTGTCCAAAAGAGTTGAGTTCATTCTATTCATTCAGTATATATTGCCAGACATAAGGACCTTGTTAAGAATTGAGTATGGAAATAGTGTTTTGTCAATTTTTCTTCTGGGTTGACAGAGTTAATAATCCCAAGGCCACTTTCCCAGGCTGTGGCACCCCTTTCACTTAGCTAAATTGGTTTTGAGCAGCTCAGCATTTTAATTTCCAATCACACTGACTGTTGCTGATAGGAAGGTTGCAAGTCAACCACTTTATTTAGATGAAATGGAGTATATCTGAAGACCACTCATGATGGTAAGTGTGAAGAAAAAGATAATTCACAAGTCTTGTCTTTTAATTATACTGCTCTTCTTTGGTCATTATTTATTGACCAGGCTATTAAATAAACCTAAAAATGGTTGTTGCAGGTGTATTACAACAGAGAAAAAATTAATTCAAGATATAAGATTAAAAACAATCAGAGTCTTCATGGAATTTATGGTTATGGGTTGTAAGTAGGTGGTGGAGGAATTCCCAAGAAGGTAATATTACAGAGATTTATATTTAGATTATTTTAGGAAAAGTAAATGCAAAACTATCACCAACTTATTTGGTCTAACCATTGTTGAGTCTTAGCTCAGATAATGCCAGAATTTGTGTTTCAAGAAATGAATTTGCAATAATGTGGCATAAAATGCAGTTGGACAAAGCATGTAAAAGCACACCATGGGGCTCACTAATAAAATTCTCAAATTATGGCTGAAGGTGAGAGTGAACACTGAGTTAGGGTGTCACTATGAGCGCTTGCATTACGGTTCTCAGGGCTGTTGTTAAAATACAGAGAGTTGGGCTACAGACAGAAAAGAGAAATATAAAAAATTTAAATTTTAGTTACATAGAAATATTTAAGCAAAAAAAGGAATTTCTGATAAAAATAAACAAACATATTCCAGCTTCATGGTAGGATGTAGAAAGTTGATGGACAGGGCATAGCTCTCACTCTTACAACACCACCAACAAGAACACCACCACCTGACAACCTGCAAATCCACATGTCCTTGAACACACCAGTGAGCTAATGACAGGACAGCCAACTGAGCCCAAGTCTGAGAAGAACAGGTGTCTCTGAAAAATGGCATGCGAGCACTAACTTACCTGGGGCAGGTGTTGCCTGACACCAGTGGGAGGAATTGGGCTAACGCTTTTAATGACTTAGGAAGGCTGCGTGTGGGCTGGTGAGGGACTGCAGAAAGCCAGGGCCACAGACACAGGCGATCCCCATCCGCTGAAAGACTGCACTTCATGGACCTAAGAGGTGCTCAGGGAGAGACAGACAAGTGCTGAGGAGTCCTCTGGGTGCAGGAGAGTCAGCTACTTCAAGGCCTGACAACCCCACAGAATCCTTCTCTGCTTTTCTGCTAGGAATGAGATTGTGAACTGAGGGAGCCAGAATAAATGCACTGCCACCCCTGGAGCAGTGGAGAAGAGAGGAGACGCTCTCTTCCCCTGGTTAGGGGCAGGAAGGCACGCAGGCCCAGCTTGTTAGAGGCCTCTTGAAGCTGACCCCTGGAAGGCCACCTCTGGGACCCAGAGACAAGGTGATGACTGCCTGAGGCTGGGCTTAGACAAAACCAAAAGACTCCCTGACACACACACAGCCAAACTAACATGCAATGGGGTCCACTCCTGGGAGGGGATGGGGCGTGCTGAGGGGCTCTCCAAGGCACAGTGCAAAGGGAAGACTGAAGCTGAGGATGGAGTAGACATTGAGGAGATCCCTCTGAGAAACCAGTCAGACCATAAACACAGATGTCCCTACGGAAGCCTTGGCAGACTGAGTGTAACCAGAGCAGCCATAACAAAGAACCAAGCTGGACTCCTGGGGAGACTCACTCAGTGCCACACTGAGAAGTAGGGCAGAAGGAGAGCGCGCATTTCCAGGCCTAAACCTATCTACCTCAATTCCTACCACCCTACACAATATGTCTGGGTTTGACAAAAAGTTAGAAAGCATACAAAAAACAAGAAAAACACACTTTTAGGAGACAAAGCAATCAACAAAAGCAGATTCAGCAGGATTTTTTGTAGAAATCGAGTAGCCCATTTTACTGTTTTCATGGAAATGCAGAGAAACCAGAACTGCCAAAAAAATTTTGAAAAGAACAAATCAGACTCGTGATCTGATTTCCAGATTCACTGTGAAGCTACCGTATGAAGACTGTGGTATCGGAGAAAGGATAGACACATAGATCGATGGAACAGAATAGAGTTCAGAGATAAGACTGCACAGGTATAGAGCAGGAGGTTCGGCCAGGTTCTAAAGCAATTCAAAGAGGGAGAGAGAGTTTATTCAGTAAGTAGTGTTGAAGTATTTTGATATGCATGTGTGAAAAATGAACCTCTACCCATATCTTCTACATTAGACAAAAACGAACTTAAAATAGATTTTAGTCCTAAATGTAAAATCTAAAACTGTAAACCTTCTAGAATAGCAGGCAGCAAACCTTGGTCCTGTGGCCTAGTCTGGCCCCAGCTCGTTTCTGTATGCCCCAAGAGCTAAGAATGATTGAACATTTTTTAAAGCATTGTAATAAAAAAAAGACAGAGAGAGACCAACATGCAATGGAGATCGTGTATGGCCTGCAAAGCCAAAGATATTTCCTATCTGGCCCATTTCAGAAAAAGTTTGCCAATCTCCATTGTAGAAGAAAATATTTATGACCTTGGGGTTGGCAAAAATTCCTCAGATATTACACCAAAATGTGATTAAATGATAATCTTAATAGAATAAAAAACAAGCCATACATAGGGATAAAGTATTTTCAAATCATACATCCATAAAAGGAGTTGTATCTAGAATATATAAAAAACTCCCAGAGATACAGGAGGAGGGGAACCCAAAGCAGGTGAATGCTGAGGGATGTGCTTCATTGGGGCACCAGGACACAGAACTTCACACCCGGTCAACACGGTCTGTGTGTGAGAAGCAGCAGGGGCATCAAGGGCCCAGGGGAAACCTGTGTTGCCTTGCATCTGGGCTCAGGGACCACGGGCAGCTGTGCACTGTCCATAGTCCTGAGTCAGGTCACCACAGACTGGGAAACCCAGTCCTTGACTAACTGGCTGACAGGGATCCACATTGGGACTCCCAGCGGGTAGGCACTGGGAGGGCTTCCTGGCTTCCCCAGCAGCAGCCTGGAGAGGCTGGGCGATGCTCCTATTGGGTAAATTTTGATGAGCGGGAGGCAGTTGTTAAGTTTCTCCACCTGGAGAGACTCTCCTGCAAGGTGGCTGACTATCAGGTCTCTCTGCAAACACAGAGCAGTCAGCCGCACTCACGACCAGCTGGGCGGGTGGGTGCTGCTGTCTGTCGTTCTTGCGCTCCGTTCTCCTGTGTCTGATTTCTCCCTCTCCCTCCTTCCTGATTCCCTGGGACTGCACCCCCATAAACTGTGATCACATAAACTTGCCCTAAGTTGTGTTTTCTAGGGAACCCTCACTAACACAGCTTACAAAGATAATTACTTAGATGTTTATGCATGTTTTTATATATTTAAAAAGACAGAACCAACCAAAAATGCTTAAATATTATGGGTGGGATTGTGACAAGATAGTAGGAAGATTTTAAGTCGTTAAATGGATCAAAGCTACAGATGAGAGAGTGGGGATATACCTCCCGTAGATGCTTTGAAGGAGTTGTCCAGGGGGAATTAATGACAGAGTGATGAAGTCGGAGTTTCAGTGTGGATGTCAAGATCAGTTTTCCTGTACGAGACGGGAGTACTCTTTGGGCAAACCAGTGACTCTATAAAAATTGACCATGTTCTCACAGGGTTGGAAAATATACTAGGGAGTGAACACACACACTGCTACAATGGGTCACTTCTCCTTTTTTGGAAATATCCAAAAAACTAACACAATCATTGGAGACTGTAAACCATAAGGTGCAGAAAGTGTCTCAGAATCCGATGGCCTCTGTGGCCCCTAATTTCTCTCCTTCTGGGGCTGCCTACAAAACAAGAGACTCTGATGCTCACAACCAAGGCAGAAGCAAAGCTGATTCAGGAAATAAGTCTTGAAATAAAAGGCAAGGGAACACAGATGACAATGATACATAGCAGAAGAGAGGAGAATGGCCTGAAACTCAATTGAGAAGAAAAAAAAAAAAAAACAAATGGGGACGGTGAGAGAGAGGCTAGACAGCTGCAAAGCCTGAAATAGGAGCAAACTCCTAACTGTCCAATCAAGTGGCTGAATTCCACAACTGTCCTCTAAACGAGGACTCATTGTCCCAGAAGTCCTACTTCTGAATCCTCTATGAATCTCGAGATTTGAACCTGTATGTCTCCAGGGCCCAGAGGCCGTGGGTTCCAGGATGTGGTATTTGTCTGGAGACCAGAGTCACCACCTTCAGATCCTGCTCATTCTCAGGATGGAATGTCTTTGCTATCTTCTTACCATCAGACCCTTGAAAACATGGAAAATGCTTAAAGACTCAGCACTATCATGGAGAAAGCTCCATGTAGACTAGGTTTCCTGGGGAATAATTATGATAAGGGAGTCCAGTTACTTTCCACAACTATTCTAAACAGGAAATGCATTGATGAATAATTCCAGAGTAATTTTATACCTTTGTGAAACAAGTGATCAAGATGAGGTAATAGGTCCCAGTGAGCTGGCAGTGATGGGATTGGGGACCTTGGCTTGTTGGGTATCTTTGTGCTTGACTTTCCTAGGGGAGAGCCACCTTGGAACCTTCCTGCTTCCCACCTTCCCAGCTTTCCTCCTCCATCCTCCCCAGCCAGCCCATCTCACTCCACAAGAGGCTCCCTTGGGACCATCCCATGAATTAGACCCTCCTGTCACTGCAAAGACACTGCCTAGACAAGATCTTTGACTAAGAAACAGAAACGAGAGACTTTTTGCCTTGATGCCAATTTCCCAGATTCTAGTGTCTGGCTTTAGAATAACAAATGTTCTGAGAGTAATCTTGCTTCTGATTGATCTCGGGTTCCTGACAGCATCTGGCCTCTGTCCTGCTGCTGCTGTTCAGTGGACGTTTAAGAAAGGAACTAACAGTAGGCTAAGAAAACAGACGTCTCACAGTCAGGTCACCTTAGAGTAGTCGTTCTTAACCTGTTGGAGTGAAAGGCTATATAAAAATCAGATTAAAATGACATTCCTTATTCTATGAAAAAAATGAGCTTTGTTCCTGGAGACACTCACAATTTTGCATACAATTTCATAGGTTTTTAGACCCTGCCCCATGCTGATCCACCCTTTAGACACAGACGGGGCGGTTTAAATCACAGACATCAGTTGTCTCCAGTCTGGAGGCTGGAATCTGATATCAAGGCGTAGGCAGAACTAGTTCCTCCTGAGGCCTCTCTCCCATATCTATAGATGCCGTCTTCTCCCTGTGTCCTCACATGGTCATCCCTCTGTGTGTGTCTGTGTCCTGATCTCTTCTTATAAGGACACCAGTCCCATTGGATTATGGTCCACCCTAGTGACCTCATTTTCCCTTGGTCACCTCTTTAAAGGCTCCGAATACAGTCACATTCTGAATTCCTGGGGTTAGGGTTTCAATATAGGATTTTAGGGGGACACAACTCAGCCACGACAGTGTGAAACACTCATGAATCCTGTCTTAGCCACTGCCAGATTCACACAGAACCTGTGAAAATGTGCAGAACCTGGACTTTTTATCTTTCCTGAGGAAGATTCACCCTGAGGCAACATCTGTGCCAGTCTTACTCTTTTTTGTATGTGGGATGCCACCACAGCATGGCTGACGAGTGGTGTAGGTCTGTGCCTGGGATCTGAAACTGTGAACTATGGTCAGCAAAGCAGATGGTGCTAAACTTAACCACTAGGCAACAGGGCCAGCCCCCAGAAGCTGGACTTTCATTTTTTTTTTTTTTGAGGAAGATTATCCCTGAGCTAACTGCTACCAATCCTCCTCTTTTTGTTGAGGAAGACTGGCCCTGAGCTAACATCTGTGCCCATCTTCCTCTACTTTATATGTGGGACGCCTACCACAGCATGACGTGCCAAGCGGTGCCATGTCCGCACCCAGGATCCCAACCAGTGAACCCCAGGTCGCCGAAGCAGAACATGTGCACTTAACTGCTGCAAACCAGGCCAGCCCCAGAAGCTTTACTTTTGATTCTCACTTTCCCATTTCACCTTGGGGCTTGAGGACTGATCCTAGAGGAGAGAAGTTCCCACTGGGATCTCTCAGCCACTCTGCGCTCCTCCAGCACGGTTGTCTGCCCAGACCTTAGGGACGGTCATGCAGCCGCTAACATTCCCCATGCACCACCCAAATTCTAAGCAAGGCCTCAAAGCCCCTCAAGACCCTCTCCCAGCCGATCTTTGAAGGCCTCTACCTCAGCCTCCCACTCTCCGAGACACCTGCCTCTGTGGCCTCTGTGCTCCTGACCTCTCTGCCCCTTCCTCAGTTCACCTGTCACCACAGTCTGCTCTGGGAACCCTCCCCCAGAGCCCATTACTTCTCCTCTACACCCAGCTCCCACAGGTGCCTGTAGATGCTTCCAGGCAGGATCATGCCTTTACCCCCATTGCTGCCCTCTTTCCTTCTTGGAAACCTGGGATGAGGCCTTGGACTGGCCGTGTGTTAAGCCCTGTTGTGCTTTTCAAACTGTTGTAGTTTAGCAAAGAAAAAAGATGTCACTAAAAGAAAGAATCAATTCATCAGACTCATTCTATTCCCTGGAATCAAGCAAAAGCCTATTCAATCCAAGAATGTTTCTCATTAATAAGTGGAAAACTTGCAGAATCCCCTTGTTCTTCCTAATGGACCTTGGTTGTTATGAGCTCCTCCTACATTTCCCAAAGGTAAAGGCAGTGTGTGTGTGGTGGGAGTGCAGGGTCCAAAAGAATAAATAAGTATTTTCTGCAAAGACTGGTGAAGGAGACTGCAGAGGGAGGCCTGTGGGCTTGGTTATTGATGCCACAGCTCCTGGTTGCAAACTTGAATGAAGCTCTTGTATTCTGTAGGCAACAAGAAAAAATATCCCGAGGTGGACAGAATCCTCAGATAAGTTTCTAGTTCCTGAACCCATCAGTGACATAGAAAACACTGGCTGTCATGTTAGACTGTGCATTGAGTTTAAGCAGCCCTGAGTCCATCTCTTCAATCTCCCCCCAAGCAGAGAGCTGGGTGGGCAGGGGCAGTGAGGAGGGAGGGGTGTGGAGAAAGAGGTGGTCGCTGTGTGCCCAGAACAGTTCTGCTGGGGATGGGGGTCAGGTGGCTGCGGGGTACGGTCTACATCCCCGTGACCTTACTGACATTGTCTGGTCCTGCCCAGTGCACCGAGGGCCCGGGAGTGTCCTGGAGTAACTGACTCTCATGCAGCAGAGCAGACACTGGCTGGCTGTGTGGAGGAGCTTCCAGGTCCTGGGAGCTGGGCTGCAGATGGGACTGGCATCTGTGTCACAGCAGGGCTCTGAGCTCCCCAGGGGCCCCAACTCCCACCTGGGTGTGGGTTAATTGTGCCGCCAGCTCACCCATGTCTGTGAGCGGGAGACTGGGGCATCGTCGGCAGATTTCACCAGATGGTGGTGGCCAAGGACACAGGTCTCATCCTGGAAGAGTGGTTGCACACCTGGGTGAGTTCACAGGATGTCTCCACAGGAAACTATGGGAGGAACGACAGATTGTCCTCTGTGGAAATTTAGGTCCTGGTGGCTTATTTGTTCCTGTTGGTGGGGAGGCCTCACTTTAGCCCAGCTCAGGGTCCATTTGCAGCAGAACAAAGTGGGCGACAGAGTCATGGATTTCCAGTGTCAATGAGGACACAAGCAAGGGGCACACCCTGGGGGGTGTGAAGTGGGCCGGCCACCATATGGAGGAGGATCTGGGAGGTGTGGATGGAGGCACCCCACGAGGCCTCAGCAGGAGAGTCCATGGCCAGTCTGGAGATTTCAGCAAAGAGGAGCCTGACGTTCTCTGCACTGTGGAACGGGGAACGTCTGCTTCCCCACACTTCCCACCCAGACAGCTGCTGCAAGGATCAGGTGGACCAAAGCCAGATGCTCTGAAGCAGCAGCACCACATCCTATGCTGGAAGTGTCTGACCAGGAGGCTTCTCTCCTTCCTACTCTCCTCCATGAAAGAATAAGGGGGAGAGTTGAATTCAATCTAATTCTTGGAAACTGAGTAAAGAGAGAAACAAGGAAGGGAGTATAACCCCAGAGAATGCTGTTCCAGGCCTGTGGGGATGAGCCACCCGCTTCTGTCTCCCCAGAGCTCCTGGCCGCAGAGCCCCAGCCTCCTCGATGCCGAGAGGACAGACTTGGAACCTAAAATTCGCACTCACATGCCCCATCTTCTGCCCACTGAGAGGTACTTGGGACTAGTCCACATGACCAGCAGCATCCATTTCCCTGACCGAGGGCACCTTGCTGTGCTGGCCAGGGGTTCACAACAACCAGGAGCAGGAACTGGAGGATAAAAGCCAGACTTCCGGTCCCTGCAGAGTGACTGGGACGTATTCACATGTCTCTCAGAGGGTCCCTTTGGGTGTCCATCCTTTATCGCCCACAAGGTAACTAGTTTGCTACCCGTCCCGTATTCCCACACCACTCCCGTCCCAGTGTCACTTCCCACACTGGGGTGTTTCCTGGGGTCACCTCCTGTACCCAAGGCCTGTCTCAGGGCCAGCTTTAGGGAGAACGCAACAGACAGAAGTCTCCTTTAACCTTTTCTGTTGCCAGTGACAGTTTGCTGTGTCCTTGCTGCCATCCGCATAACACATACATTTTGGGGCAGACATTCTTAGACTAGGGTTCTAACAGTCATTTAGGATTCTCTATTATAATTACCTGAAGCCATTCATCCTTCTCTTACACCTGGGCAACTTTCATACCTGAGAAAATGAAATGCACACCTAGTCCTATAGAATTTTATTCTATCTATTTTGCCTTTCCCTAAAATTGATGAGTCTTTGACATCCTCAGTCCTAGACTCAGTATAATGATGATTTAATTAGTGCCTATGTTGGGAGAATAATTTATTAAAATGTGAAAAAATTACTCAGTATTCCGATCACACTGAGTCATCAGATCTGTGTCTTCATTTGTCTAATGCATGCATTTGCTTTTTAACATAAGCAGATATCTAAGGCAGCTACTTTACTTGATGGGGGTTGTGGCCTGTGAGGAAGGAAATGAGACATTTGGAAGCCTTTGGTGCTGGAAAGTCTTCAGACCTCTCCGCACAGCCAAGGAGAGAACCTGGGGCAGGATGTGCCACCGCTCATCTCATAACTCAGGCCTGCCCCACTGAACGCAGACCCTGTGAGTCCAGAGCTGTCCACCAGCCTGTTCCTGGAGGGAGGACGAGAGTCTGACCTGTGGCCAGCCCACCCCCAGAGGCAGTGACAATGCAGTAAGTAAGGGTTCCTGTTTAAAAAGTTGTCTGGAATACCAAGACTGCAGAGCATGAGGCTGAGCATGGCCCCTTCCCAGTGTGGCCCATGAAGGACTTATCCCATGTGGGGCTCATGGTGTGAGACACAAATCCTGATTATCGTGAGTTTGCTTCTAGAGCAAACCTAGGGTCTAGTTTTCCAAATTTGCTGAAGAAACCAACTCAAGCTTTGGTTTCGTGCTTTGAAATGAAGGGTGGTGTGAGACTGGAGGGGAAGGTAAATCGTGGAGCACACTATGGGGGCTGAGGGCACGCATTCCACGATTGGACAGAGGGTGTTGGGCAGGCGTGAGTGACCAGTTCTGACACTGCCGATGTGACCAGCTGCTTAAAAATTTAGGTCGCAGTTTCCGTATATGTACAATGAGAATGTACCTAGATTAGGTTGTGAAAATTAAATATAAAACCTATGTAAGTGCCAGGACTCAGTAACTACTCAATGAAGGCTTGTTGTATTTTTACTGAGAAACGATGAATATGGCATGTTTTTGATAAACTTCTTAAATGAAAGATATTTTTGATTATTCTTTAATGCTGGTTCTTTGTAAGAATTGTCATTTTCTATTCAAACTATTGGATTAAAAAAGAAACAATCCTTAAACACGACTTTGCATTTTCCACCCTCAAAAACAAGCTATCCTTTTAAGCTCATCAGGCTTATTATGACAAATGCTCTGGAGCTTGATCATGTTTTTTTTTACGTGGCAACTTCAGACTGTGCGTCTGTATGATTACCTGCTCACATTGATCACAATAGTTGAGTTTGAACAAGAATCCATTAAAAACATAGTTCTTTCCATTTGCCGTGTATATAATTTCTGATAGCCGAGCTGGTAATGATGACTTTGAACACCTGGACAAACATCTTCACAATGTGATGTTTAGACCCTGAACTCGCCTTCAGAAATCACCTGGATGGGATTCCACCACACGGATGCCACTGGGCCCACCCTGTCTGCATGGGCTGACCATCAAGGGGGCGCCGATCCAGGAAGCCCTGAGGCCCTAGAACTGGATGAAAATGCACCTTGTTTACTGTGGCCCCCAATTTACCCATGTTTTTCTTATCCTAACGTTTCTTCCTCTTTTTTCCAATCACAAAACAACCACAATGAAAACATCGTGCAACATATACAGATATCTTAAGTTACCATTTATATTTACTGCAGGGCAATGGACATTTCACTTCAAATGTGGGTGTGTGTGGGAAGAGGTTTTGTCCAGTGTTAGCTAAGAGCAGGTCATTTTGATGACTCAGTGAAACATTCAAGTCCATGGAAATCTCCTCACTCAGTTGAAAGTGAGGCATTGTGGGGTGACCAGCTCCCTTACATTCCTATTTTCCAGTTGAGTTTCCCACGGGATTCCTAAACAAATGTGTGCACACTTACTGTCAGAGGGGAGAGAAGCTGCACAAGTGGAGATGACCTTTCTTTGGGCCATATGCAGTGAGTGTGGAAAGGGGCTTGAAGCAGAGTGTCTTCAAAATAGTCTCCTTTTTGGCTTCATGATTTCCAGAGGACCGAGTTCATGGAGGAGCCATGAGTGTGTAGGGAGGCACATGCCTGTTTCCTGACTCTTGGCCTGTTTTCCCTGGGTGTCGTCTACTGACCTGCACTGAGGCCTGTGTTTGCTCTTGCTCTGAAGACTAGCCAGTGGACAGTCCTCTTGATTGCATCACTGTGCACATGGACCTGATGGAAGCTCAGCAGCAGCAGGTTGGAGTGAAGCTAGTGTCCCCTGGCCTTCTGCCCCTGTCAGCCTTGGCATTGGCATTGTGTCATGCAGTGTTCCAAGGGGGCACAGCTGGAGGAGGGCAATGTCTTGCCCATGAGAGCAGCACCAGGCCATGGCCAAGACTGTCTTCTTCATCTGCCCTTGCTTTGGGGTAGTCATGCTGTTTCAATGGGATGGGGACAGAGGAGCCAGTAGATGCCACTCCCCCGTCTGTATGAGGCAGAGTCAGGATGGGCCTCCTCCCAGCTTTAAAAACCACAACCAGATCTGTGTCTCTACCTCTGCTGTCCCCCGAGAGGGAAGGGGAGCACTGCTGGAAGGAAGAAGCATCAAGAAGAGAAACAAAAGAGCTGTTAGTCTCCTGCAGTGTTAAATCTGTGTTTGTTCTAACAGCTTGATAAAGCACAATTTTTCAAAGAGAACTGAAAAAAAATCTTAGAAAAAGTATACCTCCCATTAATTTTGCATTTAATTATTATTGTTTTTTAAAATTAGAAACCTAATCTGAGGCATCAGAGGTGAAATTTTATCTCTAGGAAGTTAGAGGCAATGTTAGTAGCTGTGGTCCAGTGTAATTTTAAATTAAATTAAGCATTGAGTTAGTCAAATAAAGAGTGCAGGATTGATTCTGAGCTGGAGTTGGTGATATTTTGAGAACCGTACTCATTCTGCACTGAGTGTGAGGCAAAGTGGTTATTATGCTTTAAAACAAATTAGAAACCTTGTTGATAAGCTGGGGTTTTTTTGTACTGCACTGAACAAGCAAACAACAGCAGCCAGACTAGAGCGTGTTAATGGATCATCACCGTCGACACTAAGGCACCTGCCTGACTGCAATTTCAAACGGCTATGATTCATTAGATATTTTCCTTCTGTCGAAAGTTATGTATGACCAAGAGCCCCACCCTGGTTTCCCATTATGTGAATTTGGAACATCGGTCACAGGCCTGGTGTGAGTTCTGACCTCCGGGAGAAGGGACACTAGTAAGTGAACCCACCATCATCCTCCATTTATGTTCAGTCACATGTCAATTAGCAACAGGGACACATTCTGAGAAATGCGTCATTAGGTGATTCTGTCATTGTGAGAACATCACACAAACCTAGATGGCGTAGGCTTCTACACACCCAGGCTACATGGTACTATCTATGGAACCACCATCGTATATGCAGTCCGCACATTTTCTGTGAAGCGTGTGTGTGGGGAGGGCCCATGGGTGGGCGCTGCTCTCCTCCCCAGCCTCCCTCCCTCCTGACAAGCCAAGCCTGTCTTTCCGACCTGGTTGCAGCCTGTGTAGGGCTTCCTGCCTCTCAGGCAAGCTTGGGTCTGGCCTTCCCATGGACATTCCCTTCCTTCTGTCCAGCCTGCCTGCAGTCACCAGAAATCAGCTTTTCCTCCGGAGGTGCCCCTAATGTGGTGTGCGGTACAGATTCTGAGGTTGCGGTCAGATCCTGACAGCGAAAGACGTCCGGAGATGCCACTAAAGTGACTGTAGCCAAATACCCCTTCCTCCCTTCTTTGTAAGCTTTTCCTGGGGGGAACATGTGTGCAGGCCATCCCCACCTGAGATCTGTGTATCCCGCCCTGGGTCCCAGGTTTACATGAAGCAGCACCCTGAGGAAGCAGCGTGCAAAGGCCCGGGGCTGGGATTGGCATCAGGAGTGTCCTAAGGAAGGTATTCACAAAAGAGCAACCAAGGGGAGGAAGGGCTTAGGGACCAAAAAGCAAGTAGACTGCGTCCTAGGACCAGCTGCGGTGGCAGGGGGGCTAAGTCATCTGAGTGAACTCATGGGGGATGGGGTGAGATACAGGATTCCACCCCACAGAGGGGCGTGCATGGGGTTTTCAGATGAGGACTTGATGCTAATTTAAGCTAATTTGACAATTCATGGCTTGGGGGAATTAGAGTGAATCCCATACCTGGTGATGCCATAAATATCCAGCACTTCAGATGTACAGTGAGATGCACAGGAGTGGAGCAGTGGGAAGAGGGTTAGATTTACTTGGAGGGGAATAAGAATCATGGAGAGCACTTAATGTTTACTATGCATTTCTGGCGCTCCAATTGGCATTATTCTTACTAAATCTGGGTAGAGAATAATTTATTACTGATATCCAGCTTTTGATTGATTATACAAAGACAAAACAGCAGTGCTGGGTCTGGGACAGAGGAGGAGAGAGGCCTCGACCCTCCACAAGGCAGGGCCTGTTATTCCCACCCTTATGCCCCAGCTCCCAGAGCACCTCAGGACCACCTGCTGAAGGATTAGTAAGGGAAAGATCAGGAAGACCACCCCTTGCCCCGGTGGCCTGTGCTCTAGTCTGGGTGAGTCTGTTCCTCCTCTCCTGGATGAATTATAACTATCACGGTTTATAATGAAGCCCAAGTTTGCAGTTGGGTTTTGCAGGAGATGTCAGAGTGGCTATGATGCGATGACCCCGTTTGCAGCCAGAGCCCTCCGTTGGACAGGGTAGCCTGGCTGAGACACCCAAGGCCCCCAGAGACACCCGCTGGATGGCACTTTCCTTCCTGAGACTGTCCAGCTGGCCGCCCCTCAGGCATCCTTTCTGGCCATTCTTGGCATTGCTGGGGCTACATGTGTGTGTAGGTATTAGTAAGTTTTGCTTCAGGTGCCTGAGTCAGTAATAATGAGCAAAATCATATAATATGTCAAATTGCTAGTGATTTAGGTTGTTTGACTTAAATAGAACACTTTTTCTTCAAGATTGGAGTACATTTCTTGGATAAATTCTTAGACTCTTACAATCTCCCAAAACTGAATCAAGAAGAAATAGAGAATCTGAATAGACCAATCACAAGTAAAGAGATTGAAACAGTAATCAAAAACCTCCCCAAAAATATAAGTCCAGGACCAGAGAGCTTCTTGGGAGAATTCTACCAAATATTCAAAGACAATTTATCACCTATTTTTCTCAAACTATTCCAAAAAATTGAGGAAGATGGAACTATTTCTAACACATTCTATGAGGCCAGCATCACCCTGATCCCAAAACCAGACATGGACAACACAAAGAAGGAAAATTACAGGCCAATATTGCTAATGAACATAGATGCAAAAATCCTCAACAAAATATTGGCAAAACAAATACAGCAATACATTAAAAAGATAATACACCATGATCAAGGGGGATTCATACCAGCAACACGAGGATGGTTCAACATCTGCAAATTAGTCAATGTGATATGCCATATTAACCAAAGGAGGAACAAAAACCACGTGATCATCTCCATAGATGCAGAGAAAGCATTTGACAATATCCAACATCCATTCATGATAAAAACGCTCAATAAAATGGGTCTAGGAGGAAAATACCTCAACATAATAAAGGCCACACATGACAAAACCACTGCCAACGTCATATTCAATGGGGAAAACTGAAAGTCATCCCATGGAGAACAGGAACATGACAGGGTGCCAACTCTCACCACTCTTATTCAACATAGTGTTAGAGGTTGTGGCCAGAGCAATTAGGCAGGAAAAATTCGTCTCATTTCTATACACTAATAATGAACTAACAGAACAAGAACTCAAGAATACAAGCCCTTTTACGACTGCAACAAAAATAATAAAATATCTAGGAATAAATTTAACCAAGAAGGTGAAAGACCTATTCTATAAGGAAAATCTATATATATAAGGAAAACTATAAGACATTACTGAAAGAAATCACTAATGACATAAATAAATGGAAAGATATTCCCTGGACGTGGATTGGAAGAATAAACATGGTTAAAATGGCCATAATACCTAAAGGAATTTAAAGAGTCAATGAATTCCAATCAAAATCCCAATGACATTCTTCACAGAAATATAACAAAGAATCTTAAAATTCATCTGGAGCAAGAAAAGACCCTGAATAGCCAAAGCAATCCTGAGAAACACGAACAAAGCTGGTGGCATTGCAATCCCTGACTTCAAAACCTATTACAAAGCTATAGTAATCAAAACAGCATGGTGCTGGTACAAGAACAGACACACAGATCAATGGAACAGAATTTAAAGCCCAGAAACACAACCAAACATCTATGGACAGCTAATCTTTGACAAAGGAGCCAAGAACATACAATGGAGAAAGGAAATCCTCTTCAATAAATGGTACTGGGAAAACTGGACAGCCACACGCAAAAGAATGAAAGTAGATCATTGTCCTTCTCCATACAAAAAAATAGACTCAAAATGGATCAAAGATTTGAAGGTAAGACAGGAAACCATAAAACTTCTGGAAGAAAATATAGGCAGTACACTCTTTGCCATCAGCTTTAAAAGGATCTTCACAAATGCAATGTCCACTCAGACACGGGAAACAAAAGAGAAACTAAATAAGTGGGACTTCATCAGACTATATAGCTTCTGGAAGGCAAATGAAATCAAGATCAAAATGAAAAACAACCCAGCAACTGGAAGACAATTTTTGCAAATCATGTATCTGATAAGGGGTTAATCTCCATAATATATAAAGAGCTCACACATCTGAACTGGAAAAAATAAACAACCCAACCAAAAAGTGGGCAGAGGATATGAACAGACATCTTTCCAAAGAAGATATACAGATGACCAATAGGTACATGAAAAGATGCTAAACGTCTGTAATCATCAGGGAAATGCAAATCAAAAGTACACTTAGATATCATCTCATACCCATTAGAATGGCTATAATCACCAAGACAAAAAATAACAAATGTTGGAGAGGTTGTAGAGAAAAGGGAACCTTCATCCACTGCTGGTGGGAATTCAAACTGATCCAGCCACTTTGCAAAACAGTATGGACATTTCTCAAAAAATTAAAAATAGAAATAGCATATGACCCAGCTATCCCACAACTGGGTATTTATCCAAAGAACTTGAAATCAACAATACAAAGAGACTTATGCACCCCTGTGTTCATTGCAGCATTATTTACAATAGCCAAGATATGGTAGCGACCCAAGTGCCCAAAAACTGATGATTGGATAAAGAAGATGTGGTATATACATATATATATATACAATGGAATACCACTCAGCCATAAAAAGATATAATTGTCCCATTCACAACCACATGGACGAAACTTGAGGGCATTAAGCTAAGCAAAATGAGCCAGACAGAGAAATACAAACACTGTATGACTTCACTCATATGTTAAATATAAACAAATTTATGGACAAAGAGAACAACTTAGTCGTTAGCAGGGGCAAGGAGGGGGAGGGTGAACACAAAGGGCACAGGGGTACATTTATATGCTATTTGACATATATTAAGATGCAACTGAAATTTCACAATGTTATAAACTATTTAGACCACAATAAAAAATTGTAAAAAAAAATTGGAGCACATTTCTGATGAGGGAAACGTACCACCTTAAAATGAGCATGTGCAGTCTGGTTTGTTTGCTTCCCATGGAAAGCATATCTACACGTGGACACATCGTGCCTGACTCGAGTGTTTGCATCCTTGAGGCATCTTCCTGCCTTTCAGAGGGGCTCCTATCAATCTGGAGGGCAGATCCCAGGAGGGCGTGGGGAGAGGCTGAGTGGCTCCACGTGGAAGCCATACTTGCTGCTCTGTCTCCATCCTGAATGAAGGGAGGTAAGTTTAAACTCCTCAGAGTCATTTCCAGCTTTTTCCTGAAAAGAGGAAATGTGCAGGTGAGCTCAGCTGTGTCCTGGCAGACGAGGTGCCTGGCACAGGAACAGCTGGGTAGCAGACACCCAGGGCTCACAGCGAGTGGAGAAAAGGGGAAACACAATGGTGTTTGATGTGAAATTCTGTCTGAGATTGCATTGAATCTGCAGATTTCTTTAGGAAATATGGACATTTTAACTACATTTATTTTTCCAATTCATGAGCATGTAATATGTTTCCATTTTTTTATGATATCTTCAATTGCCTTATAGTTTTCAGTGTGTAGGTCTTTCACCTCCTTGGTTAAATTTTTTCCTAGATATTTATTATTTTGTTGCAATTGTAAAAGAGATTGTATTCTGGACTTCTCTTTATGCTAGTTCGTTATTATTTATAGAAATTCAACTGAATTTGTAAGTTGATTTTGCACTGTGAAACTTTGCTCTAGTTGTTATTTCTACGTTTTCTAGTGGATTCGTAGGGTTTTCTATATATAGGATCGTGTCATTTGTAAACAGTGAGAGTTTCACTTCTTCTTTTCCAATTTGGATACTTTTTATTTCTTTTTCTCACCTGATTACTCTGGCCAAATCCTCCATTAGTATGTTGAACAGGAGGTGGCAAGAGTGGGCACCCTTGTCTTGTTCCTGTTCTCAGAGAGATGGCTTTCAGTTTTTCACAATTAGTATGATGTTGACCTGGGTTTGTCATATATGGCCTTCATTATGTTGAGATACTTTCCCTCTCTACATATTTTATGCAGAGTTCTCATAAACAGAAGTTGGACCTTTTCAAATGTTTTCTCTGCATATATTGAGATGATCATGTGATTTATATTCCTTATTTTGTTAATGTGGTGTATCACACTGATTGATTTGCAGATGTTGAACTGTCCCTGCATCCCTGACATGAATCCCACTTGATCATGTTGTATGATCATTTTAGTTTATTGTATTTGGTTTGCCAATATTTTGTTGAGGATTTTTGTGTCTATGTTCATCCATGTTATTGACCTGTAATTTTCCTTCTTTTTGTTGTCCTGGTCTGGTTATGGTATCAGGGTGATGTTGGCCCCATAGAATGAGTTAAGAAGCATTCTTTCTTCTTCAATCTTTTGGAATAGCTTGAGAAAGATAGGTATTACATTTTCTTTGAATGTTTGGTAGAATTCTCCAGAGAAGCCATCGGGCCCTGGACTTTTGTTTTCTTGGGAAGACTTTGCTGACTCTTTCAACCTCTATACACTTGATTGGTCTATTCAGCTTTTCTATTTCTTCTTGATTTGCTTTTGGGAGGTTGTGTGAGTCTAAAAATTATTCATTTCTTCTAGGTTATCCAATTTGTTGGCATATTGATTTTCATACTATTCTCTTCTAATTCTTTGTATTTCTGTGGTATCCATTTTAATTTCTCCTCTTTCATTTCTAATTTTATTTATTTGAGCCTTCTCTCTTTCTCTCTTAATGAGTCTGGCTAAGGGTTTGTCAATTCTCCTTATGTTCTCAAAGAACCAGGTGTTAGTTTCATTGATCCTTTCTATGTCTGTTTGTTTGATTTTTGGTCTGTCATTTATTTTTGTTCTAATTTTTATCATTTCCCTCCTTTTGCCGACTTTGGGCTTCATTTGTCCTTCTTTTTTGAGTTCTTATAGGTGTAGTTTAAGATTACTTATTTGAGATGTTTCTTGTTTGTTGATGTGGGCCTCTGTTGCTATGCATTTGCCTCTTAGAACCATTTTGTTGTATCCCATAACAGGTAGTATGATGCATTTTCATTTTCATTTCTCTCCAGGTATTTTTTTTTATTTCTCCTTTGATTTCTTCATTGATCCAATGGTCATTCTGAATTATGTTAGAGTCTCCATACTTGTCACTTTCGCAGCTTTTTCTTGTAGTTCATTTCTAGTTTCATAGCATTGTCATCAGAAAAGATGCTTGATATGGTTTCAATCTTCTTAAATTTATTGTCTCACCTTGTTTCACAACATAGGGTCTATGTTTGAGAATGTTCCATGTGCACTTGAGAAGAATGTGTATTCTGCCGTTTTGGGATGAAATGTTCTATGTATATCTTTTAAGTCCATCTTCTCAAGTGTTTCATTTAAATTCAACATTTCCTCGTTGACTTATCGTCTGGATGATCTACCCTTTGATGTAAGTGGGGTGTTCAGGTCCCCTACTATTACTGAGTTGCTTTTAATTTCTCCATTTAAGTCTGTTAATAGTTGCTTTATATACCTGGTGCTCCTGTGTTAGGTGTATACATATTCATAAGGGTTATTTCCTCTTGGTGGAATTTCCCTTTTATTATTATATAACACCCCTATTTGTCTCTCATTGTCTTTTTTTATCTTGGAGTCCACTTCCTCTGATATAAGTGTGGCTACTCCTGCTTTCTTTTGCTTGCCATTTGCTTGCCACATCATCTGCCATCCCTTCCCTCTGAGCCTGTGTTTGTCTTTAGAGCTGAGATGTGTTTCCTGGAGGCAGCATATTGTTGGGTTTTATTTTTTAATCCATTTGGCTATTCTGTGTCTTTTGATTGGAGAATTCAATCCATTTACCTTTAGAGTGATTATTTATATATGAGGGATGAACACTGCCATTTTATCTCTTGTTTCTCAATTGTTCTCTATTTCGCTTGTTTCTCTTCTCCTGTATTTCTGACTGCCATTTCAGTTTGTTGGTTTTCTTTAATGGTTTTAGCATTATTTAGGATTTGTGTCTCTACACTGATTTTTTTGTTTAGTGGTTACCATGAGGTGTGTATAAATGATCTCATAGATGAGACAGCCCATTTTTTGTTAGCCTCTTATCTCCGCTACCTTAAGCAGGTTCCATCCCCTCCTCTTCCCCATCTAAGTTATTGTCATAACAAATTATTCTGTTTTGTGTTGTGACTCTGTGATTAAAATGAAGTGTTTATAGTTAGTATTGACGCTTTCCTTCTCTTTATCTTTTATGTTATTAAGTGGTTTCTAACCTGTTCTGACAGAGAGCTGCGAATTTATCATTTTGTCTATTTATCTCTTTGCTCCAGGCTTTGTAAAGCTTTGCCTTTTGTTTTAGGTATGAAAGCATCCTTGATCATTTCTTGTAATGGAGATCTAGTCACAATGAACTCTCTCAGCTTTTGTATATCTGGGAAAGATTTTATTTCTCCAACATATCTGAAGGATAATTTCTCTGGATAGAGTTCTTTCCTGAAAGTTTTTGTCTTCAGTATTTTGAATCAATCAGCCCATCCTCTCTAAGCCTGTCAGATTTCTGCTGAGGAATTCACTGAAAGCCTGATAGGGATTCATTTGTAGATTATTCTCTTCTGGCTTGCTGCCCCTAATATCTTTTCTTTGTCGTTGACTTTTGCCAGATTTGCTATTATATGCCTTGAAGTTGGTCTTTTGCATTCATGGAATTAGGAGTTCTACTGACTTCATGTAATTGTAAGTCCACTCCTTCACCAGGTTTGGAAAGTTCTCAGCAATAATTTCTTTGAACAAGCTGTCTGCTCCTCTTCTCCCTCTCAAATGCCTATAAACCTTGTTTTGCATTTCCTAGTTGTCAGATAATAAAGAATTTCTTCATTTTTTTTTTTTAAAGATTGGCACCTAGGCTAACAACTGTTGCCAATCTTTCTTTTATTTTTTTTTAAGGATTGGCACCTGAGCTAACAATTGTTACCAATCTTTTTTTTTTTTTTTCTGCTTATTCCCCAACCCCACCCCCAGGTACATAGTTGTATATCTTAGTTGCAGGTCCTTCTAGTTGTGAGATGTGGGATACTGCCTCAACGTGGCCTGACAAGTGGTGCCATGTCCGTGCCCAGGATCCGAACCTTGGGCCGCTGCAGTGAACTTAACCACTCAGCCACGGAGCAGGCCCCTCTTCATTTTTCTTTTTAGTCTTAGTTCTCTCTTCTCCTCTGCCTGAAGCATTTCTATATTTATGTCCTCTAAAGTGCTAATTTTGTTCTCTATAACATCAGCTCTGTTTTTAATGTTTCTATATTTTTTTAGTCTCATCCGTTGTGTTCTTCATTTCCAGAATTTGTTTCATTTTTTTTTTAGAGCTTTAATGTCTTTGGTGAAGAATTTCTTTTGCTCATTAATTTTACTCCTGAGTTCATTTAACTGTATTTTTGAGTTTTCTTGTAATTCACTGAGTTTCTCTGTGTCAGCTATTTTGAATTCTCTGACATTTAGGTTGTAAATTACTATGAGTTCAAGCATGATTTCTGGAGACTTGTCATTTTCCTTCTGCTTTGGAGTGTTAATGTAGTTCTCGTGGTGTTTGATGAAGTGCTCCCTTGCTGGTAAATAGTGGTAGTACCAGGCCACAGATTCCACTTGCAACTTCTTGGAGGGAAGGTGCCATACTTTCTGAATCCTCACCCTCAACTGGAAGTTGTGCTGACAAGGACCATCTGTGTCTGCCTGCTGGCCACAGGCACCTGGCTGGTCACATACACTGTGCAAGTGCTCTAGCGTGGAAATGCTGCCTTGGCTTGGGACCATCTGAGCTAGTGTGCCAGGTGGTGGTGGGTATTTCTTGCACAAATGCACACTGCTCTGAACTTATGGGTGGTTTACCTGGGCTGTTGTGCTTGGTGGGGTCACCTACATGGTAGCTGCCTGCACCAGATGGTATGGAGCACCAAACTGTATGCCAGTCCTACATGCTGAGCAGAACTCTCAAAATGAAAGTGTTCACAAGAATGCCTGCCTGCTTCCCCACCTCTTCCCAAAGTTTTTCACTGGCTGCCACACAAAGACCCACAACCTAGATGATTGCAACTGGGGAAAGGCAGGTGATCTGATCAAATTCTTCCACTGTTTCTAGGAGATCCAGCAACCCCACCATTAGATGTATGGTTGTGTTAGTCTCTCAGACATCTTATCATGCCCTGTGTGGAATGCTTTGTCCAATAAGGAATACCCATTTGGGTTTAAGTTAGGGGGAAGAGACTAAGGGAACAGCTCACAATGCCGTGATGCTGACATCACTCTCTCTGTAATTATCTTTTTTTACTATCAGTCCATGGAGCATTAAAAGTTTTTGTCTGTTTTTAGTAAAAAATATTATTGAGACATAGTATACAAACACTTCATAGATTTTCATTAAAGGAAACCACTACAAGGGGCACATTTATTGGGGAGTAGACATAAAAGCACATGAAAAGCTAATGCTGTGCTCTTTTACATTGTCTATCACCCCAAAAGTAGCCCTTTTCACAACTATGGATAGCATAGATTCATTTCATCATTTAGTTTCTTTAAATCTTTATATCATGTGCCTGTTTGTATCTAGCTTATTTTTTCTTTTAATGTGTTTTGGGTTTTATTATCTTTTTATTTAAATTTTTTTCTGGGGCAAGATTTACCTTGAGCTAATATCTGTTGGCAATCTCTCTTTCCTTTTCATTTCCTCCCCAGAGTCCCAGTATGTAGTTGTGTATATGTTAGTTGTAAGTTCTTCTATGTGATGCACCACCACAGAATGGCTACTGACAGATGATTGGTGTGCTTCTGTGCCTGGGAACTGATTCTAGGCCACAGACACAGCACCAAACTTTAAGCACTAAGCTGTCAGGGTTGGCTCTATATCTGGATTATTTTCCTTCATATTATATCTGTCAAATTTATTTCAGTCATTTGTGCATTTGTAGATCATTAATTCACATTGCTCCTGAATTCTCCATTTGGTAACTATCCTCTATTTACTTACTCATTTTTCTTAAAGAGCATATGTGAATATTGTACAGACTAAGTGTTACAAATGCTCCTGCTATGAATGTTTTTATGCATGTCTATTAGAGAGTATATTTTTAAAAATTCTGTTGGAAATGACCTATGAGTGGAAGTTCTAGAGCATTGAACATGCTTATGTTTATCTTTTTTCCATCAGCTTTATTGAGGTACAATTGACAAATAAAAATTGTATATATTTAAGTTGTACAACATGAAGCTTTGATATATGAATGAACCATTAACTGGTAACCATCAATGACATTCTTTTTTCTTCTTCATATACCCACATCTGGAATATTGAGTGCTCTTCCTAACTTCAGAATATTTGCATCTCAAATACTGTCTTGGTTATTCTTAGCCCATTGTATTTTGACATAATTATTCAGAATTAGATTACAAAGTGGGATTTTGACTGTGATTCCATACAGTTTGTATGATAATTGTGAGAAGAGAAAATCTTTTCAATATTGACTATTTTCCTATTAACAAAACATATCTCACCACATATATGCCAATTTATAAAGGCTACAAACACCTCCATATTCTATTAAATTAGTATAGACATGTTTTTCTTTTATGAGCTCATGCATATTTTCAAAAACCTCTAATTAAAATGTTTATTGCCTAAATCTTTCATTTTGGGGTCATAGAATGTGGCTTCTTCTTCAAAGGAAGTAAATGTCATTATTCATTTTAATTGTGTTTTATGAATAATTCAACTGAACTGAACACCAAAATTTTAAAAAATAGCTCAGGATTTTGTTTGTTTCATACTCTTCTTTCTTCTCTTAGGATAAACCAAATCTCATAGCCCCATGCTATTCTTGGTTTTGAGGTGTCTTCTGGGGAAGTATGCAGCACACATTCTCACCTCCTTTCACTGTACTCTTGGAGATTATTAGGGTATTTCGGGATGACTTTATTCCATGGGTTTCTGGGGGCATGTTAAAGCTGTGAGGAACTCAGTAATTCTCTGACTGAGCACAGAATTTTCTTGGCCTATCTACACATGGCTATTGTGTCAGGAAAATGGTGCTATAGGAGGTTCTAGCCTGAATTCTTTCACAGAAACATGGATATAAATAACCATCCATGCATGAATTTACCTTCGGGAGAGCTCTGGATTCCAGATACGAGAACATAGCACTTAAGTGGAGCACAGAAATGGGGGAAGACATTTCCAAGACTGTAGAAAGGACAGTTTCAATTTACTTGAGTCACCCTCCCCATAGACAGTGCAGTAGAGAGACATTTCCTTTGCTTAAGGGCTCTCCAGGGGAAAGGATTCAAGTGAGCATGCAATATCAGTGTGGACCCAGGCTTCAAGCCCACTCACCCTTGAACCCTATGAGGAGGTCCATGTAGGGACAGGCAGCTGCTGTTCTGCCCAAAACCTCTGGCTGGGATGACTGGTGAAAGGCTTTTTCTCTCAAATTCAATCTGTAAATACTGGAGAAATTGAATACTTCTTCAAATATGCAAACAACAATGCAAGGCTACAAAGTTCACAAAAGGTAAGAGAAACTTGACACTACCGAAGGAACAAAATAAAGCAATGGAAATCTAAAATTTGCCTGATAAAGAATTCAGAATATGTAACTTAAAGAACTTAGTGAGCTAATAGAGAACACATATAGACAACTAAACAAAATCAGGAAAACAATATTTAGACAAAATAAGAAGTTTAACAAAGAGATCAAAACCTTAAAAAAACAAAACAAATACAAAAAACAGCAAACGCAAATTCTAGAACTGAAGAATACAATGATTGAACTAAAAAAAAAATCAATAGAGAATCTCAACAATAGACTTGATCAAGCAAAATAAAGACTCAGTGAGCTCAAAGACAGATCATTTTAAATTACTCAGTCAGCAGAACAAAAAGAAAATGGAGAGGGCCGGGCCAGTGACAGGGGTAAAATCCATGTGCTATGCTTTGTCAACCCAGGGTTCACTTGTTTATATCCTAGGTATGAACGTACACACCATTCACCAAGCCATGCTGTGGCAGGCATCCCGCATATAAAGTAGAGGAAGATGGGCACAGATGTTAGTTCTGGGCCAATCTTCATCAGCGAAAAGAGGAAGATTGATGGTGGATGTTAGCTCAGGGGCTAATCTTCATAAAAAAAGAAAAAGAAAAAGAAAGTAGAATGTAAAAAAGTGAAAAAAGGCTACAGGACTTACAAGAATCCATAAGCAAACCAATATTTGCATTGTGGGAGTCCAGAAGGGGCAGAGAAATGGGAAGACAGAGAACTGGACCTTATTTCTTTCTTATTTAAAGAAATAATAACAGAAAATGCTCCAAATCTGGGGAGGGAAAGGAACATCCAGATCCATGAAGTCTAAAGGCGTCAAAATAGATTGAACATAAAGATGTCTTCACTGAGACGCATTAGAATTAAAAATTCAAATGTTTTAAAAATCTTAAAAAAAATTAACTAGACCAATAATAATCCTTCCCAAGCAAAAGGTGTAATTACTTCAGTTACTGGAAAGCATGAGAAATATAAGAACAACTAAGGTATTATCCACAACAAAATTGTGTTGTTAAATATTTTGTAAATATAATTGCAATGAAGTGAGTGATATCATTATTGTCTTTAGTTTATTAAGCGGAGATTGTTTTATACTTTAATGGATTTTTCCAACAAAATGGAACAAGTTAGAAAATATGTAATAACTAAAATAAATTACAGATAAATCCTATATGGGATGTTTTAAGAATTTCTGCTTATATGTATTTATTTAACCACAATACATTTAATTTATTATATTTGTAGGCCAATATAATCAAAACTGGAAATAAGTTAATATAAGAAGTTTCTGGAAATTGGAAAATAAATTAATATGAGAAGATATCATTACTATGCTCTTACTGAACAACAACATATAAAATACATGATCCATAAAACTTTAAAGACATTATAATATTGGAGAAATTTGAACAAATACATTTGTTTCCTTCTCCAGTGAATTAATCCTTAAGACAACGGTTAAAATATCTAAAGAAAATATCAGAATTCCTCCCCAAACCTTGGCTTATGGCCATCCTGGGCTATTAGTGATTTAACCCACAATGTCCAAGTCTCAGGGGACATTCTCAAGAGAATGCAAAAAAAAAAAAAGACACCAGATTAATCCTCCAGGTAAAGAAGTCCTGGAATCATCATTGCTAATCCAGTCAGCTAATATAAACCATTATATACTCTTTCTCTCTTTAGTAGAACCTGTTGTGAAAAACTTGAAGGAAGGTGGACTCTCATGTAGCGCTCCGTCTAAGGATACTGTGGAGAACTATGCTTGTCTTCATTTTAGAGGACACTCTCTGGGTATCTGATGCTGATTCTATGAAAGCCATTTTATAATGCTGTGCGTCCTAACTGATGGCAACGTAAAACAATACTTATTGTAGACATGCAGATTGAGGTATGATCAGCCAATTTTCAGAAACTAAGATTAACTTTATGTAGGTAATGCATTCAAAGCCCTCCCAGTAAAATTGACCTAGTAACCGGGTTTACTTCTTTCCTAGCCCTACAGATGAGTAAGGAAGGTCACTTTAGGGAATTTCCAGCATTTTAGGATATTTAAGGAATCTTGAGAAGATAGGGAGTGATCCAAATTTCTGTGAAACTTGGGAGAGAGTGTCATAATTTTGAGGCTTTTAAAAGTCTAATTTTTTATAACACTTCCACCACAGCCAACATAAGGAGACTTCTTAGGGAAGTCCTCACTCTATGTAAATGACCACACCTTATTTTGTGATCAATAATGATCTTACTTCGGGAATAGTTTTGATCAAAAATGAGAAGCATGTACGGTAAAAAAAATCTGTGCTTCAGTGGAAAATCCTGCATTATCTAGACTGGAGGACACGCCTCCGTTTCCCAACTCCATCACTAGGTAACTGTACAGGCTTAAATGGCTCATTTTGTATTTCTGTGATTCAGTGTTGTTTTATATTGTAATAATTAGACTATATTTTTAAAAAACTGTATGTTCCATAAATATATAAATCATTAAAATAAGGATTTTTTCAGTATTTAATTTTCAACTCTAAATACAACCATAGGAAAAAAGAGGTCTTCAATGATATTGATGCATATTGACTTCAAGAGATAGTAATATGTAATTCATTTTGAAATGAGCAGGATTTGGATGGTTTTACTCAACATATAGAATATGTACATCTAAAATCCAATTACACAGGAGATGTTATGGGTGTTTATTTGCAAGCAAAATCTCCTAGGTACTGACAATTTTGTATTGGAGCAAGATATGAGCCGGATTTCACTTAGAGGCTTTGAGAGACCATTTTTGTAAGATAATGTGTGTGGTTGCAGTGTGGTCAAGAGAAAATGCAGTGAAGCCAGTGTATATGAGAAAATAGAAGAATATGTTGAAATGGTTAAACTGTAAGCACTAAAATAATTATATTTGTGTTTTAAGGACATTTTCACCACCTATATAGAATTTCTATTTTAATAACTTTATTTTGTTTTCCATCCTTTTCAGTTTTTTTGTGTTGGTGGATAAAAAGTGACATATCCTTATTTCAGACCCATTACTACAAAATACTTAATATTTGAGGGATAATATAAAAGACTCATTTAGATAGATAGATAGATCTTAGAATCCAGCTATCCAACTATGTATCTTAAGGTAAAGTCACTTAAAATCTCTGAACCTCAATTTTATTATCTATAAAATGTGGGTAGTGATATCAAGCCCAACAATTAGTGGCCAATATTAAATACAATTTAATCCTAGAACATATCCTGACAAATTACATGTACAGACCTATGGGAATGGTCAATACAGGTTTACACAATTATCTTATTTTCCAAGTAGGGCATGGTCCAGATTCAAGGCTTGTTTCTTCTGTTCACTATGAAACCAGCATCAGAATTTTTTCTGCTAGTTCTTTCCTCCTATGAATAACATCATTAATGTTGAAGTCTAAATTGCAAAGTTTTTAGGGAAATTTAAAAAATCAAAAAGATGGAATATTTTGTGAATGGGCTGCAAATAGGTTATTGTTCTTCTAGTGGATAAAAACAAAATAAAATCACAAAAATAAGCTATTTGGATTTATTTTTACCTACAAGAAAAAGTCCCCTTCACTTTAGACCTTGAAATATTCAAGGCTGACAGTAAATATTTGAGATTGCTTTCCCATCATGTACAGAGGTCCTTTGGATGATATCACATGACAGCAAATTAGAACATTACCACAAGAAAAATAAAAAAAAAAAATACTCCATTGGCTGTCGTGATACCTGGCATCAAATACAAGATCTGAAGTGTCATTCATTATTTATGTTCTTTATGTTCCATGATATATATTTTTTTACCTTTAGAGTCGGATAATACTAATTCCCTCATGGAAACTTTGTCATGGACAGCCCCATGTAAAATACATATGATAGAAATGATCATAATTTCATTGGTAATTTCAAATACCACATTTTTTACCTGTCAATAATTAAGTTACTAATATAAATTATATACTATGGAATCGGTCTAATATGCTATATCATATCGAATCCAAATGACATTTATGAAAAAATTTGCTTTCCTAATTTTTCCTTTACAACATGTCAGAAGCTACACCTTATTCAAAGATGAATTGATCTGCACATGATTTGGACTCTGCTATAGGTTTTGTATAATATATTTGAAGTTCCAAATATGGAATATTTTAAGTTATATTTAAATTCTAATTTTTTATTTTAACTGTAGTAAATATACACACTATAAAATTTACCATTTTGTCCATTTTCTTTTTTTGCCCCTGAGCTATCATCTGTTGCCAATCTTCCTCGTTTTGCTTGAGGAACGTTGTTGCTGAGCTACCATCTGTGCCAATCTTTCTCTATTTTGTATGTGGGATGCTGCCACAGCATGGCTTGATGAACAGTGCATAGGTCCACGCTCAGCATCAACCTGGGAACCCTGGGCTGTCAAAGCAGAGTGCACAAACTTAACTGCTATGCCATGAGGCAGGCCCCCCATTTTATCCATTTTTAAGTATATAGTTCAATGAAATAAGATACATTCACATTATTGTCTAACCATTACCATCATAACCCCAGAACATTTTCATTTTAACCAACTGAAACTCTGTATCCATTAAACACTAACACCCATTCCTTTCAACTCCCAGCTCCTGACAACCAGCTCTCCACTTTCATCTTTAGACTACTTTGGGTAACTCAAATATGTGAAATTATGTGTATGGCTTGTCGTGACTGCCTTATTTCACTTAACATAATATCTACAAGTTTTATCCACATTGCAGCATGTAGCAAAATTTCCTTCCTTTTTAAGACTAATATTCCATTATATATATATATATATATACACCATATTTATTTATCCATTAATCTGTTAATGGATACTTGTGTTGCTGCTACCTTTTAGCTATTGTGAATAAAGCTTCTGTGAACATGGATGTGCAAATATCTGTTCTAAACTTTGATTTCATTCCTTTTGGACATATACTCAGAAATGTAATTGCTGTATCATATGGTGATTTTATGTTTACTTTTGTGGGAAACTGTCATAACATCTTCTACAAGGGTTGCACCATTTTGCATTCCCACAAACACTGCATGTGTTAAAAATTCTTCACATCCTCACTAACACTTGTTATTTTCTTTCTTTTTTTAAATAGTAGCTATCCTAATGAGTGAGAGGCGGTATCTTATTGTAGTTTTGATTTGAATTTCCCTAATAATTAGTGATGTTGAACATCTTTTCCTGAGTTTATTGGCCACTTCTATGCCTTCTTTAGAAAAATGTTTATTCAGTTGCTTTCCTCATTATTAAATTAGATTTTCTGTTGTTGTTGTTGAGTTGTAGGAAGTCTTTATATAATTCTTGTATCAATCCCTTATCTGATACATATTTTGCTAATATTTTTCCATTCTGTGGGTGGCTGATTTACTCTGTTGATAAAGATTTTCAACGCACAGAATTTCGTTTAATTTTGATGAAATCCAACTTATCTACATTTTTGTTGTTGTACATACATTTGTTGTCATATCCAAAAATCACGGCTAAATCCAATGTCATGAAAATTCTCCCCTATGTTTTCTTCTAAAATTTTGTAGTTTTAGTTCTCTGTTTAGCTCTTTGATCCATTTAAGTTAATTTTTGTGTGTGGTGAAAAGTAATGGTACAATTTCATTATTTGCATGTGGATAACCAGTTTTCTCTGCACGTTGTTGAAAAGAAGTTCCCACTGAATGTTTTTGAGACCCTGGTCAAAAATCATTTGACCACATATGTGAAGGGTTTGTTCTGGTATCTGTATTCTAGTTTATTGATTTGTGTCTGTCTTTATGCCAATACTACACTTTATTATTGTGGCTTTGTAGTAAGTCTTGAATCAGAAAATTATTTTATACGATTGTTTTGGCTATTTGGGGTACTTGAGGCTCTATATGAATTTTAGGATGTATTTGTCTATTTCTGCAAAAAACCTCACTGGAATCACGATAGACATTTCATTGAATCGGAATTTTCCTTATGGTAGTATTGACATCTAAATAACATTAAGTTTTCCAATCCATGAACACAACATGCCTTTGTGTTTATTTGTCTCTTCTTCACTTTCTTTCAGCAATGTTTTGTGATTCTCAGTGCACAAGGATGTTGCCTTCCTTGTTGAGTGTATTCCTAAGTATTATATTCTTTTTGACGATATTATAAATGCAATTCTTTCTTAAATTCTTTTTAGGGTCGCACATTTACTAGCGTACAGAAATACAAATGATTTTGTATCTTGCAACATTGCTGAATTAGATTGTTGGTTCTAAGAGATGTTTTGTGCACTCTTTAGAATAGAGCCCTTCTCCCTCCACCTGCCACCACCTCCATCTTGTTTTCCATTTTCCCATCTTTTCAACATCATTACATCCACTTTGTGTGTGGGGCTGTGAAATTGACAACATTGTTCAATTGTCTAGTATATATCGCTAAAATACAAAAATATAAATTATTGTAAAACCTGATGATCTTTTAGTTACTATGTCTATATGAGGTATTCTCATTATTATTACTATTTTCTCTGTCAAGGCACTTTTAGAATTGTAAATTTACAGGCAATACTGAAAATTTTCAGAAAATGTTCTCAAGATATTTAGAATTTTCAAGAATATATTTTTCAATAAAATATTTCTCATTTACTTTTCTGTGTTTTGTTCATGCTGTTTGAATATGGTGTATCATACATATCAATTCTGAAAAAATGTTTTTTTGATAATAATAACTCCATTATTATCTTACTATGTGCTTTCTAAGAAAGACAATAAGCATATGTTGGTTTCCCTGTATTAATTCTCTAATTCTCCTACCTTGCAAAATGACAATCTTTTTCTGTTGCTTTTGCTGTTACTTTCTTTTCATTCTGATAGATATTTTCACTTTGTCTTTGAAATTTTCACTCAATCTTTTTTTATCAGTTTCATAGTTTTTAATTTGTAAGAGGCTTTCTTGTTACCTGAAACTATTTTACATGTCTCATAATATTTATCTTGTGGGATAATATGTCACAGTTCTTTGATGATATGATTCCCATTTTTGAAAAGTACATTCTCTTTCTGCATTTTTACAATGATGTGTGACTCACTGTATATTCGTGCAGAGTGTGTGTGAATAAGTGTGTGTATGTATGTACATTTGTTCATCTTCTTCTTTCATTTTGGAAACTTCCTTAAAAGTCTGGTAGCATTCAACTCTAGAATAACATGCCAGACTAGAACTTTACATACTGTGTGGAGCTTCTTCACTTACAATGTCTCTGGAGGAGAATTCCTCCTCCTACCTCCAGGAAGGACTCTCAGAGTACTATTTCCTTTTTTCCATTTAAGTGACTGAATGTTTCTCTATCCAAATTCCTTCTTTCAGAGTCTTCAACTATTTCATCTCTCATTGTGCCTTTTGCTCACCTGCTGACTTTTAATTTGTAACATGTCTATTTCTTAATCATCATAATAATTGAGTTTTAAGAGGGAGGGATGATAAATACGTGTGCTTAAATTCACATACTTATCTAGGATTGGAAATGATTCTAAATACAAGAAAAACAAAGGGAAGAAAGGAATGAGTAAGACAAAGTGTTATAAAGTAATGTATGATGTTATATAAATGTTAGAGAAGCAGAGAGATAGAAAACATGTCATTTGGAAGAGCTTGAGCAAAGTCCTGAAAGCTACACTGAGCATGGTGTAGAGATTTTCAAGTAAAGGGTCTTCTTTAACTGCAGCATTCGGAACTTGAGTGAGGAGGCAGAAGAGAATGACTTTGTGTAAGTGGCACTTAACAATAAGGATTCGTGCAATATTTAAGAACAGATGAGCCAAATTATAATATCTAACTTCAAGAAAACATCTAACTTCAAGAAAGATTTGTCATTACTTGGCCAAGTAAATTTAAGAAATAAATATAACTCCTCAACATGAGCTGATAGGCTACTGTAGGATTAGAGGAAAGTTTTAGGGCTTAAATACGAAAGAAAAAATCATCCCTTATGGGTCATAAACATTTATTGATACTAGAACTATACAATGTATACAGTTACATATATTTTCTATGCTTACATTTTGAATACAACACCTGATTTTGATGATATGTGAGTCTGTGTAGGGTAGTAAAACACACTTATCCTAATAAAGTCACAATTCAAATGTTGTTTTGAAATAATTTTAAGGATTTCTAAGAAAACACTTTGGCCACAAATATTTGCATATTCAAATTTCAATGTCTGGATTAGAAAATAAGATTTTTTTTCTTTCAAATGGATAAGTTCAGTTCATTTAAGAGCCATAAAATTTTATGTAATACACAGTCTGACTACAATAATAAGTTAAAAATAGCTTATAGTTTTGTACTTAACTTACTCTCTTGTTTGACTCTAGGAAAAATAATATCAGCTCCCCTATGGAAAATTATAATCAAACATCCACTGATTTCATCTTATTGGGGTTGTTTCCACCACCAAGAATTGGCCTGTTCCTCTTCATTCTTATTGTTCTCATTTTCCTAATGGCTCTGTTTGGCAACCTGTCCATGATTCATCTCATCTTCCTGGACACCCAGCTCCACACACCCATGTACTTTTTACTTAGTCAGCTCTCCATCATTGACTTGAATTACATCTCCACCATTGTTCCAAAAATGGTTTCTAATTATTTCTTAGGAAAAAAGTCTATCTCCTTCATTGGATGTGGGGTTCAGAGCTTCCTTTTCTTGACTTTAGCAGTTGCAGAAGCACTGCTCTTGACATCTATGGCCTATGATCATTATGTAGCTATTTGTTTTCCTCTCCACTATCCCATTCATATGAGCAAAAGAGTATGTGTGCTGATGATAATAGGATCTTGGACCATGGGCTCTATCAACTCTTGTGCCCACACCACATAAGCCCTCCAAATCCCGTACTGTCAATCCAGGGCCATCAACCATTTCCTCTGTGACATCCCAGCCATGTTGACTCTGGCCTGCATGGATACCTGGGTTTATGAGTATACAGTGTTTGTGAGCACCACCCTCTTCCTCGTGTTGCCTTTTATTGGTATTGCATGCTCCTATGGCCAGGTTCTCCTTGTTGTCCACCACATGCACTCACCAGAAGGGAGGAAGAAGGCCAATTCGACCTGCAGCACTCACCTCACTGTGGTGACTTTCTATTATGCTCCATTTGTTTACACTTATCTGCACCCAAGATCCCTCAGATCTCCAACAGAGGACAAGGTTCTGGCTGTCTTCTACACCATCCTGACCCCAATGCTAAACCCCATCATCTACAGCCTGAGAAACAGAGAGGTGATGGGGGCCCTAAGAAGGGTAATTCAGAGAATCTGTGCTGTAAAAACGTAGGCAGAGCTTTTTGCATGTGTAGCCAGGACTTGGATACAAGTTCATGTATCAGTGTACAGTAATTAGAATTATTATTTTATGCCTAGAGTGCAAGAACTAAAATTAGAGCAGAAGAAAATCACTCATGTCTGGACAAAATTATTTTGCAATAAACTAATCATTTCAACCCTTATCCTTTGTTCTTCATGGTGCATTTTCACATTAACTTCAAATTCATTTCCAAATGCATTTATTTTTTGCTGATATGCTGTCAGTGAAAATGGTTCTTGGTCATGGAAAGGAAAATGGAAACTGTCTAACTGAAATTGTCATTCAGCATAGAAGTTTTACCACTTTCAAATAAGTCTAAAACAGAAAAATAAGTGTTTCCTGAATGTCAAGATCTAACTGAAATTCAGAAGACTTCTTAGTCTTCTCACGGTAGACCCATAACTTACCAGTTAATCTTTCTTTCAATTTAGAGAGACTTATTACAGGGACTTAGCTGAAACTTCAGCAGGGATTCGGACTTCTCTTTCTTGTCTCTTTTAGGGTGATGAATCCTAGGGAAGTGATTTAACATCAGGAGTACATCAGGATCAACAATGAAAACTTGGAGGTGCTAACAAAAGTCAAGGAAATTGTGAAGTTAATTTTAAGAGGAGTGTTTCAAAGGTTTTGTCAATTAATGGGAATTAGGAATATCAAGGACATTCCCACAATCGCCCATGACATTCTGCACACACAAAGTTTACATCCTAAGTAATGTTAAAAAACAAACTCAGTTGGGGGCCGGCTTGGTGTCTCAGTGGTTAAGTTAGCACATTCTGCTTTGGCGGTCCAGGGTGCACCGGTTTGGGCCCTGGGTATGGACCTACACACTGCTTGTCAAGTTATGCTGTGGCAGGCATCCTACCTATAAAGTAGAGAAAGCTGTGAACGGATGCTACCTCAGGGCCAGTCTTCCTTAGCAAAAAGAAGAGGATTGACAGTAGATCTTAGTGCAGGGCTAATCTTCCTCAAAAAAAAAATTCAATTGAGTAAATTTTACAGATTTTATTGGCTTTATTCAATGATTCATGAATCTGAAAACATCCCTTCTAGCATCCCACCTAGACAGGAAGAAGCTCTGAAGACCTATACAAAAAGACAGACCTTTATAGTCAGAAGGAGGTGGGACAAGGAAGTTATTCTTAAAAAGAGCTGATTGGTTCAGGCAAGGTCAACTTCCCTTGGGGGATGGCGGGGTCCATCAGGTGGCTTACCTCGCTAGTGCTGACCAGTTAATTCCAGACTGAGTGGTTTGAGAATCTAGTCCTTGGAGAGGTTGAAACTGTAATTAAGTTAGGTATATGTCTTGGCTTGTTGATGGGGACTTAGCACAAGTGACTCCATTCTGGACCTGTTGTCTCTTTTGTAACAGTAGCCACTGCTACTCTTGTATTAGATAATATCTCAGATGAGATTTTCTTCTTCATTTACTACTTCTTATAGGTTTCTCTGAAATAGGTTGAGAAAAGTCAATATCTATGTACAAATTTGAGTCACTGATAATATGGGTCAGTTACTATCCTAAACAAGTCCCACTTTTATGGCCAATAAAAATCCCTCAGCTCATGTAAACTTCCCCCCGGTTGAAGTGCTGCCACTGCTCATCAGTGATAACTGCACAAATGTTCTTTATCATCTCAGGTATGGCAGGGAGGGGAAAGGTCATACTCTACAGAATTTGAAGGGCACAGCACAAAATGAAAATATGAGGTCTCTTGTTCTAGAAGCACGAAAAAGTGATTTAGTGGTCCTAAAATGCAAAGTTTTTTCCTTCAAAATTAATTTATTAGCTATAAATGAAATACAAATTACAAACAATATTTCTTGTATCATGATTTTATATATAATAAATAGTAATACTTTATTATGTAATGCCTGTATTGGTCATAATATTTTTCTGGCTCACTTTTCTCCAAATTTATTTTCATCAAAATTTATACTTTTAAGAACTTCATTTGTTATCAATATAATTGAAAATATTGTCAGTCAATGATGGCAAATGCTAAGATGCAATTAACTTTTGATGATTTTTGATTTTGAGAAGCATCTGCTTAAGTTACCGAAGCTATTATGCATGCTTATACGTTGTGAAAATTTGGACTGAATTTCTGATGTTGTATCAAAATATAAATTTTACTACATGTGGAGCTGATGATTCTCATGAGAATTTTTTTCTAAAAAGATTTCTCTTATGAATCAAATTCAACTTAGCAATCCATATAAATCAATTTCATATAAATCAAATTTAATTTTAAATCTGAATTTAATCAATGGCTTTCTAATAATTCCTCTCAAATTTCTGGTAACTTGTGGACTTTGTATAAAAATTCGAAGTGTCCTCATGTTTCTAATGCCTGTTTATTCCTTTTATCATTGTATATTCAATTACAAGTGAAATGCATGCTATTTTTTGTTGTTGCTAATAACTGGCTTTTGAAACTTCAAGGGAAAGAGTTTTCTTTTCCTTCATTAATCTTTCATATCACATTTTAAATCCTCAAATTACCTTTAAATTTTGTTTACAATTCTAATCCTGTGGATGTTTCTTTTGCAATGTTGCAGTAGTTTCAAACCATTGATTCTGGACTCTTCGATGAATTCTGTGAGTCCCTTGTATGCTTCAGTGCAATGACCATGCGTACACGTTTATTTAAAAATTGCTTTCTATCCCCAAATCCCCACCCAGTACATAGTTGTATATTTTAGTTGTGGGTCCTCATGTGTACACTTTTATTTAAAATAATTTACTGGCAAGTTTGCTTCCTAAGCTACCTAGCATTTCCTGTTCTGGCACTCAGGTGAGATAGTTAATAATTTCTTAGGTGACAGAGGGATGGGCTCTGGGACTGAAGGATAAGTCAGCCCCTGCCCCCATCATAGGTCATTGCTGCTGCCAGGCAGAGATTCTCCTTTCTAATGGGCAGTGGCCACTTCCATCATTGTTGTTACACCTGTAGCTGCTGCTTTCATCGCTACCACCAATTAAGTTCCAGGTCTCAACCCAGCTACTCCCTTGGGGTCCTGTGGTGCTTTGAACACAGATGTGTGTGTGCACATGAGGAGGCCAGGCCAATTGCCCTTTGTGCATGCTGCCTTAGCCCACATGTGCAGGTGCTGTTGCTGGACAAAAACTAGCATCCTAATGCTTCCATATAACCTACCTCCGCTGCTCAGGTGTATACTCCGAGATAAAGTTATTAACAATTTCAAGGTTTTAACAACAGAGCATTAAACCAAGAAAGAAACCTTTCTGAGCATGAGACACTATGCAAGCAAACAGGGCACATGCCCGGGAGGGCAGGCCTGAGAAGAGTAGAATGAATGAGCAGGAGAGGAATAATATCATGCAAATCAGGAAAATGATGAGAATGTCTGCTGTTTTTGTCATTTATCATCAGTGGAAATAATCTGATGGAGTGTCATGTTGAGCAGAGATTCCCAATTCAGACTCCTTACCTATTTCAAGTAGTGACTAAGGGAGGTAATCAGGAGATATGGATCAATTTTTTGCCCTGGAACACCATGGCCTAGGCGAAACCATGCCATATCTCTGGATGTAGTTTGTTCAAGAGCAAGATGGAATCATTTTGCCCTTTGGTATCAGTAAATGGTGTAGGAGAGGAAAAATAAGTTTCCTCTATGTTTCTATGTTCCTGGCTAAAAAATCCCCTGTAATAAAAGAAAGATTAACAGGAAACAAGCGCAAGTTTCGTAACATATGCATGCTATATAGATAGGAAAGACCCAGGAAAATCAGCTCCCTGAAATGGCCAAGTCTTCACCTTAAATATCATCTTTAGCTAAAGACGAAGATGTTGGGGGAAAGGGGAGGAGCAGTTAGGGGAGGTTACCAGGAAAGGCACAGTAAACAAGAGCATGTTCTTTCTGCAGATTTGAGCTGCCACTTTACTCCATTGATAAGAGTTTCTAGAGATCTGGTCATCCTCCACCACCTGGTTAAGAGAGGGAGAAACCCTTGCAAATGGAAATTTCCCTCATAAATGTAAATATCTCTTGCAAAAGGGTGACTTCTACTCCAGTTTTCACAAGTTGTTCTATGTCTGCTGATTCTTAAAAGTAACCAGCCTATAATGATCTTTATGCCAAAGAGGCACATTTGGGGGTGGCAAATTTTGCTTTCCTTTAATGGCATCATTAAAGTCTCTCTTACTAACTTTACTACAAAAGCAAGGATAATTCAAATTTTCGTGGCAACAAATCTGGAAATGAGGATTAATAGGTCAAAGCAAATACTGAGCACTCCAGGCTATTAGAAATGACCTTGAAATTCTTTATTCCAGTAGTCCCATGGCTCAGGAAAGTAGTAAACTAATTCCCACAGATATTGTGTCTGCACAAATGAAGAAGGCCATTCCTTCTCCCATAAACTCTTACCATTAGGAAGAGCAATATAGAAAGAAGACAAATTATTCAAATATTCTACCAGTATCTCCATTGTTTGTGAGAATCTACCCCAGATCATTTTAAAAACTGGACAATAAAGTCTCTCAGGATAGAAATACCCAAGTTGTCTTCAACTCACAGGGTTCCTGGCTCACTGTTCATTATGTCTCCTTTTAGCCATTTTTATTATCATCCAGTTGTTAACCAATAATTATTACCTTGTACTTCTTCTCCTTGTCTTTTACTGAGGAAGATAGACCCTGAGCTAACATCTGTGCTAATCTTCCTCTATTTTGTATGTGGGTCAGCACCACGGCATGGCCACTGACAAGTGGTGAAGGTCCATGCCTGGGAACTGACCCTGGGCTGCTGAAATAGATCACACTGAATGTAACCACTAAGCTATGGGGCTGGCCCCGTATCTTTCATTTCTTATTCATTCTTCAATTGTTTCATGACAGGAAAATGCAAATTTTAAAGCACATGGTCTCTATTTGGATGCTTTTATAATGCACATTGTGTGCATTGAGTTTTCTTATATATTAAGTTATCAAGGTTTGATTTACAGAAAGGGAAATTCTATTTCTCTTCCTATTTTTAGTGATGAGTATCTTTCTCAGACAATGAAGTGTGGGTGAATTGTGTGATAATATGGATTAAAGTAATAATTGCCTTCTTGTAATGTTTAGTTCAACCCCAACTACTCATTTAGTTGCATTCAAAATCTGGAATAAAAAAGACAGTTGTTATTTGGACCAAATGTCTTATCACTCACTAAATAATTACTGACTAATTGCTGCATTTTACGGGACACGAAGATGTATGTGTCATACAAACTGGGAGCCAATTTCACATTTCGGTCTTAACCTCCATCCTTTTGTCTTATTTCCATGAAGTCAAACAATCATGAAATCCTCTTCATTTTCTCTCCTAAATATTTTTAAATATATTTTTTCCTCACCTATCACTGTAATCACTTGCTCCAAAGTGCACTCCAAACATTAGGAATTATCCTGCTTGTAATGATTATAGTGGTCTCCTTGGTGTTCTGTCTTATCTCAAAGGTTTTAAATGCATATTTGCAGCAGCTAACCGCCAAAGAAATGACACGCTCCCAAGACCCCATTCCTGTTTCACTCTGTGATTATGTTGATGACCTGCTCTTGGAATTGGAAGGGAGTTTGAGATGGAAGAGCGTAGTGTCTGCCCTTGTGACAGAAATAGCATCTTTAGGTCCTATTTTTCAGGATAATGATTGGGGATGTAAATAATGGTGGTTCCTTGGAGGCACTTATAGTTTAATATTTCTGTAAGAGCAGAATCTAAAATTTAAGAGAAAATAAACGATGCTTTCAAGGGTGCAGAGTACAATTCTCTGGAAGCAGTGGCTGTGTTAGTGGTTTCCATTTTCCTGCACTTTCAAATATTTACCCAGCATCACTACAATTGAATGTCCAAGTGGATTTGGACATTTGTACTTTAGAAGATATTTCTATGCAAAGCTTCAACTATATTTGGAAAAAGTCCATATCCCTTACCTTGACCCGTCTGTGAAGCTTCTTTGATCTGCATGTCCTAACTTTCTCCCACTCACAGCTTCCTGCTGCTCTCTTTCCTCAGTCATTTGAGGTCTTTGAGAGTTCTTTCCCTGAGGTTGACATGACCAGTCTCTTCTTCATGTCAGGGTGGCCTCCCTGATGATTCTATGTGATAAATCTCCCTGACTTCATCAATGCCCAGTGTGACTATATAATGTGGGCTTTAGGTGTTTATCGCTCACACTGACATTTGGGCTCCACATGGTCAGAGGCTGTATCTCCTTGTCCATTGTTTTACCCACAGTAACAAGAATGATGAGCATCACACAAAAGTGCTCAGTACGTACTTTGAATTAATAAAGAGTAAATGGAGGCGAATGAATTTCCATGAAATCCTCCCAATTGCTTGTGCCTGGTGCGAACCTTGGAGGCTATTTTTTTCAGTTTGTCATTATCTCATCAGCACCTATTGTTGTTACTGTTGTATAAAAGTGAGTTGATTGTTGAATGTCTCCAGGATATAGTTGGAAATAGTGTATTTTTTACTAAATGAGAAATTGTATCATTGGTGATTTTTAGAGGGTAAATCAATGGTAGAAAGACCTGAACACCAAAGCCAAAACCCAAAAATTAATCCCAGAGGTCATATGAAGAGCAGGAAAACGTACATACATTTTTTTTTAATCCAAGAAGAAAAACAGGCTCCAGGAAAGCAAATAAATGAATTGTATCAAAGACTGAGGAGTCTGACTCACATTTCATTGCTCATCTGAAAGGGAAAGGGAGACAGAAGGGGATGAATCCCGACTTTTGTGTAGAGAAATTATCTCGCTATTTCTTCCTTCAGATGTTTCATGCAGCATGTTCACAATTTTCTTAAATTGTATCACATTTCAATATGCTCAGTTGAGTCCACAAATAACACAATACAGATATGTCCCTAGCATTTGCATGCCATATCACCCCATTCTTCTCTGGGAGGCACTACATAATGTGTCTTTTTCTACACCATCAAGCAATTAACTCAATTTTCTCCAGACACTGATTAGGTGTCCTACAAATTTAACTAAATTCTGACACTATTAACCTAAGGATACCATCAGATTCCACAGGTTTAGGGTTCAGTCCAAAAAGGCTGTCCCCACCTTAGATGCCAATCACAAGTCCAAGTGCCAGTGCTTCTGACCTGTGACCTATAAAATGGAGGTGCCCATGAGCCCCTCCTCATTTGTGATTAATCTGCTAGAGTAGCTCAAAAAACTCAGGAAACTGCTTTACTTACTAGGTTATAGGTTGATTACAAAGAATATTAAAGGATATGGATGAACAGCCAGATGAAAAGATAGATAGGGTGAAGTCTTGAAGGGTCCTGAACAGAAGAGCTTGGGGCTCTGCGTCTGGAAACATTCCACTTCATCAACCTAGAAGATCTCTAACCCCAGTCCTGTTGTGTATAAAAAAGGTTTTACTACTGCTATTTTACTGATACACTTAAAGGTACTTCAAACTATGAAGGGGGTTATGTAGGAGTTTTAATGGTCATAGAAAAGAATGAAGGCTTGAAAGAGTCCATCCTTCAAACTCTCCATTCACTGCCCAAGTTCACACTGCCAGTATCTTTCCCTGGCTTCTTTAATACCTTTTAAAGTGTTTTTGTGACTAGAGTCTGTTTCAAACTTATATTATATCCTATACAGTGTCATCCAAGTTTTTTTTTCTAAAATACAAATGTGATAGTTTCATTCCACAAGCTATAATTTTCTATTGAATGCACAAGACTTTCCAAACTTAGATTCATATTCCACTGCTTCTAAAGGTACATTATGTCTACTTTTACCTGTTTGCTATCCCAAAATGTGTTCCTCTTTGGCTTGAGTATTTTTGAGAATAAAAGACTAAGGAAGAAACTTTGACCTTCCCCCTAACTGCCTGTTCCAAAGAGGAGCGACCAACACAGATAACAATAGTATTATATGAACTAGATGTGGTGGACAGGGAGGAAACTAACAAGGCCCATTTCATCAGTCTTCCCATTTTCCATCGTCTTTGCAAGGTATGGCAAACATTTGTCTATTTAACTTTTGCCTTTCCAGCTACATGTGTATTGCCTTCCTTTTCTTTGAAGTCCCAAACCAATACCACAAACATCACCTTCTGTCTTTAGCTGAAGATTGTATTTAAGTGGGGGCTTTGGCTATTCTGGTGAGTTACTCAGTTTTCCTGGCTTTCTTCCATGTTTACATGTTATAGAACTTGTTTGACTTTCTCCTGTTATTTTGTCTCGTGTCAATTTAATTCTTCGACCAGCCAGAGGAACCTAGAAGTGTAGATGAATATTTCTGCCTGCTCTACGTTCAAATTTCAACTTGTGGAAAGTTGTATTTATATTTTACATATTATAGCTGAAACCTAAGTTTCTCTTATTACTTCACATATTGCATGCTGTAGCTACCTAGTCATTTGCCTCTGTGCGTTTAGGTAAATATTTCCTTTAAATACAAATAACTTCTTTCACATCATTTGAATATATAATTTTCTTAATTTAATTTAGAATTAATTGTGATTATTCCCACATGCAGGTCATTTAATCTCAATACTTTAATTGAAATGATAAATACACCAAATTAAATAATCCCATTCAAAATTGTTTTATAAAAGTATGTTAGGAGAAGACAGACTCCAGATATCAATTACAGTTAAGATAAAGCAAAACAGGTAAGCAAAATTAGAAACATCACATTTGAATGCTTCTTTTCTTACTTCATATTCCATTAGCTATATTTTATGTATCACAAATAAATTTTATATACTGCATATATGTAATTTAAAAATTATTTTATGTGATGCTCTAAGGCTGTGCTGTCCAATGCAGTAGCCATTGGCACCATGTGGCAACTGGGCACTTGAAACATGTATAGTCAAAAGTTCAATGTCCTCTAAATTTAAAATACACATAAAATTATGAAGACCTACATTAAAAACAACATAAAAGGGGCAGGCCCCATGGCTTAGTGGCTAAGTTTGTGCACTCTGCTTCAGTGGCCCAGGGTTTCACTGGTTCTGATCCTCACTGTGGACCTAGCACTGCCCATCAGGCCATGCTGAGGTGGTGCCGCACGTAGCAGAACCAGAGGGACCTACAACTAGAATATACAACTATGTACTTGAGGGGCTTTGGAAAAAAGAAGAAGAAGAAGAAAAATATGGAAACAGATGTTAGCTCCAGTGCCAACCTTTAGAAAATAAAAATTAAAAAACATAAATGATCACATTAATAATTTTATATTGATTACATATATAAATTATAATATGTCGATAAGAGTATATCACTATATAAATAGCAATATATGTACAAACATATGTAATACAATATATTGTAATATGTTATTAATATAAATGTTAATATTAATTTTGATTATAATGTTTGGCATTAAATCAATAAACTCTTTAAATCAACTTCACTTTTTAAATGTGGCTATTAAATTTCACTATTTAATTGTGAGTCACCTTATATTTCTACCAGACAGTGCAGCTCCAGGGTATTCTGGTCAACATGTAAAGGGAAATAAACAAGAGCAAGGGCAGCCATGACTATTCTTTTATAGAAGAGATTACCCCAAACATTCTGTTATGGCCCCAGGTCTTCCTCATTTTCAGGCTGCCGATAATGGGATTCAGCGTGTGGGTTAAACTGGTGTGGAACACTGCTAACAGCTTATATTCTTCTGGTGAGCAGAGATTCCTGTTCTAAAGACAGATGTAGACAAAAGGTGCATAGTAAAATGTCATTATGGTTAGATGTGTTGCACAGGTGGTGAAGACCATTTTTCTTCTCTCTTTTGAGTGCATACAGTAAACAGCAAAAGGGACATAGCCATAGAAAGCAGTGATTCAAAGGAAAGAAAAAAGGAAAGAGAGGCTTGTGCTCACAAAAAACATGTACTCATAGACACAGGTGTCCCTACAGGCCAGAGGCAACATAGTTGAGACATTGCAAAAGAATTGACTAAGGCAGTAAGGAATGTGGAGGGTGTAGACTGGGTGTGGCAAGGAGTTTATAAATCCCCAAACCAAGATCTTATGATCATCTTTACATGCATTATTTTACTCATTCATATGGGCTAATGGAGGGGGTGCAAATAGCCACATAACAATCACAGACCATGAAGGCCAGTAGTAAGACTTCAGAACGTGCCATGGTCAGGAAGAAGGAGTTTTGCACCCCAAACCCCAGGTAGGACATGCCTCTCTGGCCAGGGAGGAAGTTGAACACCATCTTGAGGATGGTGGTACAGATGTCCATCAGGTCCATAAGGGAGAGCTGGCGGAGGAGAAAGCACATCAGTGTGTGGAACTGGGGATCCAGGCGCATGAGGTGAACCATTGCTGAGTTATCCAACAAGGTTTGAAAGAAAATGAGGATGATAAAGAACAAGAGGAGCGCTCCAGCTTGATTTGGGGGAAATAATCCCAGCAAAATGAAGTGATTTGAAGTTGGATTCCATTTCTACATGAGAACTCACTGCTTTAACTTCCTTGAAAGAAAAAACAAAAACAAAGCACAGGACATGAAACAAAACAGGAGCGTAAAAAGAACTCTGACTTTACTAATGTTTGTTAGAATGAATTGTTTTTCCTTCAATCTTGCAGCTTTTCTTCAATCAAATTCAGAAATGAATGCTCCCTCTCCAAGTTTCCTAGTAAGCATTTCAGCAAAAGATCTTAAAGTATAAAGTCATGTCATAACCAGCAAAGATAAACAAGACAACTAAAGCATTCCTCTGTAGATAACTCCTGGCAAAGCACATGGCTCACAATTTATCCGCAAATCACAGAAATCCCTGCATCCCTGAACGTCTGTCAATCTGACACATCATATTGACAACAGTAACTGGAACAAGTGACTCAGAAACACTTTGCATGCTTGAATTCTAAGTCCTTTATTACTGAGGTTTCTTCTACGTCGTCAGTTTCTGCTCTTTCCTCCCCACTGCCACTACTCCAGCCAGGCAAACCATGATTCTTTACCTCTCATGTACTTTATAACTTCTATGTCTTTACTGAAAATGTGCCCACCACCCAAAATCAATGTCTTTGAACTATGAAAGTATGTATTGTCTGCCCTACATCTACCTTAATTATAAAATATTACTTGAATATTCTTTCTTCTGTAATGATGTTTCCATTTTCTGAAGCCCTACAGAATTCAAAGTCAAATGCGCATATTTTTATACATAGTTTTCTTCATCAGGCAAGTTACACATGACAAAATTCACAGATTACATGATATATATTTTTGCACTCCATTTTCCACTGCTTCAAGCAATAACTAGTATGACAATGAAAATGTACAACAGTATGGCCATTGGTCTCACTCTCCATATATACTCTCTCTTCATATCTATATTTATCTTTTTCTCATATATCTTTGAGTTGCCATAAATTATATGAAATGCTTTTCACCTTATCTCATTTATTGCAATTCTTTGCCAACCAAAATTCTGTTAACTTCGGTATTAATAACTCTATTTTTCAAATAAGAAAAGTAATATTCATAGATGTGACGAGTAATCTCAAATATAGTTAGTGATGCAATCAGATTTTGAGCCTGTGTGACTGTTTCAAATTTCTAGTTATTTCAATATTCCAAGTTTCCTAATTTTTGGTAAACGCTTTGTTCTGTGTACCATGCCTTATTGAAATCAAGTAGTGTAGTTATTACTCTTTTTCAAAAGATCAGGCTTAATTCCATATTTCAGAGTAGGTCAAAGCATACTGCAATTAGATGGGATATGTATATTTTCTCTGCATTTTAGTTTCTTTGCTGTTAGTGGAAGCAGAATCAAGCAATTGCAAAGTTATTCCACTAGAAAAGCAGGTATGAACAGGAGGAGCCTCTTGATTTATACATCATGTATGTTTGTACTTACTCTCTTCAGATTTAATTGATTAAACAGAGCCACTATTTAGAAGTAAAGAATAAAGAAGAGTTAAAGATGAATAATTTTTCCTTTCTGGAGAATCTTCCTACCTTTTTATGCCTATACCTTTCCTTTGGGAATTTTTACATGTAACTCAACTTTTTATAGCCCTTTTCTACTTATGTTAACTCAATTCTGGCAATTTGTTCTTTCCTTCACTCAGTCTCCCAAACATGCATAAACTGTGATTGTTGCACTTCTTATAATTTCAATATATGTTTGCTGTCTTCCTTCTCTGTGTCTCCATGTGGGATTTCCTGTTTTATGTGTGCTCATCTGTCTCAAGGAGACATTCAATGACACATTATGTCGAAGACACTGGTTTGGGTTTCAATCTTGTGTTACTGATCTTTCAACTGTAAAGAATAACAAGTAATGTTTGCTTAAGTTATTCATATTTAGTAAGTTAAAATCATATATTACTTCATATAACATTTAAACACAAGTAAAATTATGAAAAAGAAATTTCACTTTTATAGCTGTTTATTTGACAAATGCTAACAATGAAAAGTACAAAGTCAGGAACATAACACATGCACAATTTTGTTAGGCATGGATGCTAGATGGGATTGTAGACAGTCTCTACTTTTTATAACTTTCCATTAAAAAACTGATGACATAACAGATAAAGACAAAACATACAGTCACCATCCTTATAATACAATCATTCCCTCAAATGATATTCACTAAGTTTCTATTTTATGTCAGTGCAGCCAGGTATTGAAATGCTTTGGTGATTAAAACACGCAAGAATCTACAAGTACATAGTTCAAGTGTACCAAGAATAGGCCAGCAAACTCTAACTCCCAATCTGTTGTCATATAGTGATTAGTACTGTAGATAAAAATAAAGTAGAGTAAAGGGATAGACAGACAGATAAGAGAACTCAAAACAGCCACTACGTGGAGGCAATATTCAAGCAGATCTGGTCAAAGAACTTTCAACTTGAGTAAACAGCAAGCAAAATTAAAATCTGTTTTCTCAGGACAATAGCTGTGAGCCCAGGGATTTTGAAGGACAGGGCATTAGGGCATTGGTGTAGGAAATACCAGACCATGGTAAGGACTTGGATTTGTTTTGGTTGAGATGAGAAGCCTGTGAGAGTGCTATGATCTTAGGTATATTTCTAGAACTCACATGACATGTTCTGGGTGAGTAGAGAGCTGCAAGGAGGAGTGTCTGTAGGAGTCTAGGCAGGGAGGAATCAAAACAGCCCTGGAAATAAACTATGGAAGATTTTCTAGATGATAGCACCAGAGTTATTCATGGTGGTAGGGGTTGACTCTGTACTTATTTAATGTTCTTGTTTCTTCCTGAGAATTAAGTTCCTTAATAAGTGCACATCCCTTGGCATAGACCATGGCTGTGACTGCAAGATGCCTAGTGATCCTCATCCTAACCTATTATGTCCTTACCACAGTGTTGATACAGACCATCATGAAATGGTTGCCTATCTTATCATTTGTATATGTCTGGTTCCCTCTCCTGACGTTTGATCTTGTCCCTTTTATATGAGTATTGTTCTGATTTTAAAAAGGAAAGTTCTAAGACCTGAGTGAATCAGGATAGTTGGTCACTATTCAGAGCTAGGGTAGCACCTGATGAACTGATCTTTATCTATGGCATTGCACGGTGACTATTGCATAGTGGTTCTCAGGATTTTATCTGCCTGCTGAAATGGACCCAAGTTTTGCATTAGAACTAAATTAATATGATTTCATACTGATAAAAGATGACTAGTTTAATTTAAAAATCAGTCTTTAGCATGTGTGTCCTGGAAATAGGAGAGAAGTGACACTTGGGGTACTTTCCACATCCTTTTATTTAATCTAGGTTTAAATTCAGGGGAGAAAGCTTACAACCAGTCCTCCCAGGAAGTATGTTTACAATAGCAAGTGCTGAACAAATATAGCTGGATCTAAGTTTATGTATTCCATGTTTATAAGAGATGCAAATTTGCATTTTGATGCTCAGCTGCACAAATTGGAACAAAGAGTATCATAAAATTCTTTGATGATAGTTATAACTATTTTGTTTCCTATATTGAAAACTGTCATCTTCTCAGGCAATGGAAACCGATAGTTACTTTCAGATCCTGTAAATCTGGGGTTTAAAGCTTCTAGTACGTGAAACATAGGAGCTAGATCTCTATTTTCTATTGATCTATTTCATTGATGCCCAAAGATTTCTTTTTTGTGTATGAGACTTATTTACTGCATTAAAATTACATGAAGCACCACCCTCTGGTTACTTTATGACTTGGAGAATATTGTTCCTGTGGCTACAAGTTGAGTCTATCATTAATGTCTCCCTTGATCATCTTAAGAAGCTTATGGCTGACAATTATAGAGTTAAAAGGAAAATTACTACACTGACAGAATCTACTATGTGTAAATATGCCAATCTCAGGGTCTTAAATTTATTTTGCAAAAGTTACAGTTTAAGTATACTTTCAAAAAGTTTTATAGACAATAAGTGTAAGATCAATAAGCAAGTTGTTTGAGCCTCAGCTAACTCAATCCCAACAACTTTGTAGAACAGCTGTGAAAATGGAATTGAGTTCTGTATGATAAGCACGCAGTAGGTCCTCAAGAAGTGTCAATATTCTTTGTCTATTCTGTAACTGAACCATTGAGTGGCCGCTTGTCCAGAGAAATAAAGTGTATTAATTAAGATCACACATATCACTCCATGGCTGCGCATCACTAAATTCTAACTCACTCGTGTTACCTCTTTTTACATTTTAACTTTACCCTTGGCTTTTCCAATTTGTTATGGAACTGTCTATTCTCTGTGCAACAGAAAATATTTCTCTAAGATAGGAAAACCATATCTCCCAAATATCTCTCTAGGTTAAAGCTAGCTCAAATCAACTTAAGTTAACAATATTACTATCACTCAACTTGTCTGAAGTTCTTCCTAATTTTGTATTGTGGGTGAGGAAGTAGATTTTTAATGACATCATTTTCTGCTAACAGTCCCTTGAATTATTTAAAATGTTTAAGCACCAAACTTTGCTGACATAGTCTCTTAGGCTATGCTACAAGATCATGTCACTCATCGATAGGCTCTGCATCAAACCACAACTCTCTTTCTGACATGAGAACATTTTCTTTACTTGCTAAAATTCACGAAAAGAAAATGCCTGAGGACACTTTGTAATATCCTTTCCTTTCTGTTCCTACTGCTCATCATTCACTTTTAACATAAAACCTATGGCCACATTTAGGGTCCTGTTGTCCAGGACTTCTTGGAATCAGAAAACAACTTCACACCCTAGTGAAATATTTCTCCATTTGCATGTGCATTGCTTATTTAATATATTTCCTTTCCTATAACTTTGTTTCAATAAAGGCCAACTAAGACATTTCATACCTAATTCCCTCAGGTTCTAGTGTTGGAAGACAGTAAGCTGACTTGCTATATTCCGTATGCAGAACATTGCATCATCAAGTCTTAGATATTCCTCTTTACCCTTAATTGACCCTCAATGTCTATGGGGGTCAAAATCTTGGGCAACTCATTGGACTTTGCTTATTTGCAGATCCACTCAGTTCTGCACTTACATATAGCAAAGCAATCAATCCAATTAGTACCATTGAATTCTGTTGATCCCGAGAATTAAAACAAAAGGGATGAACTTGATTATTCCAGAATATGATTTTAGAGCTATAAGAGATGTCAGGTCATCATTACTGGAATTTTTTCAGTTTGAGAACTAATGTTAATCCTCTTTAATAGAGATTAAAGAAGTACTAAATAATAGCAGAACTAGTATCAGGGACAGTTTTCTGCCTATGTCCAGTGCGTTTTCAGAGGGAATTAATGGTGACTGTACTAAATTAAATTTTTCGCTGTCAAATATTTCCTTCTATTTGTATAGGGGTGAAACAATTGATCCTTGTAAAATTTAATGCAGTCAGCTGCTCTACTGAAGTAGCAAGTTGACTCTTAGTGATAATGAAATAAAATGAGCATTTAGTCTCAGACAGAAGAGTCTAGCTCCCCACTGATTAAGAAGTCAATTGGGGAAAATTACTTAAGAGTCTAGCTTGTTGACAAGTCTTTGAAGTTGTTCTAAGGGATATTCTAAGAATCAAATGGGATGATATGTGTCAAATGCTTACATAGTGCCTACCACAGAGGAAGGGCTCCATAGATTTCAGCATCTTTTATCATCCTATTCAATCTACAGATTTGTAATTCAGCTAAATGTACATTTAAAATAAAAATTGGACACTCTGACCTGAGACTGAGCATCTCTTTCTGTTTGTGGAAATGTAACTTGCTCCTTTTTAAGGTGGAGGGGTGGCAGTATTATGGATAAGGGGTTGCAGAGTTGTGATCAATGAGAGAATCCAGAGTGAGATGAATTACTCTGAGATGATATCTCTATGGAGCCCAGGGATTTCAAATGAGCTGAGAGATTCCTCATAGTTATTTAAGGAATAACCAGTTTTTTGCTTGCCTGGAGTGAAGAAGACTTTCTGAGAAGATTTTGTGAGTACAGGGAAACTTAGTAACAACAGACTTTATTTGGGGGAATATAGTGGATGGTTGTGGAAGTCTGGGAGAACAGGGTAAAGAGACTACATGAAGCAGGGTACAGATTAGTATGAGATCGTTCTTATAAATAATTTATGGATGCCTACTCAGGGATTTGAGGAAAAAATATTAAAAATGGTGACTGTTTGGGATAGGCACAGATGGTGCATATATCCATGTGCTGTAAGTGCTCCACTCAGGAGAGCATCACTTTATAGAAGGGCCCAATAATGTGGTGGAAATGTTTCCTCCACCCAGGATATGCCAGCCCCTTTCTCCAGGCAACTTGGTGCTTACTTCATGGGCACCTTTACACAGTGACTATTGTGGTGGCTTGAGTGGAGTCAATACATGGTCTCAGTGAAATGAACTTGGCCTCACCAAGGCTGATTTGGTTAAGGCCCAATCTCCCAACAAAGTAAGCCAAAGCTAAGCTACTGTTATTGCAACATTCACTGAGGGGATGTGCCAGCTACCTGGAGTCAAGCTGATTATATTGAACTCTTCCATACTATGAGGGGCAGCAATTTTTTCTTCATAATATACGCACATATTTTAGCCTCTGTATTTGGTAGCCAATGTATTTGCCTTTCTGGATAATAGATCCCTCCAAGAACCTATACAATTCCATCACTCATGGACATATATAGTACCTTACCCGTGGAATCTTATAGTATATGATTTCTGGCCAGTAGGCAGGTTTTTATGGAAAAGAAAGTTGTCAACTGACTCATTCCCATGGAACCTCTTGGTTTTTATCACATGCACCGTGACCTAGGAATACCTGTCCTGACACAAGAGTGGAAATGCATGGTGAAAGCTCAGTCATATTTGTATTACACATATGATATATAGAATTGACTAGACTTTTTCATTTATTTTTTTAAATTTTTTCCACCTCAGTAGATAGACTTTATAACTAAAGAAACCTCAGAAACTCCAAGTTTTGTAGTCCACATTCTCTCACAATTCCATCTCAAAGTAATTGTTAGGACCTTGAACCTATGCCCACATGATGCCAGGAAGGACTCCCTCAGAAATATTCATCTCAAATTGAACATTGGAGAATAACAAACTGTGCAAAAATCACAGAGGGTGGAGTTCAGGTCCACAATGGATAATGGACAGGAAGACCCACAAGAGAAGAGATTCAGGGGATATTTCATGGGCTAAGGAAGAAAGCCAACACACTACCACCAGGGTAAAAATAAAGATTTAAACTATCCCACCTAGTATGAATTGATAATATGAACAAGTGGCCACTTTCTATCTCTCGTTCTACCCACTTCTGAGTGTGAATTTATACTGAAGTTCTCTTGTTATATATGCATTATTTTGTATTTGAATATTAGGATTTTAAAGCACTTCTTACTTAATTTAGGAATTTTACAACCTAAGGAGCTAAAAGTAGAGGTCTTCAAGAGGACTACACATCATCCAGACATCTAGATATTGAGAAGAATACAATAACTGATTGGACTTGGTGTTTCTTGTTATTTTGGGGAGGGGGTAGGTGTTTTCTATGAATGGGAAAAAGGATAGATATAGGTGTTGGACAGGCAAAGGTGTGCTTCATCCTAAGAGAGTTTGATCTCACCACTTTTTTCAAAGATTCTATTTAAACACTCATTTTATCATGAAAAACTGTTTTGAAGGTTTTCTTGTGTTTATGAAGCAGAGTATGTCAGAGACCGTTAGTTTCCTACCCTGTTTCTGTGCTATCCTTTTGATATTAACAGTAACACTATGCTTTGTGGATGACAATGGAACCAGGAAAAACACTACTTTCCCAGTCTCCTCAAAAATGTAAGTTCTCATTGAGATGATTTCTCTTTAAAAGGGCCTAATTCTTTTAATACTTACCTTGAGGAAATGCAGATCTGATGCCCATGGAAGCAGCTTCTTTATCAGGACAACAGAATAAGATCATGAATATTTCATAGACTTGCAACCACACATCCTTAAGCTGCTGGAAGAAGGAGAAATTGTAGTCTCAGGATTTCTTGCTACTTAAGTATAACGGATTCTCTAAGTGTTTCAGCCACTGCCTGCATTTTTGTTACTTGCTGCCAAATGCAGTACCTAAAAAAAAACATTTCAATGATTTGAGCTTCCTTCAAAATTTATAACATACTTCTGGGAAAATTTATGTAAATTATTTGATTGATTCCAGTTTAATTCCTCCATGTAAGCTGTGGCTATGCAATTAACAAAAGAGGACTTAAATAGTCAAAGGAGCTGATGCTAAAGAGAATTCAGGAATCCTACAAATCTTTTGAAAGTGAAAATAAAGTCAGGAAAGAAAAGAAAACCTCAATAGCTTTACTGTTGTACAACTTGCTTTTATTCAACAAGTAATATATCAAGGTTTTTACATATAATTACATACAGTATTTCTAATTTTTAAAGAAATCTACATAGCGTTCTATTATATGAATGTGGAGTATACTAATTCATAAATATTATAGCCAGAAACTTACTGATAAAAACTTGGATTCCTTTTTATTATAAACAATTGTGCAATGTATAATTTTATACATATGGCCTTTCCCATAATGCAGGCATGTTTACAGGGTAAACTAATATTTATTGTATTTCTCTTAGTTTTAAATAGGGGAAAATTGGTTCAAATTTCTGAAAAAATAGATTAAGAATATTGAATTGAAGTTTCTTGACTTGAATCTATTGGAATTTTGCCTGACATCAGGGGTGTACCAGATTGCTTACTACTGCCTATGCCCAAGTACCTAGATATATGGCCATTTTAGAGGAAAATATTTACAAACAGTGAACCTATGGCATGCAAAGCAGAGCAGGTGTGGTTTGCACTGATGGATGCTTTAAGAATGTAGAGGGAATCATGGCCTGGCAAATGCTTTTTTGTCCTTTAGAATCATATATTTTCATTGCTCTGCTCACAGTTGTCTCCTTAAAAGGTTCCAATCTCACTTTTTAAAAGGTTTGCCTGGCTTTACATTGTGTTGTGGCTTGGTTGATTCCACTATGACCTATGAGTCTCATCTCACTTTCTCACAATGACAAGACACTTAGGATTCAGGGATCCGACCTGCATCCTCTTGTCTGGAATGTTCCTTGTCAACACATCCTTATAGTCAGTATGTTTTCCTACTCTGAATTTATACCTAGAGACTGGAATGTAGTAGGGTCTGAAAAAAGACACCACCTGAATGACTAAATGAATGAATAGATGCACCACTCTGTCCTCATCACCACTGTCTGCTCCTCTCTAAATTCTCTTGCTAGTGTGTGTGAGTGTATGCAGTAGCAGCCCCTTCATAAAAGCAGTAGTTTGAAGATGATCTGAGCTCTACTAAATCGGAAGGAGGCGTATTCAATCAGAGGGTAGTAACGGGAGCACATTTACGTTATATGTCATAAGTTGAGCTGAGACTTCTATTAGCGACCTTTTCTGGCCACATTGAAAGTGGATTGATAGCCTTAAAGTGCATTCTAAAGACTTGATGCTCTGAGCTAATTCTTTCTCTGTTTTTCTTTATTAAAGATTGGCACCAGAGCTAACAACTGGTGCTAATCTTTTTTTCTTTCTTCCTTTTCTCCCCAAATCCTCCCCTTACATAGTTGCATATTTTAGTTGTGGGCCCTTCTAGTTGTGGCATGTGGGATGCCACCTCAGCATGGCCTGATGAGCGGTGCCATGTCTGCCCCCAGGATATGAACCGGTGAAACCCTGGGCCACCAAAGCGGAACGCCCGAACTTCACCACTAGGCCACGAGGCTGGCCCTGAGCTAATGCTTAATTAAACGAAAATGAGTGATTCCTTGACAGACTTTAACAGGTGCTTCTGCATGATTTTTTAAAGCCATATTGTTTCTTAAGCTTTGGATCGCAATTTAGTCATGTTTAATCTAAAATCTTCAATGAACAATAATGAAGAAAACATTGTGTCAAAGGTTAGCTTTCCTTATTTTTAATTAAATGCCTTAATCATGGAACAGATGTCAGAATTCTCCCAAGAGATTACTAAAATCCTAACAGCGAGTCTTATACAAAGGTATAAATCAGATTTGTTCTTGGACCTGTAATGGTTAATGTTATGTGTCAACTTGATTGGGCTGTCCACATAAATGATAAAAATTCAATCTATAAATCAAAATTGGGGTGAGTTTATTATATGAGCCAATCTGAGGACTGTATAGCCCAAAAGAATGGCATTCACCAAGGAAGGAAGCACTCCAAAGAAGCAAGGAGGACAGCATGGTTATATAGCATATTCGAACAAGGAACACAGGGCAGGGATATCTCCTTTTACTACAGTTGCAAGATGCTTTACTAGCACAGCAGGTCAGTGGCCACAAGATAAACACAGTAGGTCAGTTTGACCCTTAGTTTCTAGGAAGAAATGCTTATATTTAAAGAAATGCTGATATGGGAGAGAGCATACACCCGTATTTTTAAAGGCACCATTCTTTGCTTTGCAATATTGTAAAAGTTTAAAGCGTATGTACAATGCATGTTTGGCAGCCCACGTGAGGCCTTTCTGGGAAAACACGGTCAGGCTGACTTAGTTTTAAACCAAATGGCTTCCTCATATACCTCAATATTAATTTATCTTGTCATTTATTCATCAGGGCCAAGATATTTGGTCAATATTATTCTGAGTGTGTTTCTGGAAGAAATTAATATTTCAGTCTGTAGTCTGAGTAAAACCTAGTGCCTTCCCTAATCTGGGTAAGTCTCATCCAATCAGCTGAAGGCCCGAATGAAAACAAAAGGCTGCATAAGAGAGAATTTCTTCTGCCTGACTGCTTTGAAGCTGGGACATCATTTTTTCCTGCCTTCCAGACTCAAACTGAAAAATCAGCTCTGCCTGGGTCTTCCACCTGCCAGCTTTCTGACTGGAACCACAGCAGCGTCTCTCCTGGGTCTCAGCTTGCCTCCTGCAGATCCTGGGCCTTTTCAGCCTCCATCACTGTGTGAGCCAATTCCTTGAAATAAATAATAAATCGTGTATATGTATATATATACTCCACTAAGTAGATATATGCACACATATACCCACAGCCTATGGATGGAAACTCTGACTAACTCAGGCCGATATGTTTTCTTTTGCTCAGCCAGGGACATCTCGTTTCCTTGTATTTTAACGAGTACTGAAATCTTGAATCAAAAATAGTATTCATATAGTGTTTTATTTCTCTATTTTTGACTCCCAATTTTCAGGTACGGACATAAAATTTCAATGTTTGTCTTAATTTATATTAAAAGTGTTATATAATTTATAAAATACATATAAATGTTTCACAACTTCAAGTTTGCCATGAGACGGTGGCAATATCACTGTGCTCATTTCTGGGCTTGTAGTAAGAATTACTGTATCTATCATGTTACACAGCCAGGAATCTGACTCCTGTTTTATAGCGGTTTTTTTTTTTTTTTGAACATCATCAAAGAAAGACATCACTGTGCAATTTCTATACCTTAGATAAACACATGCCATAAGGTATCTAATCTAATTTATCTTTATTTTCTGTTTCATATAAATCAATTTTTAACAAATATTTCTGATTAAATTTTAATTTCAAATGAAATGCCTAGTAAAATTACAGTCTATTTCCACTTTATCTTTTCCAAATGAATTATTTTAATAGTTTTAAAAAAAGAAGCCATAAAATTTACCATCTTCAATTAGAAGTTACAACTTCCAATGCAAAATACAGGCATACCACCCAAAGATACCAGAAGTGAATTCTCTCAACCATCAATTAGCGGAAATCTGTTGAAAAGCACTATTTATGTTCTTACTCCTTAAAAACAATGTTTGGATAGAAACTTCCACTAAACACCTGCAGGACAGTGAGCCCCAGCAGAGCAGACACTTGGCCTCAGACAGCACAGGTATGAATCAAGGGTCCATCTGTTAGCAAGGGGAAGATTTCAGAATAAGTACTTACAAACCTCGTTGTGCCTCAGTTCCTACAGCTGCAGAATGAGAACCATACCCATAACAGTACTTACTCATATGGTTGGTATAATGTTTTAAATGTCTTAAAGCTTCTAAAGCCCTTAGAAGTTATATAGTAAATGTGAAATGTTAGCATAATTCCAAGGGATCCTCATTATTTGTGGAATTTTACTCAGTTTTTTACTTGATTTCCCTTGGCCTTTGTGTAAATTCAACTTGGAGAGGTGCTTAGAGGTGTATTTATTTATTCTTTCCATTTAGTTTTGGAAGCATCTTCTTACATACTAAAGCTTCCTTTCTTTACTACGTTACAATAAGACACTTCAGGAAGGCTATACAAATATTCCTATAATAAAGCTTGTGATCAAAAGTCTACAGAAACCTACAGTCCTCATGGACAAAGGCTTGCCATCAGTTATTTTGTGAGTTTGATTAAGTCATTTAACCTTCAACATCTCAGTTCAGATTTTCTTATCTTGACGAAGAACTAATTGTTCACTCCAAATATAAGTATGAACATCCTGGATTCTACATATTCAAATGTTTTGCAGACTAATCTTACAGGTTTTTTCTGCAATTTCAATGACAACAACCTGAAACAATTCCCCACTCTTTACCCAGTTTCACACAGATGCCCACAGAACCACAGCATGACATCAGTATCATTCAAATCAGAATGTACCTTTATAGATGGGAAGTGCATAATGCATGCTGACATTGTTGATAATGAAAATAATAAAATAATGGAAACTAGAGTGGTTTAAATATGTATTAAAATGGCATACATATGTTCACATATTTCAAAAATGCAAAATAATTCTGCCCTTTCTTTAACATATAAAAGAAAATGTTCAAAAAGCCAATGGCTACAAATAATAAACGATATGAGTCCTCACATTAAGAAATTACAATATATTTTATCCCAAGAATGTAAGGTAAAAATAATCGAAGCCAAGGTATATTTGATTGAAGCTGTGCTACATGAGCACAAAGGAAACACTCTTCAAATGACCAGAGACTAAAGACAGACATAATTTACATTAAAAAAGAGAATAAACTTCAAAAACTTTTAGATAAAATGAGTCATTAAATATTGAAAGTTTCCATAAACTCTCCTTAATAAGAGAAACAAGAAAATAATATCTGCTATCTTCACTTCTATTCACATTTGCATTTCAGTTTAAATCTAACCCAAAAGCAAAAAGAGGAGAAAAATTGTACAAAGACTAGAAGTCAGTATGCATTATTATTGAAGAACATAATAGTATAAATTGAAATCCTAAAGGGAATAAAAATAAATTTATGTAAAATAAGAAGACATAAATCTTTTAGATAAATTTTCAAATTCCCTAACTGAACAAAAGTTTCAGAAAATTTACTTGAAAATGATAAAAAATAAGAACAAAGCACTATACTCTAATTGAATTCATAGTAAATTTTAGGAGACATTAGAGGAGATAATCTCATAGTCACAGAGAAAAGATTGAATTTTTAGAAGATAGAAGCTCAAACCACAAAAGAAACAATTGAGAAATGCATTTTTATTAATAATTTTACCTTGTCAAAAAGCAGTGCAAAGATTATGACATGAAAGCCGTAGTTACATTCCCACCACCGATGCACAAGACTTGGTTCCCTTTTCTCCACATCTTTGCCAGCATTTGTTATCTTTTATTTTTTGATGCTAGCCATTCTAACCGCTGTGAGGTGATATCTCACTGTGATTTTGATGTTTATTTCCCTGATGATTAGTAAACGTTGAGCACCTTTTCATATACCCATTGGCTACTTTTATTTCTTCTTTGGAAAATTGTCTATCCAAGTCCTCGATCAATGTTTTAATTGGTTTGTATGTTTTTCTGCCATTGAATTGTCTGAGTTCCTTATATATTTGTATATCAATTCCTATCAGATATATGCAAACAGTTTCACCCAACCTATAGGTTGCTTATCCATTTTCTTGATTTCTTACTTTGCTGTGCAGAAATTCTTTAGTTTGATGAAGTCATACTTGTCTATTTTTGCTTTTGTAGCCTAATCTTTTGGTGTGATATCCAAAAAGTCAAGCTCAGACCAATATCAAGGAGTCATTCTCCTCATGTTTTCTTCTACAAATTTATAGTTAAGGTCTAATATTTAAATATTTACTCCACTTTTAGTTGATTTTTTGTATGGTGTAAGATAAGATTTAAATTTAATTCTTTTGCATCTGGATATCCAGTTTTCCCAACACCATATATTGAAGAAACTATCCTTTCCCCATTGTGTGTTCTTGGTGCCCTGTGGAAATTTAAGTTGACCATTTATGCTTTGGTTTATTCTTGGCGTCTCTACTTTGTTTTAATAGTCTATGTATCTGTTTTTATTCCAGTACCATCCTGTTTTTATTAATATAACATTGTAATACAATTTAAATCAGAAAATGTGATGCCTCCAACTCGCTTCTTATTTCTCAAGCTTATTTTAGCTATTCAGGATCTTTTATGTTTCCATATGAAGTTGAGAATTGGTATAGCCACTACAGAAAACAGTATGAAACTTTCTCAAAAATTGAAAAATAGGATTACCAGATGGTCCTGCACTCTTTATTTCTGGGTACATAACCAAAGTAAAAAATCAACACCTCAAAGAGATATCCATATTCCCATGTTTATTGCAGCGTTATTCCCAATAGCCAAGGTTGGCAACAAACTAAAGCCTGTTGACAAATGAAGGGATAAAGAAATTTTGAGATATATATCTCCATCATTTAAATAGAAGGAGATCCTTCCATTTGCAACAACAGGGATAAACTTGGAGGACATTATGCTAAGTGAAATTAACCAGACGCAGAAAAACAAAGCTTAAATAATTCATGCAGATGTGGAATTTTAAAAAGTTAAATACATAGAATGGTGGTTACTAGTGGTGGGAAGTTGGGGGAAACGGGGAAATGTTGGTCAAAGGGTATAAAATTGCTGTTATGTAGGATAAATAACTCTAGATAGCTAATGCAAGGTATGATGATTATAGTCAATAATACTGTATTCAATACTGGAAACTTGCTAAAAGAGTAGATTTCAGATGCTCTCAGCTCACAAAAAGTGGTAACTATAAAAAAATTTTAACTATGTGAGGAGATGATATCTTAATTAGATAATCATAGTCATTTCACTATGTATATGTATATAAAAGCATCTTTTACATCTGAAAAGTATATAATTTTTATTAAACAATTAAAAACAAACTTAAAACAATAAATAACCATCATAACCTAGGAAAAAATAGGTAGCATTTGTAATTAATAAATGATCAGCATATAAGGAATACTTACGAATAAATAGTCTCAAATCTCAGAAGAAAAAATGGGTAAATGGCAAGAATAGTTTAAAATAAAAGAAACCATGATTTTCAATTGAGTGAATGAAATGATATTTAACCTCATTAGAAATCCAGCAAATGCAAGTTATATGTAAAATATGATTTCCTCCATGGTCAAGAGATTCGTAAAACTGGAAGTTTGTCAATTTCAAGCTTTGGAACGGATATAAAACAATACATAATTTCATACACCTCACATAACTTGTTTACTTTTAGATGGATAAACGCTAAAATTAGAGATTCTCAATCCTCCAGATGTATCTGTGAGCACCGGTACTCACAGTGCTTTCTGTTGACAGTTTGGAGCATCTTATATGTGTGTTGTGTTTGGCAGCAAAGACCACTGACCATTAATGTTTCCCTCTCACTTTTATCCATTGACACAGCCAAGGGCCACTCAACCATCTTTGAGCACCCTCAAAGGAGTGTGCTCACACCTAAATGTAAGTTATTTCATGGGTCACTGGTCCCTTAATTACTTAATTTTTTCCCTGTCTGTGTTTTGACATCTGCTTATTCGGTCAGTGGGTCATCTTGTTTTGGAGAGCTCATGTAGGTTGCCTACAGGCTGTCAACAGATCTTAGAAGAGTATTTTTCCTGTGCCTCATCTTTCCTTTCGTCTCGTTCAGGCCAATTTCAGCTTTTAAGACCAAGTTCTCACCATGCTTTCCCAGTTGGGTTCAGACAATGAACAGGTCAAAATGTCTTCATGTATTGCCTGCTCTGGGGTCCGGCAACCTTAACCAGCAAACCGCATTCTTTGACGTTGCTAACTCAATTTCCAGTGCTTTTCAGATGTTGGTTGTATTCTACACAGTGGTGTCTCATGTTCCAAATGTTTTTTCTGACACCTGAGGTGAAAGAGGGTCAGATGGTACCAGGGTTCCATATGAGGAATATGGGAAAGTGAGTTGTATGCTTACAAGGCCTATGTAATAGTTCCTTACTCTCTTACCAGATTCCCTTTGATGTGATCAAATTTGAGACATAATCAGATGAATCTTGTGCAAAAGTTTGATTTTCACAAAGTCAAATACGTAATGCTCACAAAAATAGGAAATAAATGAATGTCTATTCAAAGTTTGTTTAACTTATCCAAGCGGGGAAAAAGAAGGTGTCAGAAGTGGTGCAAAGAGCATTTGAGTTTAACAGGGCTTTTTATAGACCTGTGAGAAGACCACACTGAAATAAACACTATTTTTTATTTTTACTTCTGTTTTTTGTTTTACAACATAGAAATAATTGGTCTTTGTCTTAGGTTCCTGGCACAGAACTCCTAAAAACCTTGGAATTTCCAGAGTGGAAGTGGGATAGGGCTGCTTTTGGTTCTGATGAGGAGACTCTTGGTGGGCCCCTAGATAGCTTGAGGATGGGAGCTGGTAGCCAGAACACCAAGCCGTGATTGGAAGTTTGGAACCTTTAGTTCCATTCCCCAATCTCTAGGGAAGAGAGAAAGACTGGAAATTTACTTAATCACCAATAGCTATCAGCATGCCTATGTAACTAAACCTCCACAAAACTCCTCAAAGACAGGATTCAGAGAGCTTCTGAGCTCACAAACACATACCAGGAGGACAGTGCAACTCAATTGCACAGGGATAGAAGCTCCTGCACTCAAGACCCTCCTGAAACTCACCCATGGACCACTTTATTTGACTGTACATTTTTATCCTTTATAATAAGCTGTAATCATTATAATAGCGTTGCTCTGCTTTTTGTAAGTCACTCTAGAAAATTATAGAACCCGAGGAAGGGGTCATGGGAACACTTTGTAGCCAAGTTGGACAGAAGGGTGGGTTACCAGAAAACCTGATACTTGTGACTAGCAACTAACGGAGGCAGTCTTCTGCGAGTGAGCCCTTAAGTCTGTGGAGTCTGTACAGACTCCAGGTAGTATCAGAATTTACTAAATTGTAGGCTATCCAGTTGATGTCAGAATGTTGGAAAAGTGGTATTGGAAAAGGCACCACACATTTGGCGTCAGGAGATGAAAATCTTCTCATTGCTTGAGTTTTTGTTTTTACCTATGTAAAATTGGTTGATTTCTTATTTCATTACTGGACATAAATTATTTGCGTCTGTACTGGACACATTACAGATACATTGCATACATTGCATACACATTAATCTGCAGTGTCACAGATTCTGGGCCCTGATTATTAGTAAATAGTAAGTCAAACACAGTTGTTTTCACCCCGAGAACTAAATAATCTTTGAGCCGTCCTGTTATACAACGTCCATGTATAACATTAAAAGGGCAGACTTCTCTCTCTTTGCTTATTTTCTTTTTTAGATAATATTTCATAACACTTGGGCCAGAATCAACATAAGCCCTGCTTTCAACATGCATTTTTTCCCCATTGGAAACAATCGATGAGGATAACAATGAATATTGATACATGATTTACAAAGGGCCAGATATTCTTCCAAGTAATTTACAAATATTTTGTTTAATCTTTCTAATAATCCTACAGACTAAGCAATGTTATTATGCATATTTTACAGAAGAGGAGCATGAAGCTCACTCATAATGCTAATCCAAGACCAGGAAATGCATAAGAAATAGAAAAAGGATTTAAAAAAACACACAAAATTGGAAATCAATGGGTTTAGAGGCTATCAAAGCAATGGAGACCAGTTAAGGATAGAGGAGTCAAAATTCAACTTTACATGACTAATTTAAGGACACAGTTCTCAACGTGTAACTAAGGCTCCCTTTGAGTGATTCAAATGTTCCCTAAAGTTTTAGAACCACAAATATGAGGTGATTTAAACATAAATTCCTCTACTCTGCTACCTCAGGACAGTTAAATATAGGTATGTTGTTTAAAAATGTTAACACTGCATTCTGGTCGAATGCAGACGTTCATAGATCAAATGGCTGTTTTAAAGATGAAATATATGTAAAATGCTGAGCATATTTGCCAGCATGTAGAAATGCTTGATAAATGAAATCTATTATTATTCTCATCAAACAGAAAAAGGAACAATCTATATTTCAGGCAATTAAGGCACATTTGTTCAGTTCAAGGAGTGGAGCTCCTGTTTTCGCCTTTGAAAAGTCCTTGCACTCGCTGTCGTCCTCACAGTTCCACCTCTCTTCACCTTCCCATTCAGGGTTATTTTGCCTTTAGTAAAACCTGGGTGTTTAATTAGTTCATTGCACCACTTACTCTTGAGAAACCGTTAAATCTGTGTTCCCCTGAAAAAGGTGACTTGCCTTCGAAGGTGTCGTTGCCCCGGGGAAGGTCTTGTGTTGTGTACGAAACTTTAAGCGGTCACGTAGGACTTCCAAATAAGTATGGCCTGAGGCCAGGAGGAGGAAGAGGTACCCTCAACACTGATGTAAGCAAAGATTTGTAGTCAACCTATTAGAAAGATCCACTACCACGTCCATGTCTCAGGGATTCTGACTGTCTACCATAGAGGTGAGTCTAATTTGAGAATTATTTTCCCTTTATATTAGTAAGTAATTTCAGGTGATTCATATTTATGAAGTGTTTAGTATGCCACATCTGAATTTTGAGTTGCAGAGTAAACTTTGTAAGACTTTATTCACAAATGATACAAAATAAAAGTCTCCCCATTGTCCACATATATTCTGAAGACGTAAGTTGTGGGCTGGTCCACCCAAAACCAGTAGGCTAATAGATCTTCTTGAATAAGCAATCAATTCATTCAAATTACTGAGCTCATGATAGTGGATTGTTTCAATGAACTGTGTGGCTGTTTCAAGAAATTAACCATGTTATATCAATATCTTCTGGACATAGAGGCACTTTCTTTGTTGAGGGCAGAATGGCAGAAGGAAGAGAAAAGGAGATTGTGGAAGGAAACTCCAACAGTTTATGACGATGATCTCTACTAGAGCTTACAAGTCAGTGCAATGTGGAGAAGGAGACTGTAATCAATTTCCCTACGAGCTTCAGAAAGGGCGTGATTTTGGGATTAATAGACACAGAATTCCTCAAACATTCTCTAAATAAAGGGCCTAGAATAAATAAGAGAAATTCTGGGGGCAAACTATTTTGTTACTTTAAGAATAATGAAGAACAGTTTCCTTTTCTTTCTCTGAAGGATGTGTACATGTATACCTGGAAAACTATCCATAACCTATTCCTGGAGGGGAAGTATTTCTCTCACTTCACGAAAATATATACGCACATTTAAAAAAAAGACTGCACTCAATTTCAGTCACCTTATTTAATAGCCTAACATTAATTTGGTCCACAATTCATGTAAAGAAGAAATACTTATAATATTCTCATAATTTGCTGAGTTAATATGGACTTTTAGTTAAAGGCTAAATGTTTCACTTAGCAAGTGAATGCATTTATATATCCATAAAGCCAATAAATTCTTTATTAAAAATTCTTTGTATGATATTTAGTGAAAAAGATCAAGCTGCATTAGTTATGTACAAGAAATTAAGTAATACCTTTATATTGACCTTCCTATTAAATTATCTATTATAGTATGTTGCAAAGCCTAATTTACTAAAATACCATACATCACAATTTTTCACAATAGAGGAAGATATTACAGAGTTACTTATTTATTTACTACACTTTTGTTTTAAAGAGTCATGGTTCCAAATTTATTATTTATTTAGACACACACGTGCGTGTGTGTGTGTGTCCATGTGTGTATCTCTCTATCATCTATCTATTTCATCTTCACATTTCCAGAGCATTCAGTTAAATGATCAAATTGACATTTTGTGCCATGGCTTTCTAGCTATTGTTTATGTGGGAAAAATAGCAACTAATGATATAGACCAACAAATAAAATTGAAATTAATAATTTTGTTTCAATGTGCAAAATGACTTTGGAAATTACTTCAAAATTCATTCATGCACAAAATATCTTAATTATTTTAGTAATCTGTTAAGAAGCTTTGTAATTTAAAACATATAAATGCAGCAAGGTTAAGTAACTGACTCCTCATCACATATATAGAAAATGATTCTCAAACCAGGAGTTCTGTATCTTGAGCCCAGAGTTCTTTATCCATACATCCCCACATCAATAAGATCAGTCTGAGGGTGGTTTAAAGTTATAATGGAGGCTGAGAGAGCCTGCAGGCAAGGAATCACGGTCTGTGGCTATAAGAGGAGAAAGATATCTTAAATAGTGTACAAAACAAGGAGCTGAATGCACTAGATAGGAGGTAGTGCAAATCACTAAGGCTTGGCAAGGCCTCGATTAGGTAGACTGCTTATGTGTCTGGTATCAGTGGTTAAACAAGCCATCGCAAAGGTGCTGGTGTTCCTGTGTGTTGTTGTATCCGTTCAAACGTGAATGCTGACGTGGTGGAGGTAGCACTTTAATGAGCCATTAGCACTGACTTTCCATAGGTCTCTTAAAGAGACTGCCTATGTGTTAAATGGCTCTGCAAGACATGGGCTCTGTCTGCCGCCTAATTTTTATAGTATTAGAGTATTCACAAAATCAAACCCTTCGGGTTATAAAGCATCATCACTATCTCTGTCTCTGTAGTAAACAATTACCAATCAATTACCAGACAATTCCAGAAAACAGGCTCAGAGGGTATTGTGTCTCTAAGGCTTCGGATGAAATATTTTTGGACTGTCCATGTCAGAAATAAAGAGGTCTGCAAACCTGTCCATAAACAAAATTGGCAAATTTGTGCATTTTTCTGCTAATAAAAGAGGAGAGTTGGCTCCATGCACCTATATGCTCTTCTGCTCTTCATGAATTTACAAGTTTTGTTCTTAGTATGGAGTTTAAACGATGTCAAACACTAAAAAATCTTACTTATGTTCAGTGTATAGCAGCTCTCAATCTGTGAACCCTTCCTCATAAAGCCATGCTCATTTCTGTGGGCTCAGTCATTTTGTTTGTGTCTCCAAAGAAAATAGATCTGTTTTGTTAAATATTAAACAACCATCCTCAGAAGATAGGCCAAATATGTAATTTAAGCATTTTTAAAATATTTTTCCTCTCAGATATATTTATACTTCACCTGTGACTAATAATTATGCTTCATGTAATATGGTTGTTTTAAAACTGCTTCCTTTTCTTTTTAATCACCTTACTCGTTGTTATAGTTATTGCTATGCTCTCCAAGCATTTACTCTCATCAAAGGTCCTCTCATGCTTGCCTTTCATACTCACCTGATCGTTGCAAGCCTCCATGACGGTACATTGTGTCGTGAAACGATGCGTAGGGCATGGCTCCAAGTCCTAGTAAGCTGGGGAAAGAAATGTGCATTTTATTCCAAGTGTGATGGAAACAGACTGAAGGTTTCAGAGCAGAGAGTGATGAACTAGCATAGCCGCACTTTAAAATCAGGTAATAAAAATAGTTATTTAATGAGAGGAAGTAACATTTTCATCAATTATTGGGGATATTATGTTCCTTCAGTGGGGAAACTTTGTTATACTCATCTGTTCCCTTCTGTGGCCCTTGTAACCCACAGTGAAATAGCTGTAATTTTTTGTTTCTTAAAAAAATAACTAATTTGAGTATGTTAAAATTTCCAAAATTTGAAAAGAATTCATCTAAGACTCAAAGAAATATAAATAGCAAATGTTTAAATAAGTGTTTATTTTCTAACTTGGTTAAATTTTGGTTTCAGTACACATAAGAAAAGCACAATAATAATAATTATTAAATAATATAAAAAACAGCCAAATTAACTACTTACAATTCTATAATCTTTGAAAGCTTTTTTCTACTTTTGATTCATTTTGATCTATTATACCAACCAACCAATATATCATTGTGTGAAATACATAGACTAACGTTATTTAAAACAGTGAAAGGCTGAGTTACAGAGAAGTGGAATAACAGGTCAAGCAGAACCATCTTAACTGGGATGTAGGGCTTTGAGTCAGGACCTTGGATTCCATATCCAGCACATGTGCAGAAGTTATGAAGCCAAACTAAGGTTTGTAGATGATGAAAGTCCCTTCCTTCTCTATTTTTCCATTTGCAGAATCACACCAGAAGAAATCGTGGAGAAGAGAAACACAACATCAGACTTCATTCTTCTAGGACTCTTTAAACATACAAGACCCCACCTCTTTCTCTTCATGGTGGTGCTGACAACGGCCATTGCTTCTCTTATGGGCAATGTCGTCATGCTTCTCCTGATTTACTGGGACCCCCGGCTCCACACACCCATGCATTTCCTACTGAGCCAACTCTCCCTCATGGATGTGATGCTGGTTGCCACGATCATTTCCAAAATGGCTGCTGACTACTTGACTGGCAAGAAGTCCATCTCCCCTGCTGGTTGTGTGCTGCGGCTCTTTTTTCACTCACACTGGGTGGCGGCGAGAGTTTCCTTTTAGAGCCATGTCCTATGACCGCTACGTGGCTGTTTGCCATCCACTGAGATATCCTGTCCTCATGAGCCAGCAATTATGCCTGAGAATGACTTTGGGGTCTTGGTTCCTGGGGGCAGCTGATGGGCTCATGCAGGCTGCTGCTACCCTGAGCTTCCCATTTTGCGGTGCACGTGAGATCGACCATTTGTTCTGTGAGGCCCCCATGCTGGTGCGTTTGGCTTCTGCTGACACATCAGTCTTCGAAAATGTAATGTACATCTGCTGTGTGTTAATGCTTCTGGTCCCCTTTTCCCTCATCCTGACCTCCTACAGTTTTATCGTCGCAGCTGTTCTCCAGATGCATTCTAGAGAAGCCTGCAAGAAGGCTTTTGTCACCTGCTCCTCACATTTGGCTGTGGTGGGACTCTTTAATGGAGCTGCCATTTCCACCTACATGAGACCCAAATCCTACAGGTCAGCTGACCTTGATAAGGTCGTGTCAGCATGCTACACTGTCTTCACCCCTGTGCTGAACCCCCTCATCTACAGTCTGAGGAACAGCGAGGTCAAGGGGGCCCTGAGAAAGGTGGCTGGGGAAATGTGTAAATTTAAAATGACAGCAAACTTAGTCTCATTCTTCAAATTATTCAATGCTAAACGAGTCTAATTTCCTGAAGTCGTTAACATTTAAACATATGGTAATTCTCTCTCCTTTAATAAGGCTTGAAGAGAAAGTTAAATTCTTTGATCAGTATAATAGGAAGTTGTTAAGAATTACGTGAGACTACCATACTAAGAGAGGCTATTTTTTGAGCACTTACTATTTGCTATGCTCCACACCAAGCAATTTTTATACATTACTTTGCATCCTATTAACAACTATATGATATAAGTACTTTGACACCCATCTTCTAAGTGAGAAAATGGAGGCATGGGAAACTAATATTGTTCTCAGTATCACGCAGCAAATAAGTGTTAAAATGTGACTCCCAAACTTGTCCTTTAAGTTGGTATATTGATTTCTGTCCAGGAATTTATTTTAAACACTATGTTCTATGTCTTTGATCTGTGCATGTTATATTTTCACTGTTTTTGTAAGCAGTCTTTCACAATCTGTTTTATCTGGATCTTGAAGGCAAGCCATTTTAATTCATGTAACTTTTTGTTTAAGTAATGTATATCTTTCCCCAGGCTCTAGTTGTAATTGCAATGGCCAATCTGTTTTAAAGTACACCATGACTAAATTCTCTCTTGAAATTAATTGTGTCCATGATGCTTAAATGTTATGTTGATTCATGATGCTCATGGGGTCCATGGATATGAATTCAGACACATAAACATGCTTAGTCTTAATAGAACACATGATGATAGTGAGTGAGCAAACCTGAGTAAGTCAGCCGTCTGTTATGTGGATCACCTCACATCTGCAAATGTCCAGATAACTAGAATTATTTATCATGCAAAATATGGGCACCAAAAATAACAATACATTTCAGGGAAATAATATAGACCTGTTATCTGATGACAGTTAAATTAAATATGAAATCAAAATTAAAAAGAAAATTTCAAAATAGTTTTGGAAATTCTATGTCTGTCTCTTTATTTTTTTGATTGTTTTTCAGAGATTTTACCCTTAGCTTCTAAATAAATGTTTCTGTAGAAAATTTTCAAAAGGCACTACCGATGTGTTTTCCATCGATGTCTAAAAACAGAGGAACATCATGCAGAAGCTGTATGTGCAAAATCAGGAACAGTAAGAAAACTTGAAGTGGGGAGTTACCTTGAACATATCATCTTCAAGGCATTATTTACTTACAGCTGATACAGTTTTTAGTTAATGCAGTTAATACAAATCTCAAGCATACAGGTTACAAATTTTACCTATATATATGCTTATGTAACTACAACAAAGATCAAGATTTAGAATATTTCATATTTCTAGTACTCTTGGAGTCTTCCTTTTGCTTTTTCCTAATCAAAAACTCCAAGAAGCTAATCATTATTTGAACATATAATTAATTTTGCCATGCTTCTTTCACTCAATACTATATTTTGGAGATTCATCCATATTGCTTTTTGAGATTCCACATGTAAGTGAGATCATATAGTATTTTTCTTACTCTGATTTTCCATTTAGCATAGTACCTACAAAGTCAATCTGTGTGTCACAAATGCCTGGGTTTCCTTCTTTATTGTGGCTTAGTAATATTCCATTGTGTGTGTGTGTGTGTGTGTGTGTGTATACACACACATATACTTAATACATATATACATATGAAACAAGTTGTTTGCAGGTGTTTTCTATTGTGAATAATGCTACAATGAACATGGATGTACAGATATCTCTTTGAGATTCTGATTTCATTTTATTTGGCTATATACCCATAAGTTGGGTTGTTGGATCATATGGTAGTTCTATTTTTAATTATTTGAAGAATCTCCATACAGTTTTCCATAGAAGCTATACCAATTTACATTACCAACAACAGTGCACAAGACTCCCTTTTCTTCACACCCTCAGCAACATTGTTATCTCTGGTCTTTTTCATGATTGTCATTCTTACGGATGTGAGGTGAACCCATTGTGGTTTTGATATGCTTTTCCCTGGTGATTAGTGACATTAAGCATCTTCTCATGTATTTTTTGGTCATCTGTAAGTCTTTATTGGAATAATGTCTATCCAGGTCCTTTGTCCATTTTTTCAACCAGGTTGTTTGTATTTTTGCTATTAAGTTGTAGGAGTTCCATATGCATTTTGGATATTAACCTCTCATCACATAATTTGAAAATATTTTATATGTTTAGTATGTTGGCTTTTCATTTTGTTGAGTATTTTATTGTAAAGAAGGCTTTTAGTTTAATGCCATCCTATTTGTTGATTTTTGCTTTTTCTGCTTGTACTTTTCATGTCATGTCCAAAAATATCAATGTCAAAACCTACATTGAGGTCTTCTAAGACCTTGTCGTCTGAGAGTTTTATGGTTTCAGGTGTTCCATTAAATTATTTCATCCATTTCCAGTTAATTTTTGTGAGTGGTGTAAGATAGGTGTCCAATTTTATTTAATTGTGTGTGAATATCCAGTAGTTCAAATACTGTTTATTGAAGAGAAAATCCTTTTCTCATTAAGCATGCTTAGCTCCTTTGTCAAATATTACTGGACCATATATGCATGAGTCTGTATCTTGGCTCTCAATTCTGTTCCATTGTTGTATATGTTTATTTTTATATCAGTACCATCTAGTTTTGATTAGCATAGCTTTGTAATATTGTGTAAAATCAAGAAATGATTTCCGTTGCTCCCAGCTATGCTATTTTTTCTCAAGATTGCTTTGAATATTCAGCATCTTTTGTGATCCCCATACAAACTGTGAGATATTTTTTCTATTTCTCTGAAAAATGCTCTTGGAATTTTGATAGTGATTGCATTGAATATATAGATGGCTTTAGATAAGTATTGACATTTTAATATTAACTCACTGATCCATCATTATGGGATGTTTTTCCATTTGTTTGTGTCTTCTTCAAATTTTTTCTTATACTTTATAGTGTATAGACTCCCCGCTTTGCTTGAATTTATTCCTAAGTATTTTCTTGATGGTATTATAAATAAAATTGGTTTTTTAAATACCTTTATCATATATTTTGGTGTTAGTGCAAAGAAATAAAATTGACTAATTTAATTTGATTGATTTTGCACCCAACAGCTTTACTGAATTGAATTATGCTAAGGATTTCTTGGTTGAGTCTTTAAGATTTTCATCCATAAAATTATGTTACCTCCAAACAGAAAAAAATTTACTTTAACTTTCAGATTTTGGTGTCTTTATTTCTTTTTCTCAATGAATTGCTCTGGCTAGGACTTCCAATACTATCTTGAAATCGAGTGATGAAGATGTGCATCTTTCACTTGTTCATGATTTAGATGAAAAGCTCTCAAACTTTCACTATTGGGTCTGATGTTAATCACGGACCTTACATATATGAACTTTATTATGTTCAAGTACATTATTTCTTTACACAATTAGTTGAGAGCTTTTATTATAAAAGAAGGATAAATTTTTCAAGTAATTTTTCTGCATCATTGAAAGAAGAATAAGATTTTTACCCTTTATTTTACAAATGCGGTGTATCACACTTGTTGATTTGCGTATGTTGAGCCATTTTTGTATCCCAGAGACAAGTGCCACCTCATAGTGATGTGTGATCCTTTAAGTGTGCTACCGAGTTCAGCTTGGTAGTATTTTGCTGAGAATTTTTGCAACTATATTTGTCAAAGTCATGGGCCTGAACTTATTTTTTAGTGTACTTATCTGGCTTTAGTGTCATAGTGGTGCTAGCTGAGTAAAATAAATTCGACAGTTTTCTTTCTTTTACAAATTTTTGGAAAATTTCGAGAGGGACTGATGTTAATTCATCTTTACTTGTGAGGAAGAATTCACCAGTGACACAATCTGATCTTGGTCTTTTCATTGTTGCGCTGTTTGATCACAGCTTCTAGCTCCTTAGTCATTATCAGTCTGCTCACATCTTCTGTTTCTTTATGATTTTGTTTTGGTAGGTATGCATTTCTAGGAATTTATCCATTTCTTCTGTGTTGTCCAATTTCTTGGCGTGTAATTGTTTATAATAGTTTCTTTTGATCTTTGTACTTTTTAAAGATTTTATTTTTTCCTTTTTCTCCCCAAAGCCCCACAGTACATAGGTGTATATTCTTCATTGTGGGTCCTTCTAGTTGTGGCATATGGGACGCTGCCTCAGCGTGGTTTGATGAGCAGCGCCATGTCCGCGCCCAGGATTCGGACCAACCAAACACTGGGCCGCCTGCAGCGGAGCGCGCGAACTTAACCACTCGGCCACGGGGCCAGGCCCTGATCTTTGTATTTTAATGGTATCATTTGTAATGTCTTGTCTTCTAATTATATTTATTTGGGTCCTCCATTTTTTGGATGTTAGTTTTGCTAAAGTTTTGTCACTTCTGCTAATCATTTAAAAAAGCTCTTACTTTTGTTCATATTTTAAATTGTTTTCCTATTTTCTATTTCACTAACTTCTGCTCTACTTTTTAATATGTCTGTCCTTCCTTCTGTGAACTTTGATCTTAGTTTTTGCTTCTTTTTCTAGTTCCTTGAGTAGTAGTGTTATCTTGTTTATTTGATATATTTTCTTATGTTTGTGTTTATATTTTTAAACTTGCCTCTTGGTATTGCTTTTGCTGCAATCCATAAATTTTGGTGAGCTGTGTTTGCATTTGCCCCCAAGATATTTTTTTGTGATTTTCATTTTCATTTCTTCTTTGATTTTTTTAGTTATTCAAGAATGTGTTGTTTAATTTCCATACTTTTTAAAATTTTCTTATTTTCCTGCTTTTTTTGATTTCTAGCTTCGTACTATTGTGGTTGGAAAAGATACTTAATATAATTTCTAACTTCTTGACTTTGAGGAGATCTGTTTTTTGGTCTATTTGATTTACTCTGGAGAATGTTCTGAGTACATATGTGAAAAATGTATATTCTTCTGTAGTTGGATGAAATGTTCTGTGTAAGTCTTTTAGAACATTTTTCTAGACTGTTGTTCAAGTCTTTGCTTATTGATTTTATATCAGCATGTCTCTCCATTGATGAGAGTCAGATATTGAAATCCTCTACTATTATTATATTGCTGATTATTTCTCCATTTAGTTTTGTTAGTGTTTGCTTTATATATTTAGATGCTCATATCTTCTTGATGAATTCACTTCTTTATCATTATATAATAACCTTATTGATCTCTTTGGCAATGTTTAGCTTAATATCTAATTGGTCTGATATGAGTATATCTACACTTCTTCTATTTTGCTTACCATTTACTTGAAATATCTTTTTGCGTCCCTACCCTTTCAGTCTCTGTGTATCCTTAAAGCTAAACTGTGTCTCTTGTACACAGCATATCGTTAAATTTTGTTTTATTTATATATTCAGCCATTTTATGTTTTTGGTTTTTGTGAGGAAGGTTAGCCCTGAGCTAATATCTGTCCCCGTCTTCCTCTACTTCATATGTGGCACTCCTGCCACAGCATGGCTTGATAAGTGGTGTGTAGGTCCGCACCTGGGATCCGAACCGGCAAACTGCTGGCCACCCAAGTGGAGCACAGGAGCTTAATGCCACCAGGCTGACTGCACATTATATGTTTTTTTTTAGTGGAGAATTTAATCTATTTATCATTAAAGTAATGTTGATAGGTAAGGGCTCACTATCACCATCTTTTTAGTTGTTTTCTGACTGTTTTGGATTTCTTTGTCATTTAGATTGTAAAGTTCTATGATTTCAAGATAGGTTTCTGGACACTTGGCATCCCAGGGATAAACCCAAGTTGATCACAGTAACTGATCCTTTCGATATGTTCTTGAGTTCAGTTTGCTTTCTTGAGACTTTTTACATCTATATTCATCAAAGAAACTGGTCTATTGTGTCGTTATCTGGCTTTGGTATCAAGGTAAACCTGGACTTTTTAAATGAGTTTGGGAATCTCCACTCTCCTTCAAGTTTTTGGAAGAGCTTGAGAAGGGTTGATGTTAACTCTTTAAATGTTTGGTAGAATTCACCAATGAAGACAGCTATCCCGGACTTTTCTGTTCTGGGAGGTTTTTGTTTACTGATTCAGTCACCTTGCTACTTATTGATATGTTCAGATTTCCTATTTCTTCCTAATTCATTCTTAGCAGGCTTTGTGTGTCTAGGAATTCATCCACTTCTTTAAGGTGGTCTGATTTTTTGGCATAATAGTTATTCATAGAAGTGTTTTATGATCCTAAGTATTTTTGTATCTTCAGTTGTGATGACTACTCTTAAATTTCTTATTTTACTAATGTGAGACTTTTTCTTAGTGTAGCTAAAAGTTTGTCAATTTTATCTCCTCAAGAAACCACCTTTAGTGCTATCGACTTTTTTTCTTTATTTCTTGGTCTCTATTTCATTTATTTATGCTATGATATGTGTCATTTTCTTCCTTCTGCTAAGATTTTGGAGAACACATATTCCACATCTGGGAATATTGCTAGCTCCCACCTGTAACACTACCAGAAAGAAAGCTATATTTGTGTGAGGAATTGAACAAAAGTAGGCCATGTCTGAATTATAAAAGAAGGCGGCTCTCCCAATGCCTTTGGGCCCTTATGGCACCCACTCAAATATAATTTTGGAAGTGACTGCCACCCATACTTGTGCAGCCTGGAGCTTATTGCGAAAGCCCATGAGCATCTTCCAGCAGTTACCATTGGGATTTTGGCAGAAAACTCCCAGCTGCTGCCACCCGGTACGCACTGTGCAAGAGAAAAAAAACTGCATGTGTTTGAACTCTTCCTTTAGTTCTGTCCTAGCTCAGCTCAAGACCACTAGGGACACATCCATTCCAGTAAAGGCAGCTTTACCAAATTACTGCAATGACAAGGGCGACAAGCGCCAGAAATGACAGTGTCTCATTAAACAAAATAAGAGTGTTCTATATTTGAGGAAAGGGTGGAGTTTAGGTAAAATTTAAAGAATGGTGGGTTTGTAGAGGCTCAATGAAAAGCAAGACTCCGTGTAAATGGTCAACGTTATATCTGGGCTGTACATTAGATACGAGGGTGCTTTTCCCTGGAACTACAGAGTGAGATTACGTGAGACATTTTGTGTCAAAGTCTTCTTATCTGAATTTCTGAATCTGTGTTGAAAAGTGAGATTGCATGTCTACGTCCATGTAAATTAGGTGCTCCAGAAGGGAGGCATACCTCGTTCTTACCTACATAATTAAAACAGCAGTCTTTTGAGGCCAGCCAGGTGGCGCAGTGGTTAATTTCCCACTTTCCGCTTCAGCTGCCTGTGGTTCACAGGTTCGGATCTCATCAAGCCATGATAAGCATCCCACACATAAAATAGAGGAAGATGGGCACGGATGTTAGCTCAGGGCCAGTCTTCCTCAGCAAAAAAGAGGAGGAATGGCAGCAGATGTTAGCTCAGGACTAATCTTCCTCAAAAAAAAAAAAAAGCAGTCTTTGAAAGTCTAAAATTTCAGAGAGATCTGACAAAAGATCTTTCTTGAGCTAGCCCTAAGTGCCCGAGAGGTCACATGTCACTTTCTCCCAGAATAGCCATACACACATAAATAATTACTCAATAGCAAAATATTTTCAGCATAGAGTTCATTATGAGGAAGGGTGTGGTGGAGAAAATGCAAAACTCCAAACAGAAAGTTGAATGTAATTAGCTCAGGATAGGATCAGAGAGAAAGGAGAAAAGAAACAGAAAAAGACTGACAATGAGTTTCAAACACTTTGAAATATTGAGGTAATCAAAAAGTAATGTCAATCTGCAAAAACAGAAACTAGTTTAAGAGGTAGAGTGTTTACTTGGAATCAAATAATTACAATTTTGGAAGCACAGATTCAGGTAGAAACCCAAATAATATCCTATATGAAAGATGACATGAGTGGAGCCACATTAGAATAGAGACAGCATGGCCATTTTAAAGAAATTGTTGTGCATGTCTTGTTTTATCTTCCAAACTAAATCAAACTGCCAACATTCCAAGAAGGCAGTAAGAGCAAGAAGATCCTGTTTGTAAGGACTGATAAAATTGGGCTTTCCTGATGACTGCATTGATAACCAATGAATGAAGTTCCGATCTAGCCTTTTGCCTCATGATCAAATCTCAAAGCAGTCTATAAAGAACAAACCGAGCCTTACCTCATCTAGCACCAATAAACTCGTCTTTGATACAACTCACCTCATCTTCCTCCCTTTTTCCCATAAAAACCCTGAGTCCTTCTGCTGTAATCAGAACGTTACTCGGGTTTCTCACTGAATCAGTGCTCCCCAAATTGCAATTCTTTGATCCCAAATAAACACTTTGCCTCATAAACTGGTTTCTGTTTTTGTAGATTGACACCCTCTAGGGAGTAAAAGCCTGGGGCATTTAAAGGCGAAGAAGTGAAGTTGTATTACAAAGAATTTTAATTGGAGTTGGAGACAGAGAGCTAGCCTGCGCTTAACATTAACTATTAATTCTATCTTCCAAGAGTCCACAATTCTCAGTTTTTCTAAAATTTATTTTTAATTGAGTTCATAATAATTTGCATCATTGTGAAATTTCAGTTGTACATTATTTCTTGTCTACCACAGCATAAGTGCTCCCCTTCAACCCCTGTGCTCACTCCCCACCCCCTTCCCTTGGTAAACACTGAATCATTTGCTTTGTCCATGCGTTTGTTTATATTCCACATACGTGTGAAATCATATGCTGTTTGTCTTTCTCAGTCTGGCTTATTTGGCTTAGAATAATTCCCTCCAGGTCCATCCATGCTGTTGCCATTGCGATGATTTTGTCTTTTTTATGGCTGAGTAGTATCCCATTGTATATATATACCACATCTTCTTTATCCAATCATCAGTTGATAGGCACTTGTATTGTTTTCATGTCTTGGCTATGGTGAATAGTGCTGCAATGAACATAGGGATACATATGTTACCTTGGATTGTTGGTTTCAAGTTGTTTGGGTAGATACCAGAGGTGAGACAGCTGGGTCATAAGGTATTTCTATTATTAGCATTTTGAGGACTCTCCATACTCTTTTCCATAGTGGCTGCACCAGCTGCATTCCCACCAGCAGTGTGTGAGGGGTCCCATTTCTCCACACCTTCTCTAACATTTGCTATTTTTAGTCTTAGTGATTATAGCTATTTTAACAGGCGTAAGATGGTATCTTAGTGTAGTTTTGATTTGTATTTCCCTGATGATTAGTGTTGTCAAACATCTTTGTAAAAAAATTTTTAATTTTTTTACTTGCAGTAACATTGGATTATAACATTATATAGCTTTCAGATGTACATCGTAATACCTTTCAAATTCTGTGTAGATTACATCATGTTCACCATCGAAAAACTAATTATAGTTCACCCCCCGACATGTGAGCCTAATCACCTCTTTTGCCCTCCCCTCCCTTCCCCTATGGTAACCACCAATCCAATTGCCATTGCTATGTGTTTGTTTGTCATTGTTTTTATCTTCTACTTATGAGTGAGATCATACTTTGATTTGACTGTCTCCCTCTGACTAATTTCAATCAGCAGAATACCCTCAAGGACCATCCATGTTGTCACAAATGGCTGGATTTCATCCTGTCTTACGGCTGAGTAGTATTCCATTGTGTATAAATACCACATCTTCTTTATCCATTTGTCCCTTGATGGGCACCTAGGTTGCTTCCAAGTCTTGGCTATTGTGTATAATGCTGCAATGAACATAGGGGTGCAAATATCTTTATACCTTTGCATTTTCAACTTCTTTGGATAAATACCCAGCAGTGGGATAGCTGGATCATATGGTAGATCTGTTCTTAATTTTCTGAGGATATATATTGCTTTCCATAGTGGCTGCACCAGTTTGCACTCCCACCAGCAGTGTGTGAGGGTTCCCTTCTCTCCATATCCTCTCCAACACTTGTTGTTTCCTGTCTTGTTAACTATAGCCATTCTGACTGGAGTGAGGTGATACCTCATTGTAGTTTTGATTTGCATTTCCCTGGTAGCTAATGATGTTGAGCATCTCTTCATATGCCTGTTGGCCATCCGTAGATCTTCTTTGGAGAAATCTCTGTTCAGATCCTTTGCCCATTTTTTAATTGGGTTATTGGTTTTTTGTTGTTGTTGAGCTGTATGAGTTATTTGTATATTTTGGATATTAATCCCTTATTTAATATATGGTTTGCAAATATCTTCTCCCAATTGTTAGGTTGTCTTTTCATTTTGTTGATGCTTTCCTTTGCTGTGCAGAAGCTTTTTAATTTGATGTCCATTTGTCCATTTTTTCTTTTGTTTCCCTTGCCTGGTCAGACATGGTTCTTGAAAATATACTGCTAAGACCGATGTCAAAGAGGGTACTGCTTATGTTTTCTTCTAGAATTATCATGGTTTCATGGTTTCCAGTCTTGCACTCAAGTCTTTAATCCATTTTGAGTTGATTTTTGTGCATAGTGTAAGGTAATGGTCTTCTTTTATTCTTTTGCATGTAACTGTCCAGTTTTCCCAACACCATTTATTGAAGAGACTGTTCTTTTCCCATCGAACGTCTTTTCATGTGTTTATTGGCCATCTGTATATTTTCTTTGGAAAAATGTCTGTTCGTATCCTCTGCCCCTTTTTTGATCAGACTGTTTTTTGTTGTTGTTGTTCAGTTGTCTGAGTTCCTTATATATTACAGAGATTAACCCCTTGTTGGATATATGATTTGCAAATGTTTTCTCCTACTTGGTGGATTGTCTTTTAGTTTTGATCCTAGTTTCCTTTGCCTTGAGGAAGCTCTTTAGTCTGATGAAGTCCCACTTGTTTACTTTTTCTTTTGTTTCCCTTGTCTGAGAAGACATAGTATTTGAAAGATCCTTTTAAGTTTGATGTCAAAGAGTGTACTGCCTGTATTATCTTACAGGAGTTTTACGGTTTCAGGACTTACCTTCAACTCTTTGATTCATTTTGAGTTTATTTTTGTGTATGGCATGAGGTAATGGTCTACTTTCATTCTTTTGCAAGTGGCTGTCCAGTTTTCCCAACACCATTTATTGAAGAGACTATCTTTTCTCCATTGAATGTTTTTGGCAACTCTGTCAAAGATTAGCTGTCCATGTATGTGCAGTTTTATTTCTGGGCTTTCAGTTCTGTTCCCTTGATCTGTGTGCCAGTTTTTGTACCGATACCAAGTTGTTTTGATCACTATGGCTTTGTAGTACATTTTGAATCAGGGATTATGATGCCTCCAGCTTTGATTTCATTCTCAGGTTTACTTTAGTAATTCAGGGTCTTTGCTTGCCCCATATGAATTTTAGGATTCTTTGTTCTGTTTCTATGAAAAATGTCATTGAGATTCTGATTGGGTTTCATTGAATCTGTAGAATGCTTTGGGTAATATGGAATTTTCATTATGTTTATTCCACCAATTCATGTGCATGGAATCTCTTTCCATCTCTTTATGTCATCATCTATATCTTTCAATAATGTCTTATAGTTTTCATTGCATAAGCCCTTCACCTCCTTGGTTTAATTTATTCCTAGATACTTTATTCTTTTTGTTGCAATTATAAATGGAATTATATTCTTGATTTCTCTTTCCGTAAGTTCATTATTAGAGTATAGAAATGCAAACAAGTTTTGTAAGTTTTGTACCCCGCAACTTTACTGTAGTTGTTAATTATTTCTATTAGTTTCCTGATGGATCCTTTAGGGTTTTCTATATATAAGATCATGTCACCTGTAAACAGCAAGAGTTTCGATTCTTCACTCCCTGTTTGGATTCCTTTTATTCCTTTCTCTTGCCTAATTGCTCTGGCCAAAACCTCCAGTACTATGGTGAATAAGAGTGGTGATAGTGGGCATCCTTGCCTTCTTCCTGTTCTCAGGGGGACGGTGTTCAGTTTTGGCCCATTGACTATGATGTTGGCTATGTGTTTGTCATAAATGACCTTTATTCTGTTGAGGTAATTTCCTTCTATCCCCATTTTCTTAAGAGTTTTTATCATAAGTGGCTGTTGGATCTTGTCAAATGCTTTCTCTGCATCTATTGAAATGATCATGTGGTTTTTATTCCTCAGTGTTGACATGGTGTAGCACATTGATTGATTTGCGGATGTTGGACCATCCCTGTGTCCCTGGTATGAATCCCACTTGATCGTGATGTATGATCCTTTTGATGTGTTGCTGAATTCGGGTTGCCAATATTTTGTTGAGGATTTTTGCATCTATGTTCATCAGTGATATTGGCCTGTAGTTTTCCTTTTTTGTGTTGTCCTTGTCAGGCTTTGGTATCACAGTGATGTTGGCCTCGTGGAATATATTAGGAAGTGTTCCATCCTCCCTAATTATTTGGAATAGCTTGAGAATGATAGGTATTAAATCCTCTCTGAATGTTTGGTAGAATTCCCCAGGGAAACTTCTCATCCCAGGCTTTTATTCTTTGGGATGCTTTTGATTACAGGTTCAATCTCTTTCCTTGTGATTCGTCTATTCAGATTATCTATTTCTTCCTGGTTCTGCTTTGGGAGGTTGTAAGAATCGAAGAATTTATCCATTTCCTCTATGTTGTCCATTTTGTTGGCATATAGCTTTTCATATGATTATCTTATAATCTGTTGTGTTTCTGTGATATCCGTTGTTATTTCTCCTCTTTCATTTCTAATTTTATTTATCTGAGCTTTCTCTCTTTTTTTTCTTTGTAAGTCTGGCTAGGGGTTTGTCAATTTTGTTTATCTTCTCAAAGAACCAGTTCTTTGTTTCATTGATCCTTTCTACTGCCTTTTTTGTTTCAATAGCATTTATTTCTGCTCTGATTTTTATTATTTCTCTCCTTCTGCTGACTTTGGGCTTTGCTACTTCTTCTTTTTTCTGATTCAGTTAGGATTACTTTGAGATTACTTAGTTGAGATTTTTTCTTGTTTGTTAAAGCAAGCCTGTAGTGTGATGAATTTCCCTCTTAATATGGCTTTTGCTGCATGCCATATGAGTTGGTATGGTATGTTTTCATTTCCATTTGTCTCCAGATATTTTTTGATTTTTCCTTTAATTTCTTGAATGATACATTGGTTGTTCAATAGCCTGTTGTTTAGTCTCCACATCTTTGTCCCTTTCTCAGACTTTTTCTTGTAATTAATTTCTAGCTTTATAGCATTGCGATCAGAAAAGATGCTTGTTATTATTTCAATCTTCTTAAGTTTATTGAGGCTTGCCTTTGTTTCCCAACATATGGTCTATCCTTGAGCATGTTCCATGCGCAGTTGAGAAGAATATGTATTCTGCTGTTTTTGGATGGAGTGTTCTATATAGGTCTATTAAATCCAACTGGTCTAGGTTTTCCTTTAATTCCACTGTTTCCTTGTTGATTTTCTGTCTGGGTGATCTATCCGTTGATATGAGTGGAGTGTTGAGGTCCTCTACTATTATTGTGTTATTGTTAATATCTTCTTTTATGCTTGTTAATAGTTGCTTTATGTACTTTGGTGCACCTATTTATGGGCCATAGGTATTTATGTGTCATGTCGCCTTGGTGAAGTGTCACTTTAGTCATTATATACTGCCCTCTTTTGTCTCTCTTTACCTGCCTTATCTTGAAGTCTACTTTGTCTGATTTAAGTATGGCAACACCTGCTTTCTTTTGCTTGCCATTAGCTTGGAATATCATGTTCCATCCCTCCAGTCTGAACCTGTGTTTGTCATTGGAGCTGAGATGTGTTTCCTGGAGGCAGCATATTGTTGGGTCTTGTTCTTTAATCCATCTTGCCACTCTTTTGATTGGAGAATTCAATCCGTTTACATTTAGGGTGATTATCGATATATGAGGGCTTAATGCTGCCATTTTATCACTCATTTATCAGGTCTCCTGCATTTCCTTTGTTTCTTGTCCTGTGTATTTTGGTCTACCAATTGAGTTATGTAGTTTTTTATGTTGTGTTTTTTGTTTGTTTGTTTCCTTCTGATTTATTATTTGTGCCTACATTCTGCTTTTTTGTTTCGTTGTTACCATGAATTTTGTATTCAAAACCTCATAGATAAGATGCTCCATTTTCTGATGGCCTCTTATTTCATTAGACTAAACTGATTCAGTCCCTTTCCTTTTCCCCTCCTAGGTTGTTTTTCTCACATCTTATTCCATCTTGTGTTGTGAGTTTGTGATTAAAGTGACAAGATTATCTTTGTTTTTGGTGTTTTCCTTCTCTTTATCTTTAATCTTATACTTGAGTATTTGCCATCCTGTTCTGATGTATAACTACAATTTTCTGATTTCATCTACCTATTTATCTCCTTACCCTGTGTTTTGTAAGCCTTTTCTCCCTTTTTTTCAGGTATGAGGACCTTCTTGAGGATTACTTGTAGAAGGAGTCTCATGGCTATGATCTCTGTTAGCTTTCTGTTTATCTGGGAATGTTTTTTATTTCTCCATGCTATCTGAAGGATATTTTTGCTGGATAGAGTATTCTTGGCTGAAAGTTTTTGTCCTCCAAAGATTTGAAATTGTCATTCCAGGCTGTCCTAGCCTGTAAGGTTTCTGCAGAGAAATCCACTGAAAGCCTGATAGGAGTTCCTTTGTAGGTTATTTTTTCTACCTTGCTGCCTTTAGCATTTTTTCTTTGTCATTCTCTTTTGCCAGTTTCACTACAATATGCCTTGCAGTAGGTCTTTTTACATTGACATATTTAGGAGATCTGGTAGCCTCTTTCACATGGATTTCCATCTCCTTCCCTAGGTTTGGGATGTTCTCTGCTATTACTTCTTTGAACAAGTTTTCTGCTCCATTCTCTTTCTTTTCTCCCTCTTGAATACCTGTAATTCTTATGTTGCGTTTCCTAATTGAGTTGGACATTTCTCAGAGACTTTCTTCATTTCTTTTAAGTCTTAGTTTTCTCTCCTCCTCTGTTTGGAGCATTTCAACATGTCTATCCACAATGATTATGCTGATTCATTCCTCTATGATGTCCACCTGAGGATTCAGGGAATCCATATTTCTCTTCCATTGTGTCTTTCATCTCCATTATTTCTTATTGATTCTTCTTGATAGTTTCAATCTCTTTTGTGAAGTAGCTCCTGAACACACTGAATTATTTCTCTACATTCTCTTTTAACTTGTAGAGTTTTTTGGTGACAGCTACTTTGAGTTCTCTGTCATTTAGATTACATATTTCTTTGTCTTCAGGACTGATTTCTGCATACTTGTCATTTTCTCTCTATTCTGGAGATTTACTATAACTTTTGATACTGCTAGAGAGTGTGGCTCTGTTTTACTGCATCATGGTATTATTTGGTCACAGTTACCTCCTATCACCACTGGGTGGGGGTCAAGAGCCACATATTCTGAGTCCTCTGCATTTTGCTGAGATCCCAAGCACTGGAGTCAGGCCTGGGCGGGTGGAGGGAGAGGCAGTTTCTTCCACATGCTCTCAGGAGTTTCTCCCTCTACCCTTGCTGTCTCCTCTCCTGTGGTGTTGGCTTGATGAGGTCATCCCTGCTTTAGTATTCACCTCAGTAGGGGCTTTCCCCTTGGCCATGAGGACCTTTGGGGATCTTTGGTGTTCCTGCAAATGAGTGTCCCCTCCCCAGTTCCTTCCCTCTTGGAGGCTGCCCATGGTTCCAGATCCTAGTCTTTTGGAGAGGGAGAAAAGTTTTCTCTTACTCTCTTCCACCTCCTTTGAAGGGAGTTCCAGCTTCTCTGCCCTCCATTGTACGGCTGTTTGTGTCCCCCAGAGTTCTTTTGTGTTGTGTTTGGATGCCCTCTGTTGTAGTATGAATGTCTTTTTGTTGTGCGGTGGAGAGGCGAGATTACCAGACAAGCTCACTCTGCCATGATGCTGATGTCCCAGAGTTTTAGTTTTGCAAGATGAAAAAAGTTTGAATTTTTGGAGCAAAGAGCCTGGAGCACTGGATCAGGGTCAGCCCACAATCTTCAGTTTTTGTGGTCTGGATGTCTGTTCTCCTGCTGACTTCTCAAACAATTGCTTGTGAAACAACTGCCATTTTGACACAGTCTGAGAGTTTGGCCCAGTCTAATGTTTAAGACAGCAAGGCTGTTTCTCTTGAAAGGCAGCTCCAACTCCATATTAAAATGGCTCCATTATAGTCGATTTTGACATTTTCCCCTTTTGATTGAGATCTTTCTTTGAAAGCATTGCTGATCAACTATTGGAAAGCATTGCTGATCAACTGTTAAAAAACATTGCTGATCAGTCATCATAGCATCCTCCATCCTTCATTTTAAGGAAAGCTCATTCCCAGTATGTCATGTCCCACACAAGGAGAAACACAATTTCCTTAAGAGCTTTAAGTCCTACTTGAGCAAAAACAGCACCAGAGCAGACACCATCATATTTCTTTAAGGGCAAATACTGTCTATAGTTCCTTGAATTTTCTCAGGTGAAGGCTCATAAGTGTTAGCAGTCATATAAATGCATTGAGTGATTATTATCCAAGTGGTATTCTTATAACATTGAGTTATGCACAGGAGACAGTTTTACAACAGTGAGAATTTCTATTATAATAAATAAAACACTAAGTTGAAACTGGAGAATAGACCCAAACCAGGCCATTCCTGAGGGTAGCCAGTTAAAGTGATCAAAAACCATGGAGTGTCAGTGGGCACAACATTTAACAATTCGGTTTGTGTTCAGATTTTGTCTAGTTCAGTTTTTATTTCAATACAGGTGTTTGCCAAGGAAGAGATACCAAGGAATAGAGGCGTTTACTGCAGGAAAAAGCCATCCTGTTCAGCTGGGAGATAAGCACAAAAAATTCTATTACCTAATACAAGTTGTGCAAGAGGATCCACAGACTTTTCTTTGGCAGCTATTTCTTTAGTGACAGATATAGCAATATCTGTCAGGGATTTAGAGAAATTTATGATCATATATTTATCCATGACGGTGCCTATCCTAGGAAATAGGTTTTTTTTCAATCTGGCAGCTGTGCTGGGGTTTCTACCAACAGGCACTGAACACCCTTGACTATGTGTGTAACTAATTTTACATTTTAGTCTGTGAAGTAAACTCAATGGTGATGCCCAATACAGAGTTTTTGATTGGTCACATAATGAAAAAAGTTTAACCAACAATCCAGTTGCATAATGACCTCTAGTTTGGTAGAAATTTAAACAATGTGATTTACACAGGCTTTTCTGCAAAATGTAAGAGAAGCTAGACCCTAAGGGAGTACATACCATGGAGTCATTATAATGAAATTGACAAAACCAAGGATTTGATTGGTCAGGCAAAGAATTCTAGACACTTAGGACAAAGAATTAGGAGAGGAATGGCAGAGAGATTGGTAATTAAATGTACTAAAGAATCTCTAGACTTATGTACAGAACGGTGCTCCTGAGGACAAACCCAACAGTCAGAAACATTTCCCCCTTTTTGAATAGATTGGGAGATGCAGAGAAGAATATTATTTTTCTAACAAAGAGAGAGAGATAAATAAGGTAAGAGACACATTGAGTAAAAGGCGTACAGTCCTGGTCCAACCGTTTGGGAAGAGCTGTCTGTCTCAGATGTCAGTTGCTTCTCCTCCTGTACAATTAGATTTGGAGTCCTCCGGAATTTGTTTAGCATCTGCACCAGCGTCTGATGACTATATTTTTGGTGGAGCCTTCTTTAGCTGTGAGATGTATCATCAAATTTGAATGCTTTCTAGTTCTGTATCAGTGTCAGTGGTTAGGAGCACTTGGTAAGGTCCTTTCCAGCAGGGCTTGAGAGCTTTCTTCCTCTGATGATGCTTCCAGAATATCCAGTCTACAGGCTCTAGACTGTGACCATAAGATCCTTTAAATTGGAATCCAGAGAAGCTTCTTTAACCTCTTGATCATACGCTTGAGTATAAGACATTAGAGAGTCACAGTAGCTTGTGTCGTACCAGCATAGGACAACAAAGGGTCTGCTGAAGATTGCATATCGGTAGACATTGATCTAATGGTGACTAATTTGTGTGGAGTGAGATGATGCTTTTGAAAGAGGTTACTTTGAACGATTAGTGTGACCAAAGGCATTACCTTAGCCCAGGGAAGTCCAGTCCACATGTATGTAACAAAGCCTCAAGGACAATGAACAGGACTGAAATATGACATCTACAAAAGTGCAAACATAGTTTTTCTCTTTACAATTACCCTCATTTTTGTACCAAAGAAAATCCCACTAAAACTAATTTGTTTATATTAAAAAAAATTGGCCTAATTTTTTATATAAGTAAAAATACTGACAGAGGCTTTCTGAATTCCTGAAGGATAAGGTAGAAAGAAAAAGTAAATGTTTTATATTTTTTCACAAAGGTATGTCTTACCAAATTTTTGATAGCTTAGGAAAAAGAATTCTTAAATTCTGGAAAAACAAAACATTTAGAGTATCTTCTTCAGTTCACATAATCTCATGTAATTAATACGTATATCTTGATCATTTGTTAGGATATTTTGAAGCCGTCATTCTCTCCATTAAGTGTCTGTAATTACCTACCCAGTTCAGTGTTATGATGTGAAAGTTTTTCAGAAACCTGTATTGTAGACTGTGTCAAAATCTTTTCCATGAATCTCTCTGAAGGTGAAACATATTGCAAAAGCATCAAATAAACAATAACTCTGTAAATGACAAAAGACTTAAAATGGCATGGCTAAAGATTTGATTACAATAAAATTGACAATAAAATTTGATTATTCCTGTGACATATAATATTTTTAAGTAACTAGAATTACGGGAGATAACATATGAGGACATAGATTTTTAAAAATTTGGCACTGTATTTGGAACGTTTATATTAACAACATACACATATGAGGATATCCATAAAGAAAGTTTGTCTTTACTTGTTTGATAATGCTTCACATGTAATTTGACATATCAAATAAACATAATTAGATTGCAATGTCTGTTATTATGAGAAGAGAGAACAAATTCTCTGAGAAGTCCCATGGACTCTCTGGTAGTTCTCAAAGGTACTTGTAGGGCAAAAAAAGATTTTGCTTATGATTTAAATTTTTGGGAAGTTTGTTGGAAATATCAAAAGGCTTTAACACACCTGGTCAAATAAGATAATAGGTCATGATAAAACAATGCTTACTTATCCATTTAACTAAAGTGACAACAGAAGATGTCAAAGGCAAACACAGAAACTTAAACTGTAAAAAAAAAAAAAAGGCTCTCTTAAAAGAAAGATTTCAGCTTTTTGAACATGGGAAATTATTTTGAGAAAACATAGAATCCCTGTATTTTTGGTAGACTTACATAAAATTAAAGAAAAATCTTTTATAACCTCTTTCTCAAGAGCAGGAAAACAACTGTCATTTTAAGAGAGAGAAAGGCAATTTCTAATTTTGTACCAGTTTACTGTTGATATTAAACCATTTACTTAATGAAATTAATTCCAAGCTTAGCCAACTTGCCCATGCACAAAACTCTTTACCCAAGGTGCCTCTTCCACAAACCTATAACTTTTCTTTTTTTTTTTTACTTTCAGAACATGCCTTTTCCTCTTTCCCATAACCAGTTTTACTTTAGGACAAAATTTCTTTCTTAACAAAAAAATCCCTCCATCCCTTTTACCTTCTTTATTGAAAACATACATTTTATCACAGGATAAATTTTTAATGAGTCACAAGACATGTTCATTAATAGACGCAAACACCTTTTAGTTTTTCTGTAAAAAGAAGCAAAAAGTAGGTAAACCTATGTTTAGTAATTAATGTCTAATATTTTATCTTATTTGGAAATGATCTACTTACTCAATAAATTTTCATGGGTGTACATAATTTAGAAAAACTCTAATGTTTCAAGTTACCAAGAGATTTTGAAGTTATTTTTAAGTACATTTACCATAACACATAAAAACTTCACCTAAAAACTTTTTATATTTCTTATATCTATTTAGTTCACTTGTTCCTAATAATTATATTTAGATTGCCTACAAAAACTTGTGAAACATTAGACAAAATCCGCTATTATTATAAGTGATTTTTATAGCTAGCAAATTTTGTAACAAGGATAACATGAGCTTATTTCATCAATAAACCCAAGTAGAATAGACATGGAGTCTGTATCATACCCAATGCTGATAACTCAGAGAACATGCCTATTTCAACCAAACCAAGGAATCTAAATAAACTTTCATTTACCAAAAATTATTCTGTATCGCATTTACTTGCAAAACACATATGGGTTAGTTTCCGTTATATTTCTGAGAAGAGTAAAGTGCTCAATTCTTATAAGTGCTTCACCTTTAACGCAATTAAATAGAGCTCTTAAATTTGGTAATACCATCTAGAGGTAGAAAATATGTAAAATATTTACAACATACGTATATAGACACAGACAGATGTAAACACAAATCTTATAGCCTCCATTTAAATTTTTTTCTTAGATTTTCTAGGCAACTAGGTATACAGAAAGTTAAGTCTCTTCTATGCTGCATGAGGAGTATGTATCAATATAACGGGTTAGGTAGAGAATTGTGCAAGATAGTCCACATATAAAGATGTACTATTCATATATATACATAACAAAGTGCAGTGTTCAGTGCTACAATGAGTGAGAAAAATGTAGAAGCCATGGTGGAACAAGTTCTGAGAGGAAGGAATTCAGAATTGGTTTCTTTTCAAAATTGTCAACTTAAAATAAAAAATCTGAATGAAAATAAATTTAAAGGTTTCAAATGATGGTCTCACTATTTCAAATCATGCTTATTGCTACCTTACTTCAATTATAAGGACACATTCTGACAATTATTTCACATTTATTCTTTATAAATAAATGAACCTACATTGTTGATTTGACTTCCATATGACTTTCTTTGACAAGGAAGAGAGCTTAAGAGAGATCATCTATGAGCTTAATGTTAAAGAAGCGAGAGAGAAAAAAGCAGACTCTGACAGTTGTCTACTCAGCTTGTCTGATTAAACAGCGGGGTCACGGGGTCCTGTTGATCATCACTAACTGGAGTCGGGGAGACCTGTAGGGGGAGCTCTCACACCTTGTCACATGTCATCAATTACTCCAAACAAGAAGACACAGAAGCTTCAACGTCTGACAGAAAGTACAGCTACTTCACTTCTGAAGGGAGAGTTCTCTCTCTACCTGCCAGTAGCCCAGCCAATAAGAAACGCCGCAGCTCAGCCAACGAGAAGTTGTTGTCACCCCGAACTTCTACTTTCCCCCAATGAACTTTGTTTAGAATAGACCATCCTTACTCTCTTCTTTCATTATGAAAGCAAGCTCCTCTCCTTTCTTGTCTGGATTTGCCTGTGGTTCGCTACAGCATGCGCGTCCCAAATGGGAACTCTTTTGGCTATTCCAAAATAAACTCATTTTGACGGTAAAAATAATAAAATTAGCTTTAAAGTTGACAAAACTTATATTTCTATATATTTTATCCTGAATAATTTCAAATGATGTGAGACAAGAAAGGCCCGTTTGGTCTTTTTGTCCCTCTTTATAATGGCTGTTTTTAAATATGCACTTTTCAACTCTGATGAAGTAAGATTTCATATAAGATCTACTTTATGGAATGTATTAGATCAAGTGGAGACAAGCAAGGGATATGGTTGGGATGACAATATTACATTTTTAAAATAGCAAATAAAAGAAATGTGCTTTGGAGGGCAGATCTCAGAACTGCATTTGTTGGTATGCATCTAGAAGATAGAGTAAATGTTAGATATCAAGTTGTAATTAAAATATTGACACACTATACACCAAAGCTATCCAAATATTTAATAGTTTCACTTCTTATATACATTTATTTTATATATAAGATAAAATATTTTACATATATTTATATGTAATGTGTATGTTATCTATATTATCTGTATACTATTACATATATCTTGGAAAAAGAAGATTGTTATATATGCCTGTCAAAACAAATATGTAAGGACAAAATGAAAGTGGTGGCTATTCAAAAAGAGTGGAAACTAGGAAACCCTTAGACGAGGCTTTCAATATCCACAAGGAACCCTCTGTTCTGTGAATGTTACAAAGTAACATCGATAACTCAGGGGCACTGGTTGGCCAGTTGCTAAACCACAGTTGTGTGTGTGGTCTGACCAGTAATCAGTTATCTAAGTAATTTAGTCTGTGTGCTGCGACCAGTCTTTGTTTAAAGGGAGTTGGCGGTAAGAAAATATGGAAGAGGAGTGGGGTATAAGTAGATTATAAAATCAAAATTGATTTTCCAATGATGATTGGGCTGATAAATGTTAGTGTCGTTTCTCCTGAGGCTTGTGCGTTAACGGAGGACTCAATAATATATTCTGTCTGCTTTTCAAAGGTGAGTTAGGGGGTTTATGGAACAACGACAATAAAACCAAAAAACTTTCATTTGGGAGCAAAGAAAAGGCATCAGGATTACCCAGTAATTGGAATTCACAGTGTGATTGCTTTGTTCTCAGGACACTGTTCACAGGGAGTTTCCAGTTGGAGGTTTGTTTTCTCCAACTTGAACATCACCTGGCCTCCCACAGAGACTATTTACGAAAAACAGGGCAGGTTAAAGGCTCAGGGACTGAGTAAAGATATACATTGTCTGTCACATAACATGAAAAAAAGGCTTGAAAGCAGCTTTGTTTCCTTTGCTAACCAACTTCCGAGAGCTGGGAGCCCTGCCAGTTCAACTCCTTTCTGGACAGACCAGGGCACTTGTTAGAGTCTGCACTATAAAAATAACAATGTATAACAAAGTAGAAGAAATGACAAGCACTTGCACCTGTAGTTTGGATCCAAAAACAACAGCTTGTTAAAACATCCCTAGGGTTTCCAACTCAGCTCTCCCAGGCATTTTGGAAAGTAATGAGGTCCCACATGGACATAAGGAGAATTTGGCAACATGAGATAAAAAAGAAACTTTGAGAACAAGTTTTAGGTTTGCCTCATGCAATTCTCATACACAATGGATGGACCTTTCGCGTCTGATTAAACTCGGTGTGTTTCTGTGTTGACAAGCATATTGGGAGTGGAAGGACAACAGTGTGCTCAATTTAAAGTAGTAGAACATCAAAATGAGCTCACTGGGTGGTTGTGGGCTCGTTTAACAACTATGCTCATGTTTCTTGAGGCTCTTCCGTACTTGATGATTGGCGGTTGGAATAAGTTCATCATTCCAAGGATGCACTGTTTTCTCCAACATTACCACTTATTTCAGTATCTTGAAGTCATCACTCCAGATTCATAATAGCTTTATTTCAATATTTTGACCATGTCAGCATTTATGCCAAAACTATCACTGAAATAAAAATATACTTGGGTATATTATTGGATGTAGAAATACATATTATTCAACTCTTTTACTTCATAAGAAGGTATTTGATTGTTTAAAGTTTACACACATTTCACTTATTCATAAAGCCCAAGAATGGAGGCTAGACTATTCAAAAACAAAACCCAACAAATGGTATCAATTTGGTAAAACATTCAGTCAAGTCAGTAAAAAATACAAAAATCATAGGATAGGATGAATTGACTTATTTCAGTCAGTACTTCAATTTCAGCACTCATGGAAGGAAAATTATTGATTATCTTGGAGAACTTTTAGGATAAGAAAAGTGCTGTTAGCTGTCTCTCCTTCCTACTGCTCTGGTAATGCACCAGCGCAAGATTAAATTCCTCGTCTTCTACGGGGGCTTCTACCTTCCCAGCTACTTAAAGACAGCGTTTGGATTGAAACATGTTTGAGGCCTCCCACAATCTCTGCACCCCCATTTTTTCTTGTGCTAATTTGAAAGAAAGTATTTGGATCCAATAAATGTTTAAGATAATAATAACATAATTATCATTATTATAACATTATATAACAGATGTTAATAATACTTCAGATAATTAATTATGATTTGGAAAGTCATACAATTTTCTAACATACTGTATGGCGCTTAGTCTTTGTGTATCTTATTAAAGGGTGCAAAATTCATAGCTAATTTTTATTACCCCTTACCTCCATGCGCTCTTCATTTTCTCCATATTATAACAGCTTTTTATATTTCTTACCTTCTTTTCTTTGTCACATACTGGGCAGATATCTCATTATTGTCTTCTAGTAAACTAAATTTTTATTGGGCTATGTTGATTCTAGAATGCATTCCATTTATTTTATTTTTTATTTCAGTGCATATATTTTACGTTTCCAAGATTCTGGTTTTGTTTATTTTGCATTCATTTTTCTCCTTTCATCCTTCCTGATTTGTTTCAAAATTTCCTGTTCTTTTAAAATAGAAGTTATACTTCTATTTCATTAAATTTCAAGTGTGCATGTGTATGTTGCAAGACTTTTCTTATCCACAATATAAATTCAACCTGTAACAAGTTCCTATTTCTATGGTAGTTTGGGGTTATTTTTTTTTTAACATTAGACTCAACTATTTGGATCTCTCTCTCTGTGTCACACAAATACACAGACAAACTCATTTACACATTATATTCTGTCTCCCACCATCTGTGCTTACCCTTTCTGTCTAGCAGCTTATAACTTCCTCTCAGCAGACGTCTGGGGTTCAAACTCAAACCTGGTTCCCATGATTCATGACTTGAGTTGTGTTCCCCATTCAGATATTGTGGACATAGCAGGTCCACAGCCAGAAGACAGTTTGTCTTATTTCCTTTGCAGTAATACTGAGCCTTTCTCCTCAAATTCCTGACCTCAAAACTTCCCATTAAAAGCTTAACCACAGATATCAGTTTGATTAATATGTATTAGCCCTTTGCAAAAGGCAAAAGCCCACCACGTCCTCCGACATCACATAAAGGGTCTTGCTCCAGTTCATCTCTATCTCTGGGAAGCTGCTGCCCTCTGCCCCAGTGACAGAGCCTGTAGTTCAGATCCACCCATTCTGCAACATTTCACCTGTTTCAGATCTGCAGATATATTTAACTAGAGTTTCTCGTCACAGAAAACTTTTCTCCAAACGTGTAAATACACATGTATTTGATATGCATACTATTAGTCTTTGGGGTGTGTCTGGAGCAGAAATTGTTTAAGATTCTTCCACAAGTTGGTCCAAATTTATGCACTTTTTTTGTCGCATCTACAGTAATACGTCCTCCATCATCTTTTTGCTTGTTTGGGATCCCACAACCGTTGATCATCATTCTGGTGAGAATAAAGTAATATTTTATTGCTGTCTATGGATTAGGTATGGAAGTGATCATCTCCTCCCGTATTTGTTAGCCATTGGACTTCCCATTGCTGTGAATGTTCAAATCAACTGCTGATTTCCGGTCTACTTTGGTGCAAATGTTATTGAGTGCTTGCCATATTTAGGTTATTTCTGGAACGCAGTGAGTGGATCATTTGCTTAACAGAAGCAGGTCTGTGTTTGCAAGTATATCGAGAGTGGGATGACAATAGTGTACTCGTTAATATGGTGAAGTAGAACCACAAGGTGAAGTCTCCTTAGTGGTTTTGTGCTGATTTTTGAAACTTTTAAAATTAAAATTATTTTAATTCTTATTATGAAATATATTGTACACACAGAGAATACATCTTATTAATATTTACACATTTAAAATAAAATGTAATAACCTGTGATCATCACATATATAGGAAATATACATCAGCAATCCATTCAAACCCCTGGTGGCCTCTTCCTACATTTCCCAGAGAGCTACATTTTTAAATTTGTTTCAGTCAATCCTTTGGTTTCTTTATAACCTTATCATAAGTGTTTGTATCCTCAAATACGTGTGTGCCTCTTTTGAGCTTTATATTCAAAGAATCACACTGAAAGTGTTCGTCTTTTCTTTTCCTGCCTTTTGTCCTGGGATACGCTGATGTGCCGATGTTTATAAATCACTTAAAAGGATAATAACTTCTGTATAGATTTACGTTGTTTAAACACAATCTACTCAGGTGTTTTCCTCTAATTTGCTGCAATTACAAATAAGAGTTCAATGAGTGTATCTAGACAAGTCTCCTTATGAAAGTAGAAATTGTTTTACAGTGAACACTTAAGACAAAAATAAATGATTGTAGAACTTTTACCAGGTAATTCCTGATTATTCTTCAGTGATTGCACAGATTTATGCTTCTCCCCCAATGCATCCGAGTTCACTGTGTGTCACATCAGCATCCAAACCTGGTCCGTTCGCTCACTTGAGTATTTGACAAAAAAATAGCAGGTGTGGAATACTACCTAATGCTTTCATTTTAATTTCCATAATTATTAATTATACTCAGTGGTATTTGATATGTTTATTGGTCATCCACAATTTCTGTTACACTATTGTTCATTCCTTTTGCACACTTTTTTTCTAGTGGGTTGTTTGCCTTTGTTTTGATGGTTCCTAAAGATTTCATATATATTTGCTTGCTGATTCAGTCACTCATCCACCTGTCTAGGTGACCTTTCCCTTTGAATGGCTCTTAAACATCTCCGACATCATAAGTCCAAACCTGTATCCTGATCCCCCATCCCATACTGCCCCAGCACCTCCTTCCTCAGTACTTTGAATGGCAGTGACTTTTTTCAGCGCCTCAAGCCCAAAGCTTTGAGGTCACCCATGAGGGTTCTCACTGCACACACTCTGTGTCCCGTCCACCAGCTTTTCTGTTGGTTCTACCTCCAAACACACCCAGAATCTGGTGACGTCTCAGCACCTCCACAGCTACCACTCTGCTCTGAGCTGCTCATAACTTTCACTCGAATTTCTGAAATGTTTGCCTAATCTCCCTTCTTCAGTCCATGTCCCTCAGCAACCTACCCTCAACAGAGTAGCCCGAGTCCTATGTGAGAGTCAGATCATGGCACTCCCCAGCTCAAAGCCCTGCAACAGCTTCCCAGCAACCTTGGAGCCAAAGCCATGGTCCCCATGAAGGCCTCCAGGACCCTACCAGTGTAGGTCCTACTTACCCTCTGACCTCATCTCTCACTGCTCTCACCTTCTCCTCTTCCTTCCAACCAAACAGGCATCCATGTGATTCTAGAACACACTGTCCACAGTCATGCCTGAGGGCTGGTGCACTTGGAGGTTCCTCTTACTAGACTGCTCTTTCTCCAAGAATCTATGGGGTGAATTCCCTCATTTCTTTCCAGTCTGTGCTCCAAAGGTAGCTACTCAGTGGGGCCTAGCATGAGCTCCCCACTATCACCCCCGTCACTCTTGATTGGCCTCACTTTTGTCCCACTTTTCCTTTCACTGTAGCACTGATGATCTTCTAGCATACAATAGAATTTACCTATTTATTATGTTTACGTTTAGTATCTAATGCACCCATAAGCATTTTTGTCTTTGTTCTTCACTGATGCATCCAAAGTGCTGAGGACATTGCTTGCCATATTGTACTTGCATTCAACTGGGTAGATACTAGTTGAAGGACAAATAAAAGTCACGCATATAGAGCAGCGCACACAAGTGTATATGGTGATGAGTATAGGAAACTCGGGATCCAACTACTTAGGAATAAATTCGGACAACATTGACAGGCTCTCCCATTTGCTGTATTTTTGGGAAAATAACTGAAGCTTTTAGTTTCCTTATTGCAAAAATGAGGCTAAAATTGTATCAGTGTTGTCACGGAAAAGTCAGATGAGACCATAATTATTTTGTTTTGTAAGGCATTCTTTTGAGAAAGTTTAGAATTTTCTCTTTACCTTTTATGGTCTTAAACTTTACAAATATGCCCATGTGTAGATTTTTTTTACTATATTATGTTTGGCATTGCATATCAATTTTGAGGGGGAAATATAATCTTGCTTCAACTGGGAAAAAAATTTCATTATTTCTTCAAATATTTCTTCCTGTGTATTTACTTACTTTATTTTGGTGATGCTTATTATGTTAAAGCAATTTGTTTATCTGGATGTTGTCTGAGAGGGTTACACTATGTGACAATTCAGCAGAATAATCAGTAACTGGTTATGTCTGTTCTGTTAATTAGCACTTTGTTTTAGTTATATATTCTTTAACAATTAATTTTTGTATCTGGCATTTTCATCCAGTTTTCCTTATACTTTTTTTCCCTTTGTGTTTCTTATAAAATCTTTATCCTTAACTTCCAGAACCTGTTTACTATTTGTTTTAAATTTTACTTTATGGTAAATTAATCATTTTTTATATGGCACAAGACTTTTGTTTTGTTTTACTTTATTTTTAGTTTGTTTTTCTCAGATATCTCCTATTTCCCCAGATATATTGCCTACTATTCCGGTAAATGTATTTCTGTGACTAAATATTAAATCCAGGCCACAATTTATGTCCCTTCTACGATATGTCTTCAGTCGTATCCTACAAGTTTGAAAAGCATCTCCTTCTTTTTCGTAACTCTTGATATATTTCTTTTTACGTTTTCCTAAACCTATAGCAACTTAGAAGACTTGTTCTCAATTTCTAAATGCATAATTCTTTCTTATTTTTTCCTTATAAATATTCAATTTATTTTAACTTATTTATGGGTTGTAATCAATAGTCATTTAATAAATTGTGTATTTGTGTAACTGAGTTATTCAAAATCTTTACATCTTTTGTTGTTGTTGTTTTTTTTTTGCTCTATGAAGAAATTCACTTTAACACGCACAACTTTAAGACTTTGCATACGTTACAACAGTGCATTAGGGATACAAGCTGTAAAACACTTTCCATTCCTTTGGATTTTGCATATGATGGGTTTGCATCAGTCACTGCAGGTAGATTGAGCAAGCTTTGTTTTTGTGTTTGTTTTTTTAAACATGCATTCAACTAGATATGATTCTGAATAGATTAATACTCCCTTTTTATCACTATAGTTAGCTAAAAAATTGCCAGGCAGCCCATAAAACAGGTTTTGCTGTAAGAACAACCCAGAGTCAGCTGGAGACTCATGGCGCTGGGACCTGCTGGGCGGGCCGCAGGAGTGCTAGCTAAGTGTCAGAGCATTAGGAAGAAAGTCCGGGCTGGAGGCGCCAGGCCTGCAGCACCAGCTGTGGAACCTCCATTATGTGACCGCACAGCTCCATCCTCAAACATCGCAGGGTGATCACCACTGAGGGGGCACGTAGCTGTAGGTGGGTGTTCCGGGGGCCTGATATGTGGGCACCGTGACTGGGTGAGGGGCGACAGGAGTTGGGGAGTGGGCAGTCAGCAGGGTACCTGCTGACATCGCCATAGTGGTCCCAGCCACCATGCCCATGGTGACCCCGTTGCCTGTAGGTGGAGGGATAGGTGCAGGGTACACCGTCGCCGGCATGCCATTGGGCTGCACCACCGTGGTGTGGTGGACGACGTGAGGAGGTGCTGCCTACAGGGGTTGTGTGCAGTATGTGCCTTGCTGTGCGTATGGGCTCTGCTGGGGGTAGGCACTTCGCACGGGGTACACGGCGGTCTGGTAGGGGCTCGGGGAGGAGTATGGTGGCACTGCCTCACTGGTGGGGGAACAGGGCACTTTGTAAGGTGTGCCAGGAGTGTAACCTGTTTGGAAGGTGGGGTTCGCTCCAGGGTACATGTTGGGGGAGTAGGCGGGAGCCGCTGCTGTGTAGCCCATGGGGAAACCAGCTGGATAACCAATTCCTTTGGCGTTTGCATAGGGAACCCCAGAAGAACCAGGGCTATAAACAGGATTCATGATTTCAAGAACATGACATCCACAACCAAGGCTAAGACAGGAGTCCAGATCAGCGCTGTCCAACAGCACTTTCTGCAGCGATGAAGCTCTTCTCCATGTGGGCCGTCCGATAAGCACCCATCAGCTAAAGTAACAATCGCTCCCCGCGCCGCGGCGGGCGGCCTGGGCCTCGCTGACCAGCGCGCCGGCCGGGGGAGCGCCGCGAGGCCTGCTCCGATGCGGGGCCCGAGCCGCCAGGGCCAGTCTCCACCGCCGCCGCCGCCGCCGCCGCCGCCGCGGGCCTCTCCCCTGCTCCGCGCCCGGCCCGCCTCTCCGCAGCCCGCGCGACCCGCCCACGCTGCTACATCTTTTGTTTTTATATATTCTTTGATATTTTTGTTTTTCTCCCAACATTGGAGTATGAAAATTACTTTATAAATGAATAAGTTGAAAGACTTATATACCGTCAATGCTCATATTTCTATCTTCATTTAACTGTTTTTTATTTATCACATATCTATATATTTATGAATGCCTTTCTCCATTTAGTCCATTTTATTTATTTTATTTGTTTCAAAGTGAATTTCAGACACTGGTACACTTTAGCCCCTGAACATCTGAGGATAGATATATAATATTAACTAACTAGAGTTGTTTGCTTATTTTTAAATTTTATTTCTATATTTTCAATTTAAAAAATTGGTATGTAAAACTACATATGCTATATTTTTACTTAAATACAGTCAGATACACAAATTTAAATGTACCACTCAATGAATTCTGGCAAATGCATACACCCACGTAGTGTGTTGAATTTATCCTGCAGAAAATTTCTTCCTCCTACGCCCATTCCCGTTAATCCTTGCCCCAAACCCCAGAAGCTTCCACATTGTTCTGACTTTTTACCATCTTGGATTAGTTTGTTTTCTGGAAGTTTATACTAGTGGAGTTCTATGGCATCCAGTTTTGAGTAAGAATTCTGTCATTCTACATGTTTTTGAGATTCACCCATGTTGTTTGTATAAATACTTGATTTGTTGTTGTTGTTTAATTTAAACTCTTTTCTTTTGAGAAGTAATTTTAGATTCATATGCTATTGTAAGATATAATGCAGAGAGATACTAAGTAACTTTTACCCATCTTTCCTCAAGGATGACATCTTATAAAACTAAAGAACAAGAATTATAACCAACACAGAGACATTGATAAAATTTATCAATATTTCTCAGATTTTCCTAGTTTTACTTTTCTCGAAAGTATGTGTGTAGGTGTGTGCGTTTAGTTCTATGTAAGTTTATTATGAATGTAGGTTAGAGTGTCCTTCACTGTGGTCAAGATAGAGATCAGGTTCATTACCATGAGAGTCCATCAGTTTGCCATTTACTGCCACACCAACACACCCTCCCCTAATTCGTGGAAATCATTAATTTATTCTCAACTCTATAATTCCATCATGAATTACATGAATTTATGTATATTACATAAATATTATATGAGAGGAGTTTTATACACTATATAATTTTTCAGGATTGGCTTTTTTTCACTGAGCATACTTGTCTGGAGATTCATTCAAGTCATTGAATGTAACAATTCCCAAAACTTAGACCATTTTTAATTAATTTGTTTTTATGTTGGAAATGGAAACATCTTGTATATTTTTTAACACTAGAAAAGAGGGGACTGGTGAAAGAGAAAGTTGACTAATATAAAGTTATTACCATGCAAGCTTTAGTTGAAATTATTCTGTTTAGTATAATAAATTTATATAATAAATTTTAAAATCTCAAACTACACTTCAACATACTAAACTTTTGAGATGGAATGAAAATAGTTAAAAGGAGAAATTTTATAGGGGCTAATGTCTGCATTAAAAAAAAAAAACCTTAAATAAACAACCTAACCTTGAAGTTTCCAAAGAACTAGTAAAAGAATAAATTAAGTCCTAAGTTTGTTGTAGAAATAAAACTGAGACTAAAAACAATAAAAGAGATCAATTAAACTGAGAAATGCTTCTTTTTTTTAAGGGAAACAAAATTGGCGAAAATTTGGCTGGACTAATCAAGAAAAAAAAGAAAGAGGGGTCAAAAATACAATCAAAAATGAAAGATTACACATTACAAATGATACCACAGAAATAAAAAGGCCCATTACATATTATTATGAACAACTATATGCTAACAATTTAGATGATCTGGAAGAAATGGATGAATTTCCAGAAATGTAAAATCTACCAAGACTGTCATGAGGAAACAGAAATGATATCTACATATACAATGTAATATTATTCAGCCATAAAAAAGAGTGAAATCTTGCCATTTGTGACCATGTTGTTGGACCCTGAGAACATTATGCTAAATACAATAAGTCAGACAGAGAAAGACAAATACTGTAGGATCTCTCTTATATGTGGAATATATCTATACAAACACACACTATGTACTATACACCATGTATATACTCTATAATATGTCTGCTAGATATGTATGCTATATACTATAGATAGATAGATAAATAGATAGATATAAGCTCATGGATACAGAGACCAGACTGGTGGTTGCCAGGGGTGGGAGGAAGGAGATGGGAGAAATAGTTAAATTGCTGTTTGTTTTTGTCTCGTTTAAATGAATTGAACAAAAAAGTAGAAATAAAAAGAAGTAGAAAATCCAAACAGACTAATATCAAGGAATAAGATTGAATTAGTAATCAAAAATCCTCCAACAAATGAAAGTCCAGGATCAGATGGCTTCACTTGTGAATCTGACTAAACGATTAAAGAAGAATTAACACCAATCCCTCTCAAACTGTTTCAAAAAACGGAAGAGAAAGGAGCACTTCCGAACTCATTTTATAAGACCAGAATTATCCTGTTACCAAGCCAGATTAGCACGCTAGAAGAAAAGAAAATTACAGGCTAATATTGCTGATAAACATACATGCAAAAAGTCTCAAACAAAAATTAGCAAACTGAATTCAACAGCATATTAAAAGGATCATATACCATAATCGAGTAGGACATATCCCTGCGATGAAAGGATGTTTCAATATGTGGAAATCAATAAATGTGACATTAACAAAATGAAGAATAAAAATCATACAATCATTCCCATAGATACAGAGAAAGTATGTGAAAAACACTTACCATCATTTCAGGATCAAACATGATAACTATAGTTCCCACTGCTGTGTGATATATACGAATGTTGTTAAGAGAGTAAATTCTGAGTTATCACTACGAGAAAAAAATATTATTTCATTTCCATGTATTTTTATTGTATCTGTGTGAGATAATGAATGCTAGCTAAATTTATTGTGGTAATCACTTCTCAATATATGTGAGTCAAACATTTATGCTGTACACCTTAAACTCATACAGTGATGTATGTTAGTTATATCTCAATAAAACTGAAAAAAGACCTCTCAAACTAGATATAGAAAGAATGCAATTCAACATAATAGAGACTATGCATGACAAACCCACAGCTAACATCATACTCAACAGAAAAAGCTGAACACTTTCTCTCTGAGATTAAGAACAAGACAAGGGCACCACTCTTGCCACTTCTACTTAACATAGGACTAAAATCCTAGCCAAACAATTAGGAAAGAAAAATAAATAAGAGGCATCTGAATAAGAAAGGATGAAGTAAAATTTTTTCTGTTTGTAGTTGACATGATCTTACATATAGTAAACCCTAAAGACTCCACAAAAAACTGTTAAAACCAATAAATGAATTCAATAAACTTGCAGGATATAAAATTAATATGCAAAAATAAGTTACATTTCTATACACTAACAATATACTACCTGAAAAAGAAATTAAGATCTCATTTACAATAGCATCAAAAAGAATAAAATATTTAGGAATAAATTTACTAAAGGAGGTGAAAATCTGTACACTGAAAACTATGAAATATTGATAAAAGAAACTGAAGAAGACTCAAATAAGCTGAAAGATATCTTGTGCTCAAGCATGGAAAGAATCGATGCTGTTATAATGTCCATTATACCCTAAATGGTCTACAGATTCAAAGCAATGCTTATCAACATCCGATGGCATTTTTCCAAGAAAATAGAAAAAAAATCTTAAAATTTGCATGGAACCCATAAGACTCCAAATAGCTACAGCAATCTTGATCAAGAAGAACAAAGCCGATTCCAAGCTGGGTTACAAAGATATAGTAATCAAAACCATATGGTAATGGCATAAAAAAGACGTAGGACACTAAAAAAAGAAAAAAAGAGAACAGAAATAAACCTGACTAACATTTTTACAAAGGCACTAAGAAGGGGCTGGCTCCATGGCCGAGTCATTAAGCTTTGCCAGCTCAGGGTTCTGCCAGTTCGGATCCTGGTTGCAGACCTAGCACCACTCCTCAGGCCATGCTGAGGTGGCGGCCCACATAGCACAACCAGGGGACCTACAACTAGAGTACACAACTATGTACTGGGGGCTTTGGGGAGAAGAAAAAGAAGATTGGCCACAGATGTCAGCTCAGGTGCCAATCTTTAAAAAGAAAAAGGCACTAAGAATACACAGTGGGGAAGGGATTGTCACTTCAATAAATGATGTTGAGAAAACACAATATCTGCATGTAAAAGAATGAAATTAGACTCCATATTATACCATGTACAAAAATCAACTCAAAATGGATTAAAGACTTACAAGTAAGACTTGAAGCTAACAACTCTTAGATGAAAACAGAGAAAAACTCCTTGACATTGTTCTTGGCCATGACCTTGTGGTTTCGACACAAAAGTATAAGCAAAAACAGAAAAATATAAACAAATGGAACTACATCAAAGTGAAAAGTTTCTGCATGGCAAAAGAAACAATCAACAAATAAAAAAGTAATCTATTGAATGAGAGAAAATATTTGTGAACCATATATACCATAAGAGATTACTATCCAAAATATATAAGAAGCTCATACAACTCAAAAGTTAAGTAAATAAATAAATAACCTGATTAAAAAACACTCAAAAGACATAAATAGACATTTTTCCAAGGAAGATACACAAAAGGCGAACAGACATGTGAAAAGATGCTCAATTTCACCAATCATAGGGAAAATGAAAGTCCAAACCACAATTAGACATCACCTCAAATCTGCTAAGATGGCTACTATCAAAAAGTCCAAATACATCATATTGGTGAAGATCTAGAGAAACGTGACCACTTGAAGACTGTTGCTGGGGATGTAATTGATCAGCCGTTATGGGAAACACTATGAAGTTTCCTTAAAAAATTAAAAATGCAACTACTAGGGGCCAGCCCAGTGGTGCTGCAGTTAAGTTCACATGTTCTGCTTCAGCGGCTTGCGGTTTGCCAGATAGGATCCCAGTTGCGGACCTATACATTGCTTGTCAAGCCGTGCTGTGGCAGGCGTCCCACATATAAAGTAGAGGAAGATAGGTATGGATGTTAGCTCAGGGCCAGTCTTCCTCAGCAAAAAGAGGAAGATTGGCAGTAGTTAGCTCACGGGTAATATTCCTCAAAAGAAAAAAATCATTAAAACTCAAAAAAGTAGCACAAATCTCCCTGGTAATGGTAAATGTATAGCCATAGTTAAATCTGCAATATGGTAATGGTGGTGTATAACTCACAACTCTAGTTTACAAGGTAAAAAAGTCAACGTGGCAAAAATAACCAAAAATTCAATAATCTGTCATTAGTTACACAATACTAAAAAAATTTCAATTGTAGCAGCAAAAATCTAAAATTTGAGGAGGAGAAGAAACCAAAATATAAAGAATGTAAAATATATTGATGTTAAATTGTTAACAGTTCAAAACAGGATGTTATAAGTTTAAGGTATTTTATGTAAGCCTCATGGTAATCACAAAGAAAAATCTCATAGTAATTCTTCAAAAGAACATGATAAAAAGTCAAAGCATACAGTTACCAAAAACCTGAAAACACAAAAAAAGGACAGCAGGAAAAGGAAGAGAAACAAGGAACAATGGATATATAAAACAGCCAGAGAACAATTAATAAAATAGCAATAGTAAGTCCTACCTATATATAATTACTTAAAATTTAATCAAATTAAACTCTTCAATCAAAAGATAAAGAAAGGGTGAATGGATAAAAACAAGACCCAGTGATATGCTGCCTACAAAACACTCATCATAATTTTAAGGACACACATAGGCTGAGAGTGAAGGGATGAGAAAAGACATTTCAGCAAAAGTTAAACAAAAAAAGAAGTGGTAGCTATACTTATCACAGACAAAATAGACTTTAAACTAAACATGATCAAAAGAGATAAGATTATTACATAATGATAAAGGGATCAACACATCAAGAAGATAGAACAATTGTAAATATTTATGCACCCAAGATCTGAGTAGCTAAATATATAAAACAAAAACTAACAGACCTAAAAAGAGAAAGAAATAGCAATACAATAATTATTGGGGACTCTAATACCACATTCTCAACAGCAGATGGATCATTCAGACAGAATCAATAAGAAAACAGTAAATTTGAGCAACAGTATAGATCAAATGGACCTAACAAACATATAATGAACATTCTGTCCAGCAACAGCAGAATACACATTTTCTCAAGCTCATGTGAAATATTTTTCAACATATCATATGTTAGGCCACAAAATAAGTCATAGTAAATTTAGGAAGATTGCAATCATCCAACTATCTTCTCTGACCACAATGGCAAGAAACCAGCAATCAAAACAAGAGGAAAACTGGAAAATCCAAAATCCCATGGAAGTTAGATAACATTATCCTGAAGAACCAATGGATCAAAAAAGAAATCAAAGAGGAAATAAGAAAAGTTTCTTGAGACAAATGAAAATGGAAACACAACATACCAGAATTTATGGGAAGCAGCAAAAAGAGTTCTAAGAGGGAACTTCAAAGCAATGAGCCCCTACATTAAGAAGCAAGAAAGATCCCAAATAAATGACCTAATTCTACATCTTTAGGAACAAGAAAAAGAACAAATTGAGCCCAAAGTTAGCAGAAAAAAAGAAAATCATAAAGATTAGAGCAGAAATAAATTAAAGAGGACAGAAAAACAATACAAAAGATTAGCCAAACTGAGTTGATTCTTTAAAAAGATAAACAAGCTCTTAGCTAGATTAACCAAGGAGAAAAGAGAAAGAACCCAAATCAAGAAAATTATACATTAGAAAGGAGTTAGCCTAGATTCACCAAGAAAAAAAAGACTCAGATAATGAAAATCAGAATTAAAAGAGAAGACGTTACAACTGATACCACAGACATTCAAAGGATCAAAACAGGCTACTATGAATATCTATATGTCAACAAACTGGACAACCTAGAAGAAATTAAAAAAAATTCTTAGAAACATACAACTTACCAAGAACAAATCAGGAAGAATTAAAAAATATGAATAAACCAATTACTAGTGAGGACATTGAACCAGTAATCAAAAATCTCCCAGCAAAGAAAAGCCCAGGATCAGATAGTTTCACTGGTGAATGGTACCAAACTTTAAAAAAGTCCTTCTCAAATTCTTCCCCAAAACTGAAGAGAAGTAAACACTCTCAAACTCATTTTACAAGGTCAACATTAACCTGATACCAAAACCAGAAATAGATATTACTAGAAAAGAAAATTACAAGCCAATATCCTTGATGAATATCGATGCACGAATTATCAATACAATACTAGTAAACTGAATCCAGCAGCGCATTAAAAAGATCATTCACCGTGTTAAAGTTGGGTTTACCGCTGGGATGCAAGAGCGTTTCAACATATGCAAATCAATCAATGTGGTGCATCACATTAATAGAATGAAAGAAAAGAATCCTGTAATCATCTCAATAGACACAGAAAAAGCATTTGACAAAATTTAGCATCCATTCATAATAAAAACTCAACAATTTAAACATGGAACATATCTCAACATATTAAAGGCCATATATGACAAGTCCACAGCTAACATCATACTCAATAGCAAAAGGGTGAAAGATTTTTCTCTAAGATTAGAAACAGGACCAGAGTGCTCACTCTCACCACTCCTATTCAACAGAGTACTGGAAATCCTAGCTAGAGCAATCAGGCAAGAAGAAGACACAAAAATTATCAGAATTGGAAAGAATGAAATAAAATTGTTCCTAGTAGCAGATGACATGATTTTATATGGAGAATATTTTAAAGATCCAACCAAAAATCTGTTAAATCTAATCAATACATTGAGTAAAGTTATAGGATACAAAGTTAATATACAAAAATCAGTAGCATTTCTTACACAAACAGTAAAATTTCTGAAAAAGAAACAAAGACATTGATCCAATTCACAATAGCATCAAAAACAATAAAATACTCAAGAACAAATTTAACTAAGGAGGTGAAAGATCTCTGCTGAAAACTACAAAACATTGATGAAGGAAATCAAAGAATGCAAGTGGAAAAGTATTCTGTGTTCATGAATCTGAAGAATTAATATTGTTAAAATGTCAATAGTATCAAAAGCTATCTATAGATTCAGTGGAATCACTATCAAGTTTCTAATGGCGATTTTTACAGAAATAGAAATAATACTCCTAAAGTTTACATGGAATGACCAAAGACCCCAAATAGCCAAAGAAATTCTGAGAAAGAAGAACAAAGCTGGAAGAATCTCAGTTCCAGATTTCAAGATATAGTATAAAGCTATCGTCACCAAAATATTACAATACTGGCATAAAAACAGATGAGTAGAAGAGCTTTGAGAGCCCAGAATACACCCAAGCTTGTGTGGTCAACTAATATCTGACAAGGGAGTTGAGAATGCTCCATGGTGAAAAGACAGTCTCCTCAATCAATGGTGCTGGGATGATTGCATATTCACATTTAAAAGAATGGAACTGAGGTCATGTCTTACACCACTTGCAAAAATTAACTTGAAATGGATTAGGCTTAAATGTAGGACCTGAAACAAGGAGATTCCTAGAAGAAAACTTAGGAATAAAGCTCCTTGACACGGATCTTGCAATAAACTTTTGTATATGGATTTTTTTGACGCATAAAGCACAGGAACAAAATAAAAAATAAACAAGTGGGACTGCATCAAACAAAAAAGCTTTTGCATGGCAAAAGAAACCATCAACCAAGTGAAAAGACAACACTTGGAATTGGAAAAAATATTTGCAAACCATGTATCTGATAAAGCATTAATATCCAAAACATAAAAACTCATACAACTCAGTGGCAACAAACAACGAAATTAAAAAGTGGGCAAGGGATCTGAATAAACATTTGTCCCAAGATATACGAAAGGCCAACGTACATAAAAATATGCTGAACCTCACTTGTTATTAGGAAAATGCAAAGGAAAATCACAAGGAGATATTATCTCATGCCTGTTAGAATGACCATGGTCAAAAAGACAACAGTTAAGAGATACTGACCTGGATGTGGAGAAAAAGGAATGCCTGTGCCCTGTTAGTGAGATTGTAAATTGGTACAGTCGCTGTGAAAAACAGTATGGAGGAGTCTCAAAAATTAAAAATAGAACTACATTATAATTCAGCAATTTCACTTTTGATAATATATCCAGAAGAATAAAAGCATAAACCCAAAGTTAAAATAATACTCCAAAGTAACCCCATTGTTAGCCTCCAATATGGTTCTTTTTGCTTATCATCACCTAGAATATCAATACAGATTACAAGATATCCTGCTAAAACTGTATGCTGCTTAGTTTCATATTTGGAGATGTCTTATAAATGTCATGGCAATAAAGTATTCTTTTATATTTTGATTTTAATACTCAACTTCAAGTCTGTGTTCTTCGTTTAGGTTCATTAATGCTGCTCTGTTTGTGATTATCAATTTTATAGAATATTCCATTGCACGTTTTGCACTATTCCTTGTATTAAACTAAAAAGTCGAATCTAGTACACAGGGTATCAAGTCTTGAGGCACATTTTTCCCCAAAATAGTTCTCTCCAATTTACACAAACTCCAGCAGTGTTAGAATTTTAATTGTTGCCAAAGTAATGTGTGGGCATACTTGAATCCCTCGTTTGTTCAATTTGCATCACCTTGACCTCTAGTGAGCTTGACATGCTTTTAAAATGTCTGGTAACATTTTGATCTTCCTCTTCTGTGAATTGCATGTTGGTATCCATTTCTCTTTTCCTATTTATTTAGGTATTCATCTTTTCCTATTGAATTTTTTGGAGTTTTAAAAGGCTTGTTCTTTATACCAATCCTTTTTCCATCACGTATGTTGTCTATATTTTCTTCTGATATGTCTTTTGTGTTTTGACTTTGAATATGTTGTCTTAGTTGTTATTGCTGCTGATTGCAATAATTATGTTAATATGCACTTAAATATTGAGGGAAAACCTCCTCATCTTCAGCTCTCTGCCGGCACCATGAAGCCCATCATAAACATCACTCGGCCTACCTGGGACGGACACCATGACCTGAAAAAGAGATGGTGGTGGGGAGGGGGTGAGACGGGAAATGGAGTCCAGTTGTGTTACTAAGCCCCGACTTCTGAACCAGTCTTCTCTGTAGGGATTTTAATTCAACTTGGCAGTTTGGGCTCATTCATGCCCCTCTTCTCACTGGTCACACTCTGGCATACTGCCGTATGAGGTTCACTCTGTGGTGGAAGTTCCTTCTTTAGGTTTAGAGTGACACTTCTTCCATCCTGGGAAAAAATGAAGCCTATTAAAGGAAAATGCCACAGATAAAATTATTTTTGTGGCAAAAAGAGGGGAGATCATGCATGCATGTATGAATACCTGCTAATGTACTCCATTCACGTGTGGAGATTCTGCCCAAATCTGAGCCCTTTTGTTGAACTAAGTGCTATGGACTGAATATCTGTATCCCCTCAAATGAATATGTTGAAATCCTAGCTGCCAATATAATACTTTTGTAGATGATTATGTCATAAGGAGGCAACTCTTAAAAGGGATTAATGTTGTTGTAAACGAGATGCCAGAAAGCTCCCTTACCCCTTCCACCATGTGAGGACACAACAAGACTATGGTCATCGATGAACCCTCACCAGACATCAGATCTGCAAGACCTGATCTTGTAGTTTTAGCACCCAAAACTGTGAGAAATAAATTTTTGTTTTTTAAGCCACCCAGTCTGTGAATTCTTGTTATAGCAGCTGAATGGACTTACACCAAGGAAAGTATCCTTTGAGAAGTTGGAAAAGATCACAGCCCCCAGTACAAGGTAGACGTGCAGACAGGGAAACTGCGGAATGCAGAAATTATGCAATGTCGACAATTTGCTGCTTTGGGGCCTACTGTAGAAACAGTTCAGAGCTGGGAATGTCTGGGTCATAAGGAGAAGGTCTCTCTGATCGCTCACCAGGGGAAGCTGGTGATAACGGCCCCAAATATGACGGGACACTAGACAAGTTCTTTCCTATGCTAAGGAAGGAGAAGTCACCACAAACCTGGAAACTATTCAGTGTATACTCCAGCACAGCTCCAAATCCAAATCTTGTCTATGGTCTTGTTTCACTCTTCCTCAAAGCTTCTCTGAAGAACAAAAGGTTCCCTCAAGTTTTGAGGGGAGGGTGAAAGCAGGGTGGTAAGCATCTTATATAAGCTTCTCTCCCATAATCAACTTAAAAACTAGTCTCAGAAACACACCCAACCAGAGACAGTGGAGAAGGCAGACCCTAACCCCCCACACAGGCTCTCTGACCACACGTAGCAGCTTAACATCTGGTTGTCCTGGCCGCTCTCACATCACAGGACAAAGATAGTATGATAACAAGCAGGAGACACTGCTTCAAAGTCCATTCTGCAGACTGCAACTCGGTCTTCCTTATAATCTGGCTAAGGCATAATGGGAAGTGGGGGAGAAAGGTGATACATAGGTGGGGGGATGTTCCTGTTGTTGGATCTTTGCAAGCCAGCTGTTCCAGTCTGGTTCAAGCTCGCTATAAGCAGAGTATTCAGTCGGCAACCATATCCACCTGCACAATCATCTGGGCCACCCCTTGCCAGACCCCTTCCCTCCCATCCCCCAGGGACTTAGTGGAGGGCTCTCCCTTTTCCATACAAATGTGGCCCTCCTGGTTCAAGAAGTAATTGGCTGTGCCCCTCTTCCATGATAAAATGAATTGTACACAGCAACTGCTCAGCCTTCTCTTGAAGGGTGTGAAAACACCACAGAGGACAAGTGAAGGAAACAGAGGGAGGCGTGAACTGTATGTGACTCCTTATGACAGGCCTGCTTCCCCTTGGCTGGCGAACTCTCCTATATGTGCTCCATTTAAAAATGATGTGACATGAAACATGGCAAACCACAGATAATCAATGTTAAAACTAATGCCAACAGTTCAAACATCCAATGAGGTAGCAGGATGTCAAACTAACATGCAACAGTCAGTAGCATTCATGTAACAAACAGTAGCCACAGCATATAATAGATGAATAGACCTTATTTACAATAGAAATAAGGAAAGATAAACTGAAAAAGCTACCAAGAAATGACCTGGACCTCTATACACAAAAGTACAAAATAACCTATAAATGCATAACAAACACAGAGACAGGATGGTCCTCTCTGCTAAGTTCAACCATAAAACCTGGACAACCATAAAAGAAGAAATTTAGTGAGAACTCTGAAAGGTGGTAAGAAGAAGGCAAACTGACTTGGGACTTCAGGACTGGAGGAACAACACAGTGACAGGGTGTCTTACCCCCCAACTTTAGAAGGAGACCCAGATTCAGTAATCTCAGATCCTGACCTGCCAACAGAACTCAGCGCAGGTAGGCTTGTCCTCCTCCAGATGTAATGAGTCTCAGGAATTGTTCCAAATTAGCACAGCAACACTCCCAAGGGGGTCTTTGGAAAGTGTCACTAACAAAGGAAACAAAGAGAAGATTCTCCTGCCCTGTCACCCATGAGACTTTCCTCCTTTCCCTGGAGGTACCAAGCCTGCTGGGCAGCAGCAAGAGGCACTTTGCCCACTGGAGGGGACAAAATGACTTCCTCCTAGGTTTTTAGGTTCTGTGGCTGCTCTGCAGATTAAGTTTGCGTGAGACAAATTAACAAAAGAAAATAAATTGATTACACAGTAATTTAACTATGGCTTGAATTTCATAAAATATAACACTCAAGAATGTAGCCAGATGACTCAGATTTTTTTCAATTTTTACCAATTTATTAAAGTAATGTTTCTCTAATAAACACTAACCGCCACTTGAGTGAGATTCATAATCATTCTTGTGATTGTGTTCACAAATTAGAGACAGTTTACTTACCCCTACTGCTGTGAATAAAATCAATTTTGTCAGTGCTGTTGGCACGTCATAACTGAAAATTCTGTAAAGTTGAGATTTGGGCCTACAAAACGCTATTTAAGAGAGCAGGTGGGTCTTGACAGTAAAGACAGTACCAAAAGCTGCATTAAGAACTTCATCCAGGCAGTTTGCTGTGACAAAACTTCAATGCTATCATACATTGTCTGGGATTTCTTCAAGGTCCTTTTCATTCCTCTGAGAAATGATGATTCACTTCCATCCTGCTCTGTGTGCTGCCAGCACTTTTTCTTTAATTCACTGGAAGATCAAGACCCCTCTGAAATTTCTCCAGTCATAACTACATTTGAATGTAAAAGCAGCCCACTAAAAGGTGAGGCAAGACAAGTCACTATGATAACTCCAGCATGGGGTCCATCTTTTGTGACAGCTCCAGCTGGAAAGTGCACATGGATGTCTGTGTTGTTAAGATCAAAACTTCCAGAAGCACAGGGCAGATGGTATTTCTCGGCATTGCTGCAGAGCCTACTAATAGCAAGATGGGTGGACTCTTCTCATGATATCCCCTAGCTGAGCAGTTAGAGTTAAATGACCTTCACCATCCATTCAACTTGCCTCCACAAATATGATTTCTCCACCTAAGGGAGTCCAAGCCAAACTTATTGCCATTCCTGGTTGACTCAAATGCCCATTTTATCTATCTGGAGCCCAAAGATGTCTTTTGGAGCATAGAAATCAATCAAAATTGGCATTTCAGGTGGTAGGGCCAAGTAAGTCCTGTCATTGATAGATTCAGATTTTGCGTCTTCTAAGATGTTTTCTCTGTAAATTTCTTTCTCATTCACATCAAAATGGTCCAACTTGACTTCCTTATATTGTTCTTTTCCCACCTTCACAGCAACAGCTGGGCAAATGGCCCCAAACCAGCTATCCAGAGAATGACCCCCTGCCTCTCTGGTACACCTGGTGAAGATGTGAAGAGGAGTAACCTGAGAGATCTGAATCTGCTGAGGACTCAGCCCATGTTGTTCCAGTTGCTTTGGGATCAAGTGCTTGCTGGCAATCTATCTTCTCTTGTGTATACCCTGGCACCTGAATGTCCTCATTCTGTCCAAGAAGACAGGTGGAGTAGTAGCAGTGGTATTGGCGATAGTCATTAAAATAACTTGGGAGAGGTTAAAGCCCACATTTAGAGACTGATTTGTGAAGCTATGGTTTTGTTCATGATCCAATACCTCAAGCAGAGCTGCTGCAGGATCACCTGGACACAACTTTTTCTAATTTGTGAACCTCATCTAATAGAAACACCAGATTGTTAACCTCAACGGTCTTCAAGTCATTGATTGTATGACCAGGTATACTGCCAACATAGGTGTGCCTGTGTCCTCCAATGTCAGACTATTCACGTTCTCATCCAAATACAATCTTGTGGAAATCTCGATCTAGAGTCTTGGCCACAGACTTTCCAACATTGTTTTACCAGCTCTAGGAGGGTCAGCAAAGCAAAGAGTGGGCCCTTCAGATTGGTTTTCAGCTGTTTGACAGCCTAATATTCCAAAATTCTGTCCTTCAATTTTTCAAGGCAAAATGCTTATTATCCAGAAGAATTTGGGCTTCTTGAATGTCTGGATGGTCGGTTGTACTTTTGTTCCAGAAAGTTCCACCATAAATTCTAAATAATTTCTAATCTGAACATATTCTGGCATTGCTTGAAGCATCTTTTTAGTCTTTTTCTCTTTTTGACACAGACCTAATGGGCTTCTTCTGACATATTGGATGCTCACTTTTTCTTCTAGCATGACAATATCATGATTATCTTCTTCCTTATGTTCATCTTTTAAAGTACCTAGGATGCGGGCCAGCCCGGTGGTGTAGCAGTTAAGTGCTCACGTTCCGCTTCAGCAGCACAGGGTTTGCAGGTTCGGATCCCAGGCATCGCTTGGCAAGCCATGCTGTGGTAGGCATCCCACATGTAAAGTGGAGGAAGATGGGCATGAAGGTTAGCTCAGGGCCAGTCTTCCTCAGCAAAAAGAGGACAATTGGCAGCAGATGTTAGCTCAGGACTCTTCTTCCTCAAAAAATAAAAAAAATAAATAAAGTACCTAGGATGTGTGAAATCCTATTGAGGCATATTCATATAATGCATTTATTATTATCTTTCTTGCTTTTTCTGTTTTATTATTATTATTATTATTATTATTATTATTATTATTTTTAGGAAGATTAGCCCTCATTAACATCTGCCACCAATCCTCCTCTTTTTGCTGAGGAAGACTGGCCCTGTGCTGACATCCATGCCCATCTTCCTCTACGTTATATGTGGGACTCCTGCCACAGCACGGCTTGATGAGCGGTGCATAGGTCTGCACCCAGGATCTGAACTGGTGAACCCCGGGCCACTGAAGGAGAACACGCAAACCTAACCACTGTGCAACCAGGCCGGCCCCAAGTTTTCTGTTTTTTTAAAGCAATTTCAATTCTTGCATTGGTTTCACAAGCAGTGGTATCATCATCTTGGACAGTTCCTCCAGAGTCACAGTATCTTAAATTTGGAGCATCATGAGTTTTACTTCCAGGAACCCTACTAAGTTCTCACAGTGAAGAACCATGAAGAAACTCTGATGTTTCTGGCACGGGAGGGTGGGGGAGAAAGGTTACCATTTTGAAAGGATTTTGAAATATCCCCTGAGTGTGATCCGTAATAGAAGCCTCCACAGCAGGGGAAAAGAGTACCAAGCCTTATCCCACGTGGGTGAAGGGCAATTAACCAACTGCAGCCCCCTGTAGCCTTCCTGTCTCATCTAAAGAGTTCAAAGAAAAGAAAAAAAAAGCTTAGAAACACTTGTGAAGGTCACAACCCAGGGACACAGGCCCACTAAAAGATTTAATTATATCCCCTCCCTTAACACCTTCCTACCGTGTCCCCAGGGCTGCAGTATAGTGATGGGATCATAGCTGAAAGAGTTGCAAGGCATAGGCTCTGTTTAAGGAGGAGATTTAGGGGAACCTAAAGACACAGGAAACACAAAAACAAGGACACTAGAGGAAATTGAAGCCTCTGACATGCACAGCTACGGTAAATATTAAACACAGCCCAACACCTAGCCAGATGAGCATAAAACTTCACACTAAAGGTTTATTTATTTCAGTTCCTATTTCCTAATACAGCATGTGTGGCTTTCAACCAAAAATTACAAGGCATGCTAAAAGGCAAGAAAAAACAGTCTAAACAGACAAAGCAAGCATCAGATCCACATTCACATTGACACAGGTTTTGGAAGTATCACACATAGAATCCAAAATAACCATGATTAGTATGTTAAGGGCTCTGATGGAAAAAATAGATGGCACACAAGAACAGATGAGGAATGTCAACAGACAGAGGGGAATTCTAAGAAAGAATCAAAAAGGAATGTTAGAAACCAAAAACACTACAAGAAATGGAGAAGGCCTGTGATTGGCTCATCTGTAGATTGCATACGGCCAAGGAAGGAATATGTGAGTTTGAATATATGTCAATAGAAACTTTGCAAACTGAAATGCACAGAGAAAAAGAAAAAAAATTTTAAAGCCCAGACTATCCAAGAACTGTGAGACAGTTTCAAAATATGTCGCATGTGTAATTGGCATACCAGAAGGAGAAAAGAGAAAGAACAGAGTAGAAAAATATTTGAAGTAATAATGGCCAAGGATGTTCCAAAATTAATGACAGGTTAACCATAGATTGTAGAAGCTCAGAAAAGACCCCAACAAGATAAATACTAAAAAAGTCTATACTTGGACATATCGTCTTCAAACTGTAGGAAACCAAAAGATATATCTTGAAAGAATCCAGAGGAAAATAAACACCCTACATCTAGAGGAACAAGGATGAGAATTGTGGGATTCTCATCATAAACCACGCAAGCAAGAAGAGAGTGGAGTGAAATATTTAAAGTGTTGAAAGAAGAAAAAACACCACCCACCTAGAATTTTATATCTAGTGAGATTATCATTCAAAAGTGAAGGAGAAATAAAACCTTTCTCAGACAAACAAAAACTGAGGGAATTCATCAGCAGCAGACCTGCTCTGCAATAAATAGTTTTTAAAAGTTCCTCAGGGAGAAGGAAAATGATAACTTGGATCTTCATTAAAAAGAGGAAGAGAAGGAATAAATTAAGGTAAAATGAAACTTTTATTTTTCTTATTCTCAATTGAGCTAATAATAATAGTGACGATGTATTGGGTGATTATAGTATATGGATAAGTGAAAGGAATGAAAACAATGTTACAGAGGACTTACATTACTTATAAACGTATATTACAAACTCTACAGCAACCACTGAAATTTTTTTTAAAGAACAATTGATATAGTAAGAGATGAGAGAAAATGGAATCATAGAAAATGCTTGTCTAAAACCAGAAAACGCAGAAAAAGAGAAGAAAAAAGAATAGATATAATGAATAGTAAACAGTTATAGACATTGTAGATATGAGTCCTACCGTATTTTAAAAAAATCGCTAAATATAAATCGTGTAAATTCACCAATTAAAAAACAGAGACTGTCAGTGGATAAAAAAACAAGACCCAATTAAATGTTGTATACAAAATGCCCACTTTAAAAATAAAGATACAGATAGATTACAAATAAAGACAGAAAAAAATGTACCCTGCTAACACTAACCAAAAGAAAACAGGAGTAACTATATTAATTTCAGACAAAGCAGACTTCAGAACAAGGAAAACTATCAGGGATAAAGAGGGGTATTACATAACCATAAAGGGTCCATGCTCCAACAAGACACACAGTCCTCAACATGTATACATCGAACAACATAGTGTCAAAATATGAGGCAAAAACTGGTAGAACTGCAAAGAGAAATAGCTGAATCCATTGTTATGTTTGGAGATTTCACCCTCTCTCTCAGAAATGGACAGATTCAGCAGGCAGAAAATCAGTATAGATGCAGTTGACCTGAACAGCACCATCAGTCAACGTGGTCTAATTGACATTTTGTAGAGTACTTCATCCGATAATACTCATTCTTCTCAAACGCTCATGGAACATTCACCAAGATAGACCACGTTCTTGGCCACAAAACACACTTTAACAAAAATAAATAGAGATTGTACAAAGTATGTTTTCAGACCATAATGGAATTAAACTAGGAATCAATTACAGAAGGATAGCTGGAAATCCTAAAATGTTTGGAGATTAAACAACACGCTACTAAACACATTGGTCAAGGAAGAAGTCTCAAAGTATTTTAAACTAAATGAAAATTAAAATAGAACTTATTAAAATTTATAAGGTATAGCAAAAGCAGTACTTAGGGGGAAATTGATAGCATTGAATGCATCTATTTGAAAAGAAAGATTTGATATTTCTGAGGGACCTGATTTACTTACCTGATTGATGTCTCTCTCTTTCCGAAATATTGGGAAACATGGACTCCTCTTTAGGTAGCAGAGTGACAGAAGAAGGAGCCCCACCCCACACAGGAAGGCAGGGATGGGAATACCTAGGAACTCAAGCTGGAGCTCAGCCATGGTGCATTAACATTCCTCAGACAAAGAGGGTGATCTGCATCACCAGAAGTGCACTGCCACCTCAGGCAGCTGGGCGTTAAGAGTGCACATTCTAGACTAGAGTTCCAGGCCCACATCACAGAGCTTTAGCATAGACACCAAAGGTTCTTGAAGGTCGGGGAGGGGAAAACACAGAAGTGATGAACCCACAACCCTTCCCCCACCATCCAGGCCAGCAAATCAGTCCACCCCTCTGAGGCCCTTTAGATCCTTCCAACTTACCTTCCAACTCCACATGTTCACCATAGCATATATTTCACCTTGGTGAAATTTTCTATTTATTCTGTTACCCAGCTGTTACCTAAGAGCCTTTTATTGCTTGGTGATCTCCTTTTGGACCCCCACGTCATCTTTGAAAGTCGGTCCTGTGCCCAGGGATTTACATCCCCAAGATCTACTCGGCCTTCAACTAAAACTTCCCCTCATACATGATGTGTTTTTACCTGTATGAAACCACAAATACACTCAGCAGCAGCCCCACCTCCCGTTATCTCCTCAAAAGAATCCACTATCACCCAAAAGCATGAGAGAACAGAGTAGTCTGTATCAACCAACAGAAAGCATGAGAAAGAGGGCCACAAGGGCGTGGCACATCCGTGGACCCAGGGCAAACAACTTGAAAATGTTTGGTAGTTCTTCTTTTCCCCGAATCCCTCTTAGGCTAGTCAGCCTCTAAAGGTTCTCAAATCTGGCCCCCTCCACCCATACGGTGTCTCACCCTGCTGCTCCCTCTTTTTCTCTGCCAAAGCCCGTCCTCCCAGCAAAATTTTAAACTTTTCCATTATTTTACAGAGCAATTGTGCTGGACCATGACCTGCAGGGTCAAACTCATCTTGATTTAGGGACTAGGCTTCTCTTTAGCATAACTTCTAGTGAGCACAGTTGTAATCATATTTGACAGTACCTTTAGATTTTTTTTGAATCACACCTATGGTTACTTCTTCCATGAAAGGTTTTATGATTTTTTTCCCCATCTACTTTCTATCTTTTCCCCAAAATTCCCATTGACATCTCTGTAGCTTTTTAAACAATAATGTCCTTTTTGTTGATGGTGTATATATGTTTATTTCATCTCCCCCCACACTAGCTAGTCATTTAATAGTTATAACTTTTACAGCTTCATTGTTCAGTGCTAAACTGCTGGAATGAAGCCCTGTGTCATGTCCTCCCTTTGCCTGCCCGCATTCCCTCGCTGAGTCTGATGAATCTATCTTGGCCGCAGACACCCAATCCTTTCCCTCCCATGTGAGAGGGTTTACCAGTAATGACAGCTCCTTTCTTTCCCTGTCTTCTCCCTCATCCACAGCTTCACCATCATCTCTACCCAAAAGGAAGGTACACTTCAAGCCCACCCCTCTCATGTACCCTCCCTCGACTGCAGGAGGTCTCTGTTCAGACAAATCCCTCTATGTATCTTTGCTTCTCTGGCATTGTTTTTTTTTTATAGCAAGTCTGGTCCTGACTGCCCCTAAGGTCCCCAGGACTCATGATTGTCAAATCATCCTTTAAAGTCTGAGCAAGATCAGCTCCACCAACAATAGTTTCAGGTGGGGCCAGCCCCATGGTCAAGTGGTTAAGTTTGCACACTCCGCTTTGGTGGCCCAGCGTTTCACCGGTTTGGATCCCGGGCGCGGACATGGCTCATTCATGGACATCCATGTGTGCGTGTGTGTGTGTGTGCTGATATAGAGAGAAAGGGGAGGGAGGGAGCGGAGACAGAGAGAAAGTGGAGAGATATCGAAAATGGGTCAAAATACTAATGGGTACACCTGGATAAAGGGTATATGGTTGTTTACCATCCATGCAACTTTTCCACAAGTTTATCTTTAAATAAATACATTTTATAAATGGACCATTGGCTGTTGTCCCAAATTTTGCCTAACCTTTGAAATTTCTGGCTTTGATTCCCGCACCTGCCATCGCTAGCCTACCCAGACCCCAGAAGTGTGCAGTGGTGACTTTAAAACAGTTGTCGCAGGTTCTGTCCCAGGCAAGAAACCCTGGATCCTCTTTGCACATTTAAAGTGTGCTAACATTTCAACAGGGTTTCACAAAATACTGGAAAAGAGCATCCCCCCCAATTTTTTTTTAAAAAATTATACATAATATAAAACAAGAACCAAAGGAAAGAACAAAATATTCAACATGTGTACAGCATGAAACCCTTAATTTCTTCCTTATCTGGTGCCACTGGGTCGTCCGTCTTCTGGGGTTTTGTGGTGTGAGTTGGTTTGCCGGCACTGCCTCTGCTCTGCTAGTCAGTTACCACTCCTGCACCGGATTTCCGTCTTCAAAAATTGTGTTGACATCTTTTGTCATATCTTCTCCCCTTCTTGTCATCCTCAAGGGCCTTATTCTTTTTAAATCCTTTACTTGTTTTAGCAGCTTTATTGAAATATAGTTCACATACCATACAACTTACCCATTTAAAGTGTACAATTCCATGATTTTTAGTGTATTCACAGATGGGTAACCATCACCACAGTCAATTTTAAAGCATTTTCATGACTTCAAAAAGAAACTTCATAACCTTTAGCTGTCATTCCCCTGTCCTCTCATCCCCCCAGCCCTAAGCAACCACTAGTCTACTTCCTCTCTCTCTAGATTTCCCTGTTGTGGACATTTCATATGAATGGAATCATATGAGGTTATTTGTGACTGGCCTCTTTCACTTCTGCATAATGTTGTCAGGGTTTGTGCATATTGTAGCATGTATCAGTACTTTTTATTGCCAAAAAATATTACATTGTGTGGATATACCGTAATTTATTTACCCATTCGTCAGTTGATGGACGTTTAGGTTGTTTCCGTCTTTTGACCGTTATGAATAATACTGCTATGGACATTTGTGTACAAGTTCTTGTGTGGACATATGTTTTCATTTCTCTTGAGTGTATAGCTAGAAGTGGAATTTCTAGGTAATATGGTAATTCTGTGTTTAACTTTTGAGGAACTGCCAGATGGTTTTCCAAAACAGCTGCACCATTTTTCATACCCACCAGCAGCATAGAAGGGTTTCAGTTTCTCGGCCTTCAAACACTTGCTATTATCTAACTTTTTGATTCTAGCCATCCTGTGTGTGAAGTGCTATCTCACAGTGGTTTTGATTTGCATTTCCCTGGTGACTAATGATGTGGAGCATCTTTTCATGTAATATTTTACTTTTGGGGAAGGAGAGGAGATAAAAAAGTGTTTGATCTCCTGTGTTTAACTCATCATACAGTAGCTCGTTTTAAATGTATTACAGGAAAGAAACTTTCTTCTAAATCTTTGAAAGCACTTGCATGGTGATGTGAAGTCCTTATCACATGTACAGTTTTCTCCTTCTGTGCTCTCTACGTGCTGCAGTCACTGTGTGACTGAGGGACTGCAACACCGTGCACTGCATTTGCTTAGGAAGATTCCTTTCTGCGTGGGGTGGAGGGAGGAGTTAACTCAGTGACTTCTCAGGCTTGACTACAGGGCTGAGCAGAACTGATGGCCAGAGCATCTGAAGCTCAGTGCGTTTCCTCCCCATGGCTCTGTCCATCTGTTTTGGGTCAGTGAGCTCCACAGGTAGTAAATGTCAAAGAAACGTGAGAGCTGTGACATGGGCACAAAGCATACACCTGAGAGACGGATGGCAGGATGTTCCCATGGGCTTTTGCCCCTTAACCGTACTGTAGGAGACGGGCCGTATCACACGTGCCAGATGATAACTGTGAAAGTGGGGTAAGGGGTACCTGGGAAGTCCCACTGCTCTTGTGCATGTTTAAACATTTCTGTAATAGAAAGCTTAAAATAATGAAAGAAGCTGGGTGTCTCCTAAAGAGAGGGAGGGGACGAGAGGATACCTGGCAAGGGGGCTCAGTCCGTCAAGACGAGGGTTTAGCTCTCTCAATAAGGACATTTCAGGAAGTGTAATCATTGAGGTTAGGAAGGAAACCTCTTTTCATATAACAGGAAAGAAGGAAAGGAGGAACGGGAAAAGGTTTTTGTGAAGGTTTATTGACGGAAAGTTCCTGTCTCCTGACTTCTAGTTCCTCTGTGATCAGTGGTCCAGCACATCTACTGAGCAAATGGAGACAGCCTAAATTTGAGGAAAGTGAAGGAGATTTGAAATAAATTTGAGTGTCCCTGGAGAGAGAATGGAATAAGGAAACAGCGACCTAAGCTCCATTTGTCTTGTTCTCATGTTAGTAAGCATGGGATAATTCTTTGTGGAATGAGTGAGTGATTTCCAGCTAGTGCTGGGGCTGAATTTACTGTGGCATCGGTAGACTCCATTGTGAGATTTAATCCAATAGTGATCAGTTAGTTATAGGAAGGCATTTCTGGGAAAGGCAGAGAGATGGGATTTTGCCAGACAGGCAGGATTAAAAGGGATTGGATGGGGCCCATTAGTAGCGGAGCTTTTTAAATGTTGGTTAGCTGACAGACCATCGAGTCTACCCCGGAGAGGGAGGAAATGTAAACAAGAGCTTGACCGACAGACAAGGAGTAAGTGGAAAAATGAAGGGCCTGGAGTTGAAAAGTTAACAAGGGGCATATGAATCAGAAGAATGAGAGACGAGGCCAAGGGGTGGAATGTCCGACTGTAATAATCTGGATGGCTGAAGTGTTCCTGGTGATAAGCTCTGCAGTGTGGCAGTAACTACACTGGAATGGAAGTAAAGGACCCTAAGATGAGATGATGTAGAAACTGAGAGGCTGGTCTTTGGCTGGTCTATCCACATCGATGGTAGAGCCCTCCATGGCCGCCTCACCTCTTCAAGTCTCCTGCCCTGGGCCCCATCCCCCTCCCAGGACCTCCACAGAATCTGCATTCTTTCTTTGACCTCAAGTTTCAGACATTGTGGGTTCAATGGCATAACTCTGGACAAGAAGATACAAGTGTGGAGTGAGAGAGGCTGTAGTGGACACCGGTTTTGTTTTTGGTTTTTGTTTTAACACCTAGCATTCACAAGCCTTTCTGGGAAAACTACCTCCAGTGCCCTCTGGGATACTCACCCCATTTGTGTGGTGTGTGTGTGTGTGCGCGCGTGAGTGTTCAGTTTTGTTACAATAGTTACCATTATACTTGTATCTTTTCTAATGTCCTCAAATTCCTTTCCCTTACTCGGAGTCTTATTTCGTTTGTCACCTATATCTTGACCCCCTCTTATTACTTATAGAACAATCATTTTATTCTATTTTTCCCTTTTTCTCCTCCCTTCCATTTTTAAAATCATGTTGTTTTTAGAAAACAAAATTGGTATTTTATTTTTCCACCCTTGTAGCCATCTTTATTTTACTTAGACGTCTACAACTTAATGTATTTAACGCTCACCATCATAATGCTGTTTGAATTTTGCCCCAGTTGACACTCAGCCAATTTTTGAGTCCCAGTCTGTCTAAGTGGAGTTGCCTTTCCTCCAAACCCCTATTTTAAGGGTGGGTATGTGTGCAGTCCATGGTGAGACCCCCATATATCTGTAACCTGGTGCACAGTCTGGGACTCACCTCTGGTTCATGAGCTGCAGATGTTCTGGGGGAGACCAGCCATGGCTCCACCAAGACCGTGAATATCAGAGGCGGCACTTCCATCCTGATAGGTGAACTGTACACACTAAGGGCAAGATCTTGTATATTCCTATTAAGCATAGATGGAAGGAAGGCAGCAAGATCACCTTCCCCAAAGAGGGGGATGCCATGCCTGATGACCTCCCTGCAGATATTGTTTAGTATTCAAAGAACAGCCCAGTGCCTTTTTGGAATAAGGCATCAGTGTGCTGTGCAGTGCCTGGATCAGCCTCAAGGTGGTGATGCCTGGATCAGATTGAGGAGGGGGCAGGGGGAACAGGACAGGGTCACCATATGGATGATGAGGCATAAAGCTTTGTTTTACCAGCAAGGTCCTCCTTTCCCCTCTTCATTTTTTCTTCCCTCCTCGCTTACTCCAAGTCATCTTTTCCTCACTCTCCACTTTATTTTATCCTGGGAGGTAGGTGGCTACCTGGTCAACATTGTTACTACTGGCAGCTGAGTGATGCTTTTGCTCTGCAACAAAATATCATTTGGCAGTCTGAAGAAATACCTACAGAGGGGAACCACTTCCCCCAGGTGCCTTTCCAGTAGGGAAACCTCAATGTAAAGTTTAAAGTATTCTTCCCTAACACATTAATATGACTCGCATGACAGATTCTTAAGCCGCGTCTGTGCTGTTCCTAGCCCCTCCCCCACCAGCCCAGGATCCACTGCAGCAATACCCTCCCCCACCCCCCAAATCCCATTCAGGGTTCACCCACCTGTGGGGTCCTCTGGTCACTGACCTCTAAATCATGATGAAGCCACTGTTTTTTCTTCATTGTTGTTTTATGAATTGCATACCTATTCTTGACCCTCTTCGGATAGAGAACACCTGTCTTCCCTACTCTCTGAAGGATGTAAAACATTCAGTGAGCGGAAGGTGTGAGCTGCTCTACACTTTCGTTAAGGCTAAGCGAAGAGGCAGGAGGCAGAGCCCACCTCCTTAAACTTCATCAGGGAGGAAATGGGCTTTTGGGGGCACGTGATATCTCTTTGTCAACAAGAGCTCCAGAGCACTGGTGACCTTTTAGAAGCCAGAGGAAGCAATCAGTAAGAGCTGAACTCACTCCTCCTTTTCCCTAAGCACAAGCCCTGAGTTACCTGAAACCCATGCCCCCAACACAGGACACAGAAAAGACATCACTATTATTAGAGAATCATTTATTGGGGAGAATTAATATTCTCCACAAGAAGGAATTATTTTGCGGTGGGAAATTTTCCGCTCTCGAAACGCTGGAAAAGCGTTTTCTGTTGACATAGAGACGGATCCCTAAACATAGTGCCTTTAGCAGTGGTGAGAACAGCTGGAGGCCCCTGGGCCGGCTTGACGCCTGCAGGTGGAGCTTGGATGGGGCACATGCTCCCTGCGGGGCACAGATAAGGGACGCTTCTGATCCAATAGCTGATCTTTAAACGCCATGACTTTCTGAGGGTGTCTGTTCTGGTCCCTGATCCGTCTAGAACATGTAGGATAATTCTGGCCAGCAAAGACAACTTCTTGGTGGCGGGACTTGGTGCTTGGCACTTTACAGGAGGGAGCCCTGTAGTTGGAAGGATGTCCCTGGACGGGCTCTGCCTGGGCCTGCTCTTCTGCCTTCTGGTCAGTTTTCACAAACTTCCTCAGGGAAGGAAGGGGCTCTTGAGGGCGGGTGACCTCTGCTGCACACCGCTGCCCCAGTTTCTCCACTGGGAACTTCCCAGGGACCGTCCTGGTCTTCTGAGCTGTGGTGGTCCCAGTAACGGCAGCTCTCCCTTTAACCAGGCCTCTGCTCTGTGCAGATGATATGGGGCTGCCCTTTTCCTGGGGATGTTCTTGGTTTTTGCCTTTTGTCCCAGGACGAAGCCATTGAAAAATGTGGTTCATCTTTTTTCTGAACAGACTTTCAGGAGGCGGCTGTGCTTTCTGTGATGAGGTCTGGGAAGACTTGCTCCCAAGCGTCTCCTCTGATGCTGTGATCTGAGTAGGGAAACTCTTTCTTGTAGGTTGGGATGTCCCCAACCCTGCATCCCCTCCACCAAGCTCTTCTTTGTTGCTGCCCGGAGGGCTCACTCTCATTGTAGCTGGTGGGAATTTCTTATCCTCGTACCTCTTTCGGTCTTTCTTAGGGACCCAAGGCTCCTGCCGCTGCTGCCTGCTGATCCCAGTGTCCTCCAGATGGACATGCAGCACCTGGGAAGCTCCCATGTCCCCACTGGAGACACCGTGGGCATGAGTCAGTGAGGCCTTGTAAGTCAAGCTCTCTGAGGCAGGGGACCTGTCAGTGTGTTGGCCTTGGACCTGGCTCTGATTCCTCTTCTCTAGTTTCGACTTTAATTCCCTAAACAGATGTTCCTTAAGATCCGATGACTTCGGGTCTTGGGGAGCTTGTCTTTTTGGTGCAGGGCTTTCAATGGTCCCAGTAATTTCTATTTTACTGTGATTCTCACGTATCCTTTGGGAGCTTCCTGGCTTGCTGGTTGTCAACACATTAGCAGTTTTTGACTGCAGAGCGTTGAGCTCCTTGGCCCTGAATATGTCCCTGGCCGTGCTGTGCACGGAAAAGGGTTCCGACTTCATCTTTTTGTCCTGTCGCCCTTCTCTTCTATCACTGGGACTCACTCTCTCATCCTTTGTCTCATGTTTGGCACCAGCTTGCCTTGCAGGCAGCTCTGGGGGGCATCTGTTGCCTAGCTGAGTAAATTTCTGACTCGCTTTGCCTGTGATGCCACACGTGACAGGCAGATGAGTCTGCCTGGCACCCTTACTCCTCTGAACAACCTCTGCAATCTCTTGGTTGATACCAGAGGGTGATTGTCTCGGCACCCCTTGTCCTTGCCTGCCCATAGGTGAAGTAGCAGGGCAAAGACGATCCAGGACCAGGGCTGAATTTGTTGTTTCTGCTTTTTCTTGAAGAACAGATTTAGAGCTTCCTCTATGGGGCTCGAAGCCCTCGGATTTGGAGTCCACTTCCAAAGTTGGGTTATTTGAGGGGGGACAGTAGAAATAGGTCAAGGACTGGGATGCAGCATCTTCCAATTTAAACGCCTGTATGGATTCAAGGACCCTGCAGGGAAGGCCCCACTCCATTCTCATACGAAAGCTTTTAATATGGGTTTCCATCATCTGTTGCGCACTGGAATCAATGAAGCAAAGCTCCTGGAAGGTATTCAGGGAGGAGTCCCCACCCACTGAAGGAGGCAAACTCCTCTGTGTTATTTGGGTGCGGGATTTGTCAGAAAGCAGCAATGTCTGCTTGCTGGCATGCCATGAACTGCGCACCGTCCCAGGGAGCCGAGCCTCACTGATTTCCTCAAACTTCTTGCTCAAATGTGCTTTCAGGACATTTTCAAGTTGTTTCTGATCTAGACTTTCCTCCAAGGCCCTTGAATTTTTCCCTGACAGACTTGCCACGTGACTATTTAGGTCTTTCTCAGAGTCATATGCCGGATCCTTATCTGAAGAGCTCTCTGGGTCACTCAACAGATGAGCTTTTGGGCCGTTCTCTGGGCCATGCCCCTGATCCTTCCCCATCTCCTTCTCTACCTGAAGCAGTTCTGAACCCCTCTCATGGAAGCTTTTGGACTGGCTCAATCCAACATTTAGATCTTTGTTCACCGAGATCCGTGAGAGTCCACGATTGCTCTCTGCCTTAGCTATCTCTGAGAAATCTCTTGGAGGCATCATCAGTGACAGACACTCACAGATCCTGCGGGGCAGGCCCCACCGGTGTTGGATGAGCCTCTTTCGAAGGTGATGTTCCAGTTTCTTCCTCAGCTCATCACTGAGAGGAAACTCTACGGGAAGGATGGAGATGGAGGCATGGGCCTGGGAGGCCCGATGGTAAGGAAAGTTGGGAGCTGAAGAACAAAATTCTTCCTGAGATCTTTGGACTACAGAGGGGGAACCCCACAAACTTTCCTGTTGCTTCTGCAACACTTTCCATTCCAGCTGTTGAATTTCAGATGAGGTGAGAGACTCTGATTCATCCTGGGGTCTATGGTGACACACTCCACAGATCCTTATCTGGGGTAGAGGACCAGATGGTAGGATTGGGAGTGGGGATTTAAGGTGGGCCTGGGACTTGACCTGAGTGAGAGGTAGGGGCTGGGATTGGGGCAGGGTTTGAGGCAAGGGTTGGGGCTGGATCTCAGGCAAGGATGGAGGTGGGCGCTAGAGAGGTACTGGGGATTCTTGGCCCATGGAGGCATTTGAGATGGTATTGAAAAGGAAGATTGTGGTGCAGTCACTTGAGTCACGGATAGCAGAGGGCAAGGACTCGCTGTGCAGAGATGGGAGACCCCAGAAGAGCTGCATACATTTTTCCTGTAAATGGTCCTCCCAGATTTTAGGATATGGGGGCTGCTCATGCATGTGCAGCTCCTTTGGTTTGCCTGCACTGCTCCAAAAAGGAAGGGAGAATGCTGAGTCACACTCATCAGCATTTGACTCTAGCATTTTCCCCGAAGGATTTAGTTGGTAGTCTGGCCTAAGCTTTTTTGGAAAAGAACCCTTCTCCTTCTCCTTTTCCTTCCACATCAGGAAATCCCTCCTCTTTCAGACTTGTCTCTCCAGGAGTGCCAGGACATGAGGGCTGAGAAATGAGAGGTTACCAGGCTCTATAAGGTTAGCTGTAGGGTGTCTCTCCAGAGAGGACTCTGAAGAATGGAGGGCAAGAAACTCTCGATTAAAATCACATGGTGCCAAGGTGGAAGGTGCTAAGAACAAGTCTTTGGCAGAAGCTTGCCACCAGGATAATTCTGAAATTGACAGGCTTGAATGGTCAGTGCCTCTGACTGTTGGGACATAAGTGGACAACCCACCAGGGCTATCTGGAGATGAGTTCTCTGGAACAGACTTCAATAAGATGGAAACCGATTTAGATTGAGTCACAGTTAAAGGGTGGTCTGTCGGTGGTGAGACAGACAGCCTTGGTGGTGTGTGATGACAAGCCAGTGAATCAGTGGGATTGATTATCTGGGACAAATTTGGTAAGGGGTTAATATCTTGGGAAAGGGTGCGGTCAAGAGAGAAGATCGTATTCAGAGACAGAGTGGCCTCTGGTTGGAGAATAGGACCCGTTGCCTGGGTGTCATGTGGTGGCAGAGGGGGAAGGGCAAGGGGTTGGGGTGGGGAACGGTCTGCTGGGAATTTGGACTCCAAGGGAGGAAAAGGCTCTGGTGGCATAGAGTGACCCGGTGGTGAGGGTGAAAGAAAGTCAGCTAAGGGTGTCATTGGGTTAAGTGAGAGGACGGAGGGGGGCGGTGGGGAAGGGTCAGGTGGAGGGGATGGTGTTAGGTCTCCTGGAGGGACTTCTGAGAAGGCAGAGGACAGAGTGAATGATGACTCAGTCCCAGAAGCTGTGGAAGACAGAGAGGACACAGAGGCGTTATCATCTTCCAGGTCCTCCAGGAGCCGATTGATCTCAGCAGTTGTGCTATTACACACCTCACAGGAGGGGTCTGGGCATAATAGTTGACGAAAGCGGGTGGTATCGAGAGGCCGGCCTAGGGGCCTGCGGGAGACAGGAAGTAGAAAACTGTAGCCTGGACCAGAACAAGGAAAGGAGGACCTGCTGGCCTGTCAGGGGAGGGGCCACCTGAAGCCTGCTGCCCCTTCACAATGCCCCACGTCTATGACTTCACCATACACTCAGCAGCCCTCACCCCAAGGCCTTCATTCACATACCCACTCCTATGGCAAACCCCTCCCATGACTACTGCAGGCTGTACTGAATCCCTGGAATTGCAGAGAACATGTCAAAGAGGGATCAGGAAAGAAAAGACTAGTCACCTTTTCAGAATAGAAATTAGCCTCCTTTTCTCCTCTGTTTCCCTCTGGTAATTTCTCCAACCTGGGAAACCAGAAGAGTGAATTACATGTAATAAAGGTAGAAGCATAGGTGTTACACAGGAGTCCCTTTAGGGGAGACCCTTGGGATATTAACGGGCTGTTAACTCTGAAAGCCCCAAGAACCAGTAGATGTGGTCAAACGGTCAATGATAATATTAATAAGGTTCACATGTGTTTGTTGCTTCATTTATAAAGTACTGTCACATACATTATCCCATGGGATGTTCAAAACCACCATGTGAGGAACATAGGTCAATGGTTACCTCGAGGAGTCTGATCATCCAGGAAGTCAACGTAGTTTCTACAAGGTCAGGAGACAGAAGTTCTGACTCTTGACGTCTCCCACGGCCACCCACTGGGCAACACCCATTGTCCAGGCCCATCACTGCTTCATGCCCAGAGCTGGGCAGAGCAGGAATCTGAGAAATGTCTCGGGTTCTGACTACCTTCCCATGAGCCTTTCCTCTGAGGCCTCTATCTTCTGAGAGGGACTCTATCTAGCGACTGACATCCTCAGAGACCATGGACCTGGGACCTCATGGAGAGGACAGGAAGGGTCACCCTTGGAGAGCTCAGGTGGGATAGGTGGAACCTTACCACTTGATGTTCCACCTCTTCTTCTCCTCTTGGCTCTGCCCTGACGCTGAGAACAAAAAGAAAAGAATGAGGAGCGAGGACTTAGTTGGCTTGCTCCTCTCTCTAGGAAACTCAGATATTCATCCAAGATTAATGTCACTCTCCATTTTTATTACTAGCACTTTGTGTTCTTTCCCTTTCTGAATTTCTAAAGGTGATAAGATACTTTCAATTTTTCCTTCTTTGAAAAACTCGAAGGAGGATTTTTGGCTAGAGTCCACACTTGATATTCTCAGTCAGAAGTCCTCTGCTCAAGGAAGGCATAGACTCTGAGGCCCACAGTCACATCTGTGCTTCCTCAGATAGGACCCTGTATCCTGGGACAGAGCTCACACTCCAGTGTCTGCTCAGAGGCTCAGCCCTGCTCTCCTGATCTGCCCAATACAAAGGACAGTTTGGTCGAATGACGCCCGACATGGGAACGTGACTCATGATCCAGTGTTGGGAACAGTGTTCTCCTACACAGATCCCAAACTCTCTAAATAACCTAATGCAGGGCCGTGAAATCAGTGATGGGATTTTATCCAGGAATCCTCCACCACACCCAGATGGTCTGTGAGTTTTAAATGGGAAACAGTCCCAGCTGAACCCCTAGTCCTGCCTGGCCTATTCCCCTAGAAGGATGATGTTCTATCCTCTATTCAGACTTGCCATCTTAGGAGTCTCTCTGGACCAACTCATTTAAAAATGTGGGACTAGAAATGGAAACAACAATAAAAAATCCCTGTTGGTGGCTTGCCCAGGGATCCTTACCTTTTGGTAGATTTTGGTTTTCCAGAAGGTTGGTAAAGATGGAATCCCCACCAGGAAGCACAGGAACAGAAGAAGCAACCACAACCCACACACGATGGTGAGGTTGTGGTCACTATCTAAGAATGTTGAGCAGATGCTCAACAACAACTCAATATGGCTATTCAGAAATGAGAGAACATTCCATTGACTGAACTCCATTTTCTGAATCGCAAGGCTGCCTGAGGCAACTGAGCTCTGAGAGTGTCCACACTTGCCTATAATCCCAGGCCTGCATCACAGAGCACTGAAGAGTCACAAAGGGTTTCAGAGGGTGGGGGAGGGGACATGAAGAGGGTGTGCCCATGGCCCCTTCCCCCCACCAGCCCAGCTGATCTCTCCATCCATCCTGGGCCCTCCAGGTCCCTCTGCCCTACCCTGCCATCCTATTTTCCAACTCTGTCCGTTCATCATATCATACAATTACATTAATGGAATTTTCTGCCTGTTCCACCTGTACTCCAGATATTGCCTGGGCCCCCTTGACTGTTTGGAGAGCTTGACTTTGGTTTCACCAATTCCACTGCCTCGAAAGTCTGAAATGCTCCCTGGAATTTTTGCTAGTACCCAGACATTTATACTCAGAATCATATATGTCCTCAAATCCATCTTTCCTTTAGAATGTTTTTGCCTTACATGAACCCTGATATAGAACTTAAAGTTCTTTACTCATTTGGTTTTGTGAATGTTGAATAACAAATTTTAGTTTCTTGCTTCAGTCAGCCTTTACCGTCTTCAGCCAGTGGGGCTGGCTCAAATAATTGAAATGAATAATTCATTATTCAACATTCACAAGACTAAAATCAGTACGGGCATACCTCACTTAATGAAAGGGACATGTTTTGAGAAATGCATCATTAGGCACTTTCACTGTTGTGTGAACATCACACAGTGTACTTACACAAACCTAAGTGGTAGAGCCTACTACACACCCAGGCTATGTGGTGCTACCCGTATGGGACCACTCTCATGTATGTGGTCCATTAGTGACCGAAACATCGTTAATATTGTTACATGGTGCGTGACTGTGGTGGATGACAATGACAAAATGGAGTACCATTTTCAAGGCTTCTAAAATGGAGCTGGGAGGCCATTAAGGAAGTGGGGCTTATGCTTGTACACCACATCCACCACCAGACGTTAACTGAACTTTTGAGCTTTACCTGACAGCAGAGGTCACATCTTGAAGTATTTCCTCATTCCAAGAAGGGGCAGTCTGCCTAGGACCAACTATGTTCTGGCAAGTCAGCTCACCCCATGCCAGAACCAGTCATTAACTGTTCACTGTAGAGCTTTGTAAGCCTGTGTCCTTTCCTTTTATATACCCCTGCCTCCTTTGTCTTCCTAGGAGCACATTTGAGCTTCTACTCGAATCTACATCTCCTGAATTGCAATTCTTGAGACCCCAAATAAACTTTTTGGTTCTTTTGCAGTTTATGCCTCTTATTTGCTGACTTTACGTGGTGACAGAAGTGGGATCCCTAGCTACTGACCTTCAATTCTGGTGCCACTTCACAGACACAAGCAAGGTGCCTGCAAAGAATCTTTTGTGCTCTGTCGTCTCCTCCTGGTGGCTCTGGTTCCTGGTGGTAAGTCCTCCTGGGCCTGGACCACCCATTTTTGGTAGAGGTCCAGACTCTTTATGTAGGCGTCCTTTGATACTGGTTCTGGCCATCCTTCCATTGTCAGCTTTGTTAGAAACTTCTGTTTCTTTCACTCCTTTTCTGGGCCTTTGATCCTTTGGTAAGTTCATACAAATGAGAAGTCCATTTTCTAAGAGGACCACCGAAGAACAGCCCCACTCTGGGACTCCTGCTGGTTTTGTCTTTAAAGAATACAGACCTTCTACATGTAGATTTCTGTCCCACTGGGCTCAGATTACTCAGGGTGATTTAAAGCTTCGCTGGCCTAAATGGGGCTCCTTTGAAATACCTAAATTGGTTTATCTGTGCACTCAATTGGAAAAAGCCTATCAAACCAAACAAATAAAATGGGAAACTTTTTAAAATTGGTATCTTGAGGCCTCTAAATGAAACACTGAAAAGGACACTTCCTTGCAAGCCATAACAATGTCATAACTAAGAATTTCAAATGATTAAATGTAAATGCCATCGAGAAAAGAATATTAACTCCTCCTGTATTTGTCAGGGTTCTCTGGAGAACCAAGGAGATTATCTATATATATATAATATATATTAATATTGATATATAATAGAATATATAATCCATTGTATCTATATTTAAATTCATTTATTTAGTTCTATAAATTACATATATACACATAAAATTTATATATAAAAGAAACTTTGGCCTCGCCCCTAAGTGCCTAAAAGAATTTAAGACAGAAGGCCTGTTCCAGGAAGGAGCTGTCAACGTAGGGAACTCTAGATGTGGTAGAGAAGAAGGTACCTAGCCGGGCCCATTTTACACAAGTTCTCTCTCATTTGTTTAGAGATGGCCCAGCAAACATTTGGTTTCCTGTCTCCTTGTGAATCGGCTTCCTCCTCTTTGAAGTCCCAAACCATGACCCCCAACCCCGTGACTTTGTAAAATATCTAAACCCTAACCATAGAGCTGGCAGACACGCTGTAGACTGAGCAGCAGCATGAAGACCAGGGTCAACCTGATGACATTGTGGGTGGGACTACTGGCTGTTTGTCCACATCCTTGTCCTGGGTGCCCAGGAAGGCAGTCACCCAGCAACTTGCAGTGAGGTGTGGCGTGTGACTATGTTTCAGCCAATGCAATGGGAGTGGAAGTGGTGTGTGCCATTTCCAGGTTGGAACTTTTGAAAGCAGGTGTGTCTTCTCCGTGTTCCTTCTTTCTCCTTGTGCAGATTGGTTGCAGACAATGATACAGGCATCAGGAATGGCAGAGCCAAGAGACGGGAATTCATGGGTGACTGACACACCCTGTGGAAGAGAACCACCTGCCCAACACGAAACCCACCTTGGCCTGTAAGGTAATCACACATAAATTTCTACTCTCTGGTTATTCTTTTTCGGGATCTGCTTGTTATTTTCTTAACTATTATGGAAATATTTCAAATATGCAGAAGAGTACATAGTATGACCTCTATCTCCGGCCCCAATACCCAGAAAGAACAGACGTTAAATTCTGCCCTATTTGCTTCCGATGTTGCATTCATTTGCTGGGGCTGCCATGACAAAATACCACACGTAGGGTGGCTTAAACAATAGAAATTTATTTTCTCACGGTTCTGGAGGCTGAAGTTCAAGATCAAGGCGTTGGCCGGTATAGTCTCTTCTGAGGCCTCTCTCCCCGGCCGCTTCTCCCTGTGTCCTCAGACGGTCTTCCCTCTGTGTGTGTCTGAGTTCTAATCTTCTCTTCTTACGTGACTATCAGTCACATTGGATTGGAGCCTACCCATGTGACCTCACTTTACCTTAATTACCTCTTTAGAGGCCCTCTCTCCAAATACAGCCCTATTTTTAGGTCCTGGAGTTAGGACTTCAACATATGAATTTTCAGGGACATGATTCAGCCCACAACGATATCTCTGTTTTTAAGAAGCAAAATGTTGCCGTCACACCTAAAATTCACATTTCCATCCCGTTCTCCTCCCTCCCTCATCATAGGTATCAATATCCTAAAATTAATTACATTCTTTATGATTCCAAGAATATCCATGTGCATGGCTCCATTAACAAAAGATTACATTTTTATGCAGAGTCAAGACATACATGTGTATGTCTCCGTTAACAAATTCTTACATTGTTATGCACTTAAAAAATGTGCAGGAACAGCATCACACTGCACATGTCCTTCTTTGATTGGCTTTGGGCTATAAATGGGGAAGGAAAAACAGCAGCCGAGGGTAAGAGAATAAATAAACGGCTTATGCATAAAAACCCAAAAGGACAGATTTCCAAGAGCATCCAGGTTGGTGACCACGTGCAGGTTCTGGGAGAGTGGTTACCTGGAGAGGGCGTGGAAGCTCAGTGCCCTTTCCCCATGTCTTGCCCTGTGCGTCTGTTCCATCGAGCTATTCCCGAGTCATATCCTTTTCTAATAAACAGGTAATCTAGTAAGTAAGAGGTTTCTCTGAGTTCTGTGAGCCACCCTAGCAAATTCGTCGAACCGGAGTAGAGAGTCTTGGGAACCTCCTACTGACAGCCAGTTGCTCAGAAGCATAGGCGACAACCTAGACTTGCTGTTGGCACCTGCAGTGGGGGCAGTCTTGTGGGGCTGAACCCTTAACCTGTGGGGTGTGATGCTGTCTCTGGGTACATAGTGTCAGAATCGAGTTGAGTTGTAGGACACCCAGCTGGTGTCCCAAGAATTGCTTGTTGGTGGGGGGGACTCCCCCGACCCACAACCCCACACACATTGGAATTGGTACCAGAACCTAGGAACAAACTGTGAAAGATAAGCATCTTAGCTTGGGTTCCCATAACAAAATGCCATAGCGTGGGTGACTTAAACAACAGAAATTTATTTTCTCACCATTCTGGGGGCTGGAAGCCTGAGAGCAGGATGCCAGCATGGTCAGGTTCTGGCGAGGGCTCTCTCCTCAGCTTGCATAAGGTCCCCTTCTCACTGAGTCCTCAGATGGTGGGGTGTGTGTATGCGTGTGAAGAAACAGAAAGAGAGATCTCTTCCACTTCTGATGAGGCCGCAGTCCTATCTGATTTAGGTTCCACCATTATGACTTCATTTTCACCATAATTACTTCCTAAAGACCTTGTGTCTGGACATGGTCACAAGGGGGGGTCAGGGCTTCCATATATGAATGGTGGGGAGAGAGAATTCAGTCCATAGCAATAAATAAAGAGCAAATAAATAGAAACAAAGGTTTGGCATTTCTCTTTCTCATTTCCTTTCTTCCTGACTTTACTGTCTTGCTCTTTGTCTAGCTTCTTGAACAAGTAGCTCATTGGTTTCTAATTTTTCTTTTTAGATACGTATGTTGAAGGTATCTTTCTTCTAAGTATTGTTTAATTCCATCCACCAGATTTTGTCATGTAGTGCTTTCAGCTATAAATATTTCCTGAGTTCCATATGAGATCCCTTTCAATGCAAGGTTCTATAAGTTCCCAGCCATTATTATTATTTTCTCATCTGTCGCTCCTTTTACAAGTATGTAATGTTCCTCCTTGTCACCATGTTGGTTTTGTCTGGAGCTTTACCTCCAGATTTCTATAGATATGCTTTTTTATTGACAGGTAAAGGACAAAATGAGGAAATATTTTTGCTATATATAAGCATGGTATCTGTCTACACTCCTGGGACAGTGTAGACTTCTAATCTGTCACTTATCCACCTTTGTGAAAAGGAATTCTAATATTGGCTCACTGAAGTCATTTTGGTCAACAGCACAGGAAATTGGTAATATGTATGTGTGGGGACCTGGAAATGGCCACCCCAAGATATGTCTCTTTGGCATCAGGATTATTTGAGGCTGATTGCTTTTGAGAAACTGGGACAGGGAAGGAGGAATGGAACTTGCCCTTTGTTAGGGCACATTTACATTTGTAAGGTAAATCTCTATCTGTAAAAGTTGCCTCCCTCCCTGTACCAGGAAGAAGAAAGGAGATGACCTTCTCTCTAAAAACTCTTAATCAATACCAAAGGCAAGGACTTAAATCTGCATTTTATTGTGCTAGTCTGGTAACCTCCTGTAACTGACTTTCCTCCCCCTCCCAACGTTGGCATTTCTTAAGGATTAAGCATCTTTCCTTAGGCTAGGAACTGATTGCTGAGCTCACCTGTGACCGCCCAGCTCCAGACAATCGACTTGAGTCCTGCTATGCCCACTGAGATAGCAGACCCACTACCTGCTGTGTCCATCAAGTGCCGACAGGGCAATCTTGTGACTATTGTGGGAGGGACATTTCAATCACATGTGAAACACCCCATTTGGCGGTATATAACCACTATGTGCACCCCACTTCTTTGGTGCCCTTTCTTCCTTCGGGAAGAAAGGCACCGGGCCACGGTTCCTCATAAAGCTTTGTCCAATTTTCTCTTGCTTTTCTGTCTCATGTGAATTTAATTCGTTCTCCAGCCAGACGAACCCACATTTGGGAAGAGGAAATGTCTTCCTCCCCTACATATGTTTTCACCAGTCAGATAGTCCATGTTGTGCTGTATTCACAACAAACTCCTAAGTCTCAGCTAAAAATAACCAAGGTTTATTTCTCGAACATGCTCCATGTCATCAGGAGCTGGCTCTGTATTATCCTTGCTCAGTCTGGAGGATTGAGTAGATGGCAGCTAAAAGATGCTCGATCCAACTTCTTGCACAACTGCCAGGCAGGAAAAACACACTCCTACTGTTTGCCAAAGGTTTGTCTGGAAGAGACAGCCTCATTTTTGCTCAAGTTTCATTTGCCAAAGGCTCACAAAGTCACATTTGACTTTAAGGGGCCAAGAAGATACATCCCTTCTGTGTGCCAGAGAAGAGCCGACAATATTTGGTGAACGGCAGTAATAATAACTATACACTGTGCTCTATTGTGTCTTCCAAAGCTTATTTTTGCTTTTTGTTTGTTGATTTTTTCAAAAATTCCCTTCAGTTATGTGAGTTACCGTAAATCCTTCTAGTCAATTTCTTTAATAAGAAAACTGAAGTTAGCCAGAGTTAGCTTCTTTTGCTTAAAAAAAAAAAACAACGGTCTAACGCATTAGACTTTGCGTTATAAATGTTACTGAGCAGCTTAGGAAAATGAACTTCAGTTTACACCTTGGGCTGGTCTTCAAGAAAGGGTACACACCGATTTTTGAAGGATAAGGTTTTAATAGGAAAAGAAGCAGGGCATGGCATGAGCCAATATTTAGATCCGAATAATTATTGGTGACTGCAGCATGTCAGGCAGGGAGCCAGCTGTTTTTGCATATGCTCTCTAAGTCAATTTTAATTCTTTATAAGAACAATATGAGGTGACTCTTACTATTCATCACTTATATATGCAGAAACTGAGGGTCAGGGAGGTGAAATGACCTGTGCAAAAGTCACTTAACTAGCAAATGATGGCTTTGTTTCAAGTCCATCATCTGATCAGGCAGAGGTGAAAGAGAAGAATGCAATGTGTGTTTTTGGGTAGTGGGTACTGTTCGGTTTGGCAGGACTGTGGGATACATGAAAGGCGGAGGGGCCCTTGAGTGCTAAGGCAGAGAGTTGGAGTCTATCAGGTAGGCAGTGAGAGGAAGGTTTCCGCATCAGAGAGGGCACTGGTGGAGCCATGCCTCAGAAACATTGATCTGCTATTGTCCTCTACGATGAAGAGAAATGAGGCACGCTGGAGGCCTGGAGACCAGTTGGAGGAGCATTGTAAAAACTCACATAGGCCTGAATGGGCATGGGTGTTGGCAATGGAAAAAGAAAAAAGTATTCTATCGAGTCTCCAGACGCCCAGGAAATTGCTGAACGAAGTCTGAGTTCTCCCTATGTAGATAGCTCATACTTTTCATTATAGATTTCTCAAGAACTTGCTCCCAGGAGAAACCCTGGATGGAGAACAAAACAGGTAAGTGCCCAAGTGAGAAATCTACAAAGCTCCTCTCCCCCAAAATCACCTCTTCCCCATCTGGCATGTCTGGTTCTGGCATGTCTTGCAGGTGGTCAGTCATGTCCATCACCTGGTTTCGGTGTGTGCGACACCTGTATCTGGTGTATCCGGCAGGTGTTTCTCACAAGACTTGTAGGTGGTTCAGACGTGTCCAGAAGGTGGTTCTCGCGTGTCGGGCACCTGGTTACAGTGTGCCTGGCATGTGGTTCAGGATTCTCCATCTAGTGGTTCAGGCTGGTCTAACAGGTGGTTCAGGTGTGTCCAGCCGCTGTTTCAGCTGTTTCTGGAACCTGGTTCTGGCCTGTGCTGGACCTGTTTCTGGTGTATCCATCATATGGATCTGGCATGTCCAGCACAGTGTTTGGGCGTGTTCAGCAGGTGGCTTCAGCGTACTGGGCGCCTTGTTCCATCGTATCTGACCGTTGGTTCCGTGGTGTCTGGCAGGTAGTTCCTGTGTGTCTGGCATATGGTTCCAGTATGTTCTGAAGGTGGTTCCGGCGTGTCCGACTGGTGGCTACCATGTGTCCGGAACCTGATTCCTTTGTGTGTGGTTGGTGCGTTCAGTGTGTCCAGGTGTTGGTTCCGGCGTGTTTGACAGTTGGTTCCCGCATGCCTGGCGGGGGATTCCAGGCTGTCTGGCAGGCTGCTCTGGCCTTTTCTGGAAATTGGTTCTGGCGTATCCAGGACCTGGTTCCGGTTTATCCAGCAGGTGATTTTGGCATGTCCGGCAGGTTGTGCTGGCGTGTTAGGCTGGTGGTTCCGGCTTGTCTGGCAGGTGTTTGTGGCATGGCCAGCACCTGGTTCTGGCGTATTCGGGAGGTGGTTTCAGTGTATCTGGCACATGGTCTCGGCATATCCAACAGGTGGTTGCGAAGTGTGTGACAGGTGGTTCCTGTGTGTCTGGCATGTGGTTCTGGTACGTTCGGAAGATGGTTCCAGCATGTCCTTTGGGTGCTTCTGACATGTCTGCAAGGTGGTTCTGGCGTGTCAGTGTCATGGTTCCAGTGTGTCCGGTGGGTGGTTCCAGGTGGTTCTGGCGTGTCTGGTGGGTGCTTCTGGTGTGTATGGCGGGTCATTCAGGCATGTCTGTATGGTGGTTCCAGAGTGTGCGGCAGGTGCTTCTGGCATGTCTGTTGGCTTTTTCCGGCTTCTAAGGGGCCTGGTTCCAGTGTATCCGGCAGGTGATTTTGGCTTGTCCAGAAGGTGGTTCCAGCGAGTGAAGCAGGTGGTTCAGGCGTGTCCAGCAGGTGGTTCATGTCTGTCAGTGATGTGGTTCCGGCATTTCCAGCACATGGTTCTGGCACTCTGAGAGATGGTTCTTTCATGCCCGTCATGTGATTCTGGAGTGTCCATCAAGTGGTTCTTGTGTATCCGGCAGGTGATTTTGGCGTTTGAGTCAGATGGTTCTGGTGTGTCCTGCAGGTGCTTCTGGCACGTTTTGGACCTGATTCTCACATCTGCGATGGGTGGTTCCACCGTTTCCAGATGATGTTTCTGAAGTGTCCAACAGTTGGTTCCAGCATTTAAGGCAGGTGGGTCACACAAGTCCCGCCCGAATCATTCGGCTGAGGCACGAATGATTGTCCTTCCACATGCTTAGGAGGAGAGAGACAATAGGATTTTAACCAACCACTCTTTGGAAGTTAAGAAAAACTCGCTTTCCACAGTGCTCTTACAGCATACTGGCAACCTCTCATGCCGCCCTTGTGCATGGGTGGAGAGAGTGTTCACAAAGCAGCTATGGAAGAAAGGCCAAGTTTGCTCAGCAGAGTCCTACATTGCCCTAAAATTGCAAGGCACGAAACACTGCCTCCAACCCTCAAGGGGAGATGAGCAATAATCCATCTTGCTTCCAGCTCTTTAGGAAGCTGAGAAAGAACTCACTTGCCACACTGTTCTTATAGTGTACCTTGAACATCTCATACAAAGGCACCTGAAATGCTGTTTATTTGGAGCCCTTAACTCATTGCTTTAGAACTTCTGCTTTTGGGGCATTTCCATCTTGCCAACCCGGCTCAGACAAAATGCCTACATCTTCTCCTTAAGCAAGGAGGCTGAGGCCCGAATGATTGTGCATCCACATGCTTAGGAGGAGAGAGACAATAGGCTTTTAACCAACTGCTTTTGTGCACTGGAGGAGAGAGTGTCAGAAAGCACCTATGGAAGAAAGGCCCCTTTGCTCTCAGCAGTGCCCTACATTGCTCTAGAGGTGGAAGGCACAAAGCACTGCCTCCATCCCTCAAGGGGAGACAAGACACAAACCATCTTGCTTCCAGCTCTTTAGGAAGCTGAGAAAGAAGTCGCTTTCCACAGTGCTCTTATAGCATATTGGGAACCTCTCATACACAGGCAGCTGAACGCCATTTCCTCCCAGCCCTTAACTCGCTGCTTTAGAACTTCTGCTTCTGCCACATTTCCCTCTTGCCAACCCGGCTCAGGGGTAATGGCTACATCTTCCCCTTAAGCAAGGGGGCCAAGGCCCGAATGATTGTGATTCCACAAGCTTAGGAGGATAGAGACAAGAGGCTTTTAACCAACTGTCCTTGTGCATTCGTGGAGAGAGTGTCAGAAAGCCCCTATGTCAGAAAGGCCCATTTGCTCTCAACCATGCCCTATATTGCTCGAGAGGTGGATGGCACAAAGCACTGCCTCCATCCCTCAAGCGGAGACAAGCCACAAACTGTCTTGCTTCCAGCTCTTTAGGAAGCTGAGAAAGAACTCACCTGCTGGATATGCTTGAACCAGGCACCTTAGAGGCTGGAAAAACCCGACAGGCATGCCGAAAGCACCCGCCGAACACTCTGGAACCACCACACAGACATCCCATAATGACCCAGCAGACTCACCGGAAGCACCCACCGGACACACCAGATCCACCTGGAACCACCCACTGGACACACTGGAAACATGAGTCTGACACACCAGAACCAACTTCCAGACATGCTGGAAGCACCTAACGGACAGGCCAGAACCATCTTCTGAACCTACCAGAACCACATGCCACACACTTCGGAACCACCTGTTGGATATCCCAGAACCAAGTACCAGATACACTGAAACCACCTCCCAAATATGCCAGAACCAGGTGCCAGACACGCCACAAACACCTGCCACACAAGCTGGAACCACCATCCTAACACGCCAGAACAACAGGCTGGATACGCCAAAATCACCTGCCAGATACACCGGAACCAGGTCCTGGATACGCCAGTACCAATTTCTGGAAAAGGCTGGAAAATCTGCCAGACACGCCAGAATCACCCACCGGACATGTGGGAACTAATTGCAAGACAGGCCGGAACCAAAGCCAGGACACTCTGAAAGCATCAACCGGACAGGATGGAATCAGGTCCCAGACACACTGTTGCAACCTGCTGAACATGCCGGAACCACCTTTCGAATGTACCAGAACCATATGCCAGACACACAGGAACCACCTGCCAGACACCATGGAACCAACTGTGAGATACACCGGAACCAGGCTCCCAGTATGCTGAAGCCACCTACCGAATATGCCAGAACCATGTGCCAGACACGCTGGAACCATGTGACGGATACACCAGAAACAGGTCCAGCACAGGCCAGAACCAGGTGCCGGACACGCCTGAAACAGCTGCTGGACACACCTGAAACACCTGCTAGACCAGCTTGAACCACTTGACAGACAGTCTGGAACCACATGCTGGGCACACCAGAATCAGGTGCCCGACATGCCAGAACCACCTGCTGGACACGCCTGAAGCACCTGCCAGTCTTGTGAGAACCACCTGCCAAGAACTCCAGAAACAGGTGTTGTACACGTCAAAACCAGGTGCTGGACATGAATGAACCACCTTAAAGAAATGCCAGAACCAAGTCCCAGACACGAGTGAGTCACCTGCAAGACATGCCAGAACCAGGTGCCTGACATGCTGGAACCACCTGCCGCTCACGTCGAAATCACCTGCCGGATACGCCGGAACCATGTGCTGCACAGGCGGGAATCACGTACCAGACATGCCGGGACCACCTGTTGGATATGCCAGAACCAGGTGCCTGATTCACTGAAACTACCTGCCGGGCACACAAGAACCAGGTGTCAGACAGGCCTCGACAACCGACAGGGCACGTTGAAATCACCTGCATGATACCCCGTAACCATGTGCCAGAGAGAATGGGACCACCTGCCGGACACACCGGAGCCACCTCTCAGATATGCCAGAACCACATGTTGGACACGCCGGAACCATCTCCCGGACAGACCTGAACCACCTGCTGGACACGCCAAAATCACCTGCCCGATACGCTGGAACCAGGCACCTTGGGTGCTGGAAAAACCTGGTAGACATGCCGTAACCACCCGCCACACACTCTGGAACCACCACACAGACATGCCAGAACGACCCGCCAGACACACTAGAAGCACCCACCAGACAAGCCAGAACCACCTGGAACCAAATGACGGACATGCTGGGACCATGACTCTGACACGCCAGAACCAACTCCCGCACATGCCTGAAGCACCCAACGGTCACGCCTGAGCCATCTTCCGAACGTACTAGAACCACATGCTAGACACTTCGGAACCACCTGCCAGACACTTCGGAACCACCTGTTGGATGTGCCGCACCCAGGTACCAGATACTCTGAAACCACCTGCCGTATACGCCAGAATCAGGTGCCAGACATGCCACAAACACCTGCCACGGAGGCCGGAACCATCAGCGTAACACATTGGAACAACCTGCTGGACACGCCAAAATCTCCTGCCGGATACACCAGAACCAGGTCCTGGGTACACCAGAAGCAATTTCTGGAAAAGGCGGGAACAACCTGCTGGACACACCGGAATCACCCCTGGACATGCGGGAACCAACGGCCAGACATGCTGGAACCAACACCTGGACACTCTGAAAGTACCAACCGCACACGATGGAATCAGGTCCTGGACACATGGTAGCCGCCAGACGGACATGCTGGAACCACATTCAGAGCGTACCGGAACCACATGCCAGACACGCAGGAACCACCTGCCAGAAACCATGGAACCCACTGTCAGATACGCCGGAACCAGGCACCCAGTACGCTGAAGCCACCTGCCGAATATGCCAGAACCATGTGCCAGCCACGCTGGAACCATGTGATGGATACACCAGAAACAGGTACAGCAGAAGCCAGAACCAGGTGCCTGAAATGCCAGAACCACCTGCTTGACACAGCTGAACCACCTGTCAGTCTTGTGAGAACCACTTGCCGGATACACCAGACGCAGGTGTCGCACATGCCAAAACCAGGTGCCAGACACATCTGAACCACCTGCCAGTCTTGTGAGTACCACCTGCCAGATACACCAGACACAGGTGTCGCACATGCCAAAACCAGGTGCCGACATGACGGAACCACCTGCAAAACATGCCAGAACCAGGTGCTGGACATGCTGGAACCACCTGCCGGAGACGTCGAAATCCCCTGCCGGATACGCCGGAACCACATGTCACATGTGCTGGAATCGCCTACCAGACATGCCGGGACCACCTGTTGGATACGCCGGAACCAGGTGCCTGATTCACTGAAACTACCTGCCGGACACGCCAGAATCAGGTGTCGGACACGCATGGAAAACACACAGGATATGTCGAAATCACCTGCATGATATCCCATAACAATGTGCCAGAAAATAAAGTACCTAGGATGTGTGAAATCCTATTGAGGCATATTCATATAATGCATTTATTATCATCTTTCTCACTTTTTCTGTTTTATTGTTATAATTTTTTTTTTTGAGGAAGATTAGCCCTGACTAACATCTACCACCAATCCTCCTCTTTTTGCTGAGGAAGACTGGCCCTGTGCTAACATCCATGCCCATCTTCCTCTACATTATATGTGGGACTCCTGCCACAAAATGGCTTGATGAATGGTGCATAGGTCTGCACCCAGGATCTGAACCGGCAAACTCCAGGCCACTGAAGGAGAACATGCAAACCTAACCTCTGTGCAACCAGGCCGGCCCCAAGTTTTCTGTTTTTTTAAAGCAATTTCAATTCTTGCATTTGTTTCACCAGCAGTGGTATCATCATCTTGGACAGTTTCCTCCAGAGTCACAGTATCTAAAATTTGGAGCATTTCTGTTGCTTGTTTGGATAAGTGATGTCAGAATGTCTAGTAAATCTTCCCTAGGAGAACTGTCTAAAAGACGTCTCAATTTAGCAACTGCAGGGACATGTATATTCAACATTTCAATCGATAGTAGTTCATTTTTGTAGAACTCTTCTGATAATTCTCCCAGCTTCTCTTTAGTTTTACAGGTGTTGAAAAATCCCTCAAGTCAGTCCAACAGTTCCACTTTAACAGCAGGATATGACTTCTCTTTTAAATCTGTACCATCTGCAAACAGCACAGGCGTGTGGTCAACAAAAGTGAGTGGGAATTGGGCTGGGTACTGCCCACAATCTGAACCATCAGTGCCGCGGCCCCAATCCTGTGCAGTGGTGGCAGATCCTGAGTATTGCTGGCCAGGTAGGTCATGCTGGGGATGAGACTTAGGATGGGGCTCTGCAGCCCTCGAGCAGGCAGCTCCACACCAGCTGCCAGTTGCAAGTCCAGTCCACACTGGGTGCACATGGGGGAGCTTGGAAGCAGGCAGCCATCTGGGTGAGCAGCAGCAGGAAGTGGATGAAGGAAAATTATGGGAAGATGAAGGGAGAAAATGTATAATAAATAAAGCTTGCCTTGTTATGCAGATAAATCTCTCAGTTAAAAAAATTCTCTAGGGGTTGGCCTGGTGGTTCACTGGTTAAGTGCGCACGTTCCACTTTGGTGGCCTAGGGTTTGCCGGTTCTGATCCCAGGTGCAGACATGGCACTACTTGGCACGCCAGGCTGTGGCAGGTGTCCCACATATAAAGCAGAGGAAGATGGGCGTGGATGCTAGCTCAGGGCCAGTCTTCCTCAGCAAAAAGAGGAGGATTGGCAGCAGTTAGCTCAGGGCTAATCTTCCTAAAAAAAAAAAAAAAATTCTGTAGGGGCTGGCCTGGTGGCACACGGGTTAAATTCACACATTCTGCTTTGATGGCCTGGGGTTCACCAGTTCAGATCCCAGGTGCGGACCTACACAACACTTATTGAGCCATGCTGTGGCAGGCATCCCACGTATAAAGTAGAGGAGGATGGGCACGGATGTTAGCTCAGGGCCAATCTTTTTAAGCAAAAAGAGGAGGGTTGGTGGGGAATGTTAGCTCAGGGCTAATCTTCCTCCAAAAAAAATTCTCTAAGAGTCATTCTCTTTCTGGTGCAGATGCTTTTACTAATGGAAATTTCCTTTAGAAACATAAATTTCCTTTCCAAAGAGGAAGTCTATCCTTCATTTAAAGCAGTCAAGGTGGAGATCAAGAGTTTTTCCTGCATCTGCGGGCTCTCGATTGCTTTTGGCTCCAAATAATTTGTATGTCAAAGTACCATACTTTGGGCATCTTCAGCATTCCTTCAAGAAGAAACAACTTGTTCTTGGAAGTCTCTGTCTCCTCCCCAACCCAGATGCACTCAAGCTGTTAGAGGCCAACAGCAAACAGGGTTCTGCCTCAAGAAGCTTTGGGGAAGCCTCTTCACCCTCAAAGGCCTGAGACACACGAGAGGGATAGATCACTGCAGGTTCTTCAGCCATTGAAAATAATATAAACAGTTCCATTCTCATAAATTTAACAACTTGAAAACAAGGAACAACTTACCAAAAATTTCAAACTAACAAAACTCAACCAAGATGATAGTATTTTCCTCAATCGGGCGCTGCTAGCCAAGCTTTTTGCCACAAAACTCAAGACTTGGATTCATGGGACACACCTGAAGAAAGCACAAACTCTGGGGGGAACTGCACATCATTTGGTGACTTAAAAATAAAGATTTCTCCAAATGGAAGCAGACAGTATCTGATGCGAAGGTTTCCAAGGTGTCTGGACCAGGTCTGTTGGAAGTTTGTCTGCCAAACCTTTGAGGATGACATGACACTTCAGATCATCTCCAATGCCTATGATCTTGATAACATGCAAACTTCAGGTAAAAAGTGCCAGAGAGTTCTCCCTCCTCTCACTCCGTGTTCCTCAAATGTGGCCACAATAGGTTTCCAATCTGTGTGTTTTTCCTCCAACCTGGGACATGACTCCCAGAGAAGCTCCTTCCTGGCCTCGAGGGACGAGAGGCTACTGAAAGTGGAAAAATCTGACTGCAGATCAACAGTGCTTTCAGAGAAAGATGGCAATCAAAATGGGGACATGTGAAAGTTAATAAACGGAAACGTAGTTGAAATAGTGTTGGAAGGCTAATAGAGGGAGTTCTCATGCCCTATGTCAAAGGCGCAGTGCAACAGGAAGAATAAAGACATCCTCTTCCTGACCAGTCAGAAACTAACCCAAGGAGAGACTGTCACAACTCTGCCGATGAAAAGCCACTGCCCTCAAGACTGTGTCCAATAGCCCCCACAGTTTTCCCCACTCTGAGATAAAAGAGCTTCTCCTCTCTTCCTTGCTGGGTGCTCCTGCATGGCTTGCCATGGTTGCACACTCCAAATGGCTATTCTTTGCTAATCCCAGATAAACCAATTTTTGCCAGAGAAATAACTGGCTGTCTATTTGTTTAAGGGCAAGACTTGTTAATAGGCAAGAGATGTAGAGAAAACATTTGATACAATCCAACTCCTGTTTGTCATAAAATTTTCTAGCAAGTTTGAAATAGATGGAAACTACTTTCACTTGTTGAAGGTCGTCTACAGAAAATGCACAGTTGACTTCATGCTTAACAGGGAAAGACTAAATGATTCTCCCCACAATAAGGAACACGGAAAGGAATACCACTTTCACTACTCTTATTCAACAAAATACTGAAGCTTCTGGCAATAACAGAAGTAAAGGAAATAAAAGCCATAGAGTTTAGAAAGGAAAAAATGTAACCATTCCTAGTTTCATTGTTGTCTGTGTAAAAAAACTCTGGGAATCTACAAAAAAAAAAAAAATCAGAACTAATACATGAGTACAAAAAGTTCACCAAGTACAAGATCAACACACAAAAGACCATTTTATTTCTACAACTAATGATGAACCTGCAGATGATAAACTTGAAAATGCTGTATTATTTAGAACCACTCCGAAGAACATGAAATATTCAGGCATAAATTCAAGAACATGTGTACAGGATCTGATGCTGAAAATTATAAAATACCGATTACAGTGATTAAAGAAGATGCAAATAAATTGAGAGCCTTACTATTGTCAAAGACAAATGCAGCAGAAATTAGTTAAAGTGGTGAAAGCAGATTTTATTCAGTAACAGCTGACAGAAGCTGAGCTGCGCTCAGATTTGTACGGAGGTGAATCTAGAATTTTAAAGACGGAATGAAGGAGCAGGGTTCAGGGGCTCAGTAGAGTCAAAGAAGTAAAAAAGTACAAAGGTTGGTCAGTGTAACTGTGATTAGACCCACTGTGTTCGTTACTTTGCAGTTATCAAAGTTAGGATTCTATCCTCACTCAGAAGTTGAGAGAAAGAGGCTCTATCTGTCTTAATGATCGTATTTCAAAGGAGTGGCTCTTAGGTCCTTTAGAGAATTGTGAGAGATACATATCTACAGTTGTAAGCCCTCTTTAGTAAATACTCTAAGAAGGGGGATCAGAGGCCTATAATTGGGTGTTGACTAAAATAAATAGAAAATTTTTCTGTCAGCTTTGAGCTCTCAGGAAGGCATTTTAATGGTGGGCTGGAGTCATTCCGGTTACACAGACTTATGCAGCTAGAAGCCACGCCAGAGTTTGGTTGAGTCTCCTCCTGGTGTGGGGGTTTGGAAGGAGTTGTTATGTGCTGAGAATTCTGCAGTCCTCACCATGTTACTGGATAGAATAATGAGGACAGGTCTCAATTATCCCCAAATTGATCTATAGGTCTAATATTATTCTAATAAAAATTCCACCACAGTTTGTAGACAGAGACACCTTTTTCTAAAATTTATATAGAAAGGCACATAGCTGAGAGTAGCTAAAACAATCATGACAGGAAGAATAATGCGGCAGTAAACACTTTAACAATATTTAGTATTGCCTTGTACATACTGTAATCACAGCATCATCATTTTCATTGTAGGACAGCTACATAAATCAATGGAACAGAGTAGAGAATCCAGAAATGGACCACAGAGTTATACCCTAGTGATCTCTGACACCAAGAGTGAACCTTAATGTAAATTATGGACTTTGAGTGATAATGATGTGCCTATGTATGTTCATCAATTGTGAAAAGTATACTACTCTGATGAGGGGTATTGACAACAGAAAGGTTATGCATATGTGGGGGCAGGGACTATATGAGAACACTGTGTATTTCATTAAATTTTGCTGTAAACGTAAAACTGCTCTAAAAAATAACATCCATTGATTTTTTAATAGGCAATGCAAGAATACCTTGTAGTGATAAAACTGGTCATTATTTTAGCTGTGATGGATACAGAAACTTGCACATCTGATAAAATTGTACAGAACTAAATACACAGGAACAAATTAGTACAAGTGAAACTGGAGAAATCTGAATAAGATAGTGGATTGCATCAATGCCAACAAGCTGGCTGTGGTATCGTCCTATAGTTTTGCAGAATGTTATCATTGTAAGGAACTGGGTAAAGTGTACACTGGAACTTTTGGAGTTATTCCTTACAGCAGTGTAGAATCTACAATGATCACACTATAAATTTCAATTAAAAATAGTTGGCAAATGGAAAGTCAGTCTATGTTTTAAGTTAGGAAGTTTCATTAAATGGTCAGTCCCATTACTTTATAAATTGAATACAATGCCAATAAAAATTTTAACGAGCTTTTCTGTTGAGTTAGATAAATGATCCTACATGGAAAAAATAAACGCATAAGCTAAGCTAGGAAAATATGGACCAGGAAGAACTCTGAGGGAGGAGCTGGTCTATCACACGTTAAAAATATTGCAGAGACTGTAATGCGACAGGAGAGGATTGTCGCATGCACAAGAAGAGGAGAGAAGGGAAAGGGAGGGGAGAGGGTGGCAGAGGTCAGGGGAGTGGGGGAGGGGTGGCCTGATTGGAATTTGTTGACACGGGGAAGCTGGAGCTCACTAAATAGAAGGCAGGCATCCTATGTGATGGTTTAGGGAGCACATGTGGCTTTCTCTGGCGGTCCTGTGTTGAAAGCAGAACGAGAGTTTTGGAAACTGGCAGTTACTGACCAAGTGCTGACTGTTCTGTGCTGAATGCTGCAGGGGCTGTGACTTGGCTTCTTGGGATGTTTGCTTCCCACGTTGGGGGGTCAGAGTTATACTGTCATATATGATCTGTCCTTTGTCCATTTGTATATTCAGTCTCAAAAAAACAGTTGGTGCACAAATTCATCAGTTAGCTCGTCATTAAAAAATAGTCTCTTGGAAAGTTAAACCTTCGAAAGTTAAAAAGATGAAAATGTTAAAAAGATGAAAGATGCCAAATAAGTTTTATAGATGAATATGAAGAAATTGAATGAGAATCTCAAAATTATCCTTCAACAGATTAGGGTGTCATGAAACAGGTTTCTCAAAGTCCTATATTAACATTATTTTCTAAAAAAGAAATTTGGCAAAATGAATTGAAGGAATTAAAACGTCCTTAGCGTTGACTTCATGTTTACACTTCTAGTAATTTACAATCAGGAAGTAATTCTAAATAGCAATACGTTTTATCTCCTAAATTGATTTTTTTGTGTAAATTATTGATTAAAAAAAGAAAAAAAACGAAATCAAATCTCCAGCAGTGAAATATATTTACTTGAGAATATATGATGCAAACTATGTTTCAGTAGAGTGTCATTTTTATTATCAGCATAGGAGAAAAGATGAGTTATGGAAGGGATTCTGCTCATGCTCAGTTATTTCCTTTACTTAACATTAAATCTTGAATAAAGTATAATGTCAAGCTGACTCATTTACTCCTTCATTTTAAAAGCTGAAGACTATTTCCTTGGTTTTTAAATAATGAGGTGTAAAGGAGGGGGTGAGGTGTTGAAAATAACTTCCACTGAGATTGACAGTAGCAACTGCTCTTGATTTTTTTTGAGAGTTGTGGGGTCACCCATCAAAGCAGGAATGCTATTTATGTTGAGAAATTAACAATCTGAATTTTATTAGAAATTTTGACTTTTATGCACCCTCAAAAAGTAATTAGGAATTTATTTGAATTTTTAGCTCTGTTGAGGTATGAGTAATAGACAAAAAATGCACACGTTTTCTATATGTGTATTGATTAGTTTGGACATATGCATACACCCATCATATCATCCCCACAACCAAGTGCTGAACACATCCATGACCTCCAAAACTTTCCTTGTGATTTTTGTGTGTTTTTTTAAGCTTAGGAATTTCATGGATTTTAACCTAATGCTCAGATAAAAGAGGGAGAAGATGAGGTGTACGTTGTTTCATTATGGTACCTTAAGACATAGACTTTCAACATACACATGACTTCTGAAAAGCAACATTTATTACTTTCACAATGAAATATTTTCTCCTATTTCCTTCAAATATATGGCCTTCTTATTCTACCCCCCACCCACTTCCTTTTTGAGTAGGGACTCAGGAGAAATTTCCAATTTGCACATGTGTGAGCCAGTGTGGAACAGGACAGAGTATGTCTGCAGACTGGTTCAGCCTGCTGAGCCCCTTTGCTGCTTCTAACCTATGGCCACGAAAAAGGCTAAATGGAGGGAAATTAAACTTTGATGTGTTGATGATTGAAAAGGAAAGTGCCTTGCTCTCTAAGGGATAAAGTCATTTGGAGGAAAATCAAATAACTATCATAGTTATTTTTTCCTATCTTATTTTTCCGCTGAAGCCACTAGATATTTCAATCTTTCTGACTTCCTAACAGAATCCAGTAGTACTTTCCTTTTCTAAGGCCAATGAACTGTTATGTAAGGGGCTTCTCTTGCTTTTTCCAAACCCTCCTGGGATTCTGTTTATCTACTGTTCGTTTTTCACCCCCTGCTTTTCAGATTGCTTTGTTCACTGTCCTTGTCAAATAAATGTGGCTCATTAAAATAAGCAGCATTAATATGTATCTCTTTCACGGCATTTTATCTAATAAATATGCTGAAGATTTTCTGTATTCTGCATGTGAATCCTTTGTTGAATATTGGAACTGGGACAATCTCTTCGCATCCTGTGACTTGCAAATTCCCTCTTGTAATGTGTCTTATGATGAACCGAAAGCCTAAATTTTAGTGAATCCCAGTTTACCGATATTTCTTGTATGGAGAGTGTGTGTGTGTCTTCTTTGAGAAGTTTTTTCTACCCTGTGGTCCCGAGGATGTTTTCTTATGTTGTCTTCTAGAAGTTTCATTATTTTACCTTTCCCCTTTAGGTCAAAGTGTCCAGGAATTGAGTTTTGTGTGTTGTGAGGGTAGGGCTCAAGGTTTCCTTTACATCCATATGCCCGTCTCTACGAGTAATAACAGGCAGCATTGGGACAGGTGGACACAAGCCTGGGAGTTAGGGGTCCTGTATTCTCAGCCTTACCCTCCCTTTAAAGCACCCTCTGAACGTGGGCAGGTGACTTTCCCAGTTCTCCCTCCTCTCAGACTCCTTCCTTCCTCTCTTCCTCCTATCCTTCATTCCTCCCTCCCTCGCTCCCTCCATTCTTTCCTTCCTTCCTTCCATCTATCCACCCGAGCATCTGTCCAGGTATCAATCTGTCCAACTGTCCTCCTGCCTGTTCGCCGGTTTGTCCTTCTTCTCTCCTTCCATCCTCTTTCCTCCCATGTCTCAACTTCTCTTCCTTGTCTTTGTTCTTCCTGCTTTCCCTGTGACCCTCCATTTGTCCGCTCTTCCTCTGTCCATCCAGGTATCCCCTCTATCTGTGCCTCTACCTGTCTCTTTGTTGCGTCTCTCTCTTCTTCAAGCACACTGTCTCTCTTGGGTTCATCTCACTCACAGGCTCGAACATCCCGCTACTCACACAATCCCTCCTTCTGTCACTCACATTTATGGCTCACCTGTGAATGGTTGTCCTGGGACAGCCACTGTTGGAGTGCAGATGAGCCTGTGGGGCTTCACCCACTGTGTGGGGTCTCTGTGTCTCCCAGACGACAGCCCTTTCCACAGCTCCTGAGCTGGGCAGCATGTTCCTGCCTACTTCCTCATTGCTTGAGCAACCAGAAGCCACCACAGGCCTAGGGGGCCCCTCTTCCTTCCCCAGAGGAGCTCTCTAGCCCCACACCTCAACTGACCAATTCTTACTGGGCAGCTGGGAAGCCGAGGTGTGCAATTCTGCTTTGAGGGCAAGCATGCTGATCACAAGGATTATACCAATATTTCAATCTGACGCAGCCCTCAGAGAGCCCCTGGTCTTGTGAAAGTCACAGAAAATTCTAATACAAGGTGGGATGTTTTGAGGAGAAGCACCTGGCATCCTTTGGGTGGGAAGAGCTCTCTGGAGGGAGTTTTGCCCAATTGGGGTCTTTAAGAAGGAGTAGGAATTATATAGGGAAATAAGGTGTGGAGCGTGTTCCTGGCAGAGGAAATTGCATGAGCAATGGCCCTGTAGGCAAAAACAGCATAGTGTACGGGAGAAGTGACAGGAATTTGGTTTGCCTGAAGCACAAAGCCTAACTCAGAGTGAATGCATCAATGAGGCTGAAGAGTCAGCAGGAGCCAGATGTGCAAGGGCTTTGAGTGCCAGGTCAAGAAGTTTGAACTTAACCCTGAAGGCCTTAGGGAGCCATGGGTGATGCTAGAGCAGGAGTGTTCTAGTGAGATCTTCATTTCAGAAAAATGCTTCTAATGTTCAAGGCAGAGAACATCCTTTAGACAATGCATCCAGTGAGCATGTTAGGGTGTTGGTTCCGGTGAGAAAAGATAAGACCTACCTGGGACGTGAATGAACAGAAGGAATGCATTGAGGAGCAATCTGTAGGTGCAGTTGGTGTTACCGGCAGGGGAGGGAGGAGGAGCTGAGAGATATGCTGGCTTCAACTTGGATGAGCGCAGCATTGAGTGGTGGTTCCACTGGGAGCAAAGGCAACAGATGATACTGAGTTCAGGCTTCTGATCTGGTCTCAGCCCAGCTCTCAGTGATGGCCATCTCTCTCCCTCTCTTCTTGCAGCCAAGGGGCACGACCTGAAGGCCCTCACACTCAACTCCACCATCTCCAACATCCAGTATTTGACAGACATGAGCAAGAGCTCAGCCACATTGAACTCCACTGAGAGAGTCCTGCAGCACCTGATGAGACCCTGGTGCCAGCAGCTCCCGGCAGGATGAGTCCCAGCCAGGAGCACCCCACCTGCTGTCTCTCCTGCTCGTCCTCCTCCTGCCTCCTCCCCTGCTTGGATCCTTGTTCAAGAAGAGCAGCCTGGGCCCCTTGTCTTGGGCTGTAGACTGATCTCCCTCAGGGAAGTCCCTTTTCTGAGCATTTGAGAGTCATGAACACTTTTGGTGACCACCCCAATTATCACTCTTCCCACTGACTGCCAATTTGCTCCTCCCTCCCTCTGGCCCCCATTATCAGAGGATTCAGGACATCTCTCTAGAGTCCCCACATTCCTCTCTCCCCGGGCCTGCGGAGGAAGGGGCAGCCTCCAGCATGGAAGCTGTCTGCACCTACCACCCTGACCCCATGGCTCATGATGGAGAATGTGACAGAGACCCCATGTGACAGAGAGCAGCATTCCTGGGTGCGGAACCAGCTGATCCACCATGTGACCCCGAGGGGCCTCTACTCCCTGGTCAGGGACAGCCTTTTTGTCGGTGGTGAGTGCTCGTGCTGAGCTGGATTGACAGTGATCGTTACTTATGCCTGTTCTGCTTTATTTCCTCTCTAACACGTCAGCCCAGGTTCTGAGTGGGGGACACAGAAACCACATATGTAAAAAGTTTCAACTTACAAACGGAGACTATGTAAATGGATTTGTTGATCCCAATAAAAAAAAAATGTGAACTATCTCACTATTAATTTTCATATAGATTGCCTGGACAAATGGTAATATCTTGGTTATAATGGGTTTAAATATCCCATTAAAAATTAGTTTCACTTGTTTATTTTTACTTTTTTCAATGTCAGTATTTAAAAAAAGTTTAAATTTCATTAGATAGAGTGTGAAATTCTACTGTTGGACAGCACTGTTCAAGACGTGAAAATAAAGCCCAGAGAAAGTGGTTAGGGACAATTTTTCCCAGGAAAGGAGTCAATCTGACCCACGTGGCAAGATGCAGACAACAGTCTCATACACACATACATACACACACACACACTTAGAAAGCAAGACCAACATCATCATAGAGTTGAACCACTACTTCTCATGTGGCAAGAGCTTGCAGTCCTACATTGTTCTAAGTGGACGAACCTCAAGAAAGGAGCCAGGAGTCAAGAAAATTTACCAACCAGGAAGATCTAAAACCAGAGAGTAAAGGTCAGGATCTTTGGTGAAGTTCCCAGCAGTGGATTCTGTTAGAGACTCAATACATTAGCGAGAACTTTGCAAGAAGCGTTGTTACAGAACTCACCTATCCTTTCCTATGTAAAAGTACACAAGTTTCGTAAAGAATACTAGCTCCTGCCAATCAACGAAAAGATGGTAGAACACGAATATCGCCCTTGTAAATCACTCCTGGATTAGTGAGCCAGTCAGGGAACAAATGACAGTGCATTGCGCTGGACCTCATTAGGCTGATTCTGACTTCATGACCATCCTGTGGATTGTCTCATGCCAGGAACTCTAAAACATGCTGTCCCCACCACTCTTTTGCCACCAAGGTCCACCAACCAGACCTTGCTGACAAATGCCCTGGCTGGGCCCCTTCTGACCACACCTGGAGGACTCTCCACAAATCCTACTCCGTCACGGCGCTCTTCCACCTGCCACTGGCCAGGGAGGCATTTCCTCCAAGGCTGACACTCTGTGTGCCCAGCTCTGGGAATGACACGTCTCCCTCAAGTGAAGAAAAGGATCTGAGTTCAGAGCCTGTGGGCTGCAGCCATTAGGACAAGGCCTGGGGTTTGCTGTCAGACAGAAGAGAACCTGTGGTGGGTGTGGGTCCCAGGGTTCAAGAAGCCCCCGTGATTCCTGGATAGAATCCCAGAAGACGATGCAGGACGGAGGAGGGATGCTTGGGTGTGATTGTCCTTGGGAATGTCCATAGGGAGGCGGATTTGCCATTGGTAATGCCTTCAACAGGGTTGTTCATTCATCGATTCATCCTGTCTCAGGGAGTGCTGTCTACATCCTTCCAGCCCCTAGTCTCCCGTCTGGAGCAAACAGACAGCGTCAGAAGAACATTTACATTTCATTTGTAATGTATGCGTACAGGGCATGCAATGTGCTGGATGTTGCAAGTGTTTTGAAACATTAACTCCTTTAGCAGTCTCCATATCCTCACAAATTAGGTACGCTTATCCTTCTTGCCAACAACAGATGAAGAAACTGAGGCACCAATGAGGTAAGTACTTTGCCCTCTACCAATATCTAGGAAGTGATTGAGGTGGAATTTGAACATAAGTTGTGGCTCCATATTCTCTGCTCTTAACCATGTTCTTTGCTCCCTATGACTTCACACCATGAAGACGTTGGCTCAGTGTATCCATTTTCTTGTTACACCCGGTAGCCCCACTCTTTGATCTCTGTCTGAAAAAGATGCTATTCGCATCAAAACTGCTGCACATACACAACCAAAATGACTTCTCCCCATATCCCATGTCCTGGAAAATACATAGAGAACATTTCAAAACGTTTCTTGCCCAGGCTGGGAGTGCTTCTGGGAAATCCCACTGTTCCTGTAAGAAGCCAAGGGCAGGCTGGGAGCTGTGTCTTAGCGGAAAGGTGAGATCAGGAGATACTATGGGGTTACAAAATGGATGGGGGACCTCAGCAGGAATTGACTTCAGGATCTGGTGGTGTTTCAAGCTGGGTGCTAATTTTCTGGCTTTGGGTGTAGGGGCTGGTGCCGCATTCCAGGGAGAGGCCAGTCTCCCTGTGTTCTTGGGGAAACCAGACCCTTGAAAGCAAGGGAATGAGAATTTCCTTTCACGATGGACTTGGGAGGGGAAACATTCAGCCCAGAAGAGACAGTCATGATCCTGAGGAAACCAGAAGAAGCTGCCTCCTCGTCCGCCAAGCAGAAAGCCCTCCTTCATGGACTCACTTTATCCAGATGAGACCAAGAAGGAGGACATCATGAGATGCCCTTGCAGGTGGGAGACCTGTGACAGTGGAGCCTGTGCCTGGGAGGCTCTGAAAGGCATCATAGGGGTGACATTTGCTGTCAGCAGGGTGCCAGATGAGAGGCACGCCCGCTTGTGTCTGGGAACAGTTTGAGTGTCAGGGAGAAGGCACCGCTGGCGCAGAGGCTCACAGGAAGAAGTGGGTCTGACCAATGTCCGAAAGAGGGCAGTGTAGCTGGAAGGAGCCTGAGAAGAGAGAGGAGGGTAGATGGGGACAGGCAGGGCCAGAGGGCAGGAACTGGCAGACTGTGCTTTTCCCGTCGCTCTCTGATGACACTGCTCTAAGACATTGCACCTAGAAAATACAAATCCTTAACATCTCACAAATTCTGTGTGCCAGGAATGGGGCACAGCTTAGCTGGGTGCCTCCGCCTCAAGGTCTCTGTGAAGCAGGGGCTGCGGCTATATTGCGGCTCGACTTGTGGAGGGTTTGCTCCCAAGTTCACTCACATGCATGCTGACGGGGTTTGTTTGGACTGAAAGTCTGAGTTCCTGCCTGTCTGTTGGCCAATCATTCCCTCCGTTCTCTCCTATGGAACATCTTCATAGGGCAACTGAAAACATGCACACTTGCTCCCCCAGTTCCAGAGATATAAGATGCAGAGAGAGAGAGAGATGGAAACAGAAGGAGGGAAAGACGGAGGGGACTAAAGCCAATGAGTAAGAAGGAAGGGCCAGGCTTTTTGTTCTTAACCCTGGGTTGCAGGCCATCCCATCACCTTGGCTGCATTCTATTCAGAAGGCAGTTCCTGACCACTTGTGGTTCCACAAGGACGTGCACAGCAGAAGACAGTGAGCACCAGGAGCCATAGTGGAGGCTGCCCACTACATAGGCCGACACGAGGCACTTGGGTCTGATTCTAAGTCAAACAGGAGACCTTGCAAGGTTTCATGCCAGTGAATGGAAGTATCTGAATTTCCCCTAATTTCCACCTCTTAAAGGTGCAGACCTGGAAATGAGGCCCAGAGGGGCAGTGACTTTCTCAAGGTCACAGAGCTGGAACCCAGTCCTGTTTTGAGGGGTACTCCACACTACATCCCACCCCTTCTTGTCATTCTTTCATCTCTAAGTGTGTGCATCAGACACATGCAAACCAGACCACAGGTGTTGTTGCTATTGTCTCTTCTACACCTGAGGACGTCCCGAGGGAGATATTTCTGGCCTCGTCCCCATTGTGCAGGTTGGGTGATTGAGGAGGCCCTGGGAGGCCCATTGGCATTTCCAGGACACAGAGCTTGTAGGAAAAAAGAGGTCGGAACTCAGCTGCATGTCCTCAAGCTGGAACCCTGGTTCCATCTCAAGGTCCTGTGTTGGGATCTGTGCTGGCTATTTGTGTACAGTTCTGGAGGTGACATGGGCAAGGAGGGTGAGCAGCCAAGATCCCAGAGAGGTTTTCGGTGGGTGTGATTGAAGAAGGCGCCCAGGTAAGGGAAACTTGAGGAAGTGACCTCACTTCCTTGGAGACAGACCCCAACAGAACTTAGCACACTGGTCTCCAGGCGCCCACATTCTAGACATAGCATCCTATTGAGCCCACTTGAGTGGCGACACTGAAGACAAGAGGATGTTCTCCTGCTGTCTCCCGAGTTGTGGAGGCTCTGGCTTCAGGAAAGCCAAGAAAAAGAGCCTTTTCAGTCACTATAGACACTGGCTTGGCCCTCACCTGCACCGCCTCTGTCCAACTGGCAGGAGGAGCACTCAGGTAACACAGGGAAAGCCAACCGGGTTAGGCCACAACTGGATGCCACCCGCACAACAATTTGAGCCTCCTTGTGTGTCGGAGGGGAGTGAGAGATGGGCGGCGGTGCTGAGCGGGGACCCACACTGGGCAGGAGCCATTTGCTCGGTGTTGGAAGCCTGGCAGTGTGTCGTGTCCCCAGCCTAGGTGGTGGCTAGCAGGATGGGAGAGTGGGTGCTGGGAACCAAGCTCCTCTACCCATAGGTTAGTCCCGAGCCATCCAGGTGTCATCTCATTCCCTCCCTGGCTAGAGGTCTATGCAGATGCTGCTCGGTACCTGATCTGTGCTGGGGTTTCCTCCTGTGGCCAAGTCGAGGCATGCCCCTCAGGCCTCCCGGCCCGGCTCTCGGGCACTGTCTTTGCAGAGCTGCACGCAGGAGGTGGTGGAAGAGCTGACGGATGGCTTCGGGTACTCCATCTCCCTGGACAGGGACCAGCTGCACCGCGCCACCATCAATAACCAGGGCTGCTCTGAGGTGAGAGTGGGCACGGAGGGGTCTTCCCACCCAGGCCCCTGAGATGACCAGGGCCGGCCCAGAATCCAACCTCAAACTGCCGTTCTCCTGGGACCCTAACAGGGCTGTCCCCCATGAGTGTCCCACAGTCCCATTCCCAAAGGAATCTGGACTTCCGCTCCTCCCCACCAGCTGCATAGGAGGAGGGTAGGAGGGCACTCTTTGCATTTTCCTAGGAAGATTAGAGAAAACGTTGATGTCGTTGTCACTTCCCAATAGGCCCTGAGTATCTTTGAATTTCGCCTTTTTTGGAAAATGAAACCTCGATAACAAGGGTCTCCAAACTCCCTTTAATGTAAAAGAAATAACCATCAGCGTGTTTGAAAGTCAAAGGGATTCTCAGAACGTGTCACTGCCCTGTACACTGTTTCCAGACCTGGGAGGGGTGAGGTGGCCACATAACATTTCCCTCCAGGTCAGGGTCTGATAAAGCCTCAGGCAGTTACAGGGGATGTCCCTCAGCCCTCACTTTGGGCGGTTCTCAGTTCTGAGCCACAGGACCTAGAGAAGCCACTTGGCATGCCTAAGCCTCTGTTCTCCTCTCTAGAGAGGGGTGTCTGTTGAGGATTCACTGGGCTGGTGCTCTGCACAGACGGAGGTCTGTTGTCCCTCAGCGAGCAAATGGCCTTGAGGGAGATCAATGTGGAATCCTTCGCAGGACCAAAGTCAGATTGTGCTTTGAGAACCCAGAACTTTGCTGAGTTGGGACCCCTGTCTCTCCTGTCGCACACGTCTGGGAGGGGCTAGGAGTTCCTGGGTCAGCTGCAGACCCTGATAACGCTGGTGGTTGGCAGTGGTGACCCTGACTCTGTGTCCCTCCTCGTCCCACCCAGAGTGAAGATGAGTCCACTCTGTCTGTCACTGAGGCTTGCAGGATGCGTGCCCTCCGGGCAGGCATGATGCAGAGGCTCTCAGAGACTGTGCTGCCAGCCTTCCCCAGCAGAGTCCTCTGCAGTGTCATCACCTCCCTCTGCAGCTACTCAGGCTCCAGCACAGCCCACCAGGTGCTGGACCAGCTGTTTCCCAGGTGACTGCCCGCCTCCTCCTCAGCACAGTGGTGACTCTGCCCACTGCCAGCTGTGTGTCTTGCCTTGGGAATGTCACCGCATCTCTCTGAGCCTGAGTTGGCTCCTCTGAAACGTGGGGTGGGAGAGGATGAACTTGCTAGGCTTCTCCCAGGGATGAATGGGATCAGCCCTCCAGGTGCTGCCCTGGTGCCCGGCTCTGCAGAGAGGGTGGTGGGCCATGCTGTGGTTGCTGGTGGTGATTATTTCTCTGTCCCCCACGGAAAGTAGTCTTCCTCTCCCTTCACTGGCTTGTGGCTTTTTGAGTTTGGAAAAGCACCTGGAGAGCACCCTGTCAAGGAGTTTGAGATGCCATCCAGCTGGTCCTGGTGCTTGTCCTTGGTGTAGCCACTTAGGGATCTCTAGGGCCACAGAGGGGCCACAGGCCCACTCAGACACCCGGGGTGGTTCTGGTTGGAGGTCATTCAACAATGTCTATGAAGGACCTACTCTGAGCAGGACTTCTGGACACACTAAGTGTCACTCAGTGACTGAAGCAGACAGCCTCCCTGGCCCTCCCCTCTAATCTGAGAGTCAGACAGTCACACTTGACAGCATTCACAGGTCCCATCTACCCTCCATCCCGGGCGATGCCCTCATCCCCTTTGGGACACATGGAGGCAGCTTGGCCCATTGCGTGCGGGATGCTGGAGGACAGGACCACCTCCCAAAGTGAGTGGTCTTTGGGTCGAGAAGGAGGGCCTCCTGTCTCTAGCAAACAGGGTGTGGGGAGAGGATGGAGGCTGTGGCCGGGTCAGGCCTGGGAGAAACCTGCATCTCACCCATCTTGTGATTCCCATGGGAGGGCTGAGTTCTGGTGGCTTCCACTCCGGCAGGACTGGACTCAAAGAGAGCTGTGCATGGGTCCCAGGCCCCTTGAGAATTGGAAGGGAGGCTGGGCTGCGTTGTCCCCAAGAGACCCACTCCCAGAAGAGTCCCAGCCCCTCCTGCCTCCCTTTCTCCACATCCACACCTTGTGAGCACCACCGCCAGGTCCATAGTAGGAGGTGTGTGAGCAAGCTGCTCCCAAATCTGCTGGAGTCTTCATTCCAGTGGCCCACATTCATGCAGGGCTTGGGTGGGCTCTGTCCAGACCCTTGGGGAGGAGAGTATCGGTGGGAACAAGAGACTCTCACAGACTCTGTGTTCAGCCTGCTGGATGAGCAGGCCTGCCACAGCCAGGACAGCCAGCCAGGGCTCAGGGCTGGGATGGGGCCCTCCTCTGGAGGGGGAGGGTCTGGCAAAGGGGCGCAGATGCTAACAAGAGTGCCTTGGGAGGACGGTGTTTAAGGAAAGGCCAGGCCACTGACTCTCTGGCCCATCTGCCTCCACGCAGTGCTATCTATTTCCTGCTGGGAACTTGGCTGGGCCAAGGGCAGGATTGCAGGGAGCCCCTGCGGTTTCCCTCTTGGACCCTGCAGCTGGCCACTCTGCACATCAGCTTTGGTGGCTCCCACGTGGAGGGCCATGCCTACCTTCTGCCAGGCCACCTGGAGCATCTCAAGGCCATTGAGGCCGAACGGAAAGGTGAGGGGACTGGAGTCTGGGAAGACTGTCTGTGTTGAGGTTCATGGGCTAGCATTCCCTTAGAGGCAGTGGAGCCCTTCCTATCTTTGGAAAGGCACAGAAACTGTCAGGTGTGTGGGTGCAACTTTCTCTTTATCCTGCTCCAGAGCCAGCTCCAAAGCTCCTGCCACTTCCAAAGCCAGAGCCAGTGCCAGCCCCCGGGCTGGAGCCAGCTGCACCTCCAGTCTCACCACGTGTGGTAGAGCTGGAGCCAGCAGCCCCTGAGTCGGCCACTCCAGGACCAGAGCAAGGGCCACCATTAGAGGCAGCCCCAGAGCCCAGCTGCCCCCGGGCCGTGACCACCGAGGACCAGCTGCGGGAGGAGAAGCTGAACATCTTGGACTTCCCTCCCCAGCTGGTGGCAGAGCAGCTGACGAGGATGGCTGCGGTGAGCAGAGGAGCTCACGGGGCGGGTGGCCCCTGCCTTCCCGGTGCCATGAGCCGCCCCACACCTGCCATTCCCTGCTCGGGATTCCGATGATCTGGGTCCAAATCCCTGCTCCCTCCCTTATCAACACTGTGACCTGGGCAGCTTTCTTTCTCCCCAAGCCTTCACTGTCCCCTAGAGAACAGAGGACAGTAGAGATGGACACTCAGAGCACCTGCTGTACAGGGTGGCTGTGCCGGTGAATGAGGTGGGAGAGAGTGGAAGGTGGGCAGAGTCTGGCCCTTTGGTGGGGGATGGGCACTCACTGAAGTGCTGCCAGGTCCTTGGGTGGATCCCCCATCTGTGCAGGTGGCCCGGACAGCCTCAGCACTTAGCAGGAAGGTGATGTGTATTGACTCCAGTGGAGACAGTCAAACAAAGCCGGGGGTTGTCCCTGCCTCAGGGGGAATGTGCATGGGAATGGGGAGTGGGACCTCAGGGGCACTGGGATGGGTGGATGATGGCCCTTCTGGTGGGCATGTGTGGGCTGCCTTCTGGAGCTTGGAGGAAGTGAGACGGGGCTGGGAGCAAATGTCCCCTCCCTTCCCCACAGTACTGTGTCCGGGGTCATCCTGGACTGGGTGCATTCAGTGGACACAGACAAAACCCAGGGACTCCCACAAGCCTCAGGCCACATGCTCTGCTTCCTGAGCTCCAGTTCTGATCTCAGCCTGCTGGGCCTATGGGGGAATGTGGACGCCGAGCTGGGGTGCGGCAGGACCGGGTGACACTCCGAATCTTCTGCAGGAGCTGTTCAAGACGTTGGTGCCCGCCCACTGCCTCGGCTCCATCTGGTCCGAGTGCGACAACAGGGAACGAGAGTACCTGGCACCCACTGTCCGTGACAGTGTGATGCACGACAACACCGTGGCCAATTGCATCCTCGTCACCTGCCTTGGGGACCCCAGCATGACAGCGCGGGACAGGGCCAGGGTGGTTGAGCTGTGGATCAGGGTGGCTGAGGTAAGCCTTGGCACGCTCTGTCTGGATGCGTGGGAATTGCCTCTTGTTTCTCAGCTCTCAGGATTGAAGTCTGGGGTCTTAGTCCCTGGACTGTCCCTTGACCCTCATGCCAGGGCCACGTTGACCTTGACTTGAGGTCCCAGTGGGGACAAGCTCACTTCCTCCCTTGTGTTGAGCTACAAATCCTTGTGCCTGGCAGTGTTACTCATCGGGTGGCAGGTGTGCCCTCCCTGGCTTCCCTGGGCATGTGTCTCCTCCAGGACAGGGGAAGTCTGTGAGGGGACAGAAACCAGAGGCAGCAGAGCTTCAGCTCCCCCTCACGGCTCCATCTCTTCGCTTCCCCAGGAGTGTCGAGGCCTCGGGAACTTCTGTTCCCTCCACACAATCCTTTCTGCCCTGCAGAGCCCTGCCATTGCCCGTCTCCAAGACACCTGGGGACAAGTTTCCAGGTGGGTAGTGGGTGGTCTGCTCTCCAGCCAAACACCATGAGGGTGAGGTGGCCCAGGCAGCCTGATTTGGGCCGGCATGTCCCCCAAAGTCAGGTGAGACCACCTGGGAGACAGCGAACGCCGGGCACAGGGACTGACCTGGGTGCTGGGTCTCTGAGTCTCTCAGCGCCCTTAAGCCAGCAGTTCCGTCCCAGGGATTCATTTCCTTCCAGACCAGATCCTGGCTTGAGCCCAGGTGGAGATTCTCAGGTGTTTCCTTTGCAGCAACAGAAGCCTCTATGCAGCTGAAACCAACACTGTTCCAAAGAGATCTGTTTGGGACATCTGGGAATGGAGGCCCCAAGGGACAAGAGGAGAGGCCCCTCCGCAGTCCCATGGGGACCTTAGAGCTCAGAACACCCCAGTGAAATCCCTCATCCAGGCCCCAGGCAGTTTGGATCTGCTGGGTTCTCAAACAAATGGGATTTGCCTTCAAGCATCCCACAGTTTTTCTTGCTTGCTTGCTTTCTTTCTTTCCCCACCCCGCAGGGAGAGTTCTCGAACCTGGAAGAAGTGGGTCAGGAGAGAGAAACGCGTGAGCAGGGAGCTGCTAGTGCAGGTAACCTGGAGGCTGGAGATCTGGAAGGAGGCCAGAAGGAGAGGGGAGGGGAGCATCCTGAGGGGATCCTAGGAGGTGAGGCTATGGCAAGGCTTGGCCCAGGCTGGGTGTCAGACAGCCCTGTGAGGGTGGGGCAGGCCGGGGCCACTCGGCCAGGTCCCCCAAGACACCCTGCCCTCCCCCTCCCTGTCTGTTCAGCTGGGGTCTGGACGCACCCCTGGAGTCCAGAGGTCGGGGCCTTGGTCAGATTTGGAGCCAGGGCTGGGGTGAAGGCAGCGGGGACAGGGCCTGTAGCTGGCACAGGGAGCAGCCTCTCCCAGTGGGTCCTTGAGCCAGTCACTGCCCCTCTGGGGGCCTCCGTCTCCTCCTCTGGGAAGTGGAGGGAACTGATCAGTGGTGCAGACCTCCCAGCGAGGTGCTACCATCCAAGGGAGGACAGGAACGCAAGGAGATTTGTGCCGGCTCCTCCTCGAGAGGTGAGGGGAGAGCAGTGATGACACACAGATGACTCTGAGTGCTCAGGAGACTCCTGGAAGCAGGTGACATTCTCCTCACACTTTTCAGCTGAGGAAAGAGGGCCAGGGAGGCCTGGGCAGGCCCAAGGTCACACAGGGCTGAGTCCTGGAGCTGGGACTGGTCTAGAATCAGAGCACCCTGGAGGTGGGAGCAGCAGAGGCAGCAGGGGACTGGAGCCGATGGCCAGGGTCTGAGATCAGGGGCCTTGGGGGACATGCGGAGGGGAGTATGGGCGCACTGACCCTGTCCTCGGCCCCGACAGGAGGCGACCTCCGTGTTAAAGACTGCAGAGAGGGCCCGCCAAGGAGCCCAGGAGAGGCAGCGGCAGCAGGTGAGGGTGACTGTGGGGGAGGGGCCTAGGAGTCAGAGGAGAGGGGGCTCCCCCTCCCAGCTGGAGACCTCCCTCAGGAGAGGGGCCTTCCTCCTCAGGCGAATCTGCTGTGGCTGCCAAGCATGACGGGCCTGCAGTGGCAGTGAGCAGGAGGAGGCCTGGAAGGGCTGGCAGCAGGGCAGATTTGGGGTGGGGAAGGGCAGGGGCCACTGCCCCTGGGAGGGGCCAACAGCCAGCCCTGGGACTTGACTGATGGAGTTTGGTGTTCCTGGCGGGGAGCGGGGGAGGGAATTGTGTGTGTTGGGGTGTCCCGAGGATCCTAGGCTGCTCTGTGTGGGAGCGTGGGGTGGGCAGGAGGCTGGGCTGAGGGGTTTCAGGGGAAGGTTCATGGGGGCACCTGAGAGCGGGAGCTCATCACCATGCCCATCCCGATGGCGGCACAGGGTGTCGTCCCCTCCCTGGTGACGTTCTTCCATTCCCTGGAGCTGCTGGACGTTACGATGGAGGATTATGTGGAGGTGAGTGAGCCCGGAGGTGGGTCCGGGGGCTCAGGCTCCTGAGGGTGGGGAGGAGAGAGTCCTGTCCTGAGCCCTGAGCTCTCTGCGTTTGGCAAAGGTCCTCTCAGCAGGGCCTCCAGCCTCGTGTGGGAGTTGGGGTGTCAGGCCCATCTCCCCAGTGGGTGATGCAGGCTCTGCATAAGCCACCGTCCAGGTTCCCTGGGCTGCTGAGGCTCAGAGCTGCCTGACTGTGTGGCCGCAGGAGGTGGTGTCTGAGCTGGATTCAGCGTCTCCCTCTGGCCCTGCCAGTGAGGGAAGAGAAGTCGGGCCCCTCCCAGTCAGGAAGCACATCAGATGCTGAGCTGTCCCTTCCTGCCTGAGGCCTGAGTCTCCCCACGTGTCATCAGAGAGGGTTGGGTCACAAGGTCTGTTGCCTCAGTTGCTCTGCGCCCCCTGCTCTGGAGCCCAGAGACTGGCCCAGGTCCAAGTCCGGGCTCTGGATGGGCCTGCCCACTGGCAGTAGTGCAACATTGCAAGAGGTGTGGACGGGGGCTAGTGCTGGCCCCAGGGGGCTGTTTCTGATGGACTGCGGCTGTCTGCTTTCCAGGGCAATGTGCTCAACTGTCGGAAATGGAATGAGGTAAGCGGCTGCGGCCTCCCGGTGGGGAGGGTGGGGGTTGGAAATCAGAGACCCCCCCCGCAGTGGGCAGGACCCCCTCTGGCCCAATCCCCAGGGTGGAACATTTATTTGCCCACTTCGATATACAGAGCTAGGGATCCTATGGCATTGGCGGGTGGGGGAAGGGCTGGCATCAAAGACTCCTTCCTGGAGGAGGAGCTATTTTGGGCCAAGTGTGAGAGCAGGCAAGCTCTGACTGGAATCGCAGGGAGGGAGGGCTCCCAAGTGGGCAAAGGCCCCAGACTGGCCCCTTGCCCCCTTCCTCACCCCCTCCACGAGCCCTGCAGGGTCCCCCACTCAGGCCCTGTGGGCATCCTGTGCTTGCTCTGTCCTAGCAATTCAAACTGATGGACGAGATCGAGCTGCTCCAGGAGGCTGCAAATCTGTACACCGTGCAGCCCGACGAGCACTTTGGGGCCTGGTTCCAGGCCGTGGAGCCCCTGAGCAAGGAGGAGAGGTGAGTCGGGTCAGGAGTTGGGGGAGGGCAGGGCAGCCTCTCTCTGCTGACCAGCTCCAGAGCCCATGGCCGTTGCTCCATGGTCAGCCCCTGATCTGACTGCATGGCGACCCCTGGGGCCCTTCGACCCCAGCTGCTGGCAGGCTCCAGGACGCACATGTGATGTGTGGCTCCTGAGAGCTCCCAGCTCCGCTCTGTCCCGTAGCTACAGCCTGTCCTGCCAGCTGGAGCCCCGATACCACTGGGTCAGAAAGATTCGACTCTTCTTCAAAGGCAAGAAGAACCGCTCAGTCCAGAGTGAGTGTCCAGACCGGCAGTGGCTGAAACCATGGGCTCAGGAAACATTCAGGCTGAGCGTGGGCCTGGGGAGGCAGACAGCTGGCCCTGGGTTCCAGCTCCACTGCTGAGCAGTCCCGTCCTGGGCGATTGCACTCACGTTTCTGGGACTGGTTTCCTCCTCTGTGAAGTGGGTGACGCTAAATATCAGCCCCTGTGTCAGGGACAGATGGGGTGCTGTTGGCTGACTGAGCACTGAGCACAGGGCTGGAGCACAGAGCGCAGTGGGGGCCGGGATGCGGTGTGCACTGTGGTTCCAGGGCAGGCCGCTCAGGAAATGCCTCTCTTTCTCCAGACACCAGACCCCCAACCAAGGGCCCAGTGGTGGTGGTCGATGACCCTCCTGAGACCAGCTGAGCTACAGCGGGGACACAGCGTTGATACTCAGGGTGCACAGGGCCACCTCCCCTGATTCTGATGAGGAGAACTTTGTGATCCATTTCTTGGGGTCCCCTGTTGGCCACGAGGGAAGGCACCAACCCCTCTTCCCCCTCCCCCCTTTTGCCCAGCACCTATTTCCCTATTTGGCGGGGCCATATTTTGTTGTCAATGGTAAATGCTCCGTTTGAGTATTATATTAAATTGTTGCTTCTTTCTAATCCTGGGAGTGGAGGTGTGAGTCTTTCGCTCGCAGCGCTCATGGAAACCAGATCCAGAAACTCACATTCCTCCTCGAATTTAGAAATCTCCCAGAGTGAGCGGCTCAGTTTATGTGGAGAAGGGAGAAGTGCCAGTCCCCTCCCTGGCTACTGAAGGACGTGCCCAAGTGCCCCTCCCGCCGAGAACAGGATCATTGCAGTGTGGTTCACCCTGTCCAGGAGCAGAGAGGGCCCCTCCGACCTCTTGGGACTAAGCGGTTGGAGGCGTTTTCTCAGGCAGAGCCACAACCACTAAGCTGGGCGTGTCTGTCAAACTAGCACGTGCCTGTCCCTAGCACACGTCCTGCCCAGGACAGTGGCTGCCTTTCGACACTCTGCCGGAAGAGGGAACATTTTCCCGGTTTCTCTTGCACACAGATTAGGACCTTGTTTTCTGATTCAGTCTCCGCAATGGCTTCAGCTCTAAGTGGGGAAAATACCGTCAAAAGCTCAAAACGTGCACATAGGGAGGACGAGGCCAGAGGAAGGTCCTGTGGACATGGACCATGGGCAGGCAGGACTCTTCCTTCTCGGGCCCACTAGGGGCTCCCTGTTCACCTCTGACCTAGACTGGATCCCCCTGGGCTTCTGGTCCCTGACTCCGAATACCATTTCCTGCTTGTTGCCTATCCAAGGGGAAAGCTGTGGGATGCAGCTTTTAGGGCCTCAGCCAGGTCTCCCTCCAGAAACCTAGTGCTCCCAACAATCTGTTCCAGAAAATATAACCAGAGACAACACTTTCCAACTCATCTTATGAGCCCAGCAGTACCCTAAAAGCAAAACTAGAGTTTAAAAGTAGGGAAAACTTGAGAACAGCAAGTCTCAGAAATGAGCAATTACTGTCTTCTACAAATATTAGAAAACTGAAGCCAACAATGTAAAACAATCATACACCAGGACAAAGAGGAAATTTATTCAGGTATGCAAGGTTGTATCAGCATTCCAAAATCAAATCAATGTGCATCAATTCTGTGTTTGTGAGGCTGTATTCCTTTGAAGTCTTTGGAACTGTTGCTGTCTTTCAGACAAGTCTGAGTTTACATCAAAGGTCATCAACTAAAAACAACTACAGTATAAATCTTTTAACAAATGAATTTGAGAGTCATACCCACAAACAGAATATTCTTTATAAAGAGCATTCAAACTAGATCTATTTTTTCTTTTTTAAGATAATGACTAGCTGGCATTATTGTTCAATCAGAAAAATACAACTCTGGGCAAAACTACTATTCCAATTCAAATAGACTTTGCTACTGTTAAAATTCCTATAGTATTTGGTGTTTGTTCTCAATAATCAGATATTATCTTGAATTTATATTCTTTTCAAGTGCCTAGATCTTGTTTCCACAATAAAATGGCATTCCACGGTTCAGAGTATGCTTTATATTATTCTCTTTCCCTTAGCACCAAACACATTGGTTTTTCTCACCTATAGAACAGTTGCCAACAACTTACCCAGAATCTGTTTTCCACAACATGGCACAAACTATCTTGTCAGCTTTCTCTTGAGTTCTCTGGACCCTGCATTTCAGTCAATTAAACTGTTACATGTTCTCCCACGCATTATTTGTTTTCTTTTATTTGCTCAGAATACCTTCCCACCGCATCTCTTCTTTGTAAATGATATCTGTCTATCGCTTGAGGGTCACTCCAAGGAAAGCTTCCTGCAGGTGTACCACCAAACTGGCAGTCGTCTTCCCCTTTGGAATTCTTATATCATTTTGTCACTTGCTCTGTCTTCCTTCTCCCTCTGCTTGTCCCTTCTTGGTCTTCTTTACAGGCTTCTTTTCCTCTGTCCATTCCTCAATGCGCACTGAAATGTTAGACTTCCTCGGCATTCTGCCCTATGCCGTCTTCTCTTCTTGCTCTCCATACATTTCTTAAGCAATGTATTTCACTCCTGTGGCTCTAATGGTGACCAGTATGCTAATGAGCCTGGCCTAGAGAAGCTCTCTTGAGATTCTGACTAGCATATTTAACTATTCATTGGATATCTCTACCTGATTGTCTTTACAAGTATCTTAAGCTCAACATACGCACAACTGAATTCAAGACCTTTCCCCACCAAACCTATTCCTTCTTCAGAGAATTTCCTGTCTTAGAGATTGGAGCCACCATCTACCTAGTTGCTCAAACTAGAAACCGAGGAGTCATTCCTTCTATGGACTACCCCTCCTTGCTGACATCCACTGAGTTACTCGATCATGTTAAATCAGGCTCCTAAATATTTAAAAACTTTGTCCATCTCTCTCCATATAAATTGCCGTTATTTCAGTCCAGGCCATAAGCACCTTTCCCCCAAAACACCATAAGGGCCTCCAGTCTTGGTCCTCCCCAGTGGAATTTCCACAATCCAGAGTAATCTTCTAAAATGTAGGGCAATTATGAGAACTTCCTGCTTAATATTCATCAATGGCTTCCCATAGAAGAAAAATGTCCAAATTCCTTAAACATAGCTTACAGAGCCCTCTGTAATAAGGGCTAACCTTGTCCCTGCCTATCTCTTCATTCTTCACTTGACATTCTAAACTTCAGGCATATGAAATTTCAGTTCTTCAAACTTGCCATGCATCACATCTCTGAGACTTTACATTCTGTATGCTGCCTTCTAACCCCACACCCCTGCTTTTTGCTCAGCAAACTCTATGTCAGTGTAAGAAGTCCTTCTTGTGGAAGCTCTCTTCACTTTGCATTCTTTTTTTTTTTTTGGGGGGGGGTGAGGAAGATTGGCCCTGAGCCAATATCTGTTGCCAATCTTCCTCTTTTTGCTTGAAGAAGATTGCCACTGAGCTAACATCTGTGCCAGTCTTCCTGTATTTTGTATCTGGGATGCTGCCACACCATGGTTTGATGAGCAGTGTATAGGTCCATGCCTGGGATCCGAACTTGTGAACCCCAGGCCACCGAAGGGGAGTGTGCAAACTTAAGCATTATGCCACCTGGCCGGCCCCCAGGATGCATCCTTATCATAGCATCTACCCCTTCTCACAGCATCCACCTTACTACTGTAATTGCTTGTTTAACTATTATCATTCTTTTATTTGACAAATATTCACTGAGAGTCCGCTATGTCACTGGTACTGCATTCTCCTCTGCATATAGAATTTAGTCAATTCAGGGTATTGTGTAAGCACATAAGGTATGTGGGAGACGGTCCAAGAAATGTCTCTTAATGACTTGCATTTCCATCTATTTCCCTACCAGTTTAAATTTCATAATCATTTCCGAGTTCTTTGAATTACCTAACACAGTGGATGGTAGATAAATATCTAATCTCATTAACTGTTGGATTTTAAACATATACAAACAATTTTTGCATTGTAAGAGGACTGCACCCAGCCATTACTTTCTACCTAGCAGAGTTTTTCTTTGATATCACTTTGGATATAATGGAGTGTAAACACTTAGGCAAACTTCTGCAGTGAAAAACGTGAGCCTCAGTATCAGAACAGTGTAATAATGCTGCCGCTTACTAGGCTGTGCCCATGGCCAAGAGCCTTAACCCCTCTGAGCCTCAGTTTCCTCATCTGAAAAAGTTAGTTACAAAGTCAAATGAGATATGAGAAAATAAAAGCATAGCACAAAATGTAAAGGGCTATCCAAATGCCATTATTACGATTGTTATTAGAGTGAACACAGATCAGGCCTCCCTGTCACTGGTCATCCCAGCTCTACAGGCAACGAGATTTCCAAATCTCATCCTTCACCTTCCCTTTATCATTTAAGAGGTAGGCTTCTGTACTTTAATAAACACATATTGATGGAAATGGTTAAAAAAAAACACCCCACAACACCAGGAAAACCAAGCCAAAAAATTTAACAAGTAAATATTAAAGGGACAAGAGAGACAGAAGCACCAGCCTATGAAGTCTAGAATTTGGATATATGGACCAAAAAAAATCAGGCCACAATTACTTTTTTATTTTTATATTAACTAGAAGGGTAAGTGGCACAAAAGAGTAATGATCTGAATCACTTCTCAGTAAAATGGTAACCCACTGAGCTGCAAAGTCAGGAGATTGGGTTCAAGAACTAGTTTAGCTACGAACCTAACCAGTAATCCCCAGGCAGTCTACCCACCCCACACTCTGGTCTTTCAGCTCCTGATCTCCTTGGCTCCTATCATCTTTTTTTCCACCCTATCTCAGCCACACACTCAGAAGGCCACAAATATCAAATGGCCACTCCATCGAGCCCAGCGATGCTACCATGCTCCTCTAGTATTACTATATACTGAATGTTTGTGTCTTCTCAAAATCCTTAGGCTGAAATCCTAACCCCCAACGTGATGGTGTTAGAAGGTGGGGCCTTTGGGAGGTGATTATGTGATGAGGGCAGAGCCCTCACGAATGGGATTAAGGCTCTTATTAAAAGAGACCCTGAGAGCTCCCTTGCCCCTTTTGGCCATCCATGGACCAGGAATTGGGCCCTCAGCAGACAGCAAATAGGCTGGCACCTTGATCTTGGACTTCCTAGCCTTTAGAACTGTGAGAAATAAATTTCTGTTGTTTAGGGGCCAGCCCCAGGGTTGAGTGGTTCGGTTCGTGTGCTCCACTTCAGTGGCCTGGGGTTTGCCAGTTTGGATCCGGGGTGTGGACCTATGATCAGGCCGTGCTGTGGCAGCATCCCACATAGAAGAACTAGAATGACCTACGACTAGCATATACAACTATGTCCTGGGGCTGTGGGGAGGAAAAAAGATAAAAGGAGGAAGACTGGCAACAGATGTTAGCTCAGGACCAATCTTCCTCACCAAAAAAGTATACTTAGAGAAAAAAAAATTCTTAAATTTCTGTTGTTTTATAAGCCTATGGTATTTTTATAACAGCGTCCCAGACTAAGACAAGTATGATTGCCTTCTGTCCTCCCAATGATTATTTTCTACTTTCCCTTTGCCCCTTAAACTGCCTACCCAAACATCCCTAGTCTCCTCTTACTGATCATGCTCATAATTCATTGAGAAAAAGTGAATCAATATCAGGCAGAAACTCTCTCACCTTCTAATCACTGAATCTACCCATCCACCTGCATCTCTACTTATACTCATTACCTTTCTTCCTATTACTGTAAATTTTATGTTCATATTTCTAAGCCAATACTTCATACAAGTTCTTTGGATCCTATTCCTTCTTGTTTCCTCAAAGACTTTACTCCTCTAATATACACATTCTCTGTTATACTATAATTTTTCCCCCTCTCTACTGGATCGTTCCCATCAGCCTTTTTATCCCCATCTTTAAGACCCTAATTTGACCCCACATATTCCTCTGTTACCTCCGTTTCTCAACTCTTCATAGTAAAGTATCTTGAGAAGTCTGTGCTATGTCCATTTCTTCACGTCACGTTTCGTCTTCATTGTGCTTGTCAGAGCACATCACCATATGTTGCCAAAATCCAATGGTCAGATCTCTTTATTTACGTGACTCTTCAGCATGTTTCAATACCATTGGCCATGCTTTGTTGTCTTGGCTTTTAAGTCATCATACTCTTCAGGTTTTCTTCACCAGATACTCCTTCTCCATCTCCTTTGGTTGCTTCTTTTCCTCGGCGTTACCTCTGATCATTGGAATACTCTACAAACACACTTTCTCTAGGTAGTTTTTCCTACATGCTGATGACTCTCAACTTTTATCTTTCGTCCCTTACACAGAACTCGACTCCCAAATTACTTTAGATTTCTAATAAGCACATCAAACTTAAGGTGAGCAAAACAAGAATATACCCCCCCACACACACACACACACACACTATTTCTTCCCTAGTCTTTTCCATTTGGTAAAGGGCACAACCATCCACTCAAGCTCAAGATGAAAATCAGGAGCTCCCCTTTTTTTTCTCACCTCTATATTTAAAACATCATCAAGTCTGTAGGCTCTGCCTCCAAATCTATCTCACAGCCATCTACTTCCTACCACTTTAGCCCAAGCTACTGTCCTTCCTTCCCTCCTGGATTACTGCAAGTGTCTTCTGCTACTAATCTGCTCCCCATCCCTATGACCCATTCACATGACAGGTGGAACAAACCTTTTCATAAAGTAATCAGATTACTCCCTTCCGAAACACTCTGTACTAGTTTCTCATCACACTTTACATACATTCCAAATGTATACCATGGGTATATTGCCATGGCTGATTCAGAGCACTACCTGATTTCGCCCCTCCCTATCTCTTCATGCTTATCCTGTACCGCTGTCTCTACATTCCAGCTACAGCGGTCTTTATGATGTTCCTTGAAAGAGTCAAGCTCTTTCATACCTTACGGCTTTTGCAATTGAAGTTCCCTTTACCTGAAATCCTCTGGCCCCAAATATTTCTGTGGCTGGCTTTTTTTAAAGATTTTTTAATTTTTTCCTTTTTCTCCCCAAAGCCCCCCGGTACATAGTTGTGTATTCTTCGTTGTGGGTTCTTCTAGTTGTGGCATGTGGGACGCTGCCTCAGCGTGGTCTGATGAGCAGTGCCATGTCCACGCCCAGGATTCGAACTAACGAAACACTGGGCCGCCTGCTGCGGAGTGCGCGAACTTAACCACTCGGCCACGGGGCCAGCCCCTGTGGCTGGCTTTTTTATATCACTGAGGCCAGCACAAATGTCAGCTCCTCAGAGAGGCCTTCCCTAACCAATCAATCTAAAGTAACCCCTCCCCTAGTCTTTCTCACTTCACACGGTTTTACTTCTTCACTGCACTCACCATTATCAACACTTCCTTGTTCATATATTACCTGTTTATTTTCTATCTTTGTTCACCAGAATTTAACCTCCATGAGAACAGGAATCTTACCAGTCTTCCTTACCGTTGTATTCACAACGCTTGGCAAAGCAGTAGATTCCTTAAAAAGATGTGACATATGCCCATCTCTGAGCAAGTCACTCAACTTCTCTGACTCATATTTGTGGGGCTACTATTGCTAGACTTAGCTCTGGGTGTCGGGATTACAAAGGTGAATAAGGCATGGCTCCTTGAGAATCTTATCCATTTATCTCTTCAACAAATATATACTGAATGCATATTTTACTATGTTCCAGGTCCTGTTCAATGTCATTATGTAGTTCCCTCTTCAGTAAAATGGAGTTTTGTTAACTAACTCTATCTCACAGAGTGTATAAACAGGATGAGTATGAAAATTATGCACAAAAAGAGGACTGCTATCAAAATGTTACCTTATATATTACTATCCCTGCACCTGCCTCTTTCTTTTTGTCTGGTAATGGGCAGGAGCTTATGACAAGAGAGAATCAACTGACAGAAACACAAGTATAAATTCTGGTACTCATAGAAAGTAACAAATATGAATAGCATTTCATAGGTTTTCATAATGTGCCAAACGACTAAGACGTTTGGCGCATTAATGTTTTAGATGTGATAGTAATCTGTTAATTTTCTGCATTTGTATTGCACAAATAACAGTTCTATTTACCTCCCTGCGAAAAACCAGGGAGTAGGGTGTGGCCTCCCTCAGTGCCACCGGGCCAATCGCCCTCTCCATCACTGCGTCTGATCTGTCACAGACTACAGGGCACACTTGGAGGGCGTCAGGGGCCTGGCGTGGGCCTGCAGAGCTCTTGGGCGGCCTCCTAAATGATGCGCCTGACACACGGTGCATGTGCAACAGCTGTCCCATCCTCTAAACGCACTGAGCTACAGCGCGGTCCACTGTGAGAAAGCCAACACCGGGAGCGGGGCAGGGTGAAGGAGCACGGAGGAGCGCTCTCCCTGCATCAGCAGCCAATCCTGGGCCACGTCTCCAGTCACAGGCGCGCGTGAAGGCTCCTGTGCAGGTATTCACTATTTGTACAACAGGCTGCGCTGAATAAAATGGATTGTGCGGTCTGGACTGACAGACCCGCTTTTTTCTTACTTGTGAGTACCTGTAAGACGAGAGAGAGGAGGCAGCGAACAGGAGCAGCGATGCGAGGGACGCGAGGGCGTGAAGGACCGAGTCGGGGGAGAGGAGGGGTCCGCGGCTGTGCCCCGCGTCGTGGGGAGAAGACGGGCGCTCCCTCGAATGGAGGGGGAGCGGCGTTCCCGCGGCCGCCGGAAGGGACCAGCGCGGGGGACGAGGCGCTGGTGCCCCGGGGCCTGGAAAGGGGCAGTGTCGAGAAAAATGGACCCTACCTACAATTCCTTTAGCATCCCCCGCCGCCCCAGGAGCGGCCCTGGCACCCAGCAACCGCCGCGGAGACCGCGCGCCGCTCTGGCAGAAGCCGCCAGGAGCGGACCTCTGCGAGGGTCACGGGGCCAGGCTGAAGGCCGCGGGCGCGGCGGGGGCGGCGGGGCGGGGCGGGGCGGGTGGCGGCGGCGGGGCGGGGGCGGGGCCTGAGCGGGCGGGCCGGCCTGCGGGGCAGGGGGCAGGGGGCAGGGGTCGGGGGTCGGGGGTCGGGGGCGGGGCCTGAGGGTGCAGGCCGGTGGGGGCGGGGCGGGGCTGGCGGCGGCGGCGCCTTCCAGTGGCTTGGCGGCCACCTCGGCCTGCGGAGGCGTGGGTTCCAGGATCACCTGGGACCGCCTGATGTGTTTTCAGTCTTTTCTGACTATTGACCTACTGGGTTATACAAGTCCAGGGACAGAGTTGACGTCACAGAGCCCGTTAGCCAAAAAACAGCGCCAGGGGCTGCACGTGCCAGAAGTAATTTATCAAAACTCAGATCGTATTTCCCCTTAAATCAGCTTAAGTATAGTGCAATCGTAAAAGGGCATAGTCTGTGGGGTCATGACCGTCAGGGTTCAAAGTTCAGCGCTGCCACTTTTTAGCTATGGGACCACCGGCAATTACATGATCTCTTTGAGCTTCGGTTTTCTCACTGTAAAGGATGTGGTGGTGAGAATAAATGAATTGATACCTGGCAAGTGTCTGGAATAGGGCTTGGTACAAAGTAAACACAATATCCTGTTATCAGTATAGAACCTTTGGCTTTTCCCCCTCACAAAATAACCTTCATAGGAAACAAATGAAAGCAGAACTGCTCTGGTTGAAGGTGGGCCCAGAAGCCTTGATTTCTCAATCCCAAAGGTTGTCTATAAGGTTCCTCTAATGGAATCTCCAAGCTTCCTAAAATATAGACAAAAACAACTATTATGGGAGAATATCCAAACTTCTTAGAAGGACAAACTGCTCTTTTGTATCTAATTTTTCTTGTGATAATCCGAACTTTTCCTCCTGCAGACAGTACTCCTTTTTGCCTCTGTGTTTTTTCTAGTTTGTCTATCGGCAGTGTTCTCTTTCTCCTTTTCCTATTTATCACTTAAGATCTGATTCAGATTACAACTCTTTCTTGGGTGACAATGAGAAATTCTCTTTTCATTGTAACCCCCTCCCACCTTCAGCATGGTGTAGACATCTCAGCAAAGATGGAAAGTTATTTTCCTCCTTGTTTTAGAAGAGTAGACAAAGTCTTTTGTGCTTATAGGGTTAAACGCTTTGTTCTCATGGTAGGGAAAGGGAAAGCAGGTAGATCCCCAAGGATACTGGGAGGAAGGACCTTTGAGAGAAGTCCGATGACCTCCAGGGCACGGCTCTGTGCCTCAGATGCAGTGGACTGCTGGAGGTGAAGTGCTTCCGGGTCCATCTAAAGAAGTGAAGGGCACATCAACAAATGGCGTTTTGGAATTCTCACCAGGTCAGAGGGCTCAGGCCAGATTTGAGTTAGTCAACTAACACTTGTGATGTTACTTGCTCCCAAAATGGCATGAAGCAATTCCCACCTGCTACGGAGAACTACAGAAATTATTCATATAGAAATACGTTCAGAAATGTTTAAAAAATAATGTCCTTCATTTATTTAAGGACAATGTGATGAACATCTAATAATGGATTAAACAACATCTAAAGAAACATCTGATATTTTTTCTCGTAAAAAATTAACAGCAACTTAAAAATAATTAAATTGTTTATATTAGCATCAATGCCATTGAAAGCAAAAAACTTCTGAGGAACAAGGAGAACCTTATTCATGACAGCAGTTTTCAATAAATTTAATATGATGAAAATAGTTTTTTTTTTTAAAGATTGGCACCTGAGCTAACAACTGTTGCCGATCTTTTTTTTTTTTCCCCTGCTTTATCTCCCCAAATCCCCCCTGGTACATAGGTGTATATCTTAGTTGCAGGTCCTTCTAGTTGTGGAGTTTGAGACGCCGCCTCAATGTGGCCTGACGAGCAGTGCCATGTCTGCGCCCAGGATCCAAACCAGCGAAACCCTGGGCCACCACAGCAGAGCACGCAAACTTAACCACTCAGCCACGGGGCCGGCCCCAAAAATAGTTTTTAAAATATCTTCTATATAAATGGTTCTGTACTTCTGAAAGCACTTCAATAAAAATAGAAATTTGGCTAATGATATATTTGGTATGAATTAAGTGCCAATCTTCTCTTCCAGTCTTACCTCTCACTAATTCTATCAACCTTAAGTGTCAATCATTTACTATATCCTAAGCTTTACTGTTTTTAAACTTTGCTAATATACTGGCCCTCCACCTACTTAATCCTTTCTTCACCTTACTCCCTAATATTAACCCACCAATGCAAACCATAGCCACCCTTGAAGGTCCAATTCAAGTGTCATCTCCTTTAAGAAGTTCCCCTCACTCAGACTCTGAATCCTTCCTTTGGATTACAGCTATTTGTACATATTTTATTTTCTTGTAAGGTTCTTGGAGGCAAGTATCATGTCTCATTCATATTTGTATTCCCCACAGGGTCAATCTCCCAACTAGAATACAAGTTCCACCAAACAGAGCCCTTGACTATCATGTTCATCACTGTATTCCCCAGCAACCATAATGCCTGGCACATAGTAGGCATGTTATGAGAATATTTCGAGTGAGTGAATGAATGGATTTTAAAACATAAGCTCCATGAAGGCAGGGATTTGTCTGTTTTATTCATTGCAAAGTGAATATTTGAATATTACCAGGTGAATAAATGATTTTTTTGGAAAGCTTAGCATTCATTATAGACAACAAAAATTCTTCAATCTATATATCTTCACGGAACTCAAATATAAAGTATTTATGTTACCTTTCACCCAACTAATTCAGTGGATGATATATCTTTCTGAAAATAAGACACCTCCCAAAACTGTAGGAGCAAAATTTAAAAGAATCATAAAATGGGTGTTTACATTAAGAGTAGTTTCAGTTTTCTTCTTTGCACTTTTCTGTGTTCTAAATTTTCTGCAATGGAAATATATTATTTTGTAATCAGAAAAAAATAATATTATTTTTAAAGAATGTAATGGATGAGATCATTTGCAAATCTATGGCTGAGGAAATTTTGAGGACACTCAAATCTCATCAGGGTTATTTGGAGTTAATACTTAAAGAGCTGAAACTTAGTCTGCTTAAAAAAAAAAAGAGCTTCTCAGAGGGAAGATGGATGACACCAGCCCTAGGAGAAAAGGGCACTGAAGAACAAGAATTTATTCTGTTTATCTAGCACCATCCTTGGAACTCTGACACCCCTGCTGTGGACTGAATTGTGTCGCAGCAAATTCTAACCTCCAGTGTGATGGTATTTAGAGGTAGGGCCTTTGGGAGGTGACTAGGTTTAGACGAGTCTTGAGGGTGGGGCTCTCATGATGGGATTAGTGTCTTATAAGAAGAGACCAGAGAGGCTGCACACTCTGCCCCAAACCCCTCTATTTCCCCACCATGTGAGGACACAGGGAGAGGAGGCTATCGGCAAGCCAGGAAGAGAGCCCTCATCAGAGCTTAATCGTGCTGGCACCCTCCTGTTGGACTTCAAGTGTCTAGAACTGTGAGAAAGTCAACGTCTGCTGTTTAAGCCCCTCCGTCTATGGTGTTTTGCTGTAGTAGCCCGCGCTGACTGAGACAGATGAAGCAGTCTAAGATCTGAACTCTTAAGTGGCAAGGAGTTTTCTGATACTGGAAGAGGATCTCCTGATTTGGTCAACAAACATTTATTAAATGCCTACTGTGTTCCATGCCCTGTGCAAAGTGCTGAGGATTCAAAGATGACCAAGGCAAGGCTCCCACCCCTAAGGGGCTGATTTAATAGGAGACAAACCTGTAAAAAAAAAAAAAAAACTGAAAAAAGGTTCTAAGTCCTCTGACAGAAGTGTGTGTAGGGTACATACAGCCTTCTTTCAGGCACCCAGAGGTTAAAGTAACCCTTTCTATCTGTGGTTGGGGTGGAGTAAATTAGCTTGGTGGGAGTCAACACTCTGTATCAAGTTAACTCTGAGTTCACCAACCAAGTCAAGAGCTGTGACTTAGGATGTGGTGATGAACCTGAGACTTCACACGGTGAGCCCTGCAGAGGCCAGTACTGGACAGAGTCACAGAGATTTAGACAGTGGCCATCCACCGAGGAGAGGGAGGAAAGAGCTTGCTGCCTGCTGTGCAAAATGGAACACGCTATCGGCAGGGGCTTAGTGGGCTCTTCAACTATTTCTTCACACTGAAGTTCCATTTCTGATACTTCTTTGGGGACTTGGATATTTATAATAACATTCTCATTTACTTATACTAACTGTACTTTGTATAAGTTAGTAAGTATTCAAAGCCTGGTACTTAAACTACTGGTGAAGGTGGGAACGAGCGCTAACTGCTGCGCCCTTCGGTCTCACGTGCCCTTTGCTGTCCAGGTCCTCATCGTCCCCCATGTCCCAGCCGAGGCCACCCCCTGGATTAGCTGGGGGCTCCTGCTGCGAGCTCCCTAGCACTCCTGTACTTCTTGCCTCACAGCACTTATCACACCATTCTTCAATCTCTTGTTTAATTGTCTCTCTCTTCTATCAGACTGTCAGATCCTTAAGGACACGAACAATATTAGTCTTAATAATGTGCCTGGGTCACCAAAGCCCTTTAGTAAGTATTTGTTGAATGGATCTAGTTTCAGAGTCTGTGAAAGTGGAGGACCAGACGAGCATTCGGTTTATGGTACCACCAAGGGGCACCTAACCAACGAAGTGCAGTTTGAAACATCTGTCTGAACTTTGGCATGAATTAACCCAGTCCAAACTGACAGCACAAACACTAAGGGAATATATTACCATGGAGTAACCAGTGTCAGGCTGACATAAAAATTAAGCCTGTTAAGGCTTCATATTGTGTTAGCTTAATAAGAATTAAGCTAGTTTTGGACAGGGGTGAAAGTCATGGTGGCAGTGGCTGGAATGGTAGTCTAATGACGAGAGGAGTGGACAGGCTATATGCAGATCAGCTTGGTGGGATCAGAAGATTCTAATTCATTCATTTAATACGTATTTAATATCTCCTTCAAGATTAGCTTCAACTTCAAATTCTAGATTAAAGAGTTTAGATGGGAAGTGATAAGTAATAAACGCTTCAGGTATACAGCATGATAAAAGGTGTAAACTGTATTTAAACATGATTATTCTAGCAACTAGGCAGGAGTTGACCTAGACTAAAGAGAAACTTACGGGTGATACACAAAAGCCAAGATGGTCTGTTGAATAAGTGGGATAAAATATGACCTATGCAGATAAGCCTTTCTTCTAATATCATCTCTGTTGTCATGTCACAACGTCTGAAATTCCTGCCACAGAAGTCAGTTTTTTGGTCAAAGGTACTATCTTTAGAAAGCCCTTGTTAACATGCAAGAACATGCTACTAAGTGATGGTAACACCCAATACAATGGTACCTCTGACTCCCAAATCTGATCTTTCCATCTTCATAGGAATGTGAATGTTTATTGACAGACACTTCTCAGCTTCCTCATAGCTGGGTGTGGTTATCACCAATAGAAGGTAAGAGAAGAGATGTGTCTAACTTCCTCACAACTTTCTTAAAAATAAATTGCTTGCCTTGGACTTTCTTTTTTCCTTCTTCCTGAAGGCTAGAAAGGAGACATGGGAGAGATCTACTTCCAACCTGTGTCCTAAGCTAGGGCGTGGCGGAACATCAAGACAGAAGGACACAAATCGGGGCTGGCCTGGTGACGCAGCGGTTAAGTTCGCACATTCCACTTTGGCGGCCCCAGGGTTCGCTGGTTCGGATCCTGGGTGCGGACATGGCACCACTTGGCAAGCCATGCTGTGGCAGGCGTCCCACATATAAAGTAGAGGAAGATGGGCACAGATGTTAGCTCAGGGCCAGCCTTCCTCAGCAAAAAGAGTAGGATTGGCAGCAGATGTTAGCTAATCTTCCTCCGAAAAAAAAAAGGACACAAATCTCAGTAGACCTCATGAGCAGAGTAACCCTGTCAGCATCGACCAGGCAGCCAGTTTCATGAGAGGTAAATAAATTTCCATTTTCTTTTAAGTACTGTATTTCTTGTTTCTTCATTATAGCAGCTTAACTTACCCTGATTAATATGATATTCTTGAGAGTGGCATAGATTTGAAAATTGGCTCTCTGTCACCTAGAGAACAGGAAGAGCCTGAAGACGTGGGTCACAAGAAACAACTAAGAAAGGGCTAGACCAGGGCACGTCTTAGCGGGAGGCAAACTCAGAGGGGCCACTGAAGTGGGGGACTCTGTGGAGCCAGGCAGGAAGTTGAATGAGGGCTTTTGTCATCCAAATAGGTGCAAGAGGAAGAGCCAATGAAGATACTTTGTGTACATAAAAATTTTGGTGGGGCCAATCAGTTACAATACTTCACAGAAAGGTAGTAAGAGGGGCAGAAATGGAGAAGAGGCAGATTAACAGGGAAAGCGAGGGGAGAAACTGATGAGAGATTACAATGTATTTAAAAAGAAAAGAGGATCCAAAAACAACTCAAGGCATGAGAGGCTAGGTGGCCACGCATCATAAAACTGTGGCGGCAACAGTCACTCAGAGCGAGCTGTTGGCCAGCAGAACGCCACACCGAACTCGGTCTTTCCCCTGTTAATCTGATATCGTGGTAGTACATTAAAGAGTATTTCTCCCCACACAGATTAAGATAATGATGGAGTGTTTGAAGCAAAAAGAAGAAGATAGAGAAATCAGGCTAGAAATGTAGAACATTACCACCTACATGGAAAGGGTAATGGCTGAAAATGCTGTTTAAAGAAATAACCACACTTTAAGTTCTGTTACATTTTAAGCTTAAATATTATATATTTCAATATCTATCTTGATAAAAGCAGCCTCTGGTACAGCTTTCTAATCATATATTTAGCATTCTCTCTTTTCACCTCTAAACTTCTTCAGAGGGCTCTCCTCGAACTTCTCCATCATTATTTTGATGTGCAGCTTTCTGGAGAAGCCTGGGGCCCAGCAAACCAATGAGGAGACTTCCAATTGGGGCTGTGATGAGGATGGACAAAAATGCCACTGTCAACACATCCATTCCATATTCTTCTAATTGTTTCTCTCCATGTGACCTTGCTGTGTCCAAGGCCACGGATCCTATTGCAGCCTGTAAAAGTTTAATGGTAAAGTTGGACACAGGCATATAAGACAGGCACATAGAAAAAAGGTGAATTATTTTATCATTTGCAAAAACAAACTGCTTGTTCTTTTGTTCAACTAAGAAAGTTCTTTCTTTCAAAGTGTACTGCAATTGGTTTTGGTATTCTGAAAATTCTCCTGCCCTGGCATGGGGAAGGGATGGTGATTCATATGTACTTAGTTGCAGAAGGCAGGGTTACAAAAATATCAGGCAAATATATTTCAAAACACAAGGTAAATACAGCCTCATGATATAATTGACTATAAGACGATTCTGTATACTAAATTCCTTATGAGTAAAGAAAGTCACTGGTCATCTCACTCTTTTATCTTCAGGAATCTGGAATTAAAAAAGAACAAGATGAAAAAGTGCAGTGAGCCCTGTGGCCGAGTGGTTAAGTTTGCATATTCCACTTCAGCGGCTGAGAGTTTTGCTAGTTTGGGGGTGGACATGGTACCGCTCATCAGGCCATGCTGAGGCGGCGTCCCACATAGCGCAACCAGAGGCACTCACAACTAGAATGCACAACTGTGTACTGAGGGGCTTTGGGGAGAAGAAGAAGAAGAAAAAAGAAGATTGGCAGCAGATGTTAGCTCAGATACCAATCTTTTAAAAAAAGTTTAGTGATACTTACTGGAAGATGGCAAAGTTTTAAATGAAAAAACATAAGAATATGTATTGCTATAGAGCTAAACTAATTGTTAAACATAAAGAAACCTGAAAGTGGTAGGCACTGTCAAAACTTGAAGGTAATCTTATTAGGTATTTGGTGAACTCTTTGCCTTAGGTCTTGGTGAAATGTTTTATTTAAAATTTGTCTACTGGGAAGTATTATGAAAACCTTCATTTTCTTTTAGAGGCAAAATGCCATATTAGTGCACTTGGGAAAATAATATATTAATCAATCTGGTTATTCCCTTATTCCACAAAACACAACAATGTTGTCCTCTAGGACAATGAATCAGAAGAGAGAATGCTGGTGTGGATGAGACACAATGGCAGAGACTACTAATTGCCCACAAATATCTGAATGCCCCTTTTCCCTTCTAAACTAGAACTCCTGAGTGTTAGCTGGTCACATTGCTGTCCAAACCAAGACTTTTTTTCATCCTTCTTTGCAACTAGATGAAGCTATATATCTAAGTTCTGGCCACTGAGAGGTGAGCAGAAGTGATAAATGCTACTTTTGGATTGTTCCCTGAAGAGAAATGGACACTTGCACATCATTCTTTTTCCCCTTCCCCCTGATGAGAAATGGTGAACTGATGGAAGGCACATGCTGAGGACAGTGTCACCCTGCCAGCTCTGGAGTGTCCATGCTGGACTGCTGGTGGGAGAGAAGGAAAAATCTATCTCACTTAGTCCCTGTATGTGAGGGCTCTTTGTTATTTCAGGTTCCTTGTACCATAACTAATTCAACATTTCAAGAATTCTTGGCAAGAACTGCACTCATTACAATGTATATTTCTCTTTCAGTTCTCCGTTGTGTGTGTATGTTTTGAGGTTTGTAGGTATGCTGATTTAAAATATATTGTGATTTAAAATATATTTCTTACAGCAGGTCATGGACCAAAAAGTTTGAAGAACACTAATATGGAAAAAAACATACAAGAAAGTCTTGTTTCTTAGGCAGTGGCAAAAGAAGAAAAAAGAAAATTCCATACAATACTTGCTTCACAGTACATACATTATTCACCACATCCAAGATAATTTCTCCTTATTATAAATTTGCTTTGACAGCAGGAAAGTGCTGTCTTTCAAATTTTAACCTTTAGAAACAAATCTTTCAAACCAAAGCTACTAGAGTAATTATTTTGATAGTTACCTAATAAAGTTACCAGAAGTAGTGTAGAAGCTGGAGACACTGAGGGAGAAACTATTCCACTTATTGTACCATATAAACCTCACAGTATTCTTAGCCATTATGTCCCAGACATCTTTCAAAGTCTGATGAAAAAAAAACTTCTCTGGGATAATGCCCAAACCTATAGCCACACCAAATCTGGCATATAGTTACAGAGCATACACAACCCTCAAAGTTTCCTAAATTAAAAATATCTGATTTTCATCTCATGAAATAGAAATTTACATATTTAAATAATTGCAAAATAATCAAGGATGCAACAGTTAGATCTTGTTTGCTATAATTAGTCTGAAAATATACAATACAATCAGGGCTATTTGCAACAAATGATAATCTATACAGTTCTAATTTAATTAGCAATTATAGGTATTCTACCAAATGCATGGTCAATAATTTCAAGCACCTGTTAGTGCCTTGTTAGAGTGCACAAATTTTGGGTCATGTGATTGAGACAACTGACAGGAAGTACAGCTAGTTTGAAAAATTTAATATTAACTAATAATCTAGGAAATCAATAAAGCATTTTCTGAGTTGTTTCTCAATAAATCTTTCTCCATTATATATAAAGACCGAGGTTGAGCATAACTGATCATCAATCATATTGACAGTGAAGTATTTCCAAACACTAACATGGGCCGCGCTATTTCTGTTTCACTCTCTTCTTAGAAGACATCAAAACGAAAAATCTCTAGGTGATTCAGAGAGCTCTGACTGATGAAAATTCAAACTCTTCCCTCCCTCTACTACTGCTTTCTAGTAACATAGGGATTTATTGGATTTTCAGTTGTACCCTGGAGATCTAAAGAAATTTAAATGAGCCATCATATTAAAGGAATCAGCATACCAAAAATAAAACTTTTAGAGTAGATTAGTAAAAATTCTTTTCATAAATCAAACTTGTTACTTTTGTTCACCAAATTTGGACAAGCCCTCTTATTCAAAATTTTAAGGGATCATATTGAAATAGGAGTTAAGATCCATCATTACCTGGACTGTGGCCTTTGGAAGCCATGCAAATGAAATAAATATCTTTTCCTTTATGTTAAAACCAGCAAAACACACCATCAGAAATGTAGTCAAAATTCGTATCAGTACTGCAATACCCAGGGTGGCAACACAAAGGCCTGTAAGAAATACTCAATTTTTAGACATAACGAAATACTGGGGAAGAAATGGAATCTCCTGATTATTGATTCAAAATTCTATCAACAGAAATAATCTAAAAACATTAAAAAATTAAAAAGACAAAAATGATTAGGCATAATTTGTCAAAACATCAATATTAAGGATCAATCAGACCATTTGTTTAAAAGAAGGTATTTGCCCTAAATTAAAGCCAGAAATTAACTAAATATATTTGAATTTCCACAAAGGAGATTTGAATGTTATTTATCTTATGCTTTATAGCAAGAACCACACTTTTTCCCATGTGTTTATTTAACAAGAATTTATTAAACTATAACTACGCATAACAGAATTTGGACTAGGTTCTGATACCCAAACACGCATAACGTACAGACTTTGCCTCCATGAACTCCAAAGTCAGAGGAAGACAGAAACATAAAGAACCAAAAGGTGAGTGCAGTGTAAATATACCGGTAAGAGGGCGCAGAAGAGAAAAAACTTAATATTTTCATCAAAGTGGTTGAGAATTCTTTACAGAGGATAAGACCAGAGGTGATATTCAAAATATTTATCAGCAAGTATGGAGGCAATCAGGCAGTCAGAAGAGAGCTGGCTGGGCACTGACCAGTCAGAATAGACACTGGCTTCTACACCTGTTTCCCCATACTGGTGTGTGCACTGACTGCCCATCACCCTGGCTGATGTGTACAGCTACTTCGTTCAGTCCTTCAGAATCCTTTGCTGATAAAGGTAAGTTCATTCTGATTTGCAAAATAAGAGATTGTGACTAGGGCAAGGCAAGCTACCGGACCTGAGAAAGGCAAAGCTAAGGTGAGTACTAGGTAATAGGGTGGTTTTTGAAAAAGTAACATTTGTTGAGTGCTTGCTCTGTGCTAGGTTCTGTATTAAGCTTTAAATGCATCTCTTTACTTAGTCTTTACAACCTGTGGAGTAATTATTCTCACTTTACAGTTGAAAAAAAATGAAGATCAGAAAGGATAAATAACTTTCTCAAGTTCAAGAGGCTGGTAAAACACCAGACAGACATTGCTTGATGCTCTATTGTGAATCTGCAACATGGTTTCTTTATGAAAAGGTTCTGTGGCTCTTTATTGGAGGGTATTTTTCCCAGCGTGGTAGATTTTCAAAAGTATTTGTTGCCTTAAGTACAAGATACAAAAGGGACGATCCCATTCCCAGGAGGGAGCAGTCTGGGGAGGATGATGAGGAAGCCTTGGACACACTGAGCCTCAAGTTTTGTGGGATTTACAAGTGGTGATGTCCAAGCAGCAACTGGCTATGTTGAATTCGAGATAAAGATTTTGCAATTACATAGTTTATAATCGAAGCCACTGAGTGTAGCTGAGCTCAGAGAAATGATACCCAGCGTGAAGTGTAGAAATCTTTTGAAAGAACTTGGAGGAAGAGCAGCACTTAAGCCATATATAGTGTAAAGGAAGACTCAGAGGGCACTGGAAAATGTAAAAATTCAACGTAAAAAGTGTTGTAAAGAGGTCAATAGCGTCCAATGCTGCTGAGAGATCAAGTCAAGTCAAGACTAACACGTATTTCGTGTATCCAGCAATACGACCGTGGTGAGGGCGGGGCTGGTTGTGGAATGGGGCAGAAGCTGGGCTGAAATGTTCTGAGGGAGGGCATGAGAGTTGAAATGGAAAAGGGGGACACAGTTACCTCTTTAGAAAAGTTTGAAAAGAGGAAGAGAGAGAGAGAGTGGTAGGTGAGGGGGGAAGTGAAATGAAGAAGGGATATATATATATATATGTATATATATTTATTCAAATTTTGACTGTGGTAAAATACACGTAAAATTTACCATCTTAACAATTTTTAAGTGTACAGTTCAGCAGCATTAAGTTAAACACTCACATTTTTGTGCAACCAATCTCCAGAACATTTTCATCTTGCAAAGCTGAAACTCTACACCCATTAAACAGCAAGTCCCCATTTCCCCGCCTAAACCCTGGCAGCCACCGCTCTCCTTTCTGTCCTTATGAATTTGACTCCTCTGGATGCCTCACAGGAGTGGGATCATGCGGGATTTGTCTTTCTGTAACTGGCTTATCTTACCCAGTGTAATGTCCTCAGGTTCATCTATGTTGTCACATGCGTCAGAATAGAAAGATACTATTTTAAGATAGGAGAGATTAAAATCTGTTTCAATTCTGCAGAAGAGAAAGCTGTGACAAGGATATCTGAAGATGTGTCAGAAAAAGGGGAGACTCTGTGTGAGATCTAGAAGGAGGTGGCAGGGATGGGATCCCTAGTATGGACGGAATAATACTGTGATGCAAGAAAAGAAGGAAATAATGAGTACAGGTCTTTCTTGATGTACGATGGGGTTACATCCTGATAAACCAATCATAAGTTGAAAGTCAACTTTAAGTCAAAATATTGTAAGTCAAAAATACACTTTGGGCTGGCCTGGTGGCATAGTGGTTAAGTTCGCACCTGCCGCTTCAGCAGCCCAGGGTTCCCAGGCTTGGATCCCAGGTGTGGACCTAGCACCGCTCTCAAGTCATGCCGTGGCGGTATCCCACATACAAATTAGAAGAAGACTGGCACAGGTGTTAGCTCAGCGACAATCTTCCTCAAGCAAAAAGAGGAAGATTGGCAACAGATGTTAGCTCAGGGCCAATCTTCCTCACCAAAAGAAAGAAAGAAAGAAAGAAAAAGAAAAAAATGCATTTAATACACCTAACCTACCAAATATCATACCTTAGCCTAGCCTACCTTAAATGTACTAGGAACACTTACATTAGCCTACAGTTAGGCAATCATCCAATACAAAGCCTATTTGATAATAAAATGTTCACTATCTTATGTAATTTCTTGAATACTTACTGAAACTGAGAAACAGAAAGGGTAGAAGTGTATGGGTCGTTTGCCCTCATGATCCTGTGGTGACTAGAGCTGCAGCTCACTGGCGGCTGCCCAGCATCTCGAGAAAGGATCATATGGCATATCGCTAGCCGGGGAAAAGATCAAAATTCAAAATTCGAAGTATGGTTTCTAATGACTGCATATCACTTTCATACCATGGTAAAGTCAAAAAATCCTAAGTCAAACCATCGTCAGTCGGGGACCATCTGTATACGTGTACAAATTAATTTTTGAGTATGGTACTAAAAGTCAACAGTTTTAATATGATGGCTTTTGAATGTATGAATGAATAAAAGAATGAATGAACAAACATTTCTATCCCATGGATACATATTATAGAACTGCCTAATTATCTTTAAAATTCTGGCCCTTGATCAGGACAAGCCTAGATGAACATTCTTATCGTTGGAAAAAAATTTTAAGGCCTGCATTTTCTTGATAGTAGTTAAGAGCGACACTTTTCTTTACAAGCAACAATATTTAAGGCATAAAATTTACTGTCTTAGATTGACAAACATTCTTTTCTAACCAACTGCTTAAAAGATCAGTATTAACTTTTTATATAATTGTGACAATGGGAACCACCAAATATAAACCTACTACAGATACTACAACTGAATATAAAAAGTTGATTTTAGCAAAAACACTACTTTGAAATTCTCACCCACAGTTTCTGGTCTGAGAGATGCAATAGATACCTCTGCTCCAATCAGTCCAAAGAGAAGGGGCTGGAAGATATCCCAGGCCACTGCAATAATCTTTTCAACCTCTGCCTAAAAGAAACACACATACACATACAGGGATTTTTATTATGTGAAGTTAGAAGATCTAAGAATTTTACTAATTTGAAATCTGAGTCAATTTGACCTGAGATAGGCTTTATCTATGTGGCATCTATAAATAAGAAGGTAGCTAGAATACAGCAAAAAATTGCATAAAGATACTTCTAACAGTTAAGGTATTACATAAGGTGCGTTGGTGTTGGTTTGCAAAAGGATGTTAACTATAAAGAATCTCATCAAGTCATCTCAGGAGGACTTCGACTTCTGAATACATGATGTGTGTGTCCATAATACTTAGTATTACTTTATAGTTAATTTTCACTCAACAATATGATTAAAAGATCTTGTAATATTTATACATATATCTAGAAATGCACCTTATTGCTGCATAATAATGTATGATATGGAAGTACCATAGTTTATTCAACCATTTCTTTATTAATAGACCTTTAAGTTGTTTCCAATTTTATTTTATTATAAAAGAATACTGTTTATGACTATCTCAAATCATGCACAAAAATAAAATTCCGGTATAGTGAAGTGCTGTGCCAGTTATTAACTTACTGCCCCTCGGCTCCAAATCCTCCTTTCAATTGTTGCTCTGCAGAAGATGGAGCCAGGGGCTGGCCCAGTGGCCGAGTAGTTAAGTTCGCGCGCTCTGCTTTGGCGGCCGCGGGTTTCGCCAGTTCGATTTCTGGATGTGGACGTGGCGCTGCTCAACAAGCCATGCTGGGGTGGCATCCCGCATGCCACAACTGGAAGGACCCACAACTAAAAACACACAACTATGTACCGGGGGGCTTGGGAAAAATAAAATCTCAAAAAAAAAAAAAAAAGAAGATGGAGCTGGACCCTTTTAAGTCTTTCCCCTTTGCTAGCTGGACCATATTAAATTTTGCCACTAGAGGGCGCCCAAGAGCTACTCCAAGAGGAAGGCGCTCGTCTGGTTCGGTGGCTCCTCCTAGCAGGATGCTTCCGCACCGGGTCCTGCAGCCCGGGTGGCTTCTCCAGAGCCAGGCTCCTAGGGTGTATGGCGGCCAGCAGCACTCAGCGGTCAGCAGCTGCCCCCAGCCTCCTCCTCGGGTGATTTCATAGCCAACTGCCCTGGGCAACATACCACCCCATACACCTTTAGAGGGTAGATTTCCAGCAACTTCTGCAGGCAGGGTACCATGGTGACTTCTCTGCCATCCAGTGAACCAAGGCTCTAACAAGGCTTGGATTCTCAGCCCTGGGTGCCGAAGTAGGTGGGGTGGGGTGGGGAGGTGGAAGCGGATGCTGCATCTCAGCCCTAGGGGTTTATAGCTGCTATTCCTATATTCTTTAGGGGCCTCTTTACATCTTACAAGACAATCCCTAGTATGGTTAATAATAAGCTTTCCCTATTCCAGTTACTATATGGTTTCTCATTCCTTCTAAGACCCTAATTGATATAAGTACTAACTTTATGACACACAATACAAAAACCCTTGGAAAAGATTGACATAATTGACTAGAATAAAACGAAAATATTTTGTGGCAAAAGAAACCATAAAAAAGGATAGGTGACAAACCAGGGGAAAATATCTGTACCATGTGTAACAGAATAAGGAGCAATATCCAATCAATAAGAAAAAGACATAGAACCTAATCGAAAAATGGGCAAGGCATACACACAAGTAATTTGTACCAGAAGAAACACAAGGGCCAAAAAACATGAGATACTAAAACTCAGTAATCAGAGAAACACAAATTAAAATGATATACCATATATTTTTTTGGGGGGGGAGCCATCATATTGGAAAAAAACACTAAAAAGTTTTAATAATGTCTAGTATTTATAAGACTGTAAGGAAACTAAGCAATTGGTAGGAGAGCAAATTGATAATGCTTTTTTTGTAGGGCAATTTAGCAGTACCCTTAACAGTGTCTAAGAATTTACATTTAACAGATTTTTTCAATCAACTAATAAGAATCTATGTTTTTGAACGACATTTTAACATTTTTTTACCATTTTTACACATCTAAGGATCTATACTTTCATTTACGTACTCAGCAGTTTGACAAAGGAGGATTACCTCGTTTCCCTATTTTCTTAATTTTTGTTATTTCTGGTATGTTTATTAAGGTGAAGATTCTATTTCCTCTTAGTTTATAAATGTTTAAAGACACCGTATATGAGGGGTTGGTTGATTTATTTATATAGTTCTATTCCTATATCATTATAAAGTTATGTTTTCACATCGTAAGGAATCAGATCATGACTGAGGTTCAAATTCTGCCACACACCAACTGCAAGCCACTCGCCTCTCAGCACCTAATTTTCCTCATTTGTAAAATGAGAGGTTTACATTAGATAACGTCCAAGATCCTTTATCACTTAATGACAGTGAATCGTCTGCCAAACTAAGGTCCAGATGCCACCCTTCTACATATCTTTAAATTTTACTTTTTAATTTAGTTTTTAGAGTATATCATAGCTAAAGTTCAGACTTTAGCTGATATCCATAGTTGTAAAGAACAAAAATCAACTCTATTAATTTTAGGTTACTTAGCCTTCTGTTGCCATGACTAATGGCTTAACAGAAGTCCTCGAAAGTATTTCATGTACTGAGAACTCCAATGAAGGCAGAGGCATATTGAGTTTTCTCTATCAAATTGTTTTTATTTCTAAACTTGGACAAAGGCCACAATTTGGTTTTTTTTTTTTTTCTCGCTGAGGAAGATTCGCCCTGAGCCAACATCAGTTGCCAGTCTTCCTCTATTTTGTATGTGAGCTGCTGTCACAGCATGGCCACTGATAGACAAGTGGTGTACATCTGTGCCTGGGAACTGAACCCAGACCACCAAAGCGGAGCATGCTGAACTTAATCACTAGACCACCAGGGCTGGCCCCACGATTTGGTTTTTGATTGTAATACTGTAGACTAATTTAATATCAGACATGGCCCTATATATTGTAAAACTTAAAGATGAGAGAGGAGCCACAATGTACCTTCTTGTGGGTTTTTTTGTAACTTCAAAACTAAAATGAATCTGTTTATAAAGAAAATAGAGGGGCTGGCCCCGTGGTGTGGTAGTTAAGTTTGGCACACTCCACTTTGGTGGCCCAGGTTTGCAGGTTCAGATCCCAGGCGTGGACCTACACCATTCATCAGCCATGCTGTGGTGGTGACCCACATACAAAGTAGAGGAAGACTGGTGCAGATGTTAGCTCAGTGACAATCTTCCCCAAGCAAAAATAAAAAGAAGAAGATTGGCAATGGATATTAGCTCAGGGTGAATCTTCCTCAGGAAAAAAAAAAGAAAGAAAAAGGAGTCATCAAATAGGCTAAGTACAAAAGAAGACATGAGTTCAGAGGAATGAAGACTGTGGTGTCCACTGAAAGTTAAGGCCACTTTACCTATCTGTATGCACCATTAGTAAGAATCTTCAACAATGGAAATCACTTTCCATTATGGACAAAAAGAGAAAGTTAAGAGAAACAGAAGTTTCATCATGAGTTAAATATCTACTTAAGCTGACACTTCTCTTCTTAGAGAGAAGATTTCAAGATTCAGAAGATTGAAAATATATCAAGAAAAACATCCTGTAGCTGTTAAAGTCATCAGAAGAAGCACTGCATTTGAAAACAGATGAAAAATATAGATGAAAAAGGCCTTAAAAAAGTGAGTGCATTTGAATACAATAATGGCAAGATTATAAGGAAAACCAAGCAGGAAAGTATGAGATAATGTCAGAAAACTACAGGCGCAAACAAAATTTTATAAAATATTGTAGCTTGTCAAAGCATAATTCAACAACAATATAGCTACAGCACTGAGTTTACAAGTGTTTTATTTCCATTTTCCCACATAATAGCCACAATAATTCTTTAGTGATTATTATTATTTTTTTCAGTGTACAGTTGAGGAAACTGAGTATTAGAGAAGGTAAGTGACTTGCTTGGGATTACACATCTAGACAGTAGAATCTCTGGGACTGGAATCCCAATTTCCATAGATTAAATTTTATGCTCTTTTTATTACATTGTGCTGCTCAGAGATAGTCATAAAAATTATTAGTGTGTTCTGACTAAGCACTTTGCCTTATATAGATTATTTCACTTAATCCTCCACTCTATGAAGTTGTTGCTATTATCATTCCCCACTTGAGAGATATGGAAATCGAAGACTGAGAAGTCAGATACTTTGTACATGGGCATACAGCTACTCAGGTGTAGGGCTGAGCTTAATCCAGGAAGTCTGAGTGCTCAGACCCTATGCTACACCATGGAACAAGGAGGAAAAGCAGTCCAAAACCTGGACTCATTGATTTGGTGCCTCCAGAAGTAGGGACTTGCCTGAGTACTAAATTAGAAAAGATATGGAGAGTGTCTGCCATATAAGTGATTCAATGAAGGTTTTTTTACCCTGTCTTTAGGAAATCATTTTCATATACTCAAACAGTGTGTTTTCATCCTGGCTCTGCCACTTATTAGCTTGGTGACCTTAGGCACTCTATCTACTATCTCTAGGCCTTGGTATCCTCATTTGTAAAATGGGTCTCATATCTACCTCTCAAGGTTATTGCAAAGAATAAATGAGATAACATAGGTAAGATTTCACTAGGAAAGGAATCTTTAAGAAAAAATAAACTGAGGAAAGGTCATAATAAGAGATTGATAGATCGGACCACGTGAAACTATAAGATATTTGTGTGTTAAAAATGAACAATAAAAAAAGGCACAAAGGGCTAATATCGTATATATAATCAGTACATTCAACTTTAGGAGATAATGGACAAAAAACCTATCAAAGAAAAAGAAAAAATACAAATAGCTAAATATATGAAAAAGCATTCAATTTTATTGTTAAGCAAGGAGGCATAAAACAAAAAAAGATACCACTTTTGACTATCAGTAAGGATAAAAATTAAAAACAATAATATTCTAAGGCAGTGTTTCACAAAGTGTGGTCCCCAGGGAAGCAGCATCAGCATCACCTGGTAACTGATCAGAAGTACACATTCTCAGGCCCCACCGTAGTCTAACTAAATCAGAAATTCGGGAGTGGGGTCCACAAGTCCAATTTAACAAGACTTCCAGGTGGTGCTAAAGTTGGATAAACATTATTCTAAGCTGATGACGATGTAATGATATAGGTACCTCACATATTACTGGTGGAAAAGTAAATGGATACAACTCTAGAAAGCAACCAGTTTGGTAATACGTGTCAAAAACCTAAAAATGTTCATGTTATTTGACCCAAAAAATTTAGCATTAAGAATCTGCCCTAAGGAAACGATATTGGATTTCAGCATAATTTAAAATAGCAGAGACTGGTTTTAAAAAGCTTATGGTGCATCCACGTGTGTGTGTGTGTGTGTGTGTGTGTGTGTAAAGAGACATACATAGGAGATTAACCAGAGGTAAATATGAAAAAAAAAGCTGTCAGTTCTCTCTCCGGGTTTTGGGATTACATTGATCTTCTATGTAATCAGCCAGGCTGCTGGCAATTCAGGCAAAGTTATGGCAAATGCAGAAAAACAGATGATTTGTTTGGTTTATAACGGTCTTTTCTACATGACTCACATCCTCGTTTTCTGAAGAATCGTGTAACCGGAACTGGCCGGGCCCCCTCCCTTGTCTTCTGCGCGAGTGGCTCACGTCCACTTGCGGTGGGCACCCGTCTTCCCCTCGACGTCTGTTGCTAAAACTACTCTTTTATGTTCTATTCCAAATGATATGGTTCCTTTTCACTGTTTATTTTTTATCCTATCATTTATTAATTTACAAACAATCTGAAATTGCAAAGTTTGGAAGTATAATGTTTTTAATACACTTGCTATATGTTATTCGAATAGATGTCGAAACATAAAAACGTGCCCTGCACAATGATGGTATATTCTGGTCACTTTGGAGTCGATAAACCTGAGTTAAATCCCAGTGCCACTTTCTAATTTTGTGACCTTGGACATGTTATTTAAGTCCTTCTGACTTACAGTCTCTATAAAATGTAAATGGTAATATTTTTTCAAAGGTTTTTTTGATGAGAATAAATGAGAATATCCCCTCACTGGCTAGCACAGGGCCATACGGAGTGGCAATAAAAATTGATTAATTCTCTTCCCTCTTTTCACCCATGACAGTATAATATAATGAGTTGGTTGTAATTTTTGAAGACTTTTAAACAAGTGACAACAGAAAGCATTTACCTATAAAATTCAATTTGAAGAAACTTACTACAAGCATATTTGAGAATTTTCCTGTTGAATAAATGAAAGGAAATAAACCAAAATAGTTTACAGAGCTGTTGGCTTTAGGTGGAGAAATTACAAATCATTTTTTCTTTCCTTTTATCTGACTTTTAAAAAATTTTTCAAAGTTCTACAATAAGCATATACCGCTTTCATACTCAGAAATCAAATAAACTTTATTCTAAACAATATTCTCTTTGGTAATTTATTTTTTTAAATGCTAAAAAAGGTTACCATTCAAAAGTGAAGGGACAGTTTGTAAAATGCTAATGTCAGGCAAGCTCCCAGATGCTCGACAAGGGTCACAGTGCACACACAGTGGCATGCCTTCACGGAGTGAAGACTGCGAGCTCTGTCCCGGACAAGGGGGCCAGAGTGCTCCAAGAGCAGTGCGCTGGTCAGCAGCCCAGGCAGGATGGAAGGCACTCAGCAGTGAGCGCTCAGCGAGGAGCCAGGGAGCCGAGATCAGACCCGAGACTGAACAGCAATGTGTGATCACCTGCCTCGGCCTGCAAGGAAAGTGAAGCCACGGAAAAGCAAATTTTGACAAGAGCAAATGTTTACAAGAGATGAGGGATGATAAGAGGACCCAATTTATACTGGGAAGTTTATGTTTTAGCTTTCCTCTTGTCAGATGTTAAGTTACGTGAAATCACAAAGGAGAATTTAATAATACGGGTGCTGCTAAGGAAAAAAAAGTAGACCTGAAATAAGCCTTACAGCCAAGCCTCCCCAGGAGGACGCAGCAGCCCTGGGCCCATGCAGTGCCTGCAGCAGGGCTCTGCAGAGCCTTGCTCCTTGCCTGCAAAGCCCAATCCACTGCGGCCTGCTTTCCTGGGGCCTCAGTCCCTTATCTACACAAGGCTCCAGGCAGCCCCACCAATCCACCCTCCTCTACAGCAAAGGGATGCCCAACTGCACATGTCTTGCCTCCCGAGAGTGAAAGCCTCCAACGGAGTGCCATGTGCCCACAGTGAAGCCCTGCCTCTACAGACCTCTGCAGAGACCGCTCACCTGCAGGGCACTGCACACCCAACCTCAGGACTGATAATCAACATATATTTTTCATGTAGTATTATTTTAAGCTGAATTATTTTCAACAGTTGTCTTTGGTTTTCCCAAATGATATATGTGTATTTAGTTTAGGTCACCCACATCTAATTTCTTCATGAAGCAGAATAGTATATGATCCTCTCAAGTTCAAATCCATAAAAATGTACCTTGAAATTAAATAAATGGCAACCAGCTAATTTCCATAATACACATAAAGGAAATGAATAATTTTAATGATCTTGAAAGTCAGTAAGAAAAACAGACAATCATAAAAAATGGGCACAGGCTTTTGAATAAACTGGCTAGTAAATATATGACAAGATGATTAGCTCCACTTGTAAAGAAATACAAATCAGATCAATAATGAGAAACATTTTTCACCTGTCAGATTAGCAAAATATCTAAAGATTGAAAGTACACAGATCAGAAAAACAGATCCTTTCACAAACTGTTGGTGGGAATATAAATTGGTACTGCTGTTTAAGAGGGCAACTCAAGGGGCTGGCTGCATGGCTGAGTGGTTAAGTTCGTGCACTCTGCTTTGGCGGCCTGGGTTCACCAGTTTGGATCCTGGGCACAGACCTACTACACACCGCTTGTCAGGCCATGTTGTGGCGGCGTCCCACATAGAAGAACTAGAATGACCTACAACTAGGATATACAACTACGTACTGGGGCTTTGGGGAGGAAAAAAAGAGGAAGATTGGCAATAGCTGTTAGCTCAGGGCCAATCTTCCTCACCAAAAAATTTTTAAAAAGCATACGTTAAAAAAAGGGCAAATTGATACTATCAAAAGTATCAATGTGCATACTCTTTCATAGAGAAATCCTATTTCTAGAAATTAATCCTATAGATACACTCAAAGATATGCTATATTTTGTTGATTTTAAGAAACACACTTTTTCATTTCTGAAATTAGGAAGTGATGTCATAGTTTAATTGGCAGCATTCTTTTTCTCTCTTGGTGGCATGTAAAATAATGGTGCTTCTTAGACTTGATAGTGTCTTAGTGGTATATGCAAGGATATTTTATTGATGCACTTTTTGTCTTGGCAGAAAATTAGAAACAATTTAAATGTCTGTTAAATTAAATTTAGGCAGGAAACTGGTTAAATAAAGTACAGTACAGCTATACAATGCAATACTCTGCAACCCTTACAAAGAATAAGGGAGGCATCATGGAAATATGACCATGATACATTTTAAGTAAAAACATCAAGTTATAGATTGGTATGTAACAGGAAAAAAGGAAGTGTATGTGTGCATTTGGGCATACGTTTGTATATGTACAGAAAATAGCTCTTATGATTAATTTTATTAACTTGATATTATGAAAGTATCTGGAAAAAAACTAATCTAATCAGAAAGTAGTCATGAGAAGAAGAACTTAAAATGAAATTCACCTTTTCACTGCTCCATCCCATGCCTGCAAGGAAAGCCATGAGCAACGTACACAGTCCTCCTGACCCAGGGAAACCAAGATACACACTGCTGAACACCGACAGCACAGACAGCCCCAAAACAAGGCACGCCCGCTTCCATACAAGTTTGTCCTTGAGGAGAAAAAACGTGGATTAGCTCAATTATTTCATAGAACTGATTTTTAATTATTGATTTTTCCATATTCAGGACTTAGTAGAAAATAAAAATGTCTGTATCTGTGCACATAAATGCATGACATAACATTTACTTTCTTTTCCTTAACAAAAGTAGAGTTAGCATGTGTACAAACGCAGCTTCCCCGTTCAGGAACCTCAGTGAGCCTCCTCTGAAGTCATTGACGCAGAAGTCCGCAGGGCTGAACGGAGCAGCAGAAAAGAGTGTGTGGGCTTTGGAAGTGGACAAATTAGGGTTAAAATGCAAGCTCTTTCCCACCATTGGCTATGCAGTGGCCATATTACTTAGCCTCTCCAAGCTTTGTTTCCTCCTCCTTGAAAGCAGTTACATCATGGGGTTTTTGTGAAGCTTAAAGATATGATATCTCTATTATTTTTAGGTTCTCTATTTACTCTTTAATGTGATGCTCTCCAGTTCTTCTTTCTAAATCTTTGAATACCAAGAAACTCTAGGTGGCTGTAGACTGAGAGGAGTCTGTGGTGTTGATTTTTAAAATCTAAGCAATGTGCTCCTCTCTTTCGTTACTTGTCCCTGTTCAGCCTTTAAACTTCTTGATTGCTTTAGAAGGCAGCAGGTCCTTAGAAGGGTTCGACTGGAAGCGCACAGGCCCTGGCAGTGGATGAACTGAGTTCATACCCAGCTCTACGGCGTTCTAGCTACGTGACCTTGTTTAAGTCATCTCTCCCTGAGCCTCAGCAGTGAAATGGTCATATTAAAGGTATTCTCTTCATGGGTTATTGTGTGGATTGCACTAGATCAGCGCTTCCCAACACAACGATCAGTGATGCTGGAAATTTCTATGTCTGTACTGTCTCTGGAAATGTCCTGTGTCTGCTGGAGCTGCATGTAGATAGTCGCTGCCCTGATGAGCACAGCGGGACTTTACTCAACTCACCTGTCATTTTATACACAGTAAGCAACAAAATGTAAGCCATCATTTTTCTTTGTACTTTGTTGCATAATTAGAAAATCCTTGAATTTTCTTTTATGCATTCATAAAATCTTTTACAGACTATTTTACTTGGAGTTTTTTTGCAGCACAATAAAAATTCAAATCAACATACATTCTGATAATGCAAACATTAATTTTCTTAATTAAAGTTTTACTTCAGTTAAGATTTGAATTCCATTCAAAATGCTCTGAAATCTCAAAATAACACCAATTCTTTTAGAAAAGAAAAGGTTTTTATATGTTTACCTATCAGAAGAGACTAAAGAGGGTAAAGGAAAACAAACAAGCCTTTGTTTCTCATTAAGAATCACTATGTACAGTAAAGAACTTCAATCTACTTGGTGAGAAAGAGACTATATTTTAATGAAATGTTAAGGTCTATCTATTTGATAGTATTAGAATCTAAGGTATTTTGACACTAAAACCGTGGGCCCAAAGAACCATTTTATATCTTGATTTAGTTGAGTATTATGAATAATAATAAAAATAAAAAATAAATTAATTAAAAAAATAAGACTTGCGGGGCTGGCTGGGTGGCGCAGTGGTTAAGCTCGCACGTTCCACTTCGGCGGCCCATGGTTGGCCAGTTCGGATCCCAGGTGCAACCTATGCACTGCTTGTCCAGCCATGCTGTGGCAGGCGTCCCACATATAAAGTAGAGGAAGATGGGTACGGATGTTAGCTCAGGGCCAGTGTTCCTCAGCAAAAAGAGGAGGATTGGCAGCAGATGTTAGCTCAGGGCTAATCTTTCCTCAAAAAAATGAAAATAAAAATAAGACTTGCATATCCTATTAGTTTGGAATTCATGTTATTTGTTTTACAGTGCAAGCTGAAGTGTACAGAATATAAATAGGAGAAGAAAATCCCAGGACTGCATTAACATCTTCAAGGTTTAGCTGTCTTCCTAAGCCTCACAGACAGCACTGACAGAGCAGCAAGCAGTTTTAAAATGGGGGTCATTTGCTAAATCACGTCCTTCACATGGCTCTGAGGGAGTGTTCCAGAATGTTTTCCCGTGACATTTTAGAGCACGACTTTCCCACAGATGGTTTCCTTTACCTGGTCACTGCTTGGGAAGTACTGAATAAAAAATCCAAGAAGAGCCCCAGCCGCCACACCAATTACTACCTCCAAAATGCCTCTGAGGACATTAAAAACCGTGGAACCTTAGACACACATAAAAAAAATCTTCAGTCAGAACTCTAAATCCATAAATACAAAGACTTTACTTCAATCATCACACAAAGCATCTGATTACACAGAAGGAAAAGTTTACAGATATTTCCTGCTCTCCACAGTCTTAAATATATGTGACTTAAAGTGTCTAATAAAATGGGCCTATCTTATAAGAAAGGTATGCATTATTAGAGATAAACTTCAAAATAGGCATAAACTATGATTTGTGCACTTTTTTGTACATTTACTTCAAAAAACTTTACCTAAAGGGCCTAAGAAAATATGAAAGATAAAATTCATGATTCAGAGCTAATTGGTATGATATGCATAGGCTGGGTGAGTAGACTGATCTAGTTTTCAAACAGCCATTTAATAGCCTGATTTTTTTTTGTGTGAGGAAGGTTGACCCTGACCTAACATCCGTTGCCAATCTTCCTCTTTTTACTTGAGGAAGATTGTCACCGAGCTAACATCTGTGCCAGTCTTCCTCTATTTTATGTGGGACACCGCCACAGCATGGCTTGAAGAGCAGCGCTATGTCCGTGCCTGGGATCTGAACCCACGAATCCTGGGCCACTAAGGCAGAGCACACGAACTTAAACCATTACCCCACAGGGCTGGCCCTACGAGCCTGATTTTAAAATAACAAATGTACACTGATTTTAGTAGGTTTGATATGTATAGAATACAGGAACTTAATTTGAGAATTAAAATCAAGAATCTTTTCTTACTATGATGAGTGTAAAGGACTCATTCCTTCTTGAATGTTTATTCTAAAAGCAAACTGAAAACAAATTATTTTTGAAATTGCTCTTAGAAGAATCTTTATTTCTTACTCAGCTTCTTTGAAATAATAGAGAGGTAAGTAGAACCAATATTTTCCCCCATATCATACAGAACTTAGGAAACTTTAATTAAAAAAACTTTGTGAACACATTGTGCAGAAAATTATATTAAAGTTGCTCAAAGGGGCCGGCCCAGTGGTGCAATGGTTAAGTTCACACATTACGCTTTGGCGGCTAGGGTTTGGCAGTTTGGATCCCGGGTGCAGACATGGCACCACTTGGCAAGCCATGCTGTGGTAGGCGTCCCACATATAAAGTAGAGGAAGATGGGCAAGGATGTTAGCTCAGGGCCAGCCTTCCTCAGCAAAAAAGGGGATTGGCAGCAGATGTTAGCTCAGGGCTAATCTTCCTCAAAAAAAAAAAAAAAGTTGTTCAACACATAAAGCCCTTCTTCACACACTATTCTAAGAAAAAATGTACTAACTAGTTATTGTGGGTTTTTGTCATTGTGGTTTAGAGTACGCAATATGTCACCCCAAATATGCCACTGGGGCATAAGGATTATTCTGAGTTGAAGGCAATTGAGAAGAAGCAGATATAAGAAAAGCTCTCTGCCCTCTCACTATTTGCCCAAAAGCAGGACATACATTCATAAAGGTGTCCCCTCTCCTTTTTACCAGGAAGGACAGAAGTTAATCACTGAGACAACTTGGGACACTTATGGGCCCTTATCAGCCCCAAGACAGCACCAGAGGAATTCACATCACAAACTTTGCTAAAACAAGCCCTTATCTACCGTTAGGTCCCCATATGTTTCTTTTCCCACAATTTGCTGCCTCTAGAAGCTCAAAGCTCCTTTATCTTGTGCTTCTCCACATAATTATTGTTCTTTGCTAAAATGCTGAACAAGCCCAAATTCTGACCGCTCCTTTGACTTACTCATCTTTGAGGTCTTGTGTAAGCACAATGCACACGTTAATAAACTGTTTTTCTCTTGTTAGTCTGTCTCTTGTCAGTCTGATTACAGGGCCCCAGTCAACGAACCTGGTGTGGGAAACGGTTTTTCCTCCCCTACAGTTTCAATTATCTCTTGTATTTAAAAAAATGATTACCTCTGTAGTAGTTTTATTTAGCTAGGACAGCTCTCTATTAGGTAATAGTGTGACTGTCAAAAACATTTATCTGTGATAATAGTATACGTTGCAAGATATTACAGTAAATAATTTACTATAAATGTGTAGAAAGTAACTAACCACTTTCAGTCTCCCGTATAGTAAGATTGTTTAAAAGAAAAAAAGACTTCTTGGGCCCCACCTCTGAAAATTCTGATGCAGTAAGTCTGGCCGGGCCTGGGATCCACATTTTAAAGAGGCTCCAGGTAGCTCCTATCCAGATGGTCTAAGGACTGCATTTAGTAGGGCAGGGCAGAGGGTACAGAGTATTGTCAAGTAGGAAGGTTCTTCAGGCTAGCCCCACCCCCACCCCCACCCCTCAGATTATGAAAACCCCAGCAGCCGCTCCCCACGGCCCTCCCTACCCTGCTCCTGTGTGATTTTAATGCAAACTCTGTTGCTCTAAAGCTGTGGTTTCCATTCCCAAAGATTATGATTTAAGTGGCCTAAGGTAGGGCCCACATATGAGTATTTTTAAAAAGTTCCCAGGTAATTATAGTGTGCAGCTGAGGCTGAGAACTATTGTTTTAAAGGTGTATACCAGGAAGCAGGGAGAATGTACGATTGGACAGGTACAGTAGAGTTAAAATAGAGACAAGGGTGTAGATTCGACCTAATTGGTAATAGAGAATCCTTGCTGGTGCTTGAACAAGAAAGTAAGACTATCAAAACAATGCTTTGAGAAGATTAATTCACCAGTGATACACGGTGGGGACTAGACGTAAGGCAACTTCAGGGTGTGGGAAGAGGTGAAGTACTAGGTAATTGGCATACGTCAAATATAGTCATAAAATGGGAGGATAACCATGGGGCAGAGAGACTGAGAACACAAGACTTTCTAAGGTGTGTTCCCACTAAATAATCTGAAGCTAAACTTAGCCCACAATTACATTTTGTCAATAATATGAAATTGCAAATCTTATCTTCCAGTCTTGGAAACAGATTAAAAAGTGAACTTAAATGTGTGCTGTCCCAAAGGATAATAAAGGTGTTGAATAACAGTAGGGAAAAAATGCCTTAAGTTCCTGTTTTATTACTACTTAAAACAAAATATGTCTGTATCAGACAGTTATTAAGTATTAATAAGATACACATTAAAATAATTATTTCCCCTAAAATGTTAAAGACGAGAGAACAGAAACTGTCCCTCCCACTTGGACTACTTTGTCCTTTGTGCTCACTGAAACACCTGCTCACCCTCTGTGCGCAGTCTCGAAGGCTGACCCTCCCGGGTGGCTGCATGCAGAAGCTGTTCTCCTTCTTTCGACTTTGCTCTTTTGAAGACCCCTCACGCACCTACCACAGTACTTGAGCATTTTATATTTAGAGGGTGAAGGGAGTAAAGACAAGAAGCCACTGGTTTCTCCTTAGGTATAGAACTAACTCTTGGAGTTGCTTTTTCTATTTTAATTTGCCTTAATCAATTATCAAGGAAATATGCCACACTCACAACATCATATCTATGTCGCTAGAGCATAAGAGAACAGCACACATGAACTGATCAGTTTACCTGTGGAAAAGGCCATGCCCAAGCACGTGTTGAAGCCAGTGATGGCCAGAATGTCATCAAAGCTGCCAGCAGCCATGAGTAAGGTCGGGACACCTTTTTCAACACCATAGCCCCCTTCCTGCAAAAGGAGCATTGAAGGCACCACCACAACTGGAGACACAGCACCTAAGACAAAACTAAGCAGGCAGCACTTTAAATATTTATGATAGCATCTTCTTCATTATTACTATTATTAGTGAAATTATAATAACCTCCACTCTTTCAGAGGTTACACTTTAGACAATTACAGTCTTTCAAAGGCAGTGAAGTCCCAAACAGAAACACACGCACAGCTACAAGTTCTACAGAACACTTCTTCTGAGCGTGGCCATGGACAACTTGCGTTGGGACTACGCAGCCTGTCTGAAATCTGTATTTACGGCTGGTCTGGAAGACCTAATGGGGTGAGGCCCCAGGAATCTGCCTTCTATCTAAACAAAACATCCACGGCATGAGGTTTGAAAAACACGGCCATGGACTTTTTGGATTGGAATCCAGTGATGCGAGGCCTTCTATCAGGACCTGGCATGTAAAAATCAGACAACAGATTAGAAGAGGAAGGCCATAGTGACAGTAACAGTGACACTGATAACGGCAGCAGTAGGATAGCAGAAAGCATTTATGAAGCTCACTATGTACCTAACACCATTTTAAGCACTTCACATATATTAACTAATTTAATCCTCACAACCACCCTATGAGGTAGCTACAATCATTATCTTTGTTTTGCAAATGAGGAAATGGAGGCACAAAGAGATTAGGTAATTTGCCGAAGATCACATACTGGAAAGTCAGAGCCGAGATTTGAATCTAGGCAGTATAGCTCGAGAGTGTTAACCGTGAGAAGTAAGTAGTTCTTACTTCTTGCCTACTTATCAGCACCAAATTATTATTATTTTTTTTAAAGATTGGCACCTGTGCTAACATCTGTTGCCAATCTTTTCTTTTTTCTCCCCAAAGCCCCCCAGTACATAGTTGTAGACTGTAGTTGTGAGTGCCTCAGGCTGTGCTATATGGGACGCCAATGCCACCTCAACATGAGCCGTGGGGCTGGCCCCAACACCAAATTCTTACCAAGTACTTTCATATTTATTTACTTCTTATGGCTCTTAAATCTTAGAAGTAGGAACCGGGGGCTGTCCCAGTGGCATAGTGGTTAAGTTCATGTGCTCTGCTTCGGCGGCCCAGAGTTTGCTGGTTCAGATCCTGGTGTGGACCTATATACTGCTCATCAAGCCATGCTGTGGTGGCATCCCACATAGAAGAACTAGAAGGATTTACAACTAGGATATACAACTATATACTGGGCCTTTGGGGAGAAAAAAAAAGAAAAGAGGAAGCTTGGGAACAGATGTTAGCTCAGGGCCAATCTTCCTCACCAAAAAAAAAAAGAAGAAGAAGAAGAAGAAGAAGAAAGAACTAACAGCAGGAGGAAAATACAGCAGAACAGATAATCATAAGAGCCTGGTGAAAGGAGGAGGAGGCCTGTGCTAGGTGTGGATCACCGTTGAGCATTCGTTATCCTTTGTATGGACTTTGAGGAGAGATCTGGCATCTCTCACTGGCATGGAATCAGGCATAATAAAAGTCTATTACTTCCTCAATAGTTTAAATTATTATAAAACTGTCAAAGTTAGCACCTACAAAGACATACACTATATTTTGAAGTTATAATGTTTATATGCTGGTATATTAATAGTCATAATATTATGCTGGAATATCTGTATTGTATTTTCTGATGTCCTTACGAAAATATTATGCATTCACTTATATAGCGTCAGAGAAAGTCCTAAATGTCCGTGTGTATTTTCATACGACAAAGAAAAATCATTACCCCAGTATAAATCCCCATTGCCACGGCAAACCCATTAGGAAGTGGGCAAGAAGAGCAGATGAGCATGCCTCCACAAGACAGGGACCCATGGCTAATCTTACACAGACACCCTTCAGCTTCCTCAGGGCCTGAAATATAAAAATAGACATACGAAATAACCCTCTAAAGACACACAGAGAGAATGACATTAAATGCTTTTTCTTCAGTGTTCAGACTGTCTGGATCATCCATCATGAATTTTCCAGGTAATGAGTTTTATTTAACAAACATTTCAGTGTTCTAAGTGTTTTAGAGTTGGCTTATTAGTCCTCATAGCAACCTATGACACAGGGGATAATATTATCATCATTGTTTAGATTTTCTCATCCAAAAAGGCACAAGTTAAAGCTGTTCTCCAAGATCATGAAATTAGTGAGTGGTGGAGCTTGGTTTGAGCTCGGCCAGGCTGCTTTCAGAGTCTGTGCTCATAACCTCCACACTAGCTGATCTAACCGTCTCGGTGTTGGCCATATGTATAATTTGTGGCCCCAGAATGAACGGGATGTAAAGGCAATCCTCAAGAACATTCATTCCTGCTTTCAAAAGCAAACACGAAAAAAGCACACTTTGAGACTCATTCTGTATGCTAGGCAGTTTTCTGAGCCAGCATAGTTAGTCCTAAACACTCGTATAGGGCTTTCCACACCAAAAATATGATGTCTTCTCTCTCACAACCCTTATTTATAACTACGGCCTGTATCTCTGTCAGAGAAAAGGGGAGCCTTTATTCTTGGTGCTGTCCCTAGATAGACAGTAACTCCACCTTTCTCCAAGAGAGAGTATGGGAACATCTTTTGGGGACAGTCCTGTATGAAATAAATTTCATTCTGTCGTTCTGAATGCTGTGCAAAGTGTCCACATCCATTTCCTAAAGCTCAGTCATTCTAAATACTTGCAATATTGGAAGAACAAAATTCCAAGTCAATAATTAGAAATTTATACTTCAATACCTGTGGATCAAGCCCAAGGCCAGCACGAACCAATATGACAGATAGTGCTATGCTTCTCAAAGCGGAAGACCACTTCTGCTTGATCTGTACGTTATCATTGATGACAGGGATATTTCTGATGAGAAACCCAGCAAGCAGCATGCCTGGGATGGAGAAATCAAACAAATCTTTAGTTTTCAAATACAGAAAATATTTTCAGTACTTTAGATGTAGAAGAGACTATCCCAGGATTATAATCCCAGGAACCACTTCTTTTATGCTTAGTCCTTAGATGAAATTATGTCAAACTTTTAATGAAAAAAAAAATTACAGGAGCTAAGAAAAGGCTTTAATATGCAGATAAAAATGAAAGATTAGAATAATTAATAATTCATTAATAATTGAACCTGAAAGAGAGAAACAGGATGTAGTATTTGGGTAGAAAGTATGATCAAATTCTGAATATAAAATGTTTTAATACAAGGCCCAATTCAGTCATCTCTTTGTATGCAAACAGCAGAAAGATTCTAAAATTATTTACCATGCCAGATTACTTGAAATATCAATACCTATATGGGCTCTATTTTACCTATTTTCAAACCAGATAATTTAATAAAAAACATATAACCTGCTTTGCAAAGGCTTAGAAGTGAGTTATCATGAAATAGACATTGTTCTGTCATGTCAGCTGGTGACTCTTCTTTCCTTCAGCCATTCAACATTTATCAAATGCCTTCGGTACTTTCGACACTATAGTAGGTATTAGAGATATTGCAATGAACAAAGGCTCAGTACTATCCCTCAACAAGCTTTCAGTCTATGGGGGCAACCTCAATTTTATGGAAGCATGAGGAGGCCTTATACAAGCTGAGACAAGGAAGGGTGAGTCAGCAGGGGCCAAAGAAGGGGAAGGGGAATGAAGAAGGGGCTGGAGAAGTTGAGAAGTTTCTGGGAGAAATAACAGTTTCTTCCAAGGTATGAAGGGAAAGTGTGACACATTCTGGGAACTGCAAGTAGTTGAGTGTGCCTGAGGAAGCCGGGTAGTTTGTCAGAGAATCCTGCCCTCCCTGATACCACATGCCCAGATAGGGGAAGGATTTCTCCTCAGAGACTGCAAGCCGTCCACACTCTGTTCTTCTCCAGCAGGACTCTTTTCTTACCACGTCCTTATATGGACCACACTTCAAAGGACTAAATAAATTTACTAACTTTGGGTTGTTTTATATGTAAGCTTATGAGAATAGAGATGAATTACAAGTATAGCTTTTTGTGACTTGTTCCAGACACCATTAGGCAAGGAAGCATCTCTTCCAGGCATTTCTCATTGCTGCCATTTAATCTAGAAGAAGTTATGAATTCTGCAGTCATGATCTTTCTAGAATTTTTGAAAGTAAGAACCAGCCTACAATAGCTGTTTTTAAAAGAATAATAATATATTTGCTCATGATAAAATTAAACCATGACAGACAATGTAAAGTGACCAGTACATGTCCTACCCCAAGTGCAACTTTCCAGCTTCATTCCCCAAAGGTTTCCACTGTCCAGAGTTTTCTGTGCCCTTCCAGAAAGTTTCTCTACCTATTAAAGCATGCTTCTCTGTGTGTGTGTACGTGTGCTCTTTTGCACTGGACACAAATGAGAGCATGTTTAAATACCATTGTATAATCTGTTTCTTTTCCACTTAACAATATATCGTGGACATATTCCCAATGATGCACATATATATTTGCCTTGTTTTTTTTAATAGTTGGAATAGTTTCTCGTTGTGTGGAAGTACCATAATTTTTGGACTAAGTAAGGGACTTGAAGGAACTTTCCAGACTTTTCATTACAAACAGTGCTGAAATGAGCACAGTATTTATTAACTGCATGCCAGACCCTTACTCTACCCTGGTAATGCAGAGGCGAGCTACACCAACATGGGCCTTGTCCACATAGAGCTTACATATTTGTAGGTTTGTGCAAGTATATCCATAGGATAATTCTTAGCAGTGGAAATGTTAGGCTCCAGGGTACAGTGTATATCATTTTTATAGATATTAATGAATTACCAGCCAAAAATGCTGCACTAACCTTACATTTCATTAATTTGTCAACAGTTCTTTACTGAAACTTAAAATGTGAATCTAAACCAGCCCTAAATTGATTATAGCATACAACTACCTGAAATCAAAAGGAATAATAGTCTAATAAGAACTCACAAATATGTAGGAGTTTCTTTTGGAGTTTTGGAGGGGATGAAGGAGCATTTTTCATTTCTGAGATGAATGTACAAACAATTTCCCTGAGACAGTTCTGTTTGCCGATGGCCTCCGTTGATGTGGCCACCTGACTGTGATTAGGAAGGCGCCCCCTCTGGCCTCTGAGCCCCTGGGGGGGGCCTTTCCCTTGGGTGTGGAGAAAAGAATACCTTCTTTGATAAGGAGTATTCTTCTTTCCTCCTTAATTTCTATTACGGAAATTTTTTAAAACATGCAAAAATTATCAATACATGGCCAATCTTATTTCATCTACTCTCAAGTTATTTTGAAGCAAATCATTATTGAAAAAAATTTCCAGCAACCCAGACCATCAGCAAAGGAAACAGTGTCCTAGGAAAGTTGTTTTCACATTCATTTTTGGAATAAAAAATGCTCCTTCATCCTCCATCTCTGGCAATTATTTCAATGAATTTTTAAAAATATGGAATAGGAGATCACCACACATGTCTGTCTTAACAAGTCTTCTTTATGGATTCAGATAATGTTTCAGTTTTAGATACTGGCCCTAATACGCTAAGAGCCAGTAAACTTCTGTCACAAGCGTACCACTATAGAAAGGGATGGTAAGACACATTACGTACGTGACTTTTAAGAATGATTTCAGTGACCTCAGGAGATTTCATGTAATCACAAAGCCCAAGGATTTATCATTTTGCAACATGTGTATTTTGATTGTTGCAATAACAGGCATGGAGTGGAAAAGAGAAGGATGAGGTGTAAAGGGCCTTTTCATGGCGTCTAGAACAGTAGTCCTCAACTTAGGTTGCATATTAGAATCACCTGGGGAGCTTTTAAAAATTCTGATACCCAGGGCTACTCCATTCAATTAGTTCAGAATCTCTGGGGTGGGTCCCAGGCATCAGCTTTTTAAAAAATTTCCCAGATGATTCCTACGTGCAGCCAGGTTTGAAAACTTATGATTTTTCTGTGGAAAGTGTGGTCTTTGAGCTTATTAGAAAGGCAGAATCTCAGGCCTCACCCCAGACCTACTGAATTAGAGTCTGCATTTTAACAAGATCCAAGGTCATTCTCTGGATAATAAAGTGTGAGAAGCTCTGACTTAGATGCAGGGGTTAGTAAACATTTTCTGTAAAGGGCCATACAAGAAACACTGCAGGCTTTGTGGGCCACATGGTGTCTGTTATAAGTTCTCAGCCCTGCCACTGTAGTATAAAAGCAGCCACAGACAATATGTAAATGAATGAGCATGAGTGTGTTCCAATAAGATCTTATTTACAAGAAGAGATGGTTTGCCAACCCTTTATCATAGCACACAGGCATATTTAGAAACAGCCCCCCTTTTGTTTTTTGGTGAGGAAGATTTGCCCTGAGCTAACATCTGTGCCAAGCTTCCCCTATTTTGTATGTGGGACGCCACCACAGCATAGCTGACAAGGGTGTAGTCCACAGCCAGGACCGGAACCCACGAACCTGGGCCACTGAAGCAGAGTGCACGGAACTCAACCACTACACCACCGGGCTGGCCTAGAAACAACCCATTGTCATAATAATTCAATTAAAAACTTTAACAAAAAGCACCCATGATAAACAATATGAATTAAGTGAAATAACTTGAATTTTACCTAAATTGAAAAATATATTGAGAAACAGTGTAGAGTAAGATGTAAATAATTCTACTTCTTTTTACATTTAGTTTCAATTGCTCACCACAAATTCACAAGAAAATAATTTTGGTCTATGTTAACCAATCCTGAGGTCCTCACTAATAGAAAAAAATTTTTACTTAGGAAATGTGTGTGTGTGGGGGGGTCTGGCCCTGTGGCTGAGTGGTTAAGTTCATGCACTCTGCTTTGGCAGCCCAGGGTCTCACTGGTTCGCATCCTGTGCACTGACCTAGCACCGCTCATCAGGCCATGCTGAGGTGGTGTCCCACATAGAGGAACTGGAAGAACCGACAACTGGAATATACAACTATGTACTGGGGGGCCTTGAGGAGAAGAAGAAAAAAAAAAAAGAAGATTGGCAACAGATGTTAGCCGAGGGCCAATCTTTTGAAATAAAAAAAGGAGATGTGTGCAAATATGCATGTGTAAAAGGTACATGGTTTTTAAATAAAACTTAATGATTTATAAATCTGTGAGAAAGGGACACAAAATGTCTTTTGTGGTATACTGAAAGTAGTACACTGAAATTTTGTAATATGGAATTTTTAAAAGAAACATTAAAGATATAATACCTAGTTTTAAGACTAATTTTTACGTGTCGTATCTGCACAGTTCTCATGGCCTCTGGAAGAATAGTTTTGTAATACATGTTGGAACTTCACTCGTTTGTCAATGATGTGAGTGACTGACAACATATTAAGCCCTGGGCTGCAGCATTTGCTGATTTCTGTATTACAGATACTTCTACCAGGGCTGATGTTAACCTACCAACCTGACGTCATTGAACGTGGAGCTGGGAACAGATGGGCAGTGACACACCGTGATATAGTATTTCCATAATCTCAAGAGGAGAGATAAGAGGAAAATGTAGTAAAATAATTAAGAAGTGATTGGTTTTGAGTATTGCTCTTGTGTTTAATGCAAGTTATTTAATTGTAAGTATATATAATTTAATTTTCAAATTGCTGTTTACCAACTGGCTCATAAAACTCATCACAATTTAACAATCAGCTTTAAGGGCCAGCACAGCAAATACAGAAATAGTTTATTCCTTTATTTCCCAAACTACTATTTTAAAAATATGATTTACTCTGAAGGACACAGGAAGTGTTTGGTACTTACCAAGAAGAGGAGGCAGTGGAGGCAATGTAGGTAACTTAATGAGCCCCAAAAGTTTCCCTCCAAAGATGGCACAATAGAACAGGATTATAATTCCAAATAGGTTTCCTCCAGGAAGACATTCACTGCCAGTAATTGACCACACTACAGCCCACAGAAGAACAAGGATGGTAACTGAAATAAACCAGGAAAACTTCTATCAATAAGTTGTCATATGTCGGTTTTGATATAATCTAAAAGTTTTTAAAAATAAATACTGAATACACATACAAATATTTACAACCATGTGTAAGTTTTGAAGAACACCAGTGATATGAACAACTGGGTAATTACCAACCATCTGAAGAAATAGGATACTACCAGTGCCTTGAAGGCACCTCTGTGTTCCTCTTAATCCCATCCCCCATCGCCTTCCACACTGCTACAACTACTACCTTGAACTTTTTTCTTTTTACCATTCCCTTATTATTCTTTTTAATTTTACTATAAATATATCAGTAGTTAATAAAAAGAGAAACAATCACTATCTTTAACCTCTTCACAGGAGCATGAGAATACTTGAACAACCACACTCCCCTATTTTAGCTCTGCCTTGAATTAAACATTATCATTGTTTCTCTTCTATGTTGACGTTTGTTTAGAATTACTCAGATACTTACCTTTTTGGGGGGGACATCATTCATTGTGGCACCTCAAACCTTTCCTCTGGGACAATCATCTGGTTACCTGAAGTATTTGCTTTAGTAGAGGCATTTCTGTTAGAATGCAAAATATGTTTCCCTGTTTCAAAAACCTTGTGTTCTACAAAATCAGACACTGAAAACAAAAAGACTTATGGGAAAAACAGAGTTGGAGCAGACGACCCAAAACTCAAAACTCAAAACTTGTGACCAAAGCACTAAAAAACAGTAACAATTCTAATACAGTATCAGCACAGTTAAATCTCTACTGACATCGCATCTAAAGTCAGTCTCTTCTTTGCAGACTTAAACCCTGGAACCACACTTCCTTTTTCCCGAGATGTAGAATCTTGAGGGCATTTGCTTTAAATAGAGAGCAGCTCCATCAAAATCTTATGCAGATTGTAGCTTATTCATCAAACAAAGGTTTGTTTGTTTTTAACTGAGGGAAAAGTGTTGGCAGCTTCTTCACCTGTACTGTCAGCTTCTTCATCCACGTGTGGTTTCATTAGATAGCTTAACATTGTGGGAAGTTTCAAAAGTCTTTGAAGCCCCTAAACCAGCAACTAACTGCCCAAAAAGAACGCACTTTCACAGAGATTTCAGCTTTTTAAAAGGTCCTCAAGTTGATAAGGCTTTATCTTTAATTGTAAGAAAACATCTATCTGATTTTTGTTTTCAATTCACTTTGTATTCACTTGCTATTGCTTGATGATGAAAAATACTAAGGTGACAGGAAAAATTATGTACAAAAATGCAAATTCCATCTGGCACTCACACAATTCCCTATTTACCATCGCATAAGAGCTAATTGATGGTACAGAAACTCTCTGTAGCAAAGCATGTTATGTTTCTCATAAGGCTCTGTTGGTAGTAAAGTCTTAGTTTTGTCTGAAATTATCTTCATTTTCATTCTTAAGACAGAGTTTTTCTGCATATACAATTCTAGGTTGAGAGTTACTTTCTCTCAGGTCCTTGAAAATATTACTCTTTGGCTTTCTGGCTTTCATTGCTGCTTTTACGTCTAATTTCTGCTTTTTTAGGGAATTCTTTTTCTTTGGCTGTTTTTAAGATTTTTTCCTTTTCTTTGGTTTTCTGCAATTTCAGTTTGATGTATTTAGGTATGACTTCCTTTCGGTTTGCTTGGGATTTAAGTTTTTCACTAATTCTGGAAAATTCTCAGTCTTCATTTCTTCAAATATTTCCTCTTCTCCATTCTCTATTCTCTTTTTCTGGAACTAAGATCAGACCGTCATACTCTTCTCCATGTTGCTATCCCTCATTTTCACATTTTCCATCTTTGTGTGAACTGCATTCTAGATAATCTCTTCAGATCTCTTACTAGTTCACCAATTCTCTTGTCACTTAACCCACTGCTTCATCTATCCACTGAGTTTTACATTTCAATTACTGTACTATATCTTTCATTTCTAGAAATTCGACTTGGTCGTTAGCAAAATGTTTATTTTTTAAAAATAGTTCCTTGTTTTGTACTTATATTTGCTATCTCCTCTTTAATTTCTTTACAGATACCAAAAATATTTTCTATTCTATTTTCTGATAATGCAAATTTTTGAAATCTCTGTTTCCTTGTGCATGTTGTGATCTTTTAAAATTTGTTGTGACAGTGACCTCTTCCTTGGAACTTTACCTTTGGGGATTGTTGGAACCTTAGGTTGAATGTGAGTTTTCCTGGATCGGATCTGCATTTGCTTCTACCATGTGCTTAGAAGCTTCCAATCTGGGATCACTTTTAGATATATTTTCAGCTTGTGTTTTTTATGTGAATTTGGAGCACAGATCAGCATGGAGTTACACATTTTTAGTGGGACGCTCCTCTCCCCCAGCCAGCACCATAGTTGAGATAGGTGTGGGTGCAGGCCCCATCTGCAGCTGCCACGCTGGGCTCCAGCTTTGTGTGGGTGAGGGAGGATGAATGCTCCTGAGACTTCTGCCCACCTGGACCAGCTCCAGCGCAGCCCCCTATGCTCTCAGGGCCTCAGAATGACTCTCAAGCTCACAGGTGTTTTGCAGAAGCCTCCAGGGTGAAGGCCAGCTTGAGTGCATATTTATCTCCTCTGCTCAGTTTGGTTTTGGTGTCCAATGACTTCCTGTTTTCTTCACAGAAAAAAGGTACATTTAAAAAGACTTAAAATACTGTTTTCATCTTGGCATAAGTGAGAGAATTGTTCACTGAATCTTGTCTACCATACTGCTAGAGACTGAATCTAATGCCCCAGTTTTTACATCCTCACAGAATTCTTCCTGATTTTCTAGGCTTATGATGATGTTATAATGAAATAAATAACTTAAGGCCTTCAGTATTTTCCAGTTGGCTATAGGGGCTGAAATTTCTATACAGTATTGAAGGTATAATGGGAAAGTAGGAATTACCAGCTACTAAATTTTACTGTATCACAGCATGAACCTGATTTTATACTAAATTCAGCAAGGTAGTTTTCTACTTCAAGACCACTTTTAAAAAAAATCTCTAATTTTCCTTTCCTCTCCCATACTCAAAATTCAGTTCTAAATACACAGTAAATATATGTGTATAAGGTTTCTCTAAATCATCTTTAATTTAGTTAATAATTTACTTCTCATTTATGATTTTGGAAAATCATTTTTTCACATGTAAGATTGACTTCTTAAGACAAATACTTATGTATTCTAAATGGGCACAGGAAGGAGTACAGGAGAAAGCCCTCTTGTGAGCCTCAGGAACAGAAGTACAGAAAACAAGAGAAGAGGCGCTCACACACGTGAGTCCACTTCTCAGGCAGCTGATGGACAACGATTACAGAACTCAAAACAGTGAGTCTCCAGACCACATCGTTCATTTACACCTTTCCTATGTCAATCTGTATCAGTTTTCCTGTAAATGTTTTAACTAGAAATGTGCCATAATTTGAAGGGTAAAAGTTTAAAAAAATAATAAAAAGGACAGAAAAGGTATTAAATTATCTGTTGCCTTATGAACTAGTGTACATTTTGGAACCTGGTTTTCTCCATGTGTTTTAAATAAAGTTTGAGATTTTTTTCTCATGCTAGTTTAGAAAATTAACTAATTTCAGTAAAAACATATTCAGAGTCTAAAGTATAACATACCATTGTTCCAGTTGAGAATGGTAAAATGTCTTTCATTTTCATTTCGTGAGCTTCAGAGCGTACATACACACACAGGTACATTCACACACTTCTTTTTTGAACAAAAAACAGCATTACTGAATCTGAACATCCATTTATTAATCAAATTGATATCAGCTTAATGTTTGGCTGCCTCCAAAGACCAAATCCATTCCTAAAAGACAAATATACCCCAACTCTAACAATATCCAAAATTGTGCTGAGATAAATTCTCAAGGAAAAATCTTCCAAATATTTTGTTTTTTTAAAATTGAGATTCATAATAGTTTGCATCATTGTGAAATTTCAGTTGTACATTATTTCTTGTCTGTCACCACATAAGTGCTTCCCTTCATCTCGTGCCCACCCTCCAGCCCCCTTCCCCTGGTAACCACTGAACTATTTTCTTTGTCCGTGTGTTTGTTTATGTTCTGCATATAAGTGAAATCATATGGTGTTTGTCTTTCTTAGTCTGGCTTATTTCGCTTAGCAAATAATACCCTGCAGGTCCATCCATGTTGTTGCAAATGGGAAGATTTTGTCTTTTTATGGCTTAGTAGTATTCCATTGTATATATGTACCACATCTTCTTTATCCAGTCATTGGTCGTTGGGCACTTGGATTGTTTCCATGTTTGGCTATTGTGCATAGCGCTGCAATGAACACAGGGGTGCATATGTTACTTTGGATTGTTGATTTCAAGTTGTTTGGGTAGATACCCAGTAGTGGCATAGCTGGGTCACATGGTAGTTCTATTTTTAGTTTTTTGAGGAATCTCCATACTGTCTTGCATAGTGGCTGCACCAGTTTGCATTCCCGCCAGCAGTGGATGAGGGTTCCCTTTTCTCTACATCCTGTCCAACATTTGTTGTTTTTGGTCTTGGCAATTACAGCCATTCTGACTGGTGTAAGGAGATATCTCATTGTAGTTTTGATTTGTATTTCCCTAACAATTAGTGATGTTGAGCGTCTTTTCACGTGCCTGTTGGCCATCTGTATATCTACCTTTGAAAATGTCTGTTCATATCCTCTGCCCACTTTTTGATCGGGTTGTTTGTTTTTGTTGAGGTGTGTGAGTTCTTTATGTACTTTGGATATCAACCCCTTGTTTGATAAATGATTTGCAAATATTTTCTCCTAGTTGGTGGGTTGTCTTTTCATTTTGTTGATGGTTTCCTTTGCTTTGTAGAAGCTTTTTAGTCTGATGTAGTCCCATTTGTTACCTTTTTCTTTTGTTCCCCTTACCCGAGTAGACACGGTATTCAAAAAGATGTGGCTAAGACCAAAGTCAAAGAGTGTACTGCCTGTTTTTTCTTGTAGGGGTTTTACGGTTTCAGTTCTTACATTCAAATCTTTAATCCATTTGGAGTTAATTTTTGTGTGTGGTGAAAGATAATGGTCTACTTTCATTCTCTTGCATGTAGCTGTCCAGTTTTCCCAACACCATTTATTGAAGAGACTTTCCTTTCTCCATTCTTTGCTCCTTTGTCAAAGATTAACTGTCCATAGATGTGTGGTTTTATTTCTGGGCTTTCAATTTTGATCCATTGATCTGTTTGTTTTGGTGCCACTACCACGCTGTTTTGATTACTGTAGCTTTGTAGTATGTTTTAAAGTCAGGGTTGTGATACCTCCAGCTTTGTTCTTTTTTCTCAGGATTGCTTTGGCTATTTGGGGTCTTTTGTTGTTTCATATAAATTTTTGAATTCTTTGTTCTATTTTTGTGAAGAATGTCATTGGGATTCTGATTGGGATTCCACTGAATCTGTAGATTGCTTTAGGTAGTATGGACATTTTGACTATGTTTCTTCTTCCAACCCATGTGCATGGAAAATCTTTCCATTTCTTTACATCTTCCTCAATTTCTTTCAGTAATGACTTATAGTTTTCAGTGTACACATCTTTCACCTACTTGGTTAAGTTTATTTCTAGGTATTTTATTCTTTTTCTTGCAGCTGTAAATGGGATTGTATTCTTGATTTCTTTTCCTGCTAGTTCATTGTTAGCGTATAGGAATGCAACTGATTTTTTAAAATTGATTTTGTACCCTGCAACTTTGCTGTAGTTGTTGATTATTTCTAGGAGTTTTCTGGTGGATTCTTTAGGGTTTTCTATATATAGAATCACATCATCTACAAATAGTGAAAGTTTCACTTCTTCCTTTCCAATTTGGATTCCTTTTCTTTTTCTTGCCTAACTGCTCTGGCCAAAACCTCCAGTAATATGTGGAATAAGAGTGGTGAGAGTGGGCACCATTGTCTCGTTCCTGTTCTCAGAGGAATGTCTTTCAGTTTTTCCCCATTGAGTATGATGTTGGCTGTGGGTTTGTCATATATGGCCTTTATTATGTTGAGGTAATTTCCTTTAATACCCATTTTATTGAGAGTTTTTATCATAAATGGATGTTGGCTCTTGTGAAATGCTTTCTCTGCATCTATTGAGATGATCATGTGATTTTTATTCCTCATTTTGTTAATGTGGTGTATCACACTGATTGATTCATGGATGTTGAAGCATCCCTGCATCCCTGGAATGAATCCCACTTGATCATGGTGTATGATTCTTTTAATGTATTGCTGTATTCAGTTTGCCAATATTTTGTTGAGGATTTTTGCATCTAAGTTCATCAGTGATATTGGCATGTAGTTTTCCTTCTTCGTGTTGTCTTTGTCTGGTTTTGGTATCAGGGTAATGTTGGCCTCACAGAATGTGTTAGGAAATGTTCCCTCTTCTTCAATTTTTCAGAATAGTTTGAGGAGAATAGGTACTAAATCTTCTTTGAATGTTTGGTACAATTCTCCAGAGAAGCCATCTGGTCTTGGACTTTTGTTTTTTGGGAAGTTTATGATTACTCTTTCAAGCTCTGTACTTGTGATTGGTCTGTTCAGATTCTGTTTCTTATTGATTCAGTTTTGGGAGGTTATATGAGTATAGGAATCCATCCATTTCTTCTAGGTTATCAAATTTGTGGGCATACAGTTTTTCACAATAGTCTCTTATAATCCTTTGTATTTCTGCCGTATCTGTTGTAATTTCTCTTTCATTTCTAATTTTATTTATTTGAGCCTTCTCTCTTTTTTTCTTGTTGAGTCTGGCTAAGGTTCTGTCAATTTTGTTTATCTGCTCAAAGAACCAGCTGTTAGATTCATCAATCCTTTTTACTGCTTTTTTAGTCTATATTTCATTTATTTCTGCTTTGATGTTTATTATTTCCCTCCTTCTGCCGACTTTGGGCTTTATCTGTTCTTCTTTTTCTAGCTCTGTTAGCTGTATGTTAAGATTACTTATTTGAGATTTTTCTTGCTTGTTGAAGTGGGCCTGTGTTGCTATGAATTTCCCTCTCATGACTGCTTTTGCTGCATCCCATAAGAATTGGTATGTTGTATTTTCATTTTCATTTGTCTCCAGTTATTTTTTAATTTCCTCTTTGATTTCTTCAATGATCCAATGGTTGTTCAATAGCATGTCCACATATTTCCGACTTTCCCAGTTTTGTTCTTGTGGTTGATTTCTAGCTTCCTAGCATTGTGGTCAGAAAAGATGGTTGGGATGATTTCAATCTTCTTGAATTTATTGAGGCTGCCTTGCTATCCAACATATGGTCTATCTTTGAGAATGTTCCATGGGCACTTGAGAAGAACGTATATTCCGCTGTTTTTGGATGGAATGCTCTATATATGTCCATTAACTCCATCTGGTCAAGTGTTTCATTTAAATCTGCAATTTCCTTGTTGAATTTCTGTCTGGATGATCTGTCCCTTGAAGTAAGTGTGGTGCTGCGGTCCCCTACTGTGATTGTGTTGCTCTTAATTTCTCCCTGTAGGTCTGTTAATAATCGCTTTATGTACTTTGGTGACCCTGTGCTAGGTGCATATATATTAATAAGTGTTATGTCCTCTCGATGGAATTTCCCTTTTATCGTTAAATACTGCCCCTCCTTGTCTCTCATTGTCTTTTTTAACTTGAAGTCTGCCTTGTCTGATAAAAAGTATGGCAACCCCTGCTTTCTTTTGTTGGCCATTAGCTTGAAGTATTGTCTTCCATCCCTTCACTCTAAGCCTATGTTTGTCTTTGTAGCTGAGGTGCGTTTCCTGGAGGCAGCATATTGTTGGGTCTTGTTTTTTAATCCATCCAGCTACTCTATGTCTTTTGATTGGAGAGTTCAGTCTATTTACATTTAGAGAGATTATTGTTATATGAGGGCTTAATGCTGCCATTTTATCTCGTTTTCTAGTTGTTCTATGATTCCACTGTTTCTCTTCCTTTCCATTTCTGACTGCCATTTCATTTTGTTGGTTTTCCAAGAGGGATTTCTCAGTTCTCTCTCTTTGTGAATTGTGGTTTTGCTCTGATTTTTTTGTTTAGTGGTTACCGTGAGGATTGTATGAAAGATATTGGAGATGAGACAGTCCATTTTCTCATAGCCTCTTATCGCCATTAACCTAAGCAAGTTCCTTCCATTTCCTCTCCCCTTCTGGGTAATTGCTGTTACACAATGTTCTGTTTTTAATTTCCTGAGTTTGTGGCTAAGTTGAAGTGTTTATCATTGCTTCTGATGCTTTCTTTCCCTTTCTCTTTTAAGTTGTAATTGAGTCTTTACCTTCCTATTCTGGTAGAGAGCTGCAGGTTTCTGATCATGTCTGTCTATTTACCTTCTTGCTCAGAGCTTTGTAGACCTTTGCCTTTTTGTTGCCAGTGTGAGGGCATCTTTAATTATTTCTTGTAGGGGAGGTCTGGTGGCAGTGAACTCCCTCAGCTTTTGTTCATCCAGGAAAGCTTTCACTTCTCTATTGTATCTGAGGAAAAGTTTTGCTGGATAGAGTATTCTTGGCTGAAAGTTTTTGTCTTTCAGTATTTTGAATATATTATTCCATTCTCTCCTAGCCTGTGAGGTTTCTGCTGAGAAATCTGCTGAAAGCCTGACGGGGCTTCCTCTGTAGGTTATCTTCTTGTACCTTGCTGCTCCTAATATTCTTTGTTTATCCCAAACTTTTGCCGTTTTTACTATTATATGCCTTGGAGAGGGTCTTTTCACATTGATAAAGTTGCGCATACGATTAACTTCATTTATCTGTAAATCTGAAACCATCCCCATGTTTGGGAAGTTCTCAGCAATTATTTCTTTGAATAAGCTCTCTGCTTCTTTCTCCCTCCCTTCTCCCTCTGGGATACCTATAATCCTTATGTTGCTTTTCCTAATTGAGTCAGATATTTCTTGAAGAATTCCTTCATTTTGAAAAAATCTTAGTTCTGTCTCCTCCTCCACCTGTAGAATTTTTACATTTTTATCCTCAAGAAGACTAATTCTTTCCTCCATAAGATCAATTCTATTTCTTAATGATTCTAGATTATTATTTGTGTTTTTCATATCCAGAATTTCTGCTTGATTTTTTTTATAGTTTTAATCTCTTTGGTGAAGAGATCCATTTTGTTGCTGGGCTCCTTGAACTGTCTTTCTGTGTTTTCTTGTAAATCGTTGAGTTTCCTTATGATGGCTATTTTGAATTCTCGGTCATTTAGCTTGTATATTTCTGTATCTTCCATGTTGGTTTCTGGAGAATTGTCATTTTCCTCCTGGTCTGAATTGTTGCTGCAGTTTCTCATGGTGTTTGATGAACTAATCTTTTGTTGTGGCATTTGTGGTATTCTTAGGATGCAGATTCCCCCTGTTACCGCTAGCGGGGAGCAGGAGTAGTGTTTCTGGCCGTACCCCATCTGCTGGAAGCTGTGGGGGTATTATGGGTGCTTGCCCCAGCCTGGGATGCATTCAGGCACTTGTGTGGACTGTCCTTGTCAGGCGGGGCTTCCTCACTAGGCTAGGGCCACTCTTTGGTGCCTCAGGGGCACTCTGAGCTCCCCCTCTCCACCGGAAAGTGATCACCAGTGGGCTCAAAGCTACCTCACCTATTCCCACAGCTGCCTGGGACATGTTCCCTCTTTGGGAGCACTCATGTGTGCCTGGAAGTGTTTGTCCCAGCACAAAAATCTGCTGAGGTCCCTTATGATCCACAGTCCGTGGTGCTACTGAGCTTGGTGGGCAGGGCTTCCAGGCAGAGACCTGAGCTATGGCTGCTCCTTGACAGCCCTGGGGCATGGTGGGCTCCCCCTCCCCACCAGGAAAGTAAGTGCATGTGGGTTCAAAGCTGCCACACCTATTCCCACAGTTGCCTGGACTGGTTACCTCTTTGGGAGCACAGCTGCACTGTGAGCATTCATGCACACCTGCGAAGTATTTGCCCCAGCTTGGAAATCTGCTGAGGTCCCTGTTTACGATCTGCAGTCCGTGGGGCTGCTGAGCTTGGTGGTCAGGGCTTCCCTGCTGGGACCTGGGCTATGGCTGCTCCTTTACCGCACAGGGGTGTGGTGGGCTCCCTCTCTCCACTGGGAGATCAACCACGAGTGCAGGCTAAGGGTTACCGCCGCCTCCTCTTATGGTTGCCCTGCTGCGTGTTCCCACTTTCCAGGTGCTTGCACCAGGTTGGAGTGTTCGTGTTGCATGCACAGGGTTAGCGGGGAGAACAGGGTGTGCTCACCTGTCTCCATCACTTCCTGGGGGGCCAGTCCACCCACCCTCAGATTTATAGCTGCGTGTGTCTCTCAGGCATCCTGTTGTGCTGTGTGGGTTTCCTCTGTTGGTCAGTAAGTGTCCATTTAGTTATAACTCAAAAGGGAGAGCGAGGAAGGGACTAGCTCACTCAGCCATATTGCTGACGTCACTCCTCCCAAATGTTTTAAGTAATAGCAGCTCTATGGGAATAAATTGAATTGCAAACGAGGATTCTTCCTTATAAAATGATGTGACATTTGGAAGTGTAGCTGTGTTGGCTTAAACCTTAGTTGCATTACTTAACAGTAATAACAACCAACATTTATGTAATGCTTTTCTGTTTACAACTGATTTCTCAATCACTTTTCTCATTGGAGGTCTAACATAATCCTGTGAGATTACTCTGACGCAGAAGAGGAAAAGGTCCTTGATCTCTGCTCTTTTCCTCTTTCTGACAGCTGGAATGGTGGTGACCACAGTGCTCTTGGAAGCCCTCCATGTTGAAGATGGTGGAGCTTTTCAGCCTGGGCCCCTAGTGACTGTGTGGAATAAAGACACATACCATTGTGAATTGTTCACCCAGTAACTTTTTTTTTTCTTTTCAGAAGGGAAGCCCACCCGTTTCTACTCTCCCCTTTTTTTCTTTAAGATTTTATTTTTCCTTTTTCTCCCCAAAGCCTCCTGGTACATAGTTGTGTATTTTTAGTTGTAGGTCCTTCTAATTGTGGCATGTGGGACGCCGCTCAGTGTGGCTTGATGAGTGGTGCCATGTCTGCACCCAGGATCTGAACTGGTGAAACCCTGGGCCACCAAAGTGGGGCTTGCCAACTTAACCTCTCGGCCATGGGGCCGACCCCTCTTTTTTTTTTAAATATGGTTTTAAGGTATCCTTTTTTTGGTGAGAAAGATTGGCCCTGAGCTACCATCTGTTGCCAATCTTCCTCTTTTTTCTTGTTTTTTTCCTCCTCAAAGCCCCAGTACGTAGTTGTATATCCTAGTTGAAGATCTTTCTAGTTCTGCTGTGTGGGACGCTGCCTCAGCATGGCTGGATGAGGGGTGCTACGTCTGCACCCACGATCCGAATGGTGAAACCCTGGGCTGCTGAAAGGGAGCATGTGAACTTAACCAGTACACCACCTGGCTGACCCCACCTAGTAGTTTTTATGTGTGAGAGAAATAAACTTCTTTTTGTCCTTTAAACCATATTATTTGAAATCTTTCATTATATGACAACTTCATCTTTTACCATCTTTCTGAATTCACCCGTACCATTTACATACCATTTGTTATCACTCTATCCAGTAAACCATGTGGAGGCAAGCAAATGTTTGTCTCAGTCTTTGCAAATGAGTTGATTCAGTTGGTGTTTCCTGCAGCCTTTTTTCACTGCTACTCAATAGGTTACTTCCTTCTGTTGGTTCATTTCCCTCTGTACCTTTGAGGTTCATAACTGTCTCCTCCTGTGTTTAAAGCAATTAAAAAAATACTTAAAACTGTACATTTGCTGTCCATTTTTATACTCACTGAGCCACCACATCACGAATAAAATTTCCATTATTAGAATTAAGGGTAACAGTTCATAGGGGAAATATACAGCTTCATTTCTAGCTAATCAGCTACTGCTTGGAACAAGAACTCTCTTAGGGGTGTTTACCACTGAGTCACTATTGTAGCATTATAAATGCCTGAGTCACATACAATGTCATTACATTTGCAATACTGTTTAAAAATTAGCCTATTTAAGATATGATTCAAAGCAATAGTTGGTAAATATATCAAAGTGGTTCAGAAAAAAAATAACTATCTGTGATGAAAAACAATTCACATTCATTCATCTACTTAAATTTAAGCAATAAAAACAGAGAGGGAAGAAACCAGAAGCATTCTAGGGTTTAGGCTGCGAACACAAAGCATTTCACAGGCTCTCTATTTCTGCAGTTTTATGTAGGGCTAGCTGCTAAAATGACTGGGAAAATTGGTAGTCACACCTACTGTACAAGCTTGGGGATTAAGAATGGGAGAATTGTTAACTGAGTGACAGAGAACGAAGAGGACACGTTGCTATCATAGATTTGGAAGTCCCTTCCTTAAGGAAATGGTTGAGACGGTCTACACTTGATCACAGATTTACCTGGGTTTCTTGATCCGTAGAGGCTATGTTATTCATCTCTGTGGATGGTGCCAAATCTTCATGTTCAATTGTCTTATCTTCATTCTCCATGATTGATAATTAAGAGTAAGATGATAGAGGGAAAAGGAACAAGATCTGTTCTGAAGGAGAAACAGTATAGATATAGAATAGCAATTTGGGATTTAAATAAATGAATCAGACAGCAATTTGAGCCATTTAAAGGAATGAATTGTACTTATTTTTCCCCTTAGAACTCTGAATGGCTAAGATATTTTAGATTATTCTTAACTTTCAATTGCTAATCTTTTCTTTGATTACAATATATTATCCTATTGCTTATCTACCTTTTTATCTCTCTTAAAAAAGCCCTTGTTGACCATCATATGTTCATGATTTCTCTCCCATCCTGTTTTTTGAGTTATACTTTACACATTCCAGGCAATATTACTGTTAAATTGTCCTCTGTAATGGGCCAACTTGATGAAGCAGGAAAGCTCCAGGTAATTTTCCAATGTTGATAGAGGAAATGAGTCACCAAAGAGAAATCTATGGACTCCATCATTTTCAGAGAAACCAGAGTCACTAATTCCTGCCTGGCTCTTACTTCTGAATTAAAGTAAAAAAATACAACATTGATTGAGTAGCCACAATGTCTTAGACACTATAAGTGCTATGGTAGTCTCCTGCTGGTTATTATGGGTAACTCAAAGATTGCCAAAACACATTCTTTGTTTTCCATAGGCTTATGGTATGCCAGGAAACATAAACTTATACCAAGTAACTAAAAACTTGTAGGGCAGACCTACAAGGTTGGCTTCGTAAACACCCACTTCAACCTTTTCTCCCCTGGCTGCCCAGGCTATAGAGGCTGAAAAGCCACATAATCCAATTCTTAGCCATGTTTGCAGCTAGAGGTAGCCATGTGTCCCAGCTCTATGTAATGAGACATAAGTGGGAGTCCCTGGGAAGGGCTTTCATTCCCAAATAATAAGGGAAGGACTTTTGAGAATCATACTGTTTACTTTTCACCTCTAACATTTCCCTTTCTCCTTCCTTGGATGTAGATACACTACCTGGGGGACAGCAGCCCTCTTTCCACCAAGAGAATAAAAAGCCTTATACCAAAGAGAGTACAGAAGTGGAGTGGGTTCCCTGATGACATCCTTGAGTTGCTGCATCAGTCTTGGGCTGCCAAGCTTTGAGGTAATGGTTTAAACCACTATTAGTCAAGTTTTCTTTTTACTAGTAACCAAAGTTATTCCTAATGCAACATGTATGATGAATATTATAGTAGAGGTACAAACTACAAACCTAGGTAGGACCAAAGGAAAAATTATGTAAGATAAGGGAAAATCTAATTCAACACATATTTAAGTGCCTAATATGTGCCAGGCACTATGCTAGGCCATAAAGACAAAGATTAATTAGACAGGACTCCTGCCTCAAGGAATCATTTTCTGTTTAACAAAGTGCCAAGATGTTTGAATTTAAAATTTCAAAGAAAATTATATCCTTTCCACCACGACCACCATCACCACCACCATTTTTCTTCCTTACAAAACACAGTGTTAGCCAGAAAGGCATCTCAAAGAACCTTCAGCTTGATTTTTATTATGTATAATAAACATATGCATATATGATGACATATTATATATATGTATATATAATTTTTTGAATTAAAAAACTTACTCCAAAATTTAGACTCATAATGAGAAAGAACAGCATTTTGACAGGAAAATGTTGGGCTCAGAAAACCCTTGTCTTAAGGGCATAGAAGCATGAAAGCCAGTGGGGTGTGAGGGAAACTTTGCTGCTCCCACTTTGCATGTAGGAGGAGGCTGAGAGTAACGGGGGAGGAGGGTAGAGATTTGGAATATCACGTCCAAAACCATGGGGCTTGGCCTTTACCCTCTGTAGAGAATGACCCTTCATCTCAGAGTAAGTGACCAGGTCTGCTGGCTCTGGAGTTGGACAAACCTGGGTCTGAAGTTCAGCTCCATCATATACCAAATCGCTTAGCCTCTTTCTAACTAATTCCTTATCTACAAAATGGAGACGAGTAGTTCCAACCATGCACACGATAAGCATCCAACAGTGTTGGTTATAAGCCACTCATATTCCTTCTCTCTAATTATCATAAATCTCTAAGAATCCTTCTGCTTTTCCTATTAACCTTGAAGAATTTATTACTTAAGCCCATTGATTTTCTTTGACCATATTTTTTACTTCTTTCTGTCAAGGCCAGCTTCTTGATTAGGTGGATGTAACACTCACCACTGTCATTTCTTCACCTTTTTCTTTAGTAGAATTACATAGAAACTCTTGGGCAGCGCCACTAGAACTACCTCCACCAAATTCTCAAAATCAGCCAATTATGCTACTTACGAAGAGTATTTTTAAACAGCCAACAAGTACAACTGATTATTTCTAGTAGAGATAAACTATTAACTAAAATGAAGCCTTTGAGAATTTATTTTATTAATGTTATTCTGGTCCTTTTTAACATAAATGATCAAAACTTGGTGTGTTGCACAGTATATGATATTTGTGGAAATACATAGTTTTGTGTTTCAAAAAAATTTCCCTATTCTCCCCTAAACTCCACCATGAATGCTAAACTACTTATCTGCAATCAGAGCAGTATTACAAAGAGGAAAGGTAAAATAAAATGCCAGTCTTTTAGTAAGTCCAGTAAAGCAACTTACAGCTGCTCAGCTTTGTTTATTCTCTGCTGTTTTCATTTCCAAAAGAACACGTAAGCTATCGTCAGAAACCCACTTAAATTTAGAAAAATCACAAAAATGTAACTTTTACTTAAAGCAACTGTGTTCATGGCATTTACTGTTCATAGTCATTGGATCTTAAAATTACAATAGTATATCACCTATTAAGAAAGCAGTTTTGGCAAAGAAATCAGAAAATATGCAGAAATGACTTTTTTTTAAAGACTGGCACCTGAGCTACCAACTGTTGCCAATCTTTTTTTTTTTTTCTGCTTTTTAACTCCCCAGATTCCCCCCAGTATACAGTTGTATATTTTAGTTGTGGGTCCTTCTAGTTGCAGCATGTGGGACGCTGCCTCAGCGTGGCCTGATGAGCGGTGCCATGTCTGCACCCAGGATCTGAACCAGCGAAACCCTGGGCCGCCGAAGCAGAGCGTGTGAACTTAACCACTTGGCCACAGGGCTGGCCCCCAGAAATGACTTTTGAAGGGCCAAAAGAAATGTGATGAAATCCATTAAAAAGTAGAAAGTTTATACCCCTTACTCAGAGAGAGGCTCTCCAGTCCTCATTCAGAGCCCATTAACTCTTATTTTGAAAACAACTCTAATGACTCTGCTCATCTGGTTTCCAAACCCTCAGAAGATAAGACGTTATAAATTAAAACAAACGAATGAAGAGATTGTAAAGAAGCAAACTGACAACAGCACGAGTGACAGCTGACAGTGAAAGAGATGGAAAAGAGCAATCTAGGTGTACAAAACGTGGGGATAAATGTCTTTTCCACAGGAGTATTTACAGTTTTGTCCTGCCAAGTGTCTCTTCCCCTCCTTTTTTGGCAACAGCACACTAATTTTCTCTTGTGGAATCCACAGCTCCCCTAGTCTCCATCCATGGTTCATGTGAGGCTCACGTCATCCTCACCTCCCCAACCCCCTACTGCACCAATGTTCCAGAGAGGGGGACAGGCCTAGACAATGAGGAGCTCCTTCCCTGGTCACACTGACTGTTCTAGGCATGAGCAAGTGACTCATACCTGGCTAATGAGAGTCAGCTTTATGGTGTTTCCTGGAATCACTGGGAAAGAGCTTGCTTTCTTTTAGAGTTGCTAAGCCCAGACTTGCTGTTGACAATCTTTGTGACATATAAGAAAAGCCTTCCAAAGAATGATCATAGAGCAAAGCAGATTCTGAATATGCAAAGAGAGAGAGAGAGAGAGAGCTCCAGATTAATACTCATATTGTTGGTACACCTAGAAGCAGCTCCTTTCAGTTAGGTGAGCCAATTAATTCCTCACCAGTTCGAGCTGGGTTCCTGTCACTTGCCACCAAATGCATCCTTCATAAGAACCTTCATACCTGAACTGCCCTGAAAGATCCCCAGTATTATAAGAGATGTTTAGAAAGGTGATTCTACATCTCCAAGAAAAAGAAAAGAAAAGAAAAGAAAATGATGTGGAGATATTTTCTGTTATTAAAGGCATTAAAATATATAATACAATTTAGAGATTTTCTTTAAAGAGAATGTTAAAATAAGCAAAAATCTGGTATTCAATAAAATAGGTGTCAGTTATCCAAAAAATAAATTTAAGTGAAATGCTCTTTCTTTAAACAATGTTGGTTAAATAAAATACTCTAGTTAATGGACCTTAATTATTTTTTCATTGTGTTCACGGAAGACTTTTGAAGTCCTCAGTCCCAGGGAAGTTTTAAGAGCTGTTAAGCATCTGAGATGCTGAGTATCTGGGATGGAAAAATGAAAAAGTGGGGAAATTCAGAGAAACTAGGTGGTTTCCAAGAAATTAAGAATCACAGGGTAATGGAATAAAAAAAGTTGGAAAGGTCTTTAGAAATATCCTAGTCTAATCTCTTTAACATTCAAATGAGAAAACTACTGCCTAGAGAAGCTAAGTAACTTTTTCAACTAATAGCCAATGTCAGCCAAGCCTCACAGTAAAACCGTGTAAAAACTTGTGAAATGAGTTGGTTCTTTAATCTGTATCATTGACTTCATGCATCGCTACCAAATCACTATATTATATTTTTACATTTTTGCTATAATATTTTATTTAAAATCCCACTCATATATACTCATAGTTAATTCTAAGTTTGAAAACACATTCCACAAGAAGTTTGAAAACATCTTCTACAAGCAAATACAAATATTTTTATTTTCTACCTTGTATTATGTTCAGCTTTACTCTTTCCCATTGTTAGAAATGTTAATAGAGTTTATTATGAATAAAAAATTGTACTAACCTAAATGGTTGTACAACATTGGTGACAAAATGAATGGAACAAGAACTTTTGTCCTATTCTCATGACAAATATTATTTACATATTCTCAATTAATAGTTAACTGGCTGACACCTTGCCACTTAACCATGTCTTAAGATTCTAAGAATTAAGGAGGTTTTCTTTTAAAAAAATCCAGTTAAGCTGAGAGGCTTTGAGAGATTTTTGTTTATCAGAAAATTACACTGAGAACTCGGAAGATATTTTAGATAAAAGCGCCTATACACAGAAACAAGTTTTTTTCTGCTTCTCCATCAAGGTAGTGCCTTATTCAGACTGATATCACAACCTGTACACTATATTAGGAAAAAAAACCTATCCTGCGTCAAATGGTGAAATTTTATAGATTTCATAAATTCAGTAAATAACATGAATTTAATCAAATTCTGTGACTCAAATACAGATTTCAATAGAAGAAGGAGGTTTGACCTGAGCCCAGGGACGTGGCTGCTAAGACCATCTGCCTGTCCACTTGCATGTAGGTCAGTAGGTCAGGTGTCACCTGCATACACACGCCAACGGCTGCTGACTCTCTAGCATTCTTAATATACAGAATTTCCTACAGGACTGACCCAAACACTTAGAAACAATCTTGGCTCAATTTGAGCTTTGCTTTCCAGTATTATGGATATATGCCACCAAAATCATAGAGCTGTGGACCTGAACAGTTTCCTTAGTCTTTCCTCCAAACCTGAGAGAAAACTGCACATCAAGAAGATGAGCAGTTCTGTATATGAGTATGGATGTAAATAGAGAAAAAAGGTCTGTTAATAGTAGTTGCCTTTGGGGTGGAAAATGGAATTGAAGAGGTTGAAATTTCATTTTCATTCTCTATATTTCTGTACTGTTAGGATTTTTACAAGAAGACTTTCTTACGCAATTTAAAATACATTGAAAAAATTTATGCAATTCTTAAAGCTTTAGAGAAAAGGAATACAGCTTTCCTTGGTAACACTATTTTTCAGAGATAGAATCTCGTCATTTGACTTTAGGTAACTTAATCCCACCCGCTACAATTTAAGGTCATTTTTGTTTTTGTGGTTAAGAAAATGGAGAACTGCCTAGAATCTTCTACAGCAGTTTTCAAATATTTCTTAAGCCAAAAATCTTTCACCAAATGAAACCTTTTCCTGAAACCCAACAAATGGGACAGAGAAAAGGTGGAGCTGAAGGAGCCTATCACTTGCCCTGCTCCTTCTGGCAAGTGAAGCACAATTAAAACCCTTTTGTAAACACGCTTTCACATAGAGGAGATGTTTGTTAAATCAGCCTTCTCTTTTTCAGGTTATCTTATTAATCTAAATGTTTAAAGGTGCTTTCTGCGGGCTGGCCTGGTGGCACAGTGGTTAAGTTCACACGTTCCACTTCGGTGGCCTAAAGTTCCCCAGTTCGGATCCCAGGTGCGGACCGACATGCCACTTGTCAAGCCATGCTGTGGCAGGCGTCCCACATATAAAGTAGAGGAAGATGGGCATGGATGTTAGCTCAGGGCCAGCCTTCCTCAGCAAAAAGAGGAGGACTGGAGGCAGATGTTAGCTCAGGGCTGATCTTCCTTAAAAAAAAAAAAGTGCTTTCAGTAATATTTCAGAGGAAATAAAAGAACTATGATTTGCAAATGTCCAAAGGCTTACTGCTATCGACTGAATTACTGCTAAAAGATCATTACATGGATAAAGGCTGATTATTCCTGTTGTTTGTTGTCTGTGATATGGACTGTCCAACATTTACTGGGATGTTCTTATTGAGAATTTACATATATTGTTGGAGTACAATATGTGCTGTATTCGTACATTTGAAGGAGCATCTCCAGGACTGTTCATGAAGCCTTCTATAATGATTACAATGATAAACATCACCTACCTTCGGGGTTTATCCATTCACGTGTTGAAAGGGGGGGTTCTCAGTCTCACGCAGTACTTCTATATAGAACATACAGAAACCTTCCAGTTCCTGGGTCCTGCTAACCAACTCTGATCTAAGGCTCATTTTTCCAAAAGGAGCACTGCCCAGCCGTGACGAATTCAGATCAAGTGAAGAGTAGGGCTTAAAATGTCCTTGATAAATAAGTACTGAAACGACTGAGAATGTTTTCCTGAACAAGAACGACCTCATCTGAAAGTGTTAGCGTGCCAACCACATGGGACCAAGTTATCAGAGAAAAACAACTGCTCTGCTGTTTGGTTAACTGATACAGACACGTAAAGTAAAACACTGTATAATGAGATATGAATGAAAGGAAATTATCCCTAGGTAAGAAAGGACCCAGTACTTGCTTTTCTCCTTTGTAATCTCTCTCCTCACCTAGGAAAAAAGCATTTAATTGAAAGTTTAAAATATTATTTCTAGGCCTACTACAATCAGAATCTCCAGAGACTGAACCCCCCAAGTGTGGCAGACAGGACTTACTAACTACCTAAAACCACTGCTCAGGCATGCCGGTGGGGCCCTCCTCCACCCCAAGGGGTAAATCACAACTGGGCTAAATCAATCTCTCTAACACCATTCCTCTCTGCCGGCTGGTGGTTCAGAGCTGAGCGTAATTCACTCTGTCCAATGAAGTTTGTGAGCAAGGCTATTGGAGGCCACTGGGTAAGACTCCTAATAAAAAGACAGGGAAGCAAGAGAACCCTCTCCTCTTTGTGCCTTTAAATTGTGTGTGTGTGTGTGTGTGTGTGTGGAAATGGAGCTGTGGAGGGGCACTATGTTTCTTGGAACTCTAGCAGCCATCATTCACCCATGAAGAAAAAGGCAAGATTGGCTCATAGAAAGTGACCTAGAGCCTGATATCACTGGGGACCGAACAAACCCTGGACGCGCTTACCTTCAGACATCTTGTTGTGTGGGAAAAATTAAACCTGTATTTTTGAAAGTAATTTTGGCCAAATATCCTGTTACTTGCAGCCAAAAGCACCCTAACCAATCCAACAGGTGATTCTGATGCAGAGCCAGCTCTGAGAAGTTCTGATGAGGAGCAGTGATGAGGGACCTTTGGCTCACACATATCTATCTCCCTAGCTTCTTGACATGGTGCAAAATCTTCAGAGGACACACAACCAGAACACTGCCTTTGTATTGATATATCTCAACAAATAAACCGAAAATAACAATTTTAGTAGCTAAAGACCAATACCAAGGTTTTTAGGACCACCCTTTTAGTCAATAGAGATCATATACATTGTAAAGTTGTATATTTTCCCTCCCCATCCCTGAAGTTCATTTGTAATATTTGAATATCGAATTAAAAAAAATTGGGCTTATAAACATGTGATTGTTTTCTAAATTTCTACCCATGAAACAAACAAAACAGTAACACAACACCACTACCATCCCTGCCTGCACTTCCTTTTTGCTCTCTCTACTTGGTAAAATTCTATCAGTCATTCAACATTTAACTTACAAGTCACCTTGTCAATTAGTATTTCCTAACTCCACATAGACTAGCTCTGTCCCTCTTTCTTCTCTCTGAGGACTCACTCACTTATTTGACAAACATCTATTAAGCTCTTGCTATGTTCTAGTCCTTGTGCTGGGGATTCAAAAGTAAACAGTCTGACATAGTTCCTCTACTCAGAGGTTAAAACCTAATCAGAGAATGACAGATCATTCCTTAAGCAACCATAATAGAATGTAGTAAGTTTCAATTTGGGGCACATAAGACAGCAACCCCATCACTTCAAAATCAGTGACGTTCATCAGACTTTCACTGGATAAGATACCAAGATGACTGAGATGCAGTCTCTATTCTTTAAGGGAGGCACAGAGACTGATATGTGTTCATCAAACCAGTTTCCCCTGCTGCCTGCGCACACAGGTATTTGACATTTCCTAGCCTCTCTTGCAAGTCAGTGTGGCATGTTACTGAGCTCTGGCCACAGGACGTGGGCATGAACAATGTCTGCTACTTCTACTCTTCACTTGTAAGAAACCTCTCATGCAGTCTTCCACATACCCTCTCTTTTCCTGTCCATTGCCTGGAAACTAAGGACTCGACGGTCTTAGGGGATGGCACAGCCATAATATAAAAAGAGTGTGGGTTCCTGAATCACTGAGTAGAAGGCCACTAGCTGAACACCTGATTGAACTTTCCATGAGGGAGAAATAAGCTGCCTCTGTGTTGTTACTGAGATTTTGAGTTTATCTGTTATAGCAGCTAGTGTTACCTCAAGGTAATTTAATTGTGATGTGAGAAGTACAGTCACATAGTTAAATGGAGAAAGGAGGTATTGCCTACTTGGCTGGGGTCAAGCCTTGAAAGAGGACCCACTCTTGTGAAGAAAATAAAGACCAGTACAGGCAGAGAAACCACAGGATTAAAGGATGAGAGGTGAAAGAGAATGTGTCTGTAGGGAACTCTGTGTATATCTGCATCAACTACACCATAAACGGCAAGATGCGGAGTGGTTAGAGGACAATGGGATTAATCCTTACTGTAAATCCTGTGTCACTGCCTCCTAGTTGGGCCATTTGGGGCAAGTTACTTAACCAGTACAGATAAGTTTCTTCATCAGTAAAATGGTGAAAATGCCTATGTCACAGAAAATCTTAAAAAAGTACTAAGTACATCATGCAGTCCCAAAATAGTCCCCTCAATGCTTTCTCCTCCTTTTATAGGATTTTCCCTGAGAAGAAAGCATACATGTGCTGAAGGGACACTGGTAAATTCAAACCTTTCAGTCCTTCATGTAAAGCACAGAAAAATAAAGGAATGGATTTCGAAAAAGGCAAAGAGCTTTTATGATATCAACAAGATATCTTTAATAACTTTAGAAAGCTGTTAAAAACTCTTTAGAACTTATCATAATTGTGCTTTCTTTAACATGCAGGATACATGACTCTAAAAACACTGAGAACACCACCGCCTCACACAAGTGTATATACAGGCAGCTCCATTCCCCACATACTGTGTTCCTAGGCTTTGTGTGCAAAAGATGTAAATCCTTTCCCCTAGAGGAAACATCTGTTCTATCATTGGGGTCTGTGAGCAGCCTATCAATTATCAATAGGACTAGGAAACAGTTGGGCATGAACCAGATACTCAACAATTTCTTGTTACAGAATACATTCTGTAAATGTTTTAAATGAAGAAGGCGTTTACATTATATTTGTACAGCAAGAGATGTCAGAGATAATCTAGTCTATGCGTAACAAACTCAAATACCTTCAGGGATAAACTCAATGTGGGGTCTGCAGCACCCGGTGAGGGCACAGCCCAGCTGAAGGCATCAGATCACTGCAGACCCCTGGGCCTCATCTCATGTCTTCACTTCCCATCAAAAGAAACTGAAGAGATTAGGTTTAGATGACTCTTGGAGGCTACAGAGCAAACATATTAATGAGTCAGCGCAGAAAATAGAAACCACTCCAGGTATTTTAAGCAGAAAGAGATTCTACAGGGAATTGAGTGAACTGTTGAAAGGGCTAGAGAGCAGGGTCTACGCTGGGCCTCCAGGAAGGACTTCTAGAACACTAGTAACTGAACCACTGGGGAATGTACTATTTTTGCCTCAATCAGGAGACCCCACAGGGACTACAGCGTTCAAGAACAACACTGTAGCTGAGACCCAGAGAGGCTGGGATCTGGAAGCTGCCTGGACAGAGAACACAGAAGATGTTTCCCACCTCCCTCAACCACCTCCGGACAGCCAGAGAGCTGGTGCTTCAACACGACAACGCTGACCTGGCTGTCCCTGCTGCTGTAAGGCCCTCCCAACACCCACAGTTCTGGAGACTGGACACTCGCATCTCCTGCACCGTCCTTGTCAACAGAAATTCGCCAAAAATAGCAGGGAGATGCCTCTGCCTCATCCCTGCCTTCGAAATCTCAGGCAAGTCATCTACTTGCCAGACGCTAATTTTACATCCAGAACTCTACCTGCGAGGGAGTCTAGGAAATACTTTAGCTTTCCAGTTTCGCCTGTACAAAGAGGCATACAAGAAGCAAGCAGGAATGGATGTGAGGGCCAAACTTCCACATCCAGGATAGCAACTTTTGGTGTAGGCCCCAGGGCTCAGACCTACATCATCGACCTTTTCCCACTTATTCTACAATGCCTTCTAGGGAAATCCTAAAAAAAGGAAAAAATTAAAAAATAAAAATACAGGCAAAATATGCTGGAAAATATATTATGCGATTCAGTCACTTTGCTCACATCATTAGCATACCATGAATCCACTACCTAATTTTTTGTTAGGTATATTCTGATCCATTGGATTTTGAGTTACTGAATGGCAGAAACTTTATTTAATTCATATTTGTATCTCCTGTCCCCATGCCTGCGTGGCCCAGAGAAGACACACGGGTACTTGCTGAATTGAAACGTTACATTCTTGACTTGGAGAGAAACAGTAAACTAGAATTTCACGAGAGCACTTTGTAGCAGCAATAACTTCAGGCGGAGGCCCCATTAGAGAGATGGAGTGGGGTTGAAAAGGGCTTTTAGTCTTTCAGTGGAAACAGAGGTTGACTTGTCTCAGTAGGGTATCTGCCTCTCTCTATCCACTCATGTTATCCATTTCTTGACCGGAGGCTAAAGGAAATGTGGCTTCCTGCTGTTAATCTTCTAGGGCAACAAGTACACCAGCTTCTAGGGTGAGATAACAGGCTGCTGCCTGGGAAGTACAGTCACTTGACATGTTGATAGTTCTGAGAAATGCGTTCTCGGGCAATTTTGTTGTGCAAGCATCAGAGTGTACTGAAGCGGAACAAAATGTGTGACCCCAAAATGTGTTCTTTCAACATGAACATTATTTTAGGATTATTTGTAAGAAAAAAAAGACTCAGAGGTTTTTCTTGTTACCTTCACTTTAAGCGCCTAAAAGTGATACAAAAACCTGTCTCAGGAAGCGAGCTATGTCACCTTGGTGTGACAAGAACGAGGCAGTAGAGCGGGAGGAGCCTAGAAAAGCCTGTTTGCTGGGCTCCCCTCTGTCTTCTGTTTCTGCGTGGCCAAACACTTGTTTTCCAAATGTTTGCTCCTTTTCTCCTACCTGTGAACTGCCTTCCTACCCTCTGAAGCCCCTGGCTCTCCCCACCCCCAACATCTTTTGTCTTCAGCTGAGGATGGCATTTAAGGCGAGGGCCTCGGCCATTTTGGCAAGTTACTTGTTTTCCTGGGTTTCTCTCGTGTACACACGCTATTAGGCTTTCCTTCTCCCGTTAGAGTCTCTCGTGGCGATCTGATCATAGAGCGGCCAGAAGAGCCGGAAGGCAGAGGAGCATCTCTCCGCGCCCCGCAGCGCGCACGCAGCCCCGGCGGCAGAGCCCGCACCGCCGGCTGCAGGGCCGCTGACGCCCCCGCGGGAGGCCCGGGCAGCACGGCCGCCCCCAACTCGACAGTGGTGCCGGCTCCAGCGGCGGCGTCTGGGCGCAGCGGCACCTCGGCCCACAGGAGCCACACCCTCCGGTTGTTTTAAGAACTAAAATAAACGAGAGAAACCCACGGCAGCAACAACTAACAAGTGAGCGCGCACACAGCCACGCACCCCAGGGCCGCGCCCGCCTCCGCGCCCCCGGCCCGCAAGCCCTGAGGCCCCGCCGGTTCCGCTTACCCTGGCGTCTCGGGGGCCCAGCTCGCGGCCCGCGGGGGGCCCGGCTGCGCCGCGGCTCAGGGACGGGCGGGCCCGCGGGGGACCCGGCTGCGCCGCGGCCCAGGGACGGCCGGGCGGGCGCCCGCACGCATCGCCCCAGGCGGCGCCCCGCCCTCTCGGCGCGGGAGACCCGGGCGGGCCCGCGGCCTCCACGGGTCCGGGGCTCGGCGGCGCGGCGCTGGCGGCCTTAGGCGCTGTGCGGGCGGGGAGCCGGCGGGAAGGGTCGGGCGAGGCCGCGCGGGGAGGGCGGGCCGGCAGCCCGCGGCGGGGAGCCCGGTTCCCGGGCCGGGCCGTCGCGCGCTCCGGGCGCACCGCGGCGCGTCTTCTCCGAGGCGCCGCGAGAACAGGACCCTTGCAGCGAGCGGCGTGGCGGGCGGCTCGTCCCCTCGGCCGCGTGTTGGCTCGAGCCTCCCGCTGGCCCGCGTGGATGCTGCGGTGCCGGCGGCAGCCCGCGTCCCTCCCCTCCCCTCCCCTCCCTTCTGCTTCGGGTCTGCCTTCCCTGATCGACCCCGCCACCCGAGTGTGAGCCTGGGCGCGCGCCCCTTCCGGGGCATTTCCATGTCCTTCAGAAATAAAGAATTTCTTACCTGTTTTTTACTCCTTTAAGCAACTGCCAGTTTTAATCACCGCTGTTCAGGCGAGACAGACAGTGTCCAGGACCGTCCCCAGCAGACAGGAGCCGCTCCTCCTCGTCTCTCAGGTGCTCCTTTGTGGACAGGATGGAGGAACCCAAGTCCCGTCCCATGACCTGGCTCAGGCCGTCTACAATGGTTATTTTCCTACACTGACTCTTCCTCCCTAAAGCTTGAAAGGCTTCTGGTGACATCCAGCTTCCTCTTACCACAGGAGTGAAATGTATTTTTCCTTTTCTTTCAGTCATATGCTCCTCATTGATCCATCAACCTGATTAATTAACCTTACTTTAGAGAACATGAACTTTTGGGCTCCAGTTTACTTTTATTGTTGACACTGTTTTATAGTTCACAGTTAGCTCTGAGAGAACTGACCCTGAGGGTCATGTGTTAATGTTAGAATCCACTGCAATTATTATAACAAAATGTTATCCTTTCATTGTCCATTAAAAATTTCCTTGTTAATATTAATTAACATTCTAAGAGAAAAGACTGCTCATTTATTATCTATATGTGCATCATACCATTTGGTCTTTTGAGGTAGCTACAAATAAAAAACAAACACAAAACGCTAAAACTAAAAGAACAAGAAAAAACTTCCTAGTACTCTCTCATACATGAATTTACTTGAACTTTTTCTTGGAACTTTTATTTTCTTTAGTTTTGTTTCCTGTTATATGATTCATTTATATTTATTTATCCAGAGACTATTTCTAAGTTTTATATCCTCCTGTCTGTTATCCTGGAATTTGGTGAAGAAATCTATACTTAATCTAAAAAATATCCCTCAAACTGATGATACTGCTGATGCAGATCAAGGCTGCCCGCTGGAGAGAAGCCCAAGGCGTCCTGGCCTACATACCCATCTACATCATCCTCCGGGAAGCACAGGACATCCTGACCTCATTGATCTGATTCTTACCCAAAGTTCTAGGACCACCCAATAACCAGAGCCACCTGCAAAGACACCATTTTAACATTTTTTTCATGATCTTTCCTTTGTCTTGTAAAGAAATAACTCACATACCTATGCCTTATAAATTTAGCCCTACCGTCAACCCATTGCAGCCCTTCACCTCCCCTGGGTCCTGTCCCCATGCTGCAGCTCTTCACCGCCCCTGGGTCCTGTCCCCATGCCTGCAGCTCTTCACTGTCCATGGGTCCTGTCCCCATGCTACTCCATGCTATTCTCTTAATAAAAGAGCACTACTGCCAGACCTCGAGAGTCCAAGAAATCTTTCTTTTGACTCCTCGGCTCGCCAAGACTGCATCACTGCGTTAGTTAACTATTATGTTTCTTAGGCTCATGTCAAATGTCATTGTTTATTTTAATAAAGATCTTTTAGTTAGACTAAGAAAATAGTACTTAATTCCAAGTGCTAACATCCATTAAGTATAAACACCTGATGATTATTTTTATTTTATATAACAGACCAACATATAGTTCTGAATAGTCTATAGTTCTTTTAACATAAGTTAGTGAAGCCAAACTCCTTCCTACCTTTGCTGTTCATTTATAACGGTGTAAAAATTTTAAATTAGTATCCACATACAGACCAATGCAGACCTGAACAAAAACATCTGAATATTGGGAAATAGAAATGAATACACTTTTCTTTTAAAAAACTTACTTTTTTCCTTCATATTTTAATTTTATATGCTTACAAATTGAGGCTTATTTTAAAAACTATTCTTTTGCTGTGATGTTATTAAGCTACAATGATTTCAAAAGAGATTAATATATTTAAAGAATCAAATTCTTGTGAACAATGACATCCTTAAAAAGGGCTTGTTTTCATTAATATTCCATTAATACGAAAGAGATGATGAGTGAGTTTTCTTCATAGCCGGGTTTACAGTGTATAGGAAGGGCCTGCCTTCCCAGCAAGGAGATCCTGAATCACAAGCTCCAGCCTCCATCAATGATGACAGGATTACCTGTGATGTAGGCAGACTGTAGTGATAAACACAAGGAGACCCAACAATTAGCCAGGTTTAACACAGGTTGTGTTTCTTCAATTTTTGTATGACTGAGATAACTAAACAATTTACTCTCCTGGTAACAGGAAACTTCACTTAACAAACAGAATTTAGGAAAATTAGAATTAAGTTTCGGGTGATTTAAAACTTCTGAGTGTTCTTGTGATCCAGAGCTAAGTGGCCTCTAGCTGGTGTTTGAGCATGTATCACATTCTACGCAGGGGCTATTAGGTATTTGGTCTCAGAATCAGAAAATTAAGCAGTTTGGTGATATATACCCATTCTCCAAATTAGGATAAAGTCGAGGCTAAAATAGTACACTTTAATTTTGAGACTCAGAACTATTCTAAACTAGCTGAGTTTTATGCCACTAATAAACTTTTGAACATAATCAAGTGTGTCAGTCATAAAGTGGTGGTGTCAATTTACAAATAGAATTGTTTTAAAAGATGGTGTATATTTAGTTGGTCAACATACACAGGTAATTCCACGAACTGGAGCATGCTAAATGTGTTTTTAAAATTTATGTGAATACTAATAATTATCTATTGAACTACAAAAAAATATTCTATACTAACTTCAGACATCTAAATCTGTGTAAAACTAAAGGAGTTAAAAATATTACTGTTTTTTCCCCACAGAATTTTTCATTTTCTAAAGAATTCAAGGTGAAGTGATCCTTGTGGTAGAGGTTTAACAGTCTTTTAACTTAAACATGGATAATAAAGACTCTAATTTGTGTTCTTAGTTTTAAACTCATCTAAAGCCTGAGACAATGGAAGAGGCAAGAAGGAAAGACATCATAATAGAAGAACAGAAATTTTTTTTTTTTAGGAAGAGTAGCCCTGTGCTAAGATCTACTGCCAATCGTCCTCTTTTTTTTTTTTTTTTTTTGCTGAGGAAGACTGGCCCTGAGCTAACATCCATGCCCATCTTCTTCTACTTTATATGTGGGATGCCTGCCATAGCATGGCTTGACAAGCGGTGCATAGGTCCACACCTGGGATCCAAACCAGTGAACCCCTAGCCACCAAAGTGCAGACTGCAAACTTAACTGCTGCGCCACCAGGCTGGCCCCAAGTTCAATATATGAAAACGGATCATATAAAGCAGATAAATCAGTTTATCAAGAAACAACCCCAATTCCCTCAAGTTTTTTTAAAAAGGCAAGTTCTCTGTTTTATATATGGACTCCTCTGGTCTCCTCTAAAAGGCCAATGGTCCTTTTGTTGCACATTTCAAGCCAGAACATTTCTAAATATTTGGTAACTTAAGTTCTGGCTAAACAAGGACAATTTAGCTTATCAGCAGTACCTCAAAATCAAGTGAGCTCTTCTGAAGATATAGATTCAGAGAAATCACAAAAGCCAATGTATGCTCCATTAATCAAATGCCTAGCAATTTCCCCAGCTATTAATTAACAGCTGTTGTAATAGTTCTGACAAGTAGTAACTGCTCTGTCACTAAAACATTTCAACCCTTCTATCTGCCACATTCATCAACCACCTCATGTGCACCAAATCACTGTAAAGAGGAGCTAAGTGGCCAGTGACACACCTCTCTCCTGCCTGCTCCCTTTTCCTTCTTTCTGCTCACACGTTAGTTTCCAGGGCATGTAACATTTCAAGACATAACATAGGGGGATATTCTTGTGCTCTATTCCTTATAAATGTAGTTTCTGCCTTCACAGTTGTAAACCATTTAAAAATATACAATAGCCATTAAGGAAGAAACTGGGGGGCTGGCCCAGTGGCGCAGTGGTTAAGTTCGCACATTCCGCTTCTCAGTGGCCCGGGATTCGCTGGTTTGAATCCTGGGTGTGGACATGGTACCGCTTGGCATGCCATGCTGTGGCAGGTGTCCCACATATATAAAGTAGAGGAAGATGGGCACGGATGTTAGCTCAGGGCCAGGCTTCCTCAGCAAAAAACAGAAGGACTGGCAGTAGTTAGCTCAGGGCTAATCTTCCTCAAAAAAAAAAAAAAAGGAAGAAACTGGTTACTAAATAGATGCAAAGTGGAAAGAGACAGAATTAGGAATTTCCATATATGATGACAAACAGTAAAAATTCATAGGAAAAGAGTCAGTGGGATTCTTCTAAATAAGTTTCCAGTAAAACTAAGAACACCAGATGCCAATTCTGTGTCTCCTGGACACAATTATATCTGGTTAACTCTCTCCCCATTTCACCTGAAGCTCTCATGATTTTGGAGGTTCGTTTGATTTACACTTAATCAAGGCTTCCCCAACTGTAATTTTTGAAAGTAACTGTTTCTCATAAAATTGAGTGATTTAATTTTTTTCCATCCTCCATTTTATTTGCTACAAGATTTGGTGACATATAAACTTGAATGAGGAAGAGTTAGTGGCTCAGATCAAAGTGGTCTTTCTTTGAGCAAATTAAATCAGAACTTATCCCTACCTCGTAAATGCAGCAACTTAACGATCATATGCTGTAACTCTATAAAATGACATTACTTGATGAGCAAAAATAGCGGGCCAATGTGATTGAGAATAATGACCTCCCTGGGAAGAATAGCGCTTACTTCATCAGAAGCCAGGTACACGCAGAGCAGGGCTATTTCTTCTGCGGTTGCAAATCTTCCCGTCCTCTGTCTCTTCAGGAAGTCGCTCCGTGCCTGTGACCAGACACCACACCAGACATCAGTGGTGTGAGCTAAAGTATGAACTCACTGGCAGCTCCTTCAGGAGGCAAAGCAAGAGAGATCTACAGAGGCCACTGGCCTGCTGCCTCGATTATTCACGCATGATACATGAGAGTATCATTAATATTATTAACTGTGGGCCACGCAGGACTATGGTGACTCCTACGCTGCTCAAACTATTTGTGTTATACTAAAACCTACAGACACTGTGACAGATCAGGAAGTTAATCTTAAAGTAGAGGGTTTTTAAATTTTTCTGAAAATGTGGTGAAATATACATAATATAAAATTTATCATCTTAACCATTTTTAAGTGTACAGTTCAGTAGCATGAAGTGCATTCACACTGTTGTGCAACCAATCTCCAGAAGTCTCTTCATCTTGCAAAGCTGAAACTCTATGCCTACTAAACACTAACTCCCCAGGCCCCTCCCCCAGGCCCGGCTACTACCCTTCTACTTTCTGTCTCTATGCATTTGTCTACTCTGCGTAAGGAAGAGGGCATTTTTTTTAACTAAAAGATTTAAACACATTTAAAATAGGAGACATACCTCTTCAGGGTTTGGTCTGGCTTGTATTCTTTCTTGCAGAGATGGGGTATCAACGGTTCCTAAATCAAAGGGTGACATTCAGCTTGGTTACTTACTTAGACTGAAAAAGAAATTGGCAACTCAACTTTAAACTTCCTTTCCGTAGGATACAGGTACCAGAGAAATCCTGTCCATAACTTGGAACAGCAATTTCACCTCTTCTGCCTGCCCTTTTATTTCATAGGCTTATAACTTTAACAGCATTTCCATGATTTTTAAAAGCACAGACTACAATTCACTATGACACTAGGCAGGGACTCTGAGTGAAACACCAGCATTTTAGTCGCATTACACTGACATGATACTTTATGGACTGTATGCAGTTTTACAGGTATTATCTCAGTAATCCTCACAACAACCCTGAGGGCTAGGTAATATCACACAATTCTTTACCAGTACAAGGACCCACATTGTCTCAATGATCTCAAAACCATTCTTTGCTGTCACGTTCACTCTGAATCCTCAGGGACAGCTCCATGCTTGTCACAGTCCTTGGTTCTAAATTTTCCTCATTATCTTGCCAGTTTTCATTGGCTTCAAATTCCTATTTTAACATTGTTTCATGTTTTTCATTGAAAAATATAATTTACAATATTTTACTTAAAAAAAGAAAAATAAGAATGACACTAAAATTTTTACAACCCCACTTAGTTCACCTTCCTACAGAGCAAGTTCCCCAGACTTTTTTTGTTAACGTATGTAACCTGTAAATTCTCAGGAAGCCTCTTTCTGACTGACAGTACTCCAGGAGGCCACACGGTCTTCCTACGGTCACGGAAAATGATCTGCAGTCATCCTTCAGGTCCATCTTTAGAGCGGGCTCCTCACAGCACTGCAGATTTGAGGTCTGCTCAGAAATAATTCCTTAATTTTATGACCATTTGCCATTTCTCTGGAGAGGCTGGGAAGCTTCAAAATTTGCACTTTCTGACACTTTTCTGTCTAAGAACCCTTTCTTTAGCTTCTTTCTCCTCTCACATTTTACTCGGAGGGGCGGCACTCTCCCCACTCTGGGAGGAAATTGCCTTCGCTACATTGCCTGGTTCATTAGAAACATTTTATACCTTCCATGTCACTGCAGCCAATAGTGCTGATAAAATTTCTGAAACCACATAACAAAGACCCCCTTGTATCCAGTTTCAGACAACATTTTTTTTTTTAAAGATTTTATTTTTTTCCTTTTTCTCCCCAAAGCCCCCCGGTACATAGTTGTATATTCTTCGTTGTGGGTCCTTCTAGTTGTGGTATGTGGGACGCTGCCTCAGCGTGGTCTGATGAGCAGTGCCATGTCCGTGCCCAGGATTCGAACCAACGAAACACTGGGCCGCCTGCAGCGGAGCTCGCGAACTTAACCACTCGGCCACGGGGCCAGCCCCTCAGACAACATTTTGCTTACTTCTCTCATCAACAGCCTCCTTAAAGTCCAAAATTTCACCAGCAGTGTGCTCAAGATGCCTTGAGCTTCTCTAACACTCTCCTCAAAATCCTTACAGCTTCTACAGCTTCCTCCCACTGAGGAAAATGAGCGTCACATCTTACATGTGGCCAGTATGAATGGCCATTAAATGAGAGCTGTGGATCAAGCCTATGCCTTCTGCTTCATTCCACTGTCACCTGACTCTGCTGTGTCCATGGCACAGGCTGACACACCATGCTACTGTCTACCCAAGTCGTGCTGACCAGCTGTGACTCTACAGCCATCAGCACCATCCCACACACACTCATTCCCCATCATGTTTCCTTCTGGGACTGGCTCAGTGAGTCACAGCTAGTTCCTTGTCCCAGAGAATTTGATAACATATTTTCCAATCTTCTGAAAAGGCTAGCTGCTAAAACAATCACATTTTCCAAATCATTTTGCCATTTATTCCACCGGGTAAATGGTACCAAGAACAGCTAGGCTCAGGTATCACCAGTTTGTATGTTAAAACCAAGTGAAACTGTCTCTTCTGTATCCTCCTGTTTCTTAGTGCTACCGATGTTTACCTTTTTAGTCCAAGAAAAATTATACACAACACCTCCATAAGGGGAATGCTGTAGCTTGAAAGTGACAAGAAATTTTCACATATTGAGGTATATGGGGTAGCTATTTTGGTTTAAAACTGATTTGGCTTGAACTAAAGACACCTGACTTATAGCCTATCAAACATCTGCCTTAACCATTAAAGAGGGCATTATGCATTATCTCAAAGTAAAAGAAGGCACTCTTTGAAGATAAGGATGCACACTTCCCCTCCTGTGCCCACCAGTATCAGAACTCTTTAAAGATAAGTTCCCCTTCCTGACATCAGGGTCATGTTGACCTGCTTGCTAATTTGCAACTGAGTATCTCTCTGAAACTTTGATGAATATGTATCCTGGGTGTGTTTTATGGATGTTCTGTGTTCTAAAAAGGTATAAAACTGTACTGAAAACCATGCCTCTCTGGAACGCTTTCTTCCTTTGTAGAGACTGCCTGATTCAAGTAAAACGCACCTTATCTTTCTTATCTATAAAATGGTTATTGGTTATTCTGTGTCAACAAAAGGTATATAGTCGTCTTCCCTCTTTAATAAATCAGTGGTTTTCAACCTGAGGGGAGACCAGGCTGGATTACATCAGAATCTCCTGTGGGGCTGTCCAGCCTATTCCCCGTCAACTCCCCCCCAGATCCTAGCATACCCTCCAGGTCGTGAAAGGTCCCACAGGGAACTGCAATGCTTCCCCTCCTCAATCCCCACACCAGCTGTGAACTACTGAGAAAAACCTGGATCCTGGATGTTCATTTCATTTCTTTCCAGAGAGGAAGTTAGTAATTCTTCTTAGGTAGCCTATATTCATTTTGGTCAGTGGAACCAGGTGAAAGGGCATATCTAATTAATAGACACACCTACAGATATTAAGAAAATGAGAAGTCATTCCTAAGAAATAGGTTATTGAATGCTTTAGTTTGGACACATTGAATGTCCTTGCTACTAATAAGTTCTGCTTTTCTCCTTTCTTTTATGAGCGGTCAGCACATTTGGGTGAAGAGCCAAACAGTAAATATTCTTGGTGTTAAGAACCATTTGTTTTCAACTCTGCTGCTGTAGGATGAAAGCAGTCATTGCCAATACAAGAAGCAAACTGGGTGTGGATGTGTTCCAATAAAACTATATTTACAAAATAGGCGGTGGGCTGGATTTGGCCTGCAGGCCATAGTTTGCTGACTCACTTTGTATAGCATCAAGGAAGGTATTAATCCCTCCTTTTTATCCCTGGGCCAACCCAGGTGATTTCCACGGCAGAGCCCCTGTGTTCTGGGAGGCTCCTCTTACTTTCTTCCGCTGTCCTGTGAGCATGGGCTACTTTTCATCTTCCCCCCGACACAGTCATCCCTGGTCTGCTTCCAAAACAGTAAGCCCTGGTGACTCATGTCTCTTAACCCAGTGGTTTAGAATTGCCGCCACGTGCATGAGCAGCATGTAAACTGTTTGCCTCAGTGGCTTATTCCTGATGACTTAGGATCTCTCTCCCAACTGACTGTTAGACTGTTACCTTAACAGGATGGGACTCTTTCCCTTTTGAACTTGTCCCAATGACAGGCCACAGTAACAGGTAGTAAACAAGCTTATGGAGATCTCTCTCACAGTGGCAAGTGGGATGTCACAAAGGACAATTTCATAGCCCTGTGGAGCCTAACTCACCTGGACACACACAGTTGCACCTGATCCCCTGCTGGATGAAGTCTGCAGCCACGGACTTTGTGAGGCCAATCACGGCTGCCTTGGTTGTGCTGTAGACACATCTGTTCACAACTCCTGAGGATGAAGAGAAGGTTCGACAAGTGAAGGAATGAAAAACACAGTCTCCTCTAGAAAGGGAACACAAATTAGTGTCCCCAGTAACCAGTGTCATGCTTCCTCTCACCCCACTGTTTTTTAAAAATTGATATCAGGTTTTCTCCCTTAATAGGGTGAGTTTCTGAATTTAGGAAAATAGTATCATTATCGGCACAACTCAACTGAGACTCAGGTGTTGAGATGCTGCACTTAAATGACAAGTGGTTTTAGTTTTTCATCATCAGCTGGGAGAAACCTTAGGCAGATTCCAAAAGAAAATTAGGAGTGACATCGGCATCATGGTGGAGTGAGCTGTTCCCTTTGTCTCTCCCTCTTCGAACTACAACTAAATGGTCATTCATTGATCAGCAGAAGATACCCACACAGCACCTCAGGATGCCTGAGAGACCTGCGCAGCTATACATTTGAAGGGGGATGGACTACCCCTGGAGAGGTGGTGGAGATAGGTGAGTACTCTTCTGGTCCCCCAGCAGACCTGTACACGCATGCAGCTGCTCTCCCAGCTGGAGGCCCATAGTACTGCTGCAGCCCCAAGGGTGGGAGCGTGCCTCGGCGTGACCACAGGAACAGGTGATGGCAGCCCTGAGCCCCCGCACGATCACTTTCTCGTCTGGTGGGAGAGCCCAGAGCCACTGCAGTCCCAGGGAATGGCTAGGCTCAGACCCAGTGGGGAGGCCCTGCCTACAAAGCACTAATGGCTGGTGTGACCTAGGAGCAGATGGCAGTGGAGCTGTGCACCCAGGCAAACAAATTCCCAGCTGCCTTGAATGCCCATAGTACCACTGCGGCCCCAAGGGGTGGACTGCAACTCAGTGGGACTGTGGGAGCAGGCAGCAGCCCTGAGCTCCTGCATAATCGCTTTCTTGTCTGGTGGGAGAGCCCACAGGGCCTCTGCAGTCCCAACAAGTGGCCCAGGCTCGGACAAGCAGGGCTGACAGGGATCACGGTGGGCTCAGATTACACAGGTGCTGCCCCCTCTCCAGTGGTGGCAGGTGGAATGTATGACCAGATACTATCAGTATGCAAATGCACAAATCCACCCCATTGAATGGTATGAAGTATATTAATACTCCTGACCAGAAGGAAAAAGACAAATACTCAGAAAGCAATCCTGAAGGCACAGAAGTCTACAATCTAAATGACAGAGAATTCAAAATGGCCATCATAAAAAACTCAATAAGTTATGAGAACTCAGAAAGACCGTTCAATGAAATCAGGAACAAAATTAATGAACGGAGAGAATTCTTCACAAAAGAGATTGAAACTATAAAGAAAAAAACGATCAGAAATGTTGGAGATGAAAACACAATAAATGAGATAAAGAAAAATTTGGAGACCTTGAATGACAGAGCTGATATTACGGAGGATAAAATTAGCAATTTAGTGAACAGAAATACAGGTATTCCAGAGGGAGAAGAGAAGGAGAATGGAGCACAAAACTTGTTCAAAGAAATAATAGCTGAAAACTTCCCAACCCTGGGGAAAGAGCTGGAATTAGAAGTAAAAGAAGCTAAGAGAACTCCTAATTGCATCAATGTAAAAAGACTTTCTCCAAGGCATGGATTAGTAAAACTGGCAAAACTTAATGGCACGGAAAAAATACTAAGGACAGTAAAGCAGAAGAAAATCACCTACAAAGGAAACCCCACCAGGCTTTAATTGGATTTCTCAGCAGAAACCTTACAGGCTAGGAGAGACTGGAATGATATATTAAAAATTCTGAAAGACAAAAACTCTAAGCCAAGAATACTCTATCCAGCAAACATATCCTTCAGATATCATGGAGAAATAAAATCTTTCCCAGATAAACAAAAGCTCAGGGAGTTCATTGCCACAAGGCCCCCTACAAGATTTGATCAAGAAGGCCTTCATACCTGAAAAGAAGAAGAAAGGGTTTACACAGCCTTCAGCAAGGAGATAAACAGGCAGACAAAATCAGAAAACTGCAACTCTTTATCAGAACAGATTAGCATAACATTAAAGATGAAGGGAAGGAAAATATCAAGAATAAATATAGTCTCATCATTTTAACCACAAACTCACAACACAAAATGGAACAAGTTGTGACAACAATAATGCAGAAGGCGAAGGGGAAAGGGATGGAAACTGCTTAGTCAAAAGAGATAAGAGTCTATCAGAAATGGACTATCTCATCTATGAGATCTTGTACACAAAGTGCAGGTTAACCACTAAAAAAATCACAACTGAGACACAAATGATAAATAAGCAGAAAACTGAGAAAACCATCATAGAGAGCCACCAAACTGAATCATCCGTCTGAAATACACGGGATAAGAAAAAGGGAAATACAGAACAACTGGGAAACAAGTGATAAAATGGCAGCATTAAGCCCTCATATATCAGTAATCACTCTAAATGCAAATGGATTAAATTCCCCAATCAAAAGACATAGAATAGCTGGATGAATTAGAAAACAAGACCCAACAATATGCTGCCTCCAGGAAACACGTCTCAGTTCTAAAGACAAACAAGCTTAGAGTAAAAGGATGGAAGACAATACTCCAAACCAATGGCAAACAAAAGAAAGCAGGTGTTGCCATATTTACAGCAGACAAAGTAGACTTCAAGATAAAAAAGACAATGAGATGGGGCCAGCCTGGTGATGTAGTGGTTAAGTTCACGTGCTCTGATTTGGAGGCCTAGGGTTCATGGGTTCAGATCTTGGGCGTGGACCTACACATTGCCCATCAAGCCATGATGTGGTGGCATCCCATATACAAAAGAGGAAGACTGGCATGGACATTAGCTCAGGGCCAATCTTCCTCACCCAAAAAAAAAAAAAAGGCAATGGGAGACAAAGAAGGGCAGTATATAACAACAAAAGGGACACTCCACCAAAAGGATTTAACACATATGTGTATGTAACCCAGGAGCACCAAAGTACATAAAGCACCTATTAACTGACCTAAAAGGAGACATTAACAGCAACACAGTAATAGCAGGTGATGTTAACACCCCACTTTCATCAATGGATAGACCATCCAGAGAGAAGCTCAACAAGGAAATAGTGGAACTAAATGAATTACAGACCAGACAGACTTAATAGATATATATAGAACACTCCACCCAAAAGCCAGCAGAATACACATTCTTCTCAGGTGCACGTGGAACATTCTCAAAGAAGGACCACATGTTGGGAAATAAGGCAAGCCTCAATAAATTTAAGAAGATCGAAATCATATCAAGCATCTTTTCCAACCATAATACTATAAAACTAGAAATCAACTACAAGAAAAAAGCTGGGAAAGAGATAAACATGCAGAGACTAAACAACAACCTACTGAGCAACCAATGGATCATTGAAGAAATTAAAGGAGAAATCAAAAAACAACTGGAGACAAATAAAAATGAAAATACACGATACCAACTCACATGGAATGCAGCAAAAGTGGTCCTGAGAGGGAAATTCATGGCAATATAGGCCCACCTTAACCAATAAGAAAAATCTCAAATAAGCAATCAAATTACGCCTAACAGAATTAGAAAAAGAAGAACAAAAAAGGCCCAAAGTCAGCAAAAGTAGGGAAATAATAAAAATTAGAGCAGAAATAAATGAATTGAAACCAAAAAAACAGTAGACAGGATCAATGAAACTAAGACCTAGTTCTTTGAGAAGAAAAACAAAATTGACAAACCCTTGGCCAGACTCACTAATTTAAAAAAAAGAGAGAAGGCTCAAATAAAATTAGAAGTGAAAGAGGAGAAATTACAATGGATACCACAGAAATACAAAGAATTATAAGAGAATACTATGAAAAACCATATGCCAACAAATTGGACAATCTGGAAGAAATGGATAAATTCTTAGACTCATACAACCTCCCAAACTGAACCAAGAAGAAACAGAGAATCTGAATATACCAATCACAAGTAAAGAGATTGAAACAGTAATCAAAAGTCTTCCAAAAAATAAAAGTCCAGGACCAGATGGCTTCTCTGGAGAATTCTACCAAACACTCAAAGAAGATTTAATACCTATCCTTCTCAAACTATTCCAAAAAATTGAAGATGATGAAATACTTCCTAACACATTTTATGAGGCCAATATCACCCTGATCCCAAAGCCAGACAAAGACAACACAAAGAAGGAAAATTACAGGCCAATATTGCTGATGAACATAGACGAAGAATCCTCAACAAAACATTGGTAAACCAAATACAGCATCACATTAAAAGGATAATACAACATGATCAAGTGGGATTTATTCCAGGGATGCAGGGATGGTTCAACACCTGCAAATCAATCAATATGATACACATTAACAAAATGAGGAATAAAAACCACATGATCATCTCAAGAGATGCAGAGAAAGCATTTAACTAGAGCCAACATCCATTTATGATAAAAACTCTCAATAAAATGGGTAGTGAAGGAAAGTACCTCAACATAATAAAGGCCATATATGACAAACCCACAGCCAACATCATACTCAATGGGGAAAAACTGAAAGACATTCCTCTGAGAACAGGAACGAGACAATGGTGCCCACTCTCACCACTCTTATTCCACGTAGTCCTGGAGGTTTTGGCCAGAGCAATTAGGCAAGAGAAAGAAAGAAAAGGAATCCAAATTGGCAAGGAAGAAGTCAAACTCTTGCTGTTTTCAGATGATATGATTTTATATATATAAAACCCTAAAGAATCCATAGGAAAACTATTAGAAACAAGCAACAACTACAGCAAAGTTGCAGGGTACAAAGTCAGCTTACAAAAGTCAGTTGCATTTCTATACTCTAATAACAAACTAACAGAAAGAGAACTTAAGAATACAATCCCATATACAATCCCAACAAAAAGAATAAAATATCTAGGAATAAATTTAACCAAGGAGGTGAAAGACTTACACAATGAAAACTTTAAGACGTTAAATGAAAGAAATTGATGATGACATAAAGAAATGGAAAGATATTCCAGGCTCATGGACTGGAAGAATAAACATAGTTAAAACTTGCATACTACCTAAAGCAACCTACAGATTCAATGCAATCCCAATCAGAATCCCAATGATGTGGAAATAGAACAAAGAATCCTAAAATTTACATGGGGCAACAAAAGGCCCCGAATAGCCAAAACAATCTTGAGAAAAAAGAATGAAGCTGGACACATCACAATCCCTGACTTCAAAATATACTACAAAGCTGTAGTAATCAAAACAACATGGTACTGGTACAAGAACAAGCACACAGATCAATGGAACAGCACTGAAAGCCCAGAAATAAACCCACACATCTACGGACAGTTAATCTTCGACAAAGGAGGCAAGAACATACAATGGAGAACGGAAAGTCTCTTCAATAAATGGTGCTGGGAAAACTGGACAGAAATATGCAAAAGAATGAAGTTAGACCATTATCTTTTGCCACACACAAAAATTAACTCAAAACAGATTAAAGACTTGAAGCTAAGATGTGAAACCATAAAACTCCCAGAAGAAAATATAAGCAGTACACTCTTGGATATCAGTCTTAGCAGTATCTTTTCGAATACCATTTTTACTTGGACAAGGGAAACAAAAGAAAAAAATAAACAAATGGGACTTCATTGGACTAAAGAGCTTCTGCAAGGCAAAGGAAACCAGGAACAAAACAAAAAGACAACCCACCAACTGAGAGAAAATATTTGCAAATCATAAATCCAACAAGGTGTTAATTTCCAAAATAGACAAAGAACTCATACATCTCAACAACAAACAAGCTGATCCAAAAATGGGCAGAGGACACGAACAGACATTTTTCCAAAGAAGATATATAGATGGCCAACAGGCACATGAAAAGATGTTCAACATCACTAATTATTAGGGAAATGCAAATCAAAAATACAATGAGATATCACCTTTTACCTGTTAAAATGGCTATAATTACCAAGAGAAAAACCAAAAAATGTTGCAGAGGATGTGGAGAAAAGGGAAGCCTCATCCACTGCTGGTGGGAATGCAAACTGGTGTAGCCACCATGGAAAACAGTATGGAGATTCCTCAGAAAGTTAAAAATAGAAATAACCATACCACCCACCTATTCCACTACTGAGTATTTATCCAAAGATCATGAAAACATGAATGTGTAAAGATATATGCACCCTTATGTTCACTGCAGCATTATTCACAATAGCCAAGATGTGGAAGCAACCCAAGAGTCCACCGACTGATGAATGGATAAAGATGTGGTATATATACAACGGAATACTACTCAGCCATAAAAAAGACAAAATTGTCCCATTCACCACAACATGGATGGACCTGGAGGGTAATATGCTAAGCAAAATAGGCCAGATAGAGAAAGACAAACACCATATGATTTCACTCATATGTGGAAGAAAAACTAACACATGGACAAAGAAAACAGTTTAGTGGTTACCAGGGGGAAGGGGGTTAGGGTGTGGGCACAAGGGGTGAAGAGGCACCATTTATAAGGTGCACAGAGTTCATTGACCTCCCCACCTTCCAAGGATACTGGGCCTGGGCCCTACACAAAGGAATGTGTCTGGGCTCAGGGCCACTTCGGCCCTGACTCTAAGGCACAAGTTACAAAGAATGAGTCCTGTGTCATGTTCCTTGTCTGGGCTGGCCACCCTGACGGGCACCTGACAGGACTTTAGAAACATCCTATCCATGGGAACGAAAAAGATAGAAGCACCCCATCTGTGGGAACAAGAAGAAATAACTCAAAATATCCAAATGTCTAAAACCCTGAGTCAGAACCCAGAGAAACCTTAGGGTAAAAGGGAGTCACAGGCATAGAACAATTGGGAGTCTCACTGAGGAAAGGACACCTTGCCTCAGACCCGGACAATCGGCACTCCCACCCGCCGTACAAACTATTGGGACTTCCCCAGCTGATTGTGGTGTGGATGTTGTAAGTACCGATTTGTTGTTCTCCCTTATGCCCACTCCTTGTTCTGTTTCCCTTTATCCAAAACCTTTGATTGCTGAAACAACCAAATAGCCTTGGCGGTGCCTGTCATTCCTTGCCCTTTGCGGCTGCGGGCAACATATGGTGACTGAAAAATAATAATGCACAACTGAAACTTCACAGTGTTATAAACTATTATGACCTCAATAAAATAAAAAAGATAAAAAAAGAAAACTGGCGCAGTGGTTAAGTTTGCACGTTCTGCTTTGGCAGCCTGGGGTTCGCCGGTTTGGATCCCGGGTGCGGACACAGCACCGCTTATCAAGCCATGCTGTGGCAGGTGTCCCACATATAAAGTAGAGGAAGATGGACATGGATGTTAGCTCAGGGCCAGCTTTCCTCAGCAAAAAGAGGAGGATTGGCGGCAGATGTTAGCTGAGGGCTAATCTTCCTCAAAAAAAAAAAAGAAAGAAAAGAAAAGAAAATTAGGGTAAAGCAAAGCAAAACAAAAGACCAAGAAGCTTAGGCATTTCTTTGCATTTCTCTCTCATGCAGGCTTAATGTGTGTATCCTCGCAAAGAGAAGGAATGTTCTCTCAGCAGTGGCTATTTCTTTTTTTGTTTTTTTTTTGTAACAGAGCTTTGTATGAAGTGCTGTGACAATACGGGAAGTAACTCTGCCTGTGGGCTTGGGGGGGTGCTTCACAAAGACAGTTGATCTGGGCCCTAAACGAGAAGTCAAGTTGAAGGGCCAGGATTGCAGTGCAAGATGGAGATAAGGGCACAGTCTGGCACACATGGATTTTCAAGTTTAAAATGAAATAGCTGGGGCCAGCCTGGTGGCTCAGTGGTTAAGTGCGCGTGTTCCGCTTTAGTGGAACTATCACATGGTGGAAGACGTGTGTTTGCCTGAGCCTCTCCCCGCTCCCCGTTTTGGACTGTGAACTCTCTGGGGGCAGGGGCACACAGTAGGTGTTCAATACATTTTTGATTAATCAAATGAATAAATGTTTCCTTCTCCCACTTTGATCTCCACTGCCATATCCATTAGAAGAACTAAACGGGAGAGCACAAAAAACAAACTTTCATTTAATGTCACTGGATCACATGTAAGGTGAAAGGACTGGTAGACAAGGAACTTAATACTAATTTTAAAAGAGCAGTTTTGAAGTTATGGGTAAGTTTTATCATATCTGCTATGCTTGTTTCCAAAACCCTTAGCTTGTGAAGATTATGAGTATGTTCATCACAACCCCCAGAGGAAAACAGACTTACCTTTGATGCTGGAAGCCACAGAGGACATGTTGATAATATTGCCAGATTTGTGAGCAAGCATCTGCCAAAATAAAACAAATAATAAAAAAAAAAATGCCACTCTGCAGGCTAAAAATACTACCTCTTTAAAAGATCTGCATTTACTCTGGGTTTGCAGAACCATCTTATTAGCTGTTAACATGAAGTACTATTAAGCAGTCTAAACAACCTCCTCATCACTGCTGGGAACTGATGGCAGAGTACACTCTCACTGGCAAGAACATCTCCCAGGGGGACTACCACCTTCCCTGTCACAAGAGTATCAGCAAGACCGAGGATGAACTCTAAGCCAGTGCAAATGAATGTTCATATTTACTGTGTTCCTGATGTTAGAAAACTCTTACTCCAGTGAACACATTATTTGATGAATACCTACAGTGGCTGGGTATTGTGTAGGTCCAGGAGATTCAAAGATAAGTGACACAGTCCCTGCCTATGGAGAGCTGCCAGTCTGACTGGGTGGCTGACATAATCAGCATCCAGAGACAGCATGGGCCTTCACAGAGAACAGGTGGTGGGTGGTAGGAAGGGGCCAATCCACTGTTGGACACTCAGAGGAGGGCTCCTAGGAGGAAATATGTGGGTCGATTTTTGAAAACTAGAGTATTAGTGTAACCGTGGGCCCTCCAGGACCAGTTCAACTGACCCCGTCTTACCAACAGAGTAATAAGAGTGGGTTTTCAGGAACTGAGAGTCCCCCCTTGTCCAGTTCAGGCCAGGTAAGACCACCATTCCATCAAGTGGGCCTGCGCAAATGCCTGTTAAGTAATCTTTTTGACATCAAAGGGCTGAAAACTCCACCCTCAGATCATGCCAACATCACCATTCTGTGAATATGCGTCCTATGAAGAGCCATGGAGCTGACTGCACTTGCACAGATCATCACTCACCTCATTTCTCACCTCCAAGTATCCGTCTCCACCCTTCAGACCACCCTGCCCTTCATCCCATAAATTTTGCCCCAAGTCCTTGATCAGGGAGACAGATCTGAGAGAATACGCCTCCTGTCTCTTTGCAGATCAAGCTAGCAATAAAGCTTTTTTCTTTCCCCAAATCTGATGCTGTAATTAATTGTTTTTTTTTCCACGTGCATTGGGTAGGAGAACCCCATTTTTGTGGAGTAACAGTCAGAAAAACAAAAGAGAAGCGTGTTTTAAGGAATGAGAACCATAGGTATAAAGGTTCTATTATGGAACTGGGGGGAAGGGATGGGTCTGGCTGGAAGGCAGGCCCTGGGAGGAAAGAGGCCTTAGAGGCCAACAGGGACTAAATTTAGGAATTTGGGATTTCCCCTGAAGATAAGGCAGGCCTTAGTGCAGAGGAGGAGCGGTATGTCTAGATCCGGGGATTACAGGTTCCTCTGGCAGCCTATGCTGGAGACGACTGGAAGCTGCAGTAGTGGTTCGGGAAAGGAGTGGTAAAAGCAGACACAGCAGGCAGAGCTCAGTCCATGGCCACATGCACTGATGGCAGCCTCCTGTCAAGGGCAGTGTTTCCTAAAAATACGTCCTGCAGGATTTCCCCACTCAATTGTGAACTTTGAGAGAGGAGGGTCTGGGGCTGTGTTGTCCTCCTAGACAAGGGGCACAGTAGGCGGTCAATACGTTTTGATGAATTAAGATCTCCTGAGGTGCTAGTTTAAAGTGCAGATTACTGGGCCCTGCCCCAGACCTAAAAGAATATATAATGAAACAGGCTGCTATGACTTAAAAAATGTTTTGTTTTCAATGAACTTACACTTTATTAATTATAACATATACGTATGTTTTCAAGATAATATTATGTACATGCAAGGGCATGGGTACTCATAAACGTTTTGGAGGAAGAAGCAAGAGGTTGAGAGAATGGGCCTAATGGGCACTAACTTTTCATGGAAGTCAGAGGCTGGGAGGATGACTATAGAGAACAAGGGGAGATGGTGGCCACGAGAGAGTGGGGAAGAGTTCAAATAACTGCCGGGAGGAAAAGGGAGAATATCAACTAGAGAACAGAGGAAGGAAAACCAGGATATACTCTATCATGAAAATCAAGTGAAGTTTCTAAAAGAGCAGAGTCTTGAGAGGCAGTGTAAAGGGTCTAGAGAAAAAAGTCACTTCCGTTGGGGTGAGTTTCTCCAGTAGCTTTCAGACAGAGGCAGGAATGGAGACGGTGAATGATCGAATGGATCAGGGATGAGGCTGCCAAGATTATACATCTCTTTATGGTCATCTTCCTACTTTCCGTTTTGATACTTAGCTACCAATCATACTAAAAGCAGAGAGTCTGAAACCAGCCTATGGCATGGTGCTGGAGACAGCGAAGGACACCGGGAGAGGCTGAGGTGACCCACCAAGTCAAGGAAGATGGAGGGGAGAATATATTTAACTCAACTTGTGTGTCTATAAAATAAAGAGAATCATAATGAAATGGGGTCCTCATAAAAAACACTAGGAAAATTAGTAGAGTAGAATGGTGTTGAAAACTAAGCCTTAAAATTATTCTTTCTTATCCATTTTAGCAAATAACCCATTTTACTTTATTGTTCCAGTTTTATTGAAATATAATTAACATACATAATCCATTTTTAATACATACAGCCCAACTTAATATATAAAAATGGGCTATTAAGTGAGTTCAGTCTCCAATCTTCTGAAATGCAATAATCTCTCAGGCAAACTAGAATTTCGCGCCTAGAGATGCTACTGCTGCCCCAACACTGGTACCATACATTCGGCTGGGCCTGTCTGCTGATTCTCCAGCCCAAAGTCCTTGCCTCCCTCCATGCTGCCTTCCTACCCCCAGCTCAGAACCTGCTGTCCCGTGTGATGCTCCCTCTGCCTGCCAAGCAGCAGCCCTCTGTGGCCCATAAAGTGGAGTGTCTGTACATAGTAAGGCCACATAGGACTGATCTTCCAGAAGCTCAGGCAGGGCTACAAAGGTCTCTAAAGATCTCCTCTAGCTGTATCTAGTCAGTCCCACTCTGACTCAGCTCTTCTGTCCCCATCAACCAGAACTCAGCTCCTAAACTTGGCAGACCTTGGCTCCTTGGGTCTTCAGTGATTCCATGCCTGACCCCAACCTGGACTGATAACCTAGATTCACTTACTCATTCAACCAACATTTGCTAAGCACTTCCGTGTGCTAGGGACTCTTCTACAATACAGCAAAGGAGGAAAAATCCCCAAACATCCAAGCCCTCCCCAGATCCTTGTCGTAATGGATCTTCTTTTCTAGTGGACCTTGGATTCTGCACTGACCTCTTACAGAATCTTCAATTTGTCCTCTGCCTTTTGACCGATCTTTCAGTCTTGGAATGTCTATCCATGAACAGAAATTTCCTACAAGTGTTCCTATATTTTGACCACCTGACCTTGCAGATCTGCTTGGACTCCAAATCCTGGCTTCCTCTGGAAAGTTCTAACTGGGTATATGTGTGTCATGGTTAACGAACACAAGAGGATCCTAGACAATTACTGCTGGAAGGGATTGTGTAATCTATCACCCTCATTTTAAACAGAAGAAACATGGGGCTGGCCCTGCGGTTGAGTGGTTAAGTTTGCGCATTCCGCTTCGGTGGCCCAGGCTTTTGCTGGTTTGAATCCTGGGTGTGGACATGGCACTGCTCATCAAGTCACGCTGAGGTGGCATCCCACATGCCACAACTAGAAGGACCCACAACTAAAAGTACACAACTATGTACCGGGGGGCTTTGAGGAGAAAAAGTAAAAATAAAATCTTAGAAAAAAAAAAAAGTAAATAAATAAATAGAAGAAACACATGCTGAGAGAGCCTAAGTACCATCTCCTAGGGCACCTGGCGAATTAGGGGCAGAGCTCAGGCTGTGCCGAAGGTTTTTTGACACCAGAGTCTGACCTTGGGGTCAGGTTGGTTAGGGTCACCTTAACAAGTGGCACTGACTCCTTTTGATTCCCCATCCCACTGGTTAATATTTTGGGGGATTTTTTTCTTTTCGTTTTTTACAAACGAGTGTCATTGTTTCATATGGATTATTGTTAAGGTGCTTTAAATCACAGGCAAACTCACTAATTTGCAAGTTATTGTTCGATATTTTAAAAGTTAACACTTACAAGTGTAAATTTCAGCTCCACTGTGCCTCACACCTACGTTCCTCACTGATACTCGTGAAGCACTGCAGACACGAACAAGCTCATTTTACAAATGAGTCTCACACGTCTCACCAGCTGTGACGGACGCTCTCCCCTTTTACCACAGCCTTTGCTTCTCCCCAAATCCTGTGTTAAGGACCAGCCTTCAAAAAATGCATCCAAGTTCCAAATAACAGATTTTCATCACCTCCAGATAGGTAAAAAAGGCAATTTATATTTTTAAAAAATTTGCTAGTTCAACAATCTGTGGGCCCACCCAAAGATCCCTTCTAGGCACTAAACAAATAGATTAAAAACAAATTCCTTTGTTACTAAGTCAATTTCTCTAACTTTCCTTTTAGCATTCATCTGCATCCTTCTTGACATTAGGTTGAATGTTCAGAGCAAAGTATCAGTCCTGCTGCGCCATTAAAAAGCTCTTCTCCTGCCCCGCACAGGGCAGCATTCAGTACTCCAGTCATCTCATCCAGCAGGGATGGATGGAAAGAATGGCTCTTCTGCATTTCACTAGGATTTAATTTACAACCTTGAACTGAGCTGGTTCTGTACTCAGTCAACCCGTCCATTGTCTGAGCCCGTGCTGTCTGCCACTGCTGGCTTACAAGCTCATTTGAAGTCAACATTTTTCATATTTACACCTGTCTCCCCTAGAGCACCTGGTGTGGTGCTTTGTATCAAAAGGTACTTAAAGCTTATTTGTATAACAAAATGAAAAACATTGATGAGCTGTGTGAAGGCTGGAGAATTCAAGGGTGGCAGACTCAGGAGGAATACTCTCTCTTCAGCACATGCTGTCTCTCACCTCTCTGGAACTTCAGTGGCTCAGCTAAAGACAGGAGAGTAAGGAGGGTACTCAAGGTACAGAAAAGCAGTGGGGTACATCCATCCTGAGAGCGTGTGCCTAGTCTTAGCTCTAACCAATTGCTAGTTATGTGATTTGGGCAAGTTACTTAACCTCCTAGTTTCTTTCTCTGTACAGTGAATGGGACAAAGTAGTACCTACCTCATCGGATTGTTCTGGTCCCACAGGCCTCCTGCTGTCCCTCTCCCTGGAAGCTTCTCCCCAAACACCTGAATGGTTAGCTCCGTTGCTCCATTCAGCCTCTATGAAAATCTCACCTTATCAGTGAGGCCCTCTGGGACCTCTCTAATAACTGAGCTTTTTTTCTCTTCATAGTACTTATAACTACCTCACATGTTATATGTTTATTTGATTACATATTATCCTGTCTCACCTCTCCAAAATGGAAGTTCCCTGACAGAAGGGACTTTGTTTAGTTCTCTGATTTGTCTTCTGCACCTAGAATGGAGCCTGGCATGTAGAAAGTGCTTAATAAATATTCTTTGAATGGATGAACTGGAAGGTCAGACGAATTAATTTATACTAAATGCCTTGGTATTTATGTTCACTACATGTTAGTCATTACGTTAACTACCATTACTCTTCAGCACATGTGAGGATTCTTTCTGGATGCCCAGGATGGAGACCTGGAGACTAACGTGGTGGTCATCCTGGTGGTGGTCACCTTACTTTAGGAAGAAAGGCCTTGATCATCAGGTACATGCTGCGGACGTTAAGATTCATTGAGAAGTCCCAGTCTTTCTCCTCACAGTCCAGGATGGTTCCATGATGAACAAAACTGGAAGAGTAATTAAACAATGGGGAAAAATTATCATTAAAAACGATTTCTATTCCACTTCCTTTTCATTTTTATTTTCATTTATTGACTTAGACCATTGTCCCTTCCCTAACCAAGACTTTTAACAATTCAAACATAGTATCACTTGGTACATTAGGTAAGTAAGTGTCTCAACAACTTAAGGTAAAAAATTCATTATTTGAAAACAAGATCCTTCTTTTAAAAGAAGGCGGCAAGTGTCTGGAGCCCCCAAACATAAGAAGCTCTATACCAAATGCACAGGAAATATCAACGCCATTACAAACAACTGAGGACACTTGCCCCAGTGGACTCTGATTTCAAGAGCAGCAGTGCCCTCAGGTGGCAAGAACTTATCATTCTCAAGGGAAATCAAAGTTGCAGGGAAAACAAGTATCTCACCATCTCAGGGCAGCAAAGTAATATCGCTACTGTACAGTTCTGACATACTGAGTAAACAAAGCAGAACAAAAGAAAACCCTCAAAATAGCCTTTGCTATTTTCCAAGTCACATTTCCTCAAGGAAGCTTTATAACAATGGGGTCCTAATTGATTTCACTGTCCCCTGGACCAAAATTATGTAATTACTTATAAAATATTGTCAGTTGTGATTCCCATGTACCACTGTACTTCCAGTTCAATCAAATGACAGCAAGAACCACATGCTATATTTCTATATCCCTTACTTTGCTGAAAATTTAATAGATGCTCAAAAAATAATTTTGCTAGTTGATTTTTTCATGGTTCTGAATATATTCTTCTATGAAAGATGAGCAGATTATTTATAAAATAGATAATCATAAATTGTTGCTTTAATTTCCATACATTGTAACACATGATAAACTATGAATAGACAGACTTTTTTCATACTGAAACATGATTAGGAAGAATCATAAAAATACATAAGAAGGCTCTAGGATTTTTCTATCAATGCCACAGTATAAACGTTAACACCACACAAGAAAAGTGGAACATCAGACTCTATCTACTTAGTCCTGCGTAAGCCTCAACTGTCCTCATCTCTACTGTCATGCCTGAAAAGGGAGAGTGAGCACAAGCACTAGCTGCTCCACATGGGGCTGCTCCAGCTCCAGTCTCTCATCCTTCAAGCATGGTTCAGCAAGTTTGGTACTACTCTATCAAGTTCAATTAAGCCATTCTCTTTGTGCTGTATATAAAGCAACAGAGTGAAACTTCTTTTGCTGGGATTAATTGTCCTAATAAGAAATGCTGCGCTTGGGAGGTAGAAAGAACTTGCCAGAATGTTGTGCCAACAAATGGGGAACATTCGCATTTCAATAAACTGAGTACTCAGTTTTTGGCAGATATACTTTGCCTTAAAGACACTCCTGGAAAACAGTTTTTAATTTTATTTTATAAGTCTTAGTGGAACATCAGTGACAAGTCCACTGGTGTGAGCCTGTCCCCAGCCTTAGGTAGATCAACAGCGTTGGATTGGTAGCAGTTGTCTTGAGTATCCTTAAGTGCCTTTAGGCCCCAAGCACATGTCAACTTCTATGGCTGTTTTACTTGCTGAATCTTACTTGTAACAAAAATTCTGTCCAAAATCCAGCTTTATTTCCTAAGGAATATATTAGGGTTCACAAAGAATAATTTGGCCATATTATCAAATTTCTTTTAATAAAAGACATAGAAAACTTTCTGTGAGGAGAATGAAATTAAAAAGTTATGAATTACCCAGCAACATTAAAGAGAATGTCAACTCTCTCAATTTCATTGGCAAACTCATCAATTTGTTTTTTTTTTTTGTGACATCCAGGACTCGAGTCTGAATACCTGAAACATAAAACAAGGGAAACTATTTACTTATACCCATAAAAAATGTTTAGTCTTGTAGATGTAGCTGCTTTGAAGTACAAAGATTACAGTATCTGTCCATTTTGCCTTCATAGGATTGTTGACCATTGGTAGGGTCTTAAGAATCTTAAGAATCTCATTAATAAAAATCTTAAAATCCTCCCCATCCTGAACTCCCAATAACACACCTCTCTTTCCCTCCCTTTCTCTTCACTCTCTAAATTGAATACTAAAGGCCTTTTCTGAGAAAAGACTTTACAGTGAAGTATGAATGATCTATATTAGATGCTTCTCAGTGAGCCAGCAGTAATAACAGAGCGCAGGCTTGCTCTTTCCCCAGAGGCGAGTCACTGCCCCAGGAACACTGAATCCTATCTGAGTGAGGGGTAGGGAAGGGCAGGGCAGTGAGACAGGAGACTGTTTCCATTTGTGCACTTTACCTTCATGTCAATTCCATTATTTATTGGAAACAACTTTGTCAGTCAAGGGTATAATCACTTATTTCTGCACTAAATTGCAAGGAGAAGAAATGAGGGGCCAGGAGAAGGGATGAAACACTTGAAAGCTAGACATGAGAGATCCAGCATTGGATCTCAGAGACACACTGTAATAGTTACTAAAAAACCCCAAACATTCTCTAATAAAAGAAAGTCACTATTTTAATGTTTTTAAAAAAAATATGGTTTATTATTCTTTTATAGATATAGAAAGAAAAGATTATAAACATAGAAAAGGAGAGAAAGGGGAGAAAGTTTTGGGAGGACTTTCTTCCCTTAGTACTTTTTCAATACTTTTTCAGTACAACAGCGTTTTTCTGACTTGGAGTTAAAATTCCCTATTATTAAAATTAAATAATTTTCCAATAATAAATAAACAATCCAATAATTAAAATAGCATAGTCTAATTCCGTTCATGAATTCAATGTGCTAATTTGCATTTGATTATATAACCTGTTCTATTTTGCTGGAAGAATTAACTTTCAAATGAGCTGTCTGTTCTGATTTCTTTCAGAGGAACTCTAGTTGAAGTCCTTTGATGCTGGAGTTGAGTTCAGTGTGGTGCAGTAAGGGGTGATACACAGCGAAATAATTTGCATACTCTCTTAGGGTTTCTGATCATATGTGACTTTAGGGCTGAGCTGTCTCCAATATGGTAGCCACCAGGCACATGTGGCTACTAAGCACTTGAAATGCAGCTAGTCAGAACTGAAATGCGCTGTAAGTGTACAACACACGTGAATTTAAAAGATTTAGTATGAAAAAAGAATGTAAAATATTCCATAAATTTTTTTTATATTGAGTATGTTAAAATGGTATTTTAGATATATTTAGTTAAATAAAATACATTACTAAAATTAATTTTCATCTGTTTCTTTTTACTTTTTAAATGTAGCCACAGGAAATTTAAATCACACACGTGGTTCACATCATTTTCCTACTGGACAGCACTGTGCTGAGTAGGGCACAGAAGTGAAAGTTGTCATTAAAAGTTAACGCAACAACTGTTAAATTTCACATACAACTTTGTAATTAGGTACAAAATCCTTCAACATGCTGGATAAAAAAAATTTTAAGTATACAACTTTTATATATTTAAGTATACAGATTTTTGTCTGTAGGTTCACAGAATATAGATTTGATATCAAAGAATCAGGCTCTAAGAAGAAGGCCGGTGGAGCTGACCAGCCAAGTAATTTTCTTTCAGCAGACGAGTACTGTTTTTTATAATACCTTATGGACTCTGAATCCCAAGTTCAAGCTGCTGAGTTGCTTACCCGGGTACTTTTCCAGTTCTTGAAGTTTGGACTCATTGATATCTGTGGCTATGACTTGGGCACCTTCTCTTGCAAAAGCCTGGAAGACAACACACAAATGAATCCTTTGTTTACTTGGTTAAGCTGCTCTCATGAATAGAAAATCCTTTAGCCTTTTCTCCCTTTATCTTATTTTCATTGTTTTCCTTATACATGGGTGGAATTTCAAACTATCTAGTCTCACTTAGCCCTTCCCATTGTTATTTTTATCATTAATTAGTACAACATGACATACATTGTGCTTGTCATCTGACTTTATCCCTTTTAGTAACATCAAATACAATCGTGTTTTTAAAAAACTAGGATTCTGTTATTAACACCTCTCAAAATACTACTATTCTGTGATTTGACAGCCTTTATTCCATTTCTGAGCAGGTGACTAAACCCAAAATAATGAGAAAAATGGGTTATTTCAACACTTTTCCTCCTAAGAGTATACTAGTGTATTTACAAATATCAAACTAATCCTACCGTTACAGTTAAGCTGCATTATTAGCTCAAGTGAGGACTATAATGTGCAAGAAGCTGCTATAAATTACAAGGTAAAGGTAACCTGATAGTCTTAGAACTCTGGAGTCCTATGTCTGAACTGAGGTGATTTCAGAGGGCTATGTACTCCTTTAGGCCCGCTGTAACAAATTTATTACAGTGCAGAGAAACTGAGGCAAAGAAATAAGTTCTCAGCGTCAAAAGTTATGAGACGTCACATAATAAATATGTGAGGTAAGCCTTGCTTCATCTGCCTGGGATCAAGAGTAGCAACTTTTATTTTTGTAACTTAAGACAACAGAAGCACAAAAGCCAATAAAAAAAAGAAGTAGAGCAGAATTAAACAGCCATGGGATCTGTCCACGTGATTCAACACCTCCAAAGGCAGGAAGCAAACAGAGATAGTAACTTACTATGGCAGTGGCCCGGCCGATCCCCTGAGCAGCAGCTGTCAGGACGATGACCTTCCCATCAAGTCGACCCATAACGGAACCTGCGGTTTAATCTACAGACACGTGTATTTAATGGCATGCACTGTAGACATGGTCCTATGCAGTAACATCTAGAATGAATGGTTCAATGTACTCCTTTAAGAACCTGAAGATGGCACCTCAGCACAAATATTCCCACCATGAGAATTCTCCAAGAGCGCCCACTCTAGATACCTAGCTTTGTACATCAAAACCATTTGGCACAGCCCACTCAACTGATACTCAGTAAGAGACAGACATTGGACTTGACCCACCTTTCGGTTTTTTGAGAACCCAATGCTGATCCAGAAGGGGTGGAGTCCTCCCCTCCCCATCCTCCCCGCTGTGCCCGCACGCACTGCTATGCCACTGGGCATGTCCTTCCTGCTTTCTGTCCTGTAAACTTCCGTTGGGTTTGCACCATCAATCATTTCTAGTTTGTTTATTTATATTCTTATTTTTGCAGGGGAAGATTCGCCCTAAGCTAACATTGAACCAGGAGGCTGAAGTGGAGTGCACCAAACTTTAACCACTAAGCCATCAGGGCTGGCTCTCATCTGTGGTTTTTCCTTGTCCCTTGGAAAGATTTCACCATCGGCCTCAGAAAGTCACTGAACAAAAGAACCGGAAAATCAAATCATGTCCAATACCCCCATTTTACAGATGAGGAAACTGATGTGGCCTGGTCCAGGTGAGAGAGACAGACGAAACGCAGGCCTCCCCATAACGCTGCCGATCCTCTTCTCAAGCTTAAGCCGGCGGGAGTTAACGCTTTAACAGCCACAGTCAGTCACTTCTGACAGGCAGGACTGAGACACTGTGACCGGGGGAAAGGTGGCGTGCATCAGGTCTGACCAGTGCCGACTGCAGGGCGCGCGGAACGGCTAGCGCTGAGGTCGGGGTGGCGAGGAGTCAAACGATGATCAAATGAGGTGGTCTTCAAGGAGCCAGGCTCTCTCCCCCATCCTGCTGTTCTCAACGTGTGCCTCTGACCTCGCGCCAAGTCACAACATGGCTGCTATGTCCCAAGGCACCATATCTGCATCCGCCCCAAAAAACACCAAGGGAAGGAGCAAAAGCCAAAGGTCTTTCTACCCAAGAAGGAAGGCCTGCTCAGAACCCCGGCCCACGTTTCACCCGCCAGCCCTAGCAGCCGCGGGGGCCGGCATGTGGGGGCGCCGTCTTCCCCCCTCAGGATGGGAAAGGCAGGGAAACGAGCTGGGAGGGCGTTGAGCGAACGCACTCAAGCAGCACGCGCGCACACACACCGCGCCCGAGAAGGCGCAGGCGGCTTCTCCGGCCTGGGCCCCTAAGCCCTTTCCTCCTGAGCCCCACTCCGTGCTCCTCAGCCACGCGCGGCTCCGCCCGCCGGGGGCGCTCACGCGGGCAGGCGTCAGGCAAGCGGGGGCGGGGGGTGTCAGGCAGGCGGGGGCGGGCGCGCCAGGGGGGCGGGGCGGGGGGGCGTCAGGCAGGCGGGGGCGGGCGCGCCCGGGGGGGGGCGGGGCGGGGTGGGGGGGCGTCGGGCAGGCGGGGGCGGGCGCGCCGGGGGGCGTCAGGCAGGCGGGGGCGGGCGCGCCGGGGGAGGCGGGGCGCGGGGCGAAGGCCCGAGGTGTGGCCCGGTCTCGCGCGCTCCTTCCCGCGTCCCAGCCGGCGTCGCACCCGGGCCTCCCACCAGCCGGTCCAGCGGGCCTCGTGTCGCCCGGACCCCTGCCGTCCAGCCCTCGGCCGCCCGGGGCCCGCGGCGTCCACGCGCGGACAGGAGGCGGGCGTTCCAGGGGGTGCCCCGCCGTCCCCGCCCCTGCCCGGGCGCTCGCTCCCTCTGCTCCCAGCGCTGCCCCGAGCTGCCGGCGCCCGACTCCGGGACCAGCTCGCCGCTGCCCGAGGCGCTCCGACCGCGGCCGCCCTCGCCAGCCACCAAGAAGCCCAGCCACTCTGAGGCAACGAAATTTTCACTGGTTTTCCCCCTTCTTACACGAGAGGTTCATACTCACTTTAAACTTGGGGAGAGTTGAGATATTTTCAATATGTACTTTAGGAATGAGAGACTCCAGGAACCTTTACCCACCCCCAGTCCTGAGCGTGCGGATCAAACGCTGTGACTTGAGCCCGTGCGCCCTGCGGCTCTGGGCGCCGGGCTCCGGGCGGCCTCCCCGCCTTTCTGGGCCCGGAGTTTGGAGCCGAAGGTTTACTGTTAGGTCAACTGCACTGCCACGCTAAAACAGAGTTTTTGGGAAAATGAGTTGCAAACATGGCCTGAAATGGTAAATTCCAACATGAAAAGCAAACGTGATGGCTTTCTTACTGTAAACACTGGAATCAAAGTGTTAATTTTTCGTTATCAGAGGCAGAGCATTTTCGGGAATTCTGTCTTCATGAACCCGGAAGAAAAATGTTCACTGAAAAATCCTCTCTTCTTTGGTTATTTTGAAAAACTTAAGATACCAGACTTCCAAATGCACCCTAATCCTGATCTAACTGCTAAGATTTCCTGAAATAAGTAACGTGCAGAGCAAAGCAACACATAAAAATTAAACATTTCCTTTTCCCAGTCCATTTAAAGTTTCATTGAAAAAATACCAGGAAATCTTACTTTAGAGTAGCAGCAGGTGGATGGCGTCCTCCAGGTCACTGCGCGAGCGGCAAACGGAGACCGACCTTCGTGCAGACAAGTCAGGCGCTTAATGATGAATGCTGGGATGTGTAGTTCAGGTTTCTTCCGAGTTTGCTGGTTCTGTTTCCTTGAGTTTTTAAGGATTCGCACATTGGTATACTCAATGTGTGTACGTGCTGCCGTCTAGTGGAGCTCAGGTCGAACTGCTAACTCCGAGTAAACGGTGAAAAGCGGAAAAAGCCCCCGCAGCATGCTCAGGACTGGAAACCACTCCCTTGGCTTTGACCCCTCTCAGTCCCTGTCGTTTGTGTCTACTACGTGCCGTTCTGCGGTGTTCAAGATGGAATGAGGCAGAAGTCGCATGTGGAAGACGGCAGAGCCGCGAAACAGAAGGAGCCCAGGTCACTGAAGATACTAGAGCCTTCTCTCCTGGCCCTTGACATGATTGCTGAGAGGGCAGCACACGTTCTCTCGCGTTGAAGGTATGGTTGTGGTTCTCTTGTGACGCGCCGTCTCTTCTAACACTAATACACGCTTAGTGGCGGAATGCAGGCGTCCTGACTGCACTGGCGGTGGCGTCAGGGAGCAGGTTGAGCCTCAGTGGGAGTGTGGAGGCTTCAAGGAAAGAACATGCTGGGTAAGAGCAAAAAGCCAAGTCTGGCTGAAGAGAACAGAGACACAAGAAGGAAAAGAAAGGACTGGGTCACGTGAGCCCTCTACACTAGGCTTCGTAACTCCAACTTTCTCAGGCAGGTAACTGAGCAGAGTGAGTGTGTAGGTTGTTTGTGCACGTGCTGTTTAAGTGGGTTCACTCAGCACCCACCCAACTCACTGTCCCCTGCCTCCTACACTGTAAGGGTGATAAATAAGTGACAAGCAGTAGGCTATATTGGAGGATATGAGGAAGCCATTTGGTTTGAAACTAATTTGACCTGACCTTGTTTTTCCAGAAAGGTCTGTTGAGCATGCATTGTACATCTGCTTTAAACGCTTACAATGTCCCAAAGACAAGAACAATGCCCTTAAAGATAAGGAGGTAGCTTCCCCCCACATCGGCATTTCCTTTAATATGCATCTCTCCCTAAACTAAGGATTAATTATGGACCTGCTGTGCTCACTGTGTGACCACCCACCTTGTGACCACTGACCTACTGACCTCTGACCTGCTGGGCCAGCAAAGCATCTCACGATAATTGTAAAAGGGATATTCCTGCCATATATGATGGATGCTCTTTGTTCCAAGACTGTGTATAACCACTCGGTACACCCCACTTCTTTGGTGCCCTTCCTTCCTTGGGGGAGGAAGGCCCCAGGCTAGTCCTCAGACCTGACTCATAATAAATTCACCCCAATTTTGATTTGTAGATTGATGTGGATTATTTGTGTCAAGGGGCTGAAAACAAAACTCTCAAATTGCCAGCTTCCTTTGCTGCTAGGGTTGGCCAATGAAATGTGGGCTGGAGTTTCTGAGGAGGCCTTTCTTCTTGGATAGAAAGGCCTTTGGCTTTTGCTCCTTCCTTTTTTGGGGGGGGGCAGTCCTGGAACGTGGATATGATGCCTTGGGACCTAGCAGCCATTTTGTGACTTGGTCTGAGGTCAGAGGCACACACTAAGGACAATAGGGAAGAAAAGGAACCTAGTTCCTTGAAGACAGGCTTAAGACAAAATCCCTAAAGTAACTCCTCTGGACTTCTTATGTGAGAAAAATAAACTTTAGTCACTTTTCAGGTTTTTTGTTCCTGGAGCTAAGTGTATCCGTAACAGTCACAGTGGTTAAGAACAGACTGTGGAGTCAGAAAGATGCAGGTAAGTCCCACATCTTTCCCTCACCAGCTAAGTGAGTAAGTTACCCAGCTGACCAAACCTGTTTCACATCTGTAAAATGAAGGTAGGCATAGCACCTACCTCAGGGATGTTGTGAGGAGGAAGGACTTGGCATGTACAATAGTTGTTACATTTGTACTTAAAAATGTGAATGATTATTAGAAATTCAATTATAATGGATGGTAAAAATTACCCTTAAAGATTTTTTAAAACCCTGCCCTAGTTTCTGCTTGTGTTCACATAAGGTCTTTGGTAAAACTGTCTCTCATTGCCCCACTGTAGCTTCTAACACTGGGTCTAATGACTGTAATCACACGCAGCTGTGCTCCTTGTGTTCCTAACAACATCTTTCCTTTCTTTTTTTTTTATGCTTTTTTTTTGGTGAGGAAGACTGGCCCTGAGTTAACATGTTACCAATCTTCCTTTTTTTTTTTTCCTCCCCAAAGCTCCAGTACATAGGTGTATATCCTAGTTGTAGGTCATTTTAGCTCTTCTATGTGAGACACTGCTACAGCATGGCTTGATGAGCGGTGGTAGGTCCACACTCAGGATCTGAACCAGTGAACCCCACGCCACCAAAGCAGAACATGCGAACTTAACCACTTGGCCATGGGGCCAGCGCCAATACCTTTCCTTTGACTTTTGAGGATTTTGGAATAGACTTTTTATGAATATGAGAGTTCCCTAATCAAGGCCAACTCAGGTACCTCTTTCTCGATGCAGCTGTCTTCAGCCTCCCTTTATTCACAGATCTTCAACAATTATGCTTACTCTACGACCGCCTAAGTCACATGGTATTGCAGATATTTGCTTACCCCTCTGTATAGTCAGTGGACTAAATTTGTTTAAGGTTAGGGACCATATCTTTTTCACCCTTACATTGTGATCAGCTCATATTAAAAGTATGAGTTATTTGTTTTCCAGCTACATGAGTCCCACAAAGTCAGTGCCTTTCGGTGCCTAGACCAGTGATCAGCACACAGTAGAAGGTAGTTAAATATTTGAGTATGAATGGCAGGCTCTCAATAAGTTTCCTGAACATGATTCTGCTAGGCTCTCAAGAAAATGTTTCCTATGAACAATACTGTATTTTGTCTTCTCTGGTCCTGACTTGACTTTTCAGATTTTAGCGTCGTCTGACCATCTTACTGCTTTTTAACATTCTCGCAAGTTTCCATTGCTAACTTTCATCATTGTTCCTTCACAATCTTTCATCATGACACTGAAACTCAGGTCATAAGAGTTAAGCAACATTCTGAGGGAGACATCAGCAAGATGGAGGAATACAAAGTCCCAGCTCTTCTTCCCTGACAGAGACACTGTCTTAACAGCAATACATGGACCAAAGTATCTTTGTGAGAACTTCAGAAGCCAGGTAAGAAGTTGCAGTCCCCTGGGTAAGGGCAAAGCTAACAACTTCCACCCTGAAACTAGGCAGAAGAGCCCTTTCATTTTCCCTGCGACCACCTCTCCCCCAAGCCAGCACAGCTCACCCCTGCTTACAGCTCCTCCATCGTGAGGAGCAGGGGAAAGAAAAGAGAGGAAAATTCATTCACAGTTCCGTCTTTTTGGAGAGCTGCCTGAAGGACTGGTTTCTGTCTCACTTGACCCGAACTGCTGATGGAACTGGCATGGTCTGGCACCAGACAGAGACTAGCGTGGCTCAGCACCATCAGGAGTAGGTGCCCAACTCGAAGCTTCATCCTCGGGAGGGAGGGAGGGAGGAGAACAGAGCGTGTGTCTTATGTGCCAGCGTTTTGGAGGGCTGCCATTGGGACTGGTTTCTATCTCACCTGATTTGGGGTGCTGATGGGAGCTGACGTAATTTGGATGCCTGGGGGCCAATGAGAACAAAGGAGAGTGGGGTGGCTTCCTGCTGCAGCACCAAAGAAGCTGCAGTACTACAGACAGATATTAGAGGGAGCAAGAGATTATGAGCTCCTGAAAAAGAAACTGGCAAACCTCTCTAATTGGCAAATCACACACACAAGCCTAGAGAGTCACATCTGCCCAAAAGCTTTCAGAGGGCCCACAATCTATAACTGGGCTGACTGATGAAGGTCTTCCCCTGTATGAAGCAGCCCATAAAGACTGGAAGAGGTGGCTATTTTTCAAATGCATAAAAGTCAGCAAAAAAATCAAAAGGCACACAAAGAAACAGAGAAACACGATGCAATCAAAGAAACAAACTAAATCTCCAGAAACCAACTCCAAAGAAATGGTGACCTATGAATACCTGACAAACACTTGAAAATAATAGTTTTAAGGAAGCTCAATGATCTACAAGAGAACACCAATAGACAGCTAAATGAAATCAGGAAAATGATGCACAAACAAAATGAGAATATTAAAGAGATGGAAACTATAAAAAAGGACCAAACAGAAATTCTGGAGCTGAAGAATACAAATAACTAAAATGAAAAATTCACAGAGGGGTTCAATAGCAGACTTGATCAAGCAGAAGAATCAATAAGTTGAAACCAGGTCATATGAAATTACTCAGTTAGAGAAGAAAAAAGAAAAAAGAATAAAGAAAAGTGAAGAGAGCCTAAGGTACTTATGGGACATCAGCAAGTGGACCAATATATGCATCATGGAACTTCCAGAAGGAAAGAGAAAGGGACAAAAGATTTATTTGAGGAAATAATGGCCAAAAACTTCCCAAATCTGAGGAATGAAAGATATCCAAATTCAAGAGTTAAGCAACATTCTACTAGACTGGATATCTGAAGACTGATCTTATATATATATATAATTTCTATTGAGTTCATAAGAGTTGACATCATTGTGAAATTTCAGTTGTACATTGTTTCTTGTCTGTCACCACGTAAGTGTTCTCCTTCACCCCCTATGCCCACCCCTCACCCCCCTTCCCCTGGTAACCACTGAACTGTTTTCTTTGTCCATGTGTTTGTTTATATTCCACATGTGAGTGAAATCATCTGGTGTTTGTCTTTTTCAGTCTTACTTCCCTAAGCATAATTCCCTCCAGGTCCTTCCATGTTGTTGCAAATGGGATGGATCCGTCTTCTTTTAATGGCTGAGTAGTATTCCATTGTATATATACCACATCATCTTTATCCAATCATTGGTCAATGGGCACTTGGGTTGCTTCCAGGTCTTGGCTATTGTGGATAGTGCTGCTATCAACACAGGGGTGCATATGTTCTTTGGATTATTGATTGCAAGTTGTTTAGGTAGATACCCAGTAATGGAATAACTGGATATGGTATTTCTATTTTTAGTTTTCTGAGGAACCTCCATCTTGTTTTCCATAGTGGCTATACCAGTTTGCAGTCCCACCAGCAGTGTATGAGGGTTCCCTTTTCTCCACACCCTCTCCAACTTTTGTTATTTTTAGTCTTAGTGATTATAGCCATTTAAACAGGTGTAAGGTGGTATCTTAGTGTAGTTTTGATTTGCATTTCCCTGATGATTAGTGATGTTGAACATCTTTTCATGTGTTTCTTGGCCATCTGTATATCTTCTTTGGAAAAATGTTCATATCCCCTGCTCATTTTTTGATTGTGCTGTCTTTTTGTTGTTCAGTTGTGTGAATTCCTTATATATTATGGAGATTAACTCCTTGTCAGATATATGATTTGCAAATATTTTCTCCCACTTGGTGGGCTGTCTTTTTGTTTTGATCCTAGTTTCTTTTGCCTTGCAGAAGCTCTTTAGTCTGATGAAGTCCCACTTTTTTTCTTCTGTTTCCCTTGTCTGAGAAGACCTGGTATTCAAAAAGATCCTTTTAAGTTTGATGTCAGTGAGTCTACTACCTATATTTTCTTCTAGGAGTTTTATGGTTTCAGGACTTATCTTCAAGTCATTGATCCATTTTATTTTTGTGTATGGCATGAGATAATGGTCTACTTTCATTCTTTTGCATGTGGCTGTCCAGTTTTCCCAACACCATTTGTTGAAAATACTTTCCTTTCTCCATTGTATGTTCCCAGCTCCTTTGTCAAAGATTAGCTGTCCATAGATGTGTGGTTTTCCTTCTGGGCTTTCAGTTCTGTTCCACTGATCTGTGTGTCTGTTTTTGTACCAGTACCATGTCATTTTGATCACTATGGCTTTGTAGTACACTTTGAAGTCAGGGATGGTGGTACCTCCAGCTTTGTTCTTTTTTCTCAGGATTGCTTTAGCAATTTGGGGTCTTTGGTTGCCCCATATGAATTTTAGGATTCTCTGTTCTGTTTCCATGAAGAATGTCATTGGGATTCTGATTGGGATTGCATTACATCTGTAGATTGCTTTGGGTAGTATGGACATTTTAACCGTGTTTATTCTTCCAATCCATGTGCGTGGAATCTCTTTCCATCTCTTTATGTCATCATCTATTTTTAAGACTGATTATATTTTTAATGGCCTTAAAGTCGTTTTATTACCCAGGTGAACATACCTACTACTTTGCAATACTCTTATTCAGTGGAGGAGTGAACATCGTAGAGAATCAACCTGCAGCTCTGTAATCATGTCTGGTTTGGGTGCAGAGGAGAAACCAAACTCCCAAGGGACAGGCCTGAGGGACAGCGTTATAGGAAGGCACAGTTTCACTTCACCCTAGTGAACCTGTGACAGTGTGTTAAGGTAAGGGAAATAACCAATTCATAGACTTTAACAGTGATGGCTATGATATAATTAATAATCTCTCCCTTTGAATGTCTTCTTACCAAAGAGCCAAGAATGCCTTGAAATCACTAACTGTGTTCTAAACCTTATGCAACTTGCTGTTTTATATGGTTTTTCAAAGTCATATGATATAAAAGTACTATCAGATACTCTCTAAAACCACAGTTCTTAACCTCTTATAGAGTAACAGACCTCTCAGAGAGTATGTTATAAGAAAGTAGGGACCCTAGTATCCTAGAAAACTGAATCCACACACAAAAGATAAAATTTCAGAGGTTTTACAGATTGTGTGAAGCCCATCCATAGATGCTTTATGTGTTGCGGGGAGCCCAGGTTTAGGAATTTTGTTAATTAAATGATGCTTTAATTTATGTATTATCTAAGTCACATGTGGATAACGAGATTAATGAAAATGTATACATTTTATGTATACACGGAAAGACTGGAAATTTCCTTCAATAACTTTATTCTTCACAAAATATATAAATAAATAAAACAATTCAACTTCTAAAGTATTATCACATTCAGGAAGAAGGCAGTCTATCACCATTCTAAATGACTGGAATGCCTCAATTTCTAATGGCAAAGTGCAAACTGAATTGAAATTAAGTTGGACTGTGACATCATTGCCAGGGATAGAAAAATAAAGTAACAAATACAGTCATTTCTAAATAAGGAACACTAGGCCCCTAGAAAAGTGACAGCAGAGTTTACTGAGTCTTGCACTCGGGCACAGCTTGTCCTGAGGAGGCGTGCCAAGGGCCTGGCTGAGGATCCACACTCTCTGCTCCAGCAGTTTGTTCTTCTGAGAAAAAAATAGAAAGCAAAAGTCATCTTATTAAAAAACACGTTTGGTTGCAACACAACATACAGCTTATATACAGTTTACCTTACAGCTGAGGTAATGTTTTCAAATTGATAACCCATTATGTTCTCCTGCTGTTCTTTAACATCTTTCAACGGCTTCCTCTAGCATGCTCCCAGGATGAAGTAAAAATTCCTCTCCACAACCCACAAAGTCCTGCGCATCTGGCTCTTCTCTCTCTGGCTTCACCGACTTCACCCAGAGGAACCTGTGTGCACTGCGCTCTGGCCACACGTGGTTTTCCAACCCTTCCCCTGGTTACGGTCTCTCCCAGCTGGGCCGACCCTGTTCCCTCTGCCTGAATCGCCTTCCCCTCCCCTCTTTGTTAAGCTAACTCACCTTAACCTGTTAGATCTCAGTCCCCTTCTTCAAGGAAGACTTCCTTATGTTCCTAAAACAACCTATTAAAAACTCATAGGCTTTTGAACTCTAGAACTGTACCTTTTTTGACTACTTGATCACCGTCTATACCCACTAGACTGTGAACTCCAGGAAGGCAGGGGCCATATCTGGTTTGGTTATCAATGTACCATCAGGGTGCAATATGTGACACATAGGTGGAGACCAAAAATTTCTGTTCATTGAATGAATATGTAAATGATATAAGTCTATGATCTGGCTTGTGTAAAATGAATATAATGCTACTGGAAATACTGGCCCATTGAATTGATAAGAAGGTCTTTTGCAGTAAAAGTAGTTATGTTTGTAGGATGGTGTCTCTCTGTGTCCTCGAGAGCTGCTTGTCTATCTGAGGGAAAAGTTGAAGGTTCAGGAGGCAGAATAAGACTTCCCTCGGGGTAAAAAGTGATTTCACTTCAGTGCTGTGCTTTGGAGAAACTTCTCACAGAGACAGCAAATGACATCTCTGCAGTGCAGCTTCTCCATGACATCTTCTCTTGTCTAAACTTGCCCTTTGGGGCCACAGGGGACAAATGAGTTCCAACCGTTATCCCCGATCCCCAAGTAACCAGTATATTTACCCACCTGGGCGGAGGCCTAGACTTGAGTTATCAAAATAGCGAACTGGGTGAGGTGCTGGGAAAGACTTTGATCGGCCATCAAAAAACCAAGATTTCGGTGAGTCCTTTGGCACAGGATCTTGTAAATTCCGTTCCTTGCATTGAGAAGGCGTATGCTGTCTCTCTTGAGAAGCTGGTCCGGTCGCTTTAGGAGACTTTGGAGAATTCTCACAAGTCACTTCTTTGTGAGCTTCTCTTTTAAGAGTTCTCTCCTTCCACATTTTGACCTCATTGGAAAGATGATGATTATTGCTTAAATGTGGGGAAAAATAAAAGAGACTGTAAGACTGCTCAATTCCAGAAATATATTCATATTTACATAAAATTTTTTTTCTTAATTGTGGTAAAATATATGTGACATATAATTTACCATTTTATCATATTTACATTTTAATTTCAACCTAATGCTTCCTAAGTTTGGATTATTTCCACAGTTCAGAAAATGAAATGAGGTCAATATAAATTGAAAAATTGTACTAAATCTCCGTGATCACAGAATCTTGAAAAGTATGATATTAGGTTTCAAATGAATCAGTGATGTCGTCCAGCATGGTTTATCTACTGATACTCTGTGGCAATAATTTGATAAGTTAGTCTTCTGGATGGATGAATCTTTAATGTACCTTTGTTATTTTAAAAGATATATTACACTGTGCTTTTCTGGATTACTTATAGTGTTGCTTCCCACAGGAAATGCTGCCTGCATTTATTCACTCCTTCAGAGAAGCCTGGGAAGCAATCCTAGGCCCTGCTCTCCTTTCTTTGATCAGTCAGCCAAGTGTGTTGATACAACCTCACACTTTTGGGTTCCCCCCCATTCTGCTCTAGCAGCTAGAGACGCCGTATGAGCTCATTAGGCCCCAGCTTAAAATCCTCCAGTGGTGGTAATCCTCCCGTTACATTTAGGAGACCACCCCAGCTGCCTCAGAATGACCTGCAATGTGTAATCTGGACCAGTGGCCTCTGGCATCGCATCTTGCACTTACTCTGCCTCATTCTGTATGCTCTGGCCACACTGCATGTCTTTCTGTTCCACTTTCCTCTTTGACTCAAAGCCTGTGCACATGCTGTTCCCTCAGCCTAGAAGGCTTAGCCATCTCTACTGTCATCAAGCCTAACTGCTACTCATTTTCAGATCTACTCTTACATATTAGTTTCTTGATCACCGCCCCTCCCCACATCTAGATAAGGTCTGATCCCTCTGTTGGACCCTTTCATAATGTCCTGTTTGCTTTTTTTGTTGTTTAATAGCCTCACACAGAACAGTAGCTATTTGCATATTTATTTAATGCCTATTTTTCTTCTATTGCATCATTAGTAAAGATTAGCACAAGATTCTAATCTTTGGTAGAAGCCAATTAATTAAATTTTTTACAACTGTTTATAAAGGTTAATGGGCTACAATAATGGACCTGAGGGATTCTCCTTTGAGTAAAGCCTCACTGACTTGGGCATATTTGTGGCATATTTAAGCTCCCCTCAAAGATCTTGGTTTACTTTTTGGTTCTTGGCTTAGTTAAAAACAGGCTTAGCTAAAATCAGTTGATGGGCCAGCCCTGTGGCCTAGTGGTTAAGTTCCGGGCACTCCACTTTGGCAGCCTGGGTTTGGTTCTCGAGTGTGGACCCACATCACTCTGTTAGTGGCCATGCTGTGCTGGCAGCCCACATACTAAAAATAGAGGAAGATTGGCATGTTAGCTCAGGGCGAATCTTCCTCAGGAAAAAAAAAAGGTCAGTTGATGGATAGCAAACCTCTGGAATGGTGCTACCATATTCTCATTCCTTTTCAAAAAGACACATTACATGAGCTCTAAAATTTACTTCCCCTATATGTGTGAGGGGTTGCCCACTGCAAAAAATATATATGCATGTGTAGGCATCATCCTCTCCCACACATACCACCATAAGCATAATTCCTGTATCAGGTAAGCAGATCTTACCTTAACATTTCATTCCTTTGCTTTGTTAACTGTTCATTTTGCTGCTTTAACTTAGAAATTTCCTTTTCTAGCCGTATATATTCACTTTTCAAAATAAGAGCTTTTGTGCTTTGTACAATGCCGCTGCCACCCCCACAGGTTAAGGGTTTCCTTGAAGGCTGAGAATCAGTATGTTCTGATATCACTGTGGGAGGCAAACACACAGACAGGTGATAATTTTAATTATCTCCAAAGTTCACAATAAAGGAAACATTAGTAAGTTCAATAAATCACTATAAAAAACAAAACATCTCAGCACCATCTCCCTGAACGTCACCCTTGACTTCCTCCTCTTCCCTCACCTCCTATGCCAATTCCATCATGGATTCTAAGTATCTGCGGAACCCCTGCTTCTCTCCACCCACTATCTCCACCACCACCACCTGCTAGGATCACTCACGGTGACGGCAGCAGTCGGAGCTGCCCTTCACTGTCTACTCTCGACGCCAGTGGGGTCCCCTGGAGGGCTGCTTCCACCACACAGCGTGTGTGGGGTCCACCCCAAGGCAGTCAATGTGCTCCCAATACTCAACACGTATTTGTTAACTAAATAAACCTTAGACTGCTATTAAAGAATATACTATCCAGTATTTTACACCATATGTGTACAAGTAATGTAAAGAACTGTTTTGTAAATTTTAGGTAAAATTGCATAAAAGTGTGAGGTGCTTAGAAAGTGGAATGATCCACTGGGTCACTGACTGTTTACAAGGGAGGGGCAAGATGAGTGTGGGGAAGACACTCAATGTCCATTTCCTTTTGAATTATTCTGAATTCAGGTACAACACGTACCTGAAAGTCACAAATTAGAAGGAATCATCCTGACCCTTCTCTAACAACAAAAGTTCTATTTTTACCCCTTGAAGTTTTCCAGGTAGGAGCTGCAATTATCCTGCAATGGACACTAGGGCAGTTCAAACTAAACAAGCACCAGACAATGCGTGGACAATAATACACACAAACATCATCTTGCATTTGCCTGACATTTAGAATTTTCAGTGTGCTTTCACACACAACTTTTAGCCTGATCCTTACAAGTCTATATCCAATCTAGAAGGTCAGGCGTTCTCCTCATGATTTCACAGGCTGTTAAGTGAGGGCAGTCAGCTTAGAGAACTGTTCGTGACGTTATTTCGATGCTGGACCCACTACACAAAGCTGCCCCAAGTACTGTTCAGCATTCTCTCTTTTCAAATGAAACATAAGAGACAGAAATATGGGAAAAGATACAGTTTGAGGAATGTATATGCAGAAATTTGATGATTAGATTTGAAAACTGTATCTAAGATAAGTTTCAAAGAGTTTGCCAGTAAGCATCAAGTCTGTATTTTCAGTACCAACAACAAGTAGGATAATATTTACTGTATACTGACTATGTTTTTACAGTGCACATGGTTAAAATCTATTAAGATATGCTTGTGTTTTATTGGGAAGGGTATGTCTACCTTGACAGGTAAGTCATTCTTGTATACTACTGAAGGTATCTTCACTAATATGTAAAGATCTGATAGTGCACAGGTTACATTCATAGTTTTTAAGAATCTATAATGGATAAATAGTTGAGATTACAGGAAACTTAAGGAGGTATCACAGGATAAATATGATCTCAATGAATTCATTTTAAAAATAGTTCTTTATAAATTAGTGATTAACAGGTTTATTCTTGACTGTCATATATATAGTAGCAGTCTTCAAAATGTGTAAGTATACTGAGAAGTAAGATGGAAAAAGATCTGGAAATATCAGCATTTTCTACTTACTTGAAGTATCTTGGGCCTGCTGATTTCGTCTAAGATTTTCTCTCAATAGCCTTATAACTTCTTTTTGATGTTCTACAGTGGCTTTTGTACAAGTAATTCTATTAAGAATAACAACAGAAATATGTAAAAGGCCAGCAACTAATTTTTAATGGAAGAATAAACAGAACTGCTGTCAAGAATTTTCTGATAAGATACATCACATTGATATGATATGCATAAGCAGCAGTAGGTAAGCCCTCACGATACCCCCTGGTATCATGCACTTTATAGCCATAAATAACACCATCAAATTGGAAGTGTTCTGTTTGGCTGCAGGGGCAATTTTTTTTTAACATTGAGAAACCAATTCTTTTAAAATTTCTGAAAGCCCAATAGGTATCATTAACTGGATATTGAGCAAAATTACATTCAGGGGCACCATAAAACAAATAATTGGGTTGTTATCATGAGGTCCTAGAAACCTCTTGAAGGTACAACAATTACCAAAGCGTAAAACCAAAAGCACCTTCCTGTATATACTGTAAGGAAAGCACACTCGACTGCAGCTCTGATCTGAGGTGACACAGTCAGAGGTCACAGTCTGCTCATTGCACCCAGGAGAAAAAGACATTCTGTTAATTATTTGCTTGAGTGTTAATTGGCAATGCTAAATTATGAGACTTTCTGCCTTTCTTAGAGACTGAAAGTATCTGCTGATTCTATTCTATATAAAATTGCTTTGCATTTATTTAAAAAATTTTTTTTCTTTTGAGGAAGATTAGCTAGCCCTGAGCTAACATCTGCCACCAATCCTCTTTTTGCTGAGGAGGACTGGCCCTGAGCTAACATCGGTGCCCATCTTCCTCTACTTTATATGTGGGATGCCTACCACAGCATGGCTTGACAGGTGATGTGTAGGTCCACACCTAGGATGGTGAACCCTGGGCCACCGAAGCGGAATGTGCAAACTTAACCACCGTGCCACTGGGCTGGCCACTAAAATTGCCTTTTTAATGATGCTCCACTAAAACCAACAGTCCTATCAATAGAAGGCTGGTTAGAATGCATGAAGATTCAGAGTGCGACTTTTTGGGCAAAATTAGATATCATCATTAAACATTTATTAAACATTTACAGGAAGAATAAAAAGTGTGAGGAGTCAGAGGTGACATATTAATAAGTGGCAACATTATATTTCTAATTCAGTTTCCTTGACTCTCTGTTTAATGTTCTTTTCATTATGCTATACCACAAAGAACTTTAGGCATGCTATTGTATATGGTACTATACATAAATAAATCAATAAAAAGGGAATATGCTCTTGGGCACTAAGTACTACAATTTAAAAGGAAATAAAACCTTACACAAAAATACAATAGGAAGAACAAATGAAATTAAGAGAACCAACAGAAACCTTAGACAAACTGCTAAAAACACACACACGTTCTTAATATTCACTTTCAAACAAAAAAGGCCATTTTTAAGCTGTTCCTATATGATTGAACAAGAAGTATCCAAAGACATAGTATGTCAGTAATTGATCAGAATTGTGCTTGTTTTCAAAACCTTTGCATACATAATGAGAATTTAATAACTTTAAAATCTGTAGATGTTTGTATTTATTTTATAAAAAGCAATAACAATATCTTAATATATTTTAAATTTATACAGTTTAGAAAGGAAGTTTAAGCTACTAAAGTCATATTCAATTAAGACAAAGACATACTCCTTTTCAAACTCCTTGGCATTTCTCATCTTCTCTAGGTCTATTTTCACCAGCTTTGTTTTGAGCTCTTCAATTTCTTCTTTATAGGGCTTAGCTCCTAAAGCAACTTTGTCCTAAAGGTTTTAGAGAAAAGAGAAATAAAGTAATTTTAGAGCAGTTTCAAAGACTTGTTAACTACCTAATATAGTAGGAACATTTTAAAACAGCAAACTCCAAACATATGAAAAGGAGGAAAGGCACAAATTTTAACCCTAAAATGAGTAACAAATAGATATTTGATGTGAAGTACATGTGAAGCTATTGGAAGCTAATGTGTAATTAGAAAACCTATGACTTCTATTTCTTAAAACAAATATTTTTCCCAATTAAAAAACAATATACTTAAACAAAATGAAACAGAAAGGTTGAAACGAATGAAATGGGTAGATAAAGGTAAATCAGGAAAATAAGACAAGAGATGAACAGTAATATAAATATCAAAGTAGAACTGAATTCAAGGCACAAAATATTATATAACATTATTGGGGATATTCTGTACTCAAGGTTGGTTCAATCTAGCCATACATCTACTTCGACTCAGAAAAAAAATCAGTCATATATACATACAAACATATACAAAAATCTTTTTTAATAAATAGGTTTAACTTTTTAGAGCAATTTTAGGTTTATAGACAAATTGAGCAGAGTACATAGAGTCCCGGTAATACCCGTGTCCTCCCCTAGTTTCTCCTATTATTAACATCTTAGTGTGGTATGATTGTTACAAATGATGAGCCAATATCGATACATTATTAACTGACGTTCACAGTTTACATTAGAGTCTATTGTTTGCATTGTATAGTCCATGGGTTTTGACAAATGTATGACACGTGTTCATCATCACTGTATCATGCAGAATAGTTTCACTGCCCTAAAAATCTCCTGTGCTCCACTTATCCATCCCTCCACCCTCCCCCAGAACCCTTAGTAATCATTGATCTTTTCCTGTTCGCCTAGTTTTGCCTCTTCCAGAATGTCATACAGTATGCAGTGTTTTTAGATGGGCTTTTTAAAATTAGCAATGTGCATTTAAGGTTCCTCCATGTCTTTTGTGGCTTGATGGCTCATTTCTTATTATTGCTGAATAAATCATTCATTTCTTTTATTGCTGTTACCACAGCCATACTATGGATTACTATTATATATTGAATACAAAAATAAACCCATCTAAATAGGGACCCAGAGAGCTCTTCATTCCTCTAGGCGTTACCCCCAGTGCCTATAAAAACATTTGCACACACACGTAGTTAGCAAAGACTAAAAAGATGCAAGCTTCCATAGCTGAGATGCTCAGCTTAAGGAGGTTGCTGACTAGGTCAGATAAGCCCATTCTGGGAGGAGCCCAGTATTTGCTCAGTCATGGCACCAGTAAAATACCCTGGCTTTCTGGACCAGATGCTGATATCAGGGACTCCTTGAGCATATGACTGGCTGGAGTGGTGTCAGTTTTGTAAGAAACTGCCAAACTCTCTTCTAAAGTGGCTACTGTACCACTTGCATTCCCACCAGCAGTGAGCAAGAGCTCCTGGCCCCACTCCTTGCCAGCATTTAGTGTAGTCAGTGTTCCGGATTTTGGCCATTATATTTTGAGATACAGTGGATGTACAGTGGTATCTCATTGTTTTTTAATTTGCAATTTTCTAATGACATATGATGTGGAGCATCTTTTCATATGCTTATTTGCCATGTGTGTATCTTCTCTGGTGAAGTGTCTGTTCAGATCCATTGCCTATTTTTAAATCAGGCTGTTTGCTTTCTAATTATTGAGTTTTAAGAGTTCTTTGTATATTTTGGATAACAGTTCTTGAAAGATATGTGTTTTGCAAAGATTTTCTTCCAGTCTGTGGCTTGTCTTTCATAGGGCAAACATTTTTAATTTAAATGAAGTCCAGTTTATCAATTTTTTTCCTTCATAGATTATGCTTTTGGTGTTGTATGTAAAAAAATGTCAATGCCAAACCCAAGGTCACCTCGATTTTCTCCTACGTTATCTTCTAGGCATTTTCTAGTTTTGTGTTTTAGATTTAGGTTACAATCAATTGAGTTAATTTTTGTGAAAGGTGCCCAGTTGTTCAGCACCGCTAGTTGATAAGACTACCCTTTTCCATTGAATTGCCTTTGCTCTTTTGTCAAAGATGAACTGACTATATTTGTGTGTATATATTTCTGGGCTCTCTATTTTGTTCCATTGATCTATTTGTATACATTTTGATTTAAAAGTTCAAAGAACTCTAAAAATATTTATTCATTTATGACACCTAAAAGAAAATTTCAATATATTCTAAAAATGGAGAAATTGCAGTAATTTTTTTGCCACAATATAATGAAATAAATTAGTCATATATAACAGTTTTAAAACAATTCTTGAGTAAAAGAAATTGAAATTGGAAATACTCTCTTAGAAATGAAAGACAGTGAGAATTCCTTATTTCAAACACATGACGTGTGCCCAAGCTGCACTCAGAAGCGCTGACAGCCTTAAACATCCTCTAGCCGCCTGAGGAGTCTGAGCGCCTGTGTTCTCAGTGAACAGCACCTGCTCATCCTATTTTAGATGGAGTCTGCTGAGAAACTTTCTTTGCTCTACCAGAAAAAGAATTCCTTTGAGATTCTGATTTGAATTACATTAACTTTAGAAATTAATTTGGGAAAAACTGATGGTTGTACAGTATTTAGGTTACAACCTAGGAAATAGCATATTTCTTATTTTAAACCACATGCTCTCCTATATTTCCTTTTAGAGTTTTGTTGTTCTTTTCATATATGTTGCCTCATTTTTTGTTAAGGTTAGTCACTTGAGCATTTTATATTTTGTGCCAGTTATAAATAAGATCTTTTTTTCCCACTGTGCAGGATGTCCCTAAAGTACTAGCACAGTTTGAATTTTTAACAAATTTACTGCTACTTGATATAAATAATTTGTAAAGATACAACAGAGGAAATGTATCAAGATTTAAACAAAACTGTTAATGAGTCATTTGTTCAAATTACTTTCTTCTATATTCACTTAATAAACCCTACATTATATTGGACAGCTATATCCAGGTGAATTAAAATAGTGGTGAATAGGTTAAAAGTTAATATCTTTGCATTTTACTATGCCAAATCTCGAGTTAAATATACTGTTGCATTTTATAGAATATTTATATAAAATACAGAAACAGATTCTTAAAAATTCAAACTGTATAAAGATTTTATGGATACCCTATACTTTGCTTTCTTTCCTCATGGATGCTGTACAATGGCATACTCTATTATATTATCTAAATGGTTACTTTTAGTATGCAGGAAAGATATTCCTCTCTCCATAGACACCTGTACCAATCTATACTGAGTGTGGAGAAATTTGTCGCTTACTCCCTTTTTCTTGAAACACTAGCTTCACTTATATGAAGAAACTGGAACCACTCTGTTGCCCAGACCCCCTTTTCTTTTTCACTCACTGGCTGCTCCATCTCAGTATCATTTGGTTACTCCACATCTCCTCTCCATTATGCTTATGCCCTCGTCCAGTCTCATGATTTTTATACGCTGATGATTCCCCAAACTTAAACCTCTCGCCTATATCTTGCTCAGACTCAGATATTCAATTGCCTAAGTCATATCTCAACTTGGGTGTCCCCAGTGGGCATTTCCAATTCAGCATGTCCAAAACTGAACTTTCCTGGTTTCAAACTTCCTCTTCTGGCAGTCTTTCCCATTTCCGTATGTAGCAACTCTATCTTCTTGGCTGCTCAGGCCAAAAACTTTGGAATCATCTCTGACTCCAAGAAATACGAGAGGTACGTGTTTGGCTTTCTCTTTGATAAATTGAATCTAAATATTTTGCAAAAAAAAAGAAATATGAGAGGAAGAGACATGTGCCACTTCTGGGCCAGAGCCTTTATGAGTACAGATTTTAAGACAATTTTTAGCTTCTCCATCTTGTCCCTTTTCTGTGAGCCTGAGCACGGACAGCTTACAACTGGGCTTTAACCATGCAGATGAAAACAGCACCAAGGAAGTGCTGGAGAAACAAGATGGGAGAAACGGGGGCCTCTGAATGACCATGTGGAAAGGAGCCACTTGCCAAGCTGGAACCCACACTTTTACGTGTGAAATAAGCTTCTGTTTTGTTTGAGCCATTGCATTTTGTGGTTCCCTTTGTTGTAGGAGCTGGCACGTCACTAACAAACACGCCTTCCTGGATTCTATTTTCAAAGGGCAGCCTTTAAAAATTTAAGTCAGACTATATCATTTTGCCAAAATCCTCTGATGACTTCCCATCTCATCCAGAATAAAACCCAAAGTGCTTACAAATAGCTTTCAAGATGCTTTATGATTTGGCTCTCTGCTACTTCTCACCTATTTCCCCTTCTATCCTTGCCCACGCTGCTCAGGAGACGCTGGCTTTCTTGCTGTTTCCTTGAATACATCTCAACTACTTCTGTGTTGTGGCCTTCGCATTTGCTACTTCTTTTGCCTAGAAGGCCCTTCCCTACCAGACAGCTCACACCATCACTTCGTCATCTTAATTGTGCGGCTCTCCTCAACTCCCCTTACAAAATCACACTCCTACTCACACCCACTCTCACCCTGCACCTATATACCTCTGTCTGGCTTAATATTTTTCCATTGCACTTCTCACCGTTTAACAAACATATATACTTGTTTATTTTCTGACTTCATGAAGCAGAATGTAAGCCTCTTCAAGGAGGCTTTATTTTTTTTCCATTGCAGTACACATGGCATCTAGAACAATGACCAACACATAGTAGGTATTCAACAAATACTTGCTGAATGAATAAAAATGTGATCATTTAGTTATTTAAAGTATTAAAAAATTACTCTCAAGGATTTTAAAGCTTTACAGTTGATTTTCTTGGTTTTTAGCTATACTAACAATTTCTAAAAACAAAATTAAGATTATTTTCTCTTGCCTCTCTGTTTCATGTCTCATTGAAAGAACCAGAATTTTTAGAACAATGTTAAATAATGAAAAGAGTAGGCATTCTTGGCTTGTTTCTAATTTTTGAATGAAGAGAAGAGACACTGGAGCAGGAACAGTGAACAAAATGCCTATTAGGATCCGACCCAAGTAGCAGAAGAGTGAGAAGTAGCTGTGGCTCAGACGAGGAAGGAAGGCTGTGATGAAGGAGGGTGCGACTTGTGTAACGGCATTCAAGCTCAAAAACATTTCAACTCTGCTCTTTCTAGAGAAAACAGGTTAGATTAAGCCCATAGGCTACCAGGTGGGACTCAATAACAGGGGATTAAGTAGAAAAAAATATAATTTTAAAATGTACTTATCTAACAGAGTATTAAATATTTAGATAAGAAGCATATTTTTTTGAAAAATAAAAAGAAAGTCTCAACAAGAAAAAAACCAACAACTCAATTAAAAAGTGGGCAAAGGATCTGAACAGAGATTTCTGCAAAGAAGATATATGGATGGCCAACAGGCTCATGAAAAGATGTTCAACATCATTAGCTATCAGGGAAATGCAAATCAAAACTACAATGAGATATCACCTCCCTCTGGTCAGAATGGCTATAATTAACAAGACAGGAAACAACAAGTGTTGGAGAGGATGTGGAGAGAAAGGAACCCTCAAACATTGCTGGTGGGAGTGCAAAGTGGTGAAGCCACTATGGAAAACAGTATGGAGATGCCTCAGAAAATTAAGAATAGATCTACCATATGATCCAGCTATCCCACTGCTGGGTATTTATCCAAAGAACTTGAAAACACAAAGGCATAAAAGATATATGCACCCCTATGTTCATCACATCATTATTCACAATAGCCAAGGCTTGTAAACAACCTAGGTGCCCATCAAGGGACGAATGGAAGATGTGGTATATATACACAATGGAATACTACTCAGCCATAAGAAATGATGAAATCTGGCCATTTGTGACAACATAGATGGACCTTGAGTGTATTATGCTAAGTGAAATAAGTCAGAGGGAGAAAGTCAAATACCATATGATCTCACTCATAAGTAGAAGATAAAAATGACAAACAAACACAGAGCAAGAGAGACTGGATTGGTGGTTACCAGAAGGGAAGGGAGGAGGGGGAAGGGCAAAAGGGGTGATTAGACACACGTGTGGTGATGGATAATTGGTCTTTGTGGGGTGAACATGATGTAATCTACACAGAATTCGAAATATATTATGATGTACACCTGAAAGTTATATAATGTTATAATCCAATGTTACTGCAATAATAAAAAATTAAAAAAAAACATATTTATGAAAAAATGTTGCAATATACTACTAGAGATATACAAACATACATCCTCTACATTTTTGGCATTCAGAAATTAAAGTGAAAATAAAAAATTTCCTTACTTTGAAAAGTAAAAAAATTAAAAAAAATTAAAAAAATAAGATATATTTTAAACTGTCAAGAATATTTATGTTTTTTAAAAATAATTTTTACAGGAAGATGAAAACAATCATTATTTGGCATGAAAATAAACGTATGCATTTATTTATATTTATTATGCATAATTTATAAAATTATGCCTTTATTTATAAAATGAGTTTTAAGTTACCTGAAGTACTTGGATCATTTCTTTTGTTTTTTCAAGGCATTTATTTGATTCATTAACTTGTGATTGAAGTTTTGCTATTATATCATTAGTCATCTCAAGCTCTTTCTGTATCTTTATAATCTTGTCTTCCTTTTGCATGGCAGTTTCTTTAGCTTCACGTAGTGAAGTTTCCAGCTCTTGAATCTTCTATTAAAAAAAACACACATATATAAGGTGTGCCTTGAAGACAGAATCACAGTTTATATGAAACAAAGATCATATATAGGTATTAATCTTTCAGATTGCATCAACATAGGATAGATGGAGACTCCAAATGTCACTCAATTTATACATGTATTATTTTTTTCATTTAGAAGCTGATCATTTAGGACTAAAAGAGGCCCAGATTTTATATAAGGTTAGTACTTATTTTATTTACTAGTTAGCATGGTGCTAAGCATATTAAATAGGCACTTACATTTTAAATTAACACTAATTACAGAAAGTATATTTGTTAATTGACACTTTAGAGGAATACATGTAACATATCTTTCCCTTTATTTTTATTACCTAGTTTTTATGCTGAAAAATACAAGTATGTGGAAAAATCCAAAGGCATATAATTAAGATTAAGTTCCCCCATCTCAGAACCCCCACTGACTCTAAAGCGATGACTACTAAACTCTTTCAAGTGTATCCTTCTAGAAATTTTCTATATGTATCTACGCATGTGAATATACAGTTTACAAAAACAGTAAGTCACACACACAATAGTGTGTAAGAAGAAAGTTCACACAGAATAGCGTGAAAGAAGAAAGAGCCAAAGCAGGACTGCATTCAAACATGAAGAAGACAGATATGACTACAGAAGAACTATACAACTTTAATGTAGACCATGAAGACACTGAAATTGTTAAAGGTTTTGTTTCCCTTGGTTCAGTCATCAGTTTAAATGGAGACCGCAGCCAAGAAATCAAGAGAAGACTGTGACTCAGAAGGGCAGCGATGGAAGAATCAGGAAAGATCATCAACAGTAAGGGAGTATCATTAGAGACCAAGGCCAAGATTATCAACATCCTCGCATTCCCAATTACTATGTGTGGGTGCGAAAGCTGGACAGTGAAGAAGGCTGACAGGAAAAAATGGACTCATTTGAGATATGGTGTTGGAGGAGAGCTCTACAGATACCCTGGACTGCCAGAAAAATGAACAAGTGGGTCCAAGAGCAAATTAAGCCTGACCTATCTCTGGAGGCAAAAACTGTAAAACTGAGACTATCCTACCTTGGGGACATGATGAAAAGTAAAAGGCAGCAGGAAAAGAGGAAGACGAAATACGAGATGGAGTAATTCCAGAAAGGAAGCCATAGGCGTGAGTCTACAGGAGCTGAGTAGGGCTCTTGAGGACAGGATATTGGACATCACTCATTCATAGAGTTGCCAGGAATCAGAGCTGACTCTACAGCACATAACAACAATAAATATATACTTCTGGTTTTTTGTGGGTTTTTATTGCTGAGGAAGATGAGCCCTGAGCTAATATCTATGTCAATCTTCCTCCATTTTATATGTGGATTGCTGCCACATCATGGCTGCCAATGAGTGGTGTAGGTCCGTGCCTGGGATCTGAACCATGAACTGGGCCGCCAAAGTAGAGCATGCAAACTTAACCACTATGCCATGGGGCTAGCCTCCTGCTTTTTAAAAAATTAAAAATTTTATTTTCACTTGATAATATATTTTCCAGATCTTTTCATTATCAACACATAGATCTCTCGCATTTTTGTTTTCATGGGTAAATATATCCTATTTCATGGAGGTACTATAAACTAGTTAACCTGTCACCTACTAATGAACATTTAGGTTATTTCCAGTTTTTTATAAATACAAAAATATCTTAATTTGTTCATAATATAAGACTGTTCACATATACACACATGCAGGTTTTCCTGGAAAATGTTTCTTTTTGGTCCACCTGGAATTTACTTTTGTTTAATGAATGAGGTAGGAGTCCAGACTTATTCTTCTAAGATGGCTAGTTGGTTGTTCTGATTCAAACATTAAGCAGACTATCTTTCCCCCGAGTTGACTGCTCCTACTGTCATGCACTGAATTCTCCTACTTGTTTGGGTGGACTGCCCAACTCTCTGCCTGCCCCACTGCTCTACCTCCACATCACTGACCTGCTCTGTGCTACTCTGATTTGGCCTAATTATCAAACTAATAACATACGATTTATTATCTGATGGGGTATTTCCTGGGGTCATTGAAAATGGGATTTCCTTGTGCTTGTTTATCTTATTGCTTTGGAAGATGGGTTTCATATTTCCACTATTTTTACCTCTACAGCTGACTGAGGTCTGTAGTGATCAGCAAATCAATAAACTCTATATTAGTGATCTTCTAGTTTCCACTAGTAATAATTATTAAACTGGCAGTTGATGTTTTATTATAAATATTTATTTTGGTAAAAATGCTAAGTTGTAATTCACTCGGGTTCCCCACTAAGACGTGTGTGCTAACAAAATAAAACAGCGTGTTTGCTGTACAGATTCCCAAGTAAGGGCAGTTAATACAGTTATTGGATTATTCAAATAATGTACTGATTCTTGGGCACAGGTTAATCTGTATAAGAAATTTATTATACTTTTAGCCTCTTCCATTTTTGTTTTGATCACATTAACCAATATTAAAGACACTGATGATAATTAGAGAAAAGCTAAATTGCTCTTTCTCTCTAAACTAGTTTGGTACTATAGACATAGATTATAATTTAATAGAAAGTCACATGATTTAGAAAACTTATAATGTATGGTAATAACACCTTAAGTGGTATACATACCTATTAATCAAATTAAGGCATGAGTTACTTCTATTTTATAATTCAAAGGTAAGATCTTATGTAACATGTAGCTTTATAATTAGTTGAGTGAGCGCCCCAATAGAACTATATTTAAAAAACAAGTCCATCATGCATGTTCCCTAATACCTTCAATACTGTGATTTTGCTCTGAAATGTTACATATGATACATCTTTAACTCTACAATGAAGCTGCAAATTGAAAAACATCTTATAAGAAATCTCATACCTCTGTGGTTAGTTGTGTAGCTCTTGATGTGACATGAAGATTCTTATCGCCTTGTGTAGTAGGATTAACAAGGGCACCAGATGTTCGAGAGATCTTCAAAGTTTGATAGTTTTTCAACAGTTTTTCATTTTTCTCTTTCACTGATTTCAGGTCATGTTCCCATTCTTTGGTGATGGTCACATTTCTTTCCTCAAACTCTGTTGATTCATTCATTATAGCCTATTGAGTAGTAAAGACAACACTATAGCTTCTAAAATGAATTACGTATTAAAAAAACCACTATGGAAAATACTAGAGTTCTAGGACAAGGCATATGTTGAAATTCATTATTCAGAACATTCTAGAATAGTACTTTAAAAGAATGTGAACATTCTTTGTGGCTTGCACCAGTTCCTGACATTTCAGAAGACGCTGGATATTGATTATGAGAATAAAAGAAGAAAAAGGACTAGAGAGGATTCATATTGATCTGCAAGATGATAATCTCATTCTATTAGATCAGCACTGACATATGAAGAGGAATCTGAAGAACTGGTCAGGTTAAAATCATTATGTATGTTATGACATATATAATGTCATATATAAACATTAACTGACATCTAATAGCAGAGCATACCCAGTAAACTTAATAACAATCTATTTTCCTCTTTCATTTCAAACCTCAGTGTTTATAAGGAAAAAAATTTACTGACTTTTCGTAATCTGAAAATCTTCTATTTCCGTGCAGGGAGTAACAGCCAATCCATACCCTCATTACATCAAAGGCTGACTCACTCTGAAATTGCTTCTATCATCTTTTTACTTCCTATTCCTATGGGATGTACTTTTTGCTCTCATCATGAATGCCTTCTTGGCCTTACCTGTATCTTTCTTTGTGGCTTTATGGTAGTTCTGTGAGATGCGGATCCTAAATTAGTTGTGTTCTTGCTGGCACCCTGGACTCTCCTTGGTTCTGGACTACTGACCCCACACCACACCAAGTTATCAATTGCTATGCTCAGATGGTGGAAGAAGCCACATATCCATGCTGATCCACAGAGCAGAAATCTCTACTTTCTAACCACAAGTGAGCCCTCAATATTATGAGAAAAACACTGAATTATATGGAAATTATCTTATCCCAAACACTGGTTTTATGCTTTTCTTCATTGATTGTGGACCATTTTTTTTTATTTTAAAAGCTCATTTACTGTTTTGCTAGCTTGGGGTATTCGACAAATGGGATTCACTATCCACAGGAAAACCTTTTTTTAAAAATGTTATCTACATTTCAATGTGATTTAAGTATAGTTTCCAGATGAAATTAAAGTGTCAGGAAAGAACTACCCAAACAAATGAAATATAAAACCAGTCTTAGGAGCTATAATATTAATCTAGCTCCCTTTGCTCCAACTGCCTATATAACAAGCAACTTTCTGATTAATGACAATTTTACCAGGTGTATGAGGTAGAGATTACTTCAGAAAGCCGAATGAATCTTCTCATCAGTGGAAAGTAAAACAAATTAATAAAACTGATCTCAAGCAATATTGGTTCATATGAATCTGTCCACAAGGGCTGGTCACCTTGGGAACAATGATACAAACCACATGTTTGAACCTCACAGTTGAAGGATCAGCACGTATGATAGCAACAGCACCGAGGTGAGAAGCACAAGGCCTCACTAATTAGTGGACTAGAGCTGTCTTTGGCTTGACCACAGGTGCTGCCCACAGCCCTGAAACAGGCTAGCATCTCACCTTGTTTGAGGATACTTGGGGGAAAAGGCTCAGGTCTTACGGAAGCGAGAAAGGACAGAGGAAAATGGCAAGATTTGAGGTTTCACCAGTGGAAATGGATTGTTATACTGCAACATTTTATTATCTTCTTTACAAGTTGATATATTTAATTACCTTAAGGAAGCAAAATGTGTTAGAGGAAGAACACATTTACAGTCACTCTTTTTCAAATAAAAAAATAAAGAAGCATATACAAATAAATGAAAGAAAATATACTTAAAATTAAGTTGCTCTAAGTCTTTTTAAGAATGAGGCAGAAAAATTAAAGCAAACAAAAAAAAAGAATGAGCACAAAAAAAGTACTACTTACAATTATCTTTTTATTATAAAAGATATTCACTTCACAAATCCTATCATTTTCTTTCTGGATGCCATTTTTAAGCTTTTCTATATCAAAATGAGTATTCAACCACTCTTCCAAAAACTGGGTCATTTCTTTCCTATTACTCAGTACTTGTTGAAATTCCATCTTTACGCTGTGGAAGTCACATTCCGAAAAATCTTTGAGAATTTCCTGTGTGAAAAATAAGCATTGAATCTCCTGAATCTTAGGAAAGTTTTTATCTAAATATCAGACAAATATCATAAAAAGGGGAAAATAACCTTACTGAACTTTCACTTCTAATATTTTGAAGTAAACATAATTCTAATTTATCCTCATTATATTAGAAATATAATTCTAATTTAAATAATAAAATTTTGGCAGTATAGGCTATGTAACAGAGGCACATCTACAAATTCTGCCTTTTGGCATTTTTAAAACCTGTTCGAAACAATGAATCTGTGACAGTGTCTGAAGTGCTTCTGGATGCAGCTTTTCTGTGCATACAGCAGGCCTTGCATGCATACTGGGAACTGCAGGGGCCTCACACTGCTGGGTGAGAGCAGGACACTCCATGTGGGGTTGCTACAATACAAATGTCTGTGACTCCCAGTCACAGATCTAGGAAGTTTTAGAAGGCATTTGGAAACTTATTCTGGCCTTCCAAGAAATCCTACTTGCTGATATTAAGTCTACTTTTCTATATCTGTGTAGTTCTGAAAGGAGGCTAGTCTATGACTTGGCACTCTTTACATCTGGCCAGCTGTCATTCTGCAACCTATTTTTTTTCTCCCCAAAGCCCCAGTAGTACATAGTTGTATATCCTAGTTCTAGGTCCTTCTGGTTCTTCTCTGTGGGACACTGCCACAGCATGGCCTGATGAGCAGTGCCAGGTCCACACCTAGGATCTGAATCAGCGAACCCCATGCTGCCAAAGCAGAGCACAGGAACCCACTTGCTACGCCACCAGGCTGGCCCCTCTGCAAGCTGTTTTTAATTTCATAAATGAAAATGACTCTAAGCACATGAAGAGGTACCTTTCTATTTGATAAAAAGACTTAAAATCTAATTAAATCCATTTTAAATAAATCATACCTCAATATGTAGATCCATTTTCTGGCTCAACTGGAGGTCCCCTAATTCTCTGGATGGTACATCATCATCTTGTTGAAGATGCTGCATTTTACTTAGCAGTTCATTTTGCTTTTCCACTTCATCAATAAAAACCATTTCAAGTTTACTGATGGATTCATGTTGTTCTTCCTTTATCTTTGTAACATGGCTTAACACATACTTGCAGGAAAACATGAAACAAATTGGGAAATGAAACTTTTATCACGTTTAGAGGAAGTTCTAAACTCTCAAGACTAAGAGGTGGGGCGGCTTGTCTTGTTTGTCTCTATCCTCTGAGGAGTGAGGAAGAAGGGAAGAACCTCTCTCTATTCCCAAGTTTCTACTCTCAGCGTCTTCAGAGAGTGACTTCCAGACCTCTAGTTTCTTATTTCTGACTTCCTTCTGGAGCTACCTCAGGGATGTCCTACAGTTACCTCAGATTCAATATGTTTACAATGTAACATGATGCCTTTCCCTATAAACCCACCTTTTTCTATTGCCTCCTTTTGGTTAATTATATCACGCAGTTTTCCCAGTGAGATTCATTTCAACATCCTCTCCTGCCTATGTCAGCTGGGTGGCCAACGTGAGTGTGCCCTGCCTCAGGACTTACCTGTCAAGTGTGGCTTAAAGGGGACAAGAATTTGAATGCCCTGGTTCTATGGACCTCATGAATAAGTTCTGGATATCTGATTGTTAGGCTTTTGAAGACTATTAGAGCCTGAGGGGCAATCTACCTAGGTAGGGAAGATACCGCTTCCTACTTCCTCAACTTCCACAATTCCTTAACAATTTACAATCTGGCCTCTTTCCTAACCACTCAACTAAAACTGCTCTGACAAAGGTCACCAGTAAGCTCTATTGTCAACAATTGAGGGGATCTCTTCATTCATGTTCTGGCTGTCTGAAGCATCTGACACTCTTGACCACTTCATCTTTGACACACTCTCCACCACTGACTTGACCAATAGCACTTTTGCTCAGTTCTCTCTTATCTCTCTGACTTTTCCAACCTCAAACTCATGTGTTGCTCTCTTTTCTGCTACTGCCTCTTGAGAACTGATCTTTTCCAGAGTTCTCTTTTATCTTCACTCTATTATACTTCTGGGTGGCCTCATTCACACCTGTTGTACTATCTATCACCAAATGCTGATGGATCCCACATCTTTATCTGTGGTCCTGATTTTTCTCCTGACAAACCTCAGATTCACAACTAAAAGCCTACTTGGTTTCTCTTCCTGGATGTTCCATTATAGGTATTTCTATCTCAAAACATCTCAAATTAAACACCAGATCTCTCCTCCTGCCTCACCTGCCTTCTCCCTTTCGTTTTTTCTTTCTATCAGTTAATGGCACCACTATCCACAAACCCGGCTAAGCCCAAATCCTGGGGCTCAGTCTGAACTTCCCTCCCCTCCCTCCACTGTCAAGCACATGGACCTACTATTGTAAACTGCCAAATATTTCTTTAACTTCTTTCATCCTTTCCATCCCTATGAATCCTTCCCCCATAGTACTGTCACCCATCACATCTCATCAGGACAATTGTAACTGCCTCTTGTCTCTTCTCTCTGCCACCAGGCTTATCATCCCCTGCAGACTCATTTCTTCTTTGTCTGTAGTGAAGTCTCTACAATGGCAACCCGATCACATTACTGCCACCACTTAAAATAACTGTCCAGTGACCCCTCCTCATCTCTAAAATGAACTCTAAGCTTTACTGCTTGAGCCCAGCTTCCAGTCCAGTCTTGTCCAACTTGTTCTCCAGGACATTGTCCACTACTGCACTTCTCACCTGTTCAAATGTCTGCCTCACCCACTGGACTAGGAGAGATTTAGCGCTTGCTCATCTCTGTCTCCCCAGCACCCTGACACATTGTTAAGGCCAAAGGCAGAGCTCAGGTTTTGTTGAATGAGCAGGTCCTAGATGCACTGAGGATCCTGCACATGCTATTCTCAGACCCATGCCATCTTTAATTCAGTAGCAAATGTACTAATTAGCAAATACACCAACTCCCAAAGCAGGACTTAAATATACTGGTTTGTAACTGAAATTAATGGCAATATTTACAAAGATATTACTAAAACAGGTGGTACCTTGAGTTTCTTCATGACTCTGTGGAACTCCATGGAACATCTCTGGTTGGCAGTGAGAAGTTTCTGAATCTGTCTGGTTTGTGGATGTGGAAGTGAGAGGTTTGCTTTTACTCTAATTGAAAGCTCTCTTTGGGTTTCAATTTCCCTCTCCAAGTCAAGGCAGAGTCCATTTAAGCACTCATAATGACTATCCATCTCTGTGTATCTCTTCAGAAGCTCCTAAAGGCAGTGAGAATTCATTCAATTTAATAATTCATTCTACTTTAACAATAAGTAGTCCTAGCTCTGGAATTGTAACAAAATTTATGCTTTAACACTTTCTATAGGGCAGAAATAAATTGAGACTTTTGTGTATAAAAAACAAAGAGAAAATGTTATTGTCGATTTTGGATTATAGAAATAATTATAATCATTGTGGAAATTTAAGAAGTTTAAACTGTAGGGGAGGAAGATATTTCCTCTACACGCTCTAGGTCCTTCTGGCTGGACAGCAAATTAAATTCACATGAGACAGAATAACAGGAGAAAATTAAACAAAGCTTTATAACATGTATACATGGGAGAGACCCAGGAAAACTGAGCAACTCACCAAAATGGCGGAAGCTCTCACCTTAAATATCATCTTCAGCTAAAGACAAAGGAGGATGTTGTGGGTAGGGGGAGTCAGTATGGGAGGTTACCAGACAAGTACAGTAAACAAGAGTAAGGTTATTATGCAGATTTAAGTCCTTGCCTTCCGCATTGATAAGAGTTTCTAGAGGTAAGGTCATCCCCCTTCTTCCTGGTACAGAGAGGGAGACATCTTTACAGATGGAGATTTCCCTTACAAATGGAAATGTCTCTTACAAAGGGTAACTTCTACTTTTCAGAGTTTCTCTCATGTCTGCAGTTTTTGAAAGTAACCAGCCCAAAATAATCTTCATGCCAAAGAGATATATCTTGGGGTGGCCAATTCTAATCCTCTATAAAACAGCTATAACAAAGAAAACCAGAAACAACCATTGTTATCATTTTGATACATTTTCTTTTAGTCTTCTAAACATCCATGATTTGAATGAACATTTACAAAGTTGGAAGAGAAATTTGCATGAATTCAATCTAGTATGTATTGTAGCTCAAGGCTGAATGCTAGCTTCTGTTGACAATAGGTGGTGTGAGTGAGCAGATAAAACTGATGAGGATCAAGGATGCCTCAGGGAGAAAAGCCCAAGGCTTCCTGGCCTACATACCAATCTATATCATCCTCACAGAAGCATGGGACATCCTGACCTCATTCAATCTGATTCTTACCCAAAGTTATAAGACCACCTGATAACCAGACTCCACCTGCACTGATACTTTTTTTACCTAATTTTTCCTTTGTCTTGTAAAGAAGCAACTCACATACTTATGCCTTATAAATTTAGCCCTACCCTCAACCCATGTTTGCAGCTCTTCACTGCCCATAGGTCCTGTCCCCATGCTACTTCCTGAATAAAAGAGCACTACTGCCAGACCTTGAGAGTCCAAGAAATGTTTCTTTCGACTCCTCAGCTCACTGAGCCAGCATCAAAACGAGTGACAACAAATCACATGACCTACGTTCTATTATCTGCCTAGAATCTGAGATTTCTCACCTTTTATCAGAGTTAGAGTTCAGGTTCTAGCCCTGTCACTTCCTGACTGGGGAAATCCTTGAGCCATTCTCCCAACTACAAAATGAAGAGTACAATAATTTCCACAAAGTTTTCTAGGGAATTAAGTAAAATGTTAGATAATATCTAAATATAACCTATAAAATACATACAGACACTATAAATTAAAGGAAATAAAATTACATTTGTAGAAATGCTTCTATACCCAAGTTTTAAACTTAGACTTGGTTTCAAATCCTAATTTTACCAATTTACCAGCTGTGTGACCTTGGGCAATGACTAAACTTCCTCCTGGGCCTCAATTTCTTTGTTTATAAATGGAACAATAAACTCTGTCTCATGAGGTAAAGCACCCAGTCTAGTGCCTTGTGTATGGCAGACACCCATTAGGCCTAGGCCCAGCAGCTCAACTTTCTAGAGACCAGACAGGTGACAAGCTGGTCAGGGCACAGGTGGAAGAACACTTTACATTCAATCGGGTATTAACATATTTAGTTCAGGGTGCTAAACAATAGAGTAAGGGGCTTCTGACAATAATGAGCTCTCCTTTTAATAATTTAAGGAAAACCTAGATAGATGTTCATTAATCTGGGATGTTGGAGAGGGGATTCTTGCCTTTGGTCTTAGGAGGAATCACCTTATGGTTGGAGCAGCACTGTCTAGTCATTCATTTGTACTTTTAATAAATACATATTGAAGGCTGACTTCTGTCAGGACTGTGCTAAGTGATGCAGCCATAAACAACACACAGAAGTCTTTAGGGATCTTGTGTTCTAATAGGGGTGACAGTAAATCCTGTTGGCTTTACCCTCACTACATGTTCAGAATCCACACACTTCTCACTGCTTCCACTACTACCTCTCTGGGCCAAGCCATCACCATCTTCGCATGATTACTGAAATTAGTCTTTCAAATAGTCTTCCTGCTATCACTTAATTTTCAACACAACAATCAGAGCTATCCCTTTAAAATGTAAGTCAGACCATGTCTCTCTCGTGGTCAAAACTCTCCAGTGGATCCACATCTCGTTCAGAGTAAAACCCAAAGTCTTTTAAAAGCCCCACAGCCTGCTTCCTCCTGTTAACTCTGACCTCGTTTCTCATTAGCTTTCCCCCTTGTTGATGTTGCTGGAGCCCACTAGGCAGCTTCTGCTTCAGGAGCTCTGTCCTTGCTGTTCTCCCTGCCTGTTCTGCTCTCCACCAGATACCTGTATGTCTCAACCATTGACTCCTTTCAGGTATCTGCTGAAATACCACCTTTCCAGTGAAGCCTCAAAATCATAAACCCTACTGTTTTTTTTCAAAGATTGGCACCTGAGCTAACATCTGTTGCCAATCTTTTTTCTTCTTCTCCCCAAAGCCTCCCCAGTACATAATTGTATATTCTAGTTGTGAGTGCCTCTGGTTTTGCTATGTGGGATGCTGCCTCAGCGTGGCCTGACAAGCGGTGCCATGTCTGTGCCCAGGATCTGAACTGGGGAAACCCTGGGCTGCCGAAGCGGGAGCAGAAACTTAACCACTTGGCCCCAGGGCCGGCCCCAAACCCCACTGTTTTGTTTGTGTATGTATGCATGTATGCACACACATATCTGTACTAGATTATGAAGTTTAGAAGAATACTGAGCATTATCTATTCATTCCATAGAGGTGCCTGTGACTCCTCAGGCCTTTGGAAGGGCCCCAATATTTATTTGTAATTTGAACAGGGGCACTTACTTTTATCCTAAAGCACTTTTCTCTCAGGCTTTCTGTAAGGTGCTGTTTTCCATCACATAGCAACATTTTTTCATATTTTAATACCTCTTTGATGTTCTGTTGGTCCTGCTTGGATGGAAAGAAATAAACAAGGCTTCAGCTATAACTCCATTCATATATAATGTCTAATCATTTACTTTTTCAATTACACATTGTACATTATTTCAATAATGGAATCAAATATTATACTTGTAACACAAAAAAATGTAAAAAATGGTCAGAAAATGAATAATAGTATCATGAAGTCTTTTAGTGAGTAACCTCAACTCATTGGGGAAAAAAGTGGGAGAACCACATATTTTTTGGAGACAGAATCTGTTCCTGTAACGTTCATAGCTGCAAATTAGGTTTTAGATTTATCTCTGGTTCCTACTCTTCCAGATCTCTGCAGTAGAATAATTATTGCCAACTAAACATGCTAGCACGACTGTCTGTACTGTCCATGGTGCTCCAAGCTCCATTCATATATTCTTCCCAGCACCTTGGACCAGAAAATTCATACCCTGCCTACATTTTGTATTTCTGACTACAAGTACAAAACAAAACATTTTCTCCCATTTGTTTATCTTATTTACTGCAGTACCCAGAAGACTAATTGTTCAATGAATATTTGTTGAATGAATTAAATCTCTTTATAAATTTAGTTAGGGTCCACATAAATATGATTCCCAAGTGTCTGATGTTTCTATTGAGATTGCAAATGATACTGTTTTCCACTTTATTCTTTCTTCACTATTGAAATATGAGAATGAAAAAGATTTTTATAGATTTCATAAACTTTCTTATTGATCTGAAGTTTACATTACTTTTTAGAGGATTCAGTTCAATTTCTTTTTTGTATTCATCTTGCCTTCTTCCCTTCTAATGTCACTAACAAGAGCCCACGTCTAACCCTATCAGGTAGAGATAGAGAGATGGGCTATTTAATCTTTTGTAAATCGAATCCTTCAACTATTTCTCCATTGAGAATAATGCTATTTCTTGGTTTAAAAACTCTTTTAAAATTTCATTAAAGAAAATAGTCTGCTTATTTAACAAATTTTTTCTTAAAAATAAAGAATTAAAATGGTATTTTCTGAAATAGATTTTAGCTTCTTTTAAAACTGTACTTGCCTGTTTGTGTGAAAAGTTATAGTAATAGTTTTCCCATTATCCTCCGTTTGTAGAAATTTCCCGGAAAAAAAAAGTAAAAACATTGCTACCCTTTTCAAAAAAGCTTGTTTCTTATAAATAGTTACTAGATAGGGGTAGATTCTGAACTCGCTCTAGCTATCATTTCTCTTAAGGTTTCTCTGAATTGGTCTCTTTCCATTTTTGAGAGACTTTTATGCTCCTTAGCTCATCTCTCTCCTCAGCTACAATTCTTATTTCTTCAAGGCTTTCATAAAGTTTCTTAGTCAAGTGTAAGTTATCCATTTCCACATTTTGCATAGATAAATTTTGGGCCTCAAACTGCTTCTTCAATCCTTCCGTTTCATTCATTTTTTAATGAGTTTTACTGACATCTTCTTTCACTTTAAGAAGTTGAAGCTCTTTTTTCTGAAGTTCTCGGATCTTGAGATAATTATAAAACAAGTTAGAATGCAAACAGAACTCCTTCAAGGACGGAAAATAGTCTATTTGTTACATACAAGCACATATCTATGTCTATATATCTATTTCTATCTCCTTGCTGAGTCTACAAATAATTTTGGACACAACTACTCCCAAAAGAATAAAACAACAATACCTTTTCCTGTAATTCATCTTTTGCCTTATTTAAATCCTTTTGAATATTTGAAATCTGGGTTGTCTTTTCTGAAACTCTCTCTCTGAATTTATCAATAGTTTCCTGGTGTTCTTTCAAATGCATACGAGCAATTTTCAGTTCTTGTTGTGTTTCCAGATCCTTTATTATTAGAAGAAATTGAGAAATATGATAATATAAAGGCACATTATCTTTTCTTAATGATGAACTAGTTAAAGTAAAAAAATGCATTCTCACAGTTAAAAACCACCAACACACCACCCCCAAATCAGAACAGTATGGAAGGATAGAGAGTACAGACCCTGTCCCTCACCTCGCCCATCCTAGTCCTGCTCCTTGTTGAACTGGCTGCTTGCTCTTCTCCTTTCAGACCCCTTGGACACCCTTCTAGATCAACGTCACAGAAAAAGTGTCCCATTCTTATGCTTAGTGTTCCCTTATACAGACAAACCCCACTTAGCCAGTGCCTTATGGCGGACACTTGGATTGCTTTTAGCTTTTGTTTACCACAAACAATGCTGCAGTGAATGCTGTTGTATTTCTGCCCAAATGTGTGAATGTATTGGTTGGATAAATTCCTAGGAATGGAATTGCTGTAACAAACGTATATGCTGATAAATTTTTAATAAGATATTGTCAAACTGTCTCCCTAAAAGGCTCTAACATTTACTTTTTCACCAACAGTATCATTTATTTAAAAGAGAAGGAAGCTTCTTGTATTAAAAATATGTGTGCTGGACAGGAAGAAAGAGTATAACTCACTCTAGCTATGGTTTCTTGTAGGTTTGCCTTCAGTTGGTCTCTCTCCAGTTTGAGTGCCTCTTCCACTTTTCTTAGATTATCTCTTTCTTTCATTACAGATTTCATTTCTTCAAGATTTTCATGAAGTTTCTGAGCCAAGTTTAAGTTTTCCGTTTCTATTTTATCCAGAGTTAAACTTTGGGCCTTGAATTGTTTCTTCAATCGCTCTATCTCGGACATTTTTTTCTGTGTCTCACTGACATCTTCTTTTAACTTAAAAAGCTGATGTTCATTTGCCTTAAGTTCTTGGATCTTATCAAGATAATCATAAAATAACATGTCAGGATACAGATGGTTTTTAAGACAAGTATAAAGAATAGTTTCTAAATTGATTAAGACAATAGGCTTCTAATGTCACTCATTAATATTCTGCATAATTCCACACAGAAGTTATTTTCTTTTGAGATTATATACGTAAGTGTATATATATATACACACAAGTGTGTACATATGTACATATACACACAAGTGTACATATATATACATATATATACTTGTGCATATATACACATGTATATAGATGCACTCATGTACATATACACATAAGTGCACTAATCTTAAGTGTATAGCTCAATTATTCTTGACATATGTTTACATCTATGTAATAACAACCCAGATTAAAATATAGAACATTTCTAGCACCCCAAAAAGTTCCTGTGTGCCCCCTTACTACAGCCAACCACTATCATGACCTTGGTCATCTTAGGTGACTTTGCCTATTTTTGAACTTATAAACCACAAGGTGTAAATCCATTCTCCCAGTGAAAGGCATCTGAGTTGTTTTCAGTTTTTCACTATTATGATTAGAGCTGCTATGAACATTCTTGTACATATCTTTATGTGGAAGTATGCGTTCTTTTCTCTCAGGTACATACCTATAATCGCTGGGCCACAGGCATGTACATGTTCAGTGTCAGTAAACACTGCCAACGTGTCTTCCAATGTGGCTAAACTATTTCATATCCCCAGAGGATTATAGGCACAAATAAGTCAGACAGCCAATCAAATAACCCTCCCCTCCCCCCATACCTTTTCTTGTAATTTAGTGTTTGAATTTTCTAAATCCATCTGCATATTTGATATTTCATCTGTCTTCTCAGAAACAATCCCTCTGAGTTTATCAATAATTTCCTGGTGCTCCTTCAGATGCATGTGAGCAATTCTTAGTTCCTCTTGTTTTTCCAGATTCTTCATCATTAGAGAAATTTTGAGAACAGTGACATATCTTAATGTTAAAATGTTAGTATTTTTTTAATGAAAATAACATATTTTCTTAGTAAAAATAATAAAACTATTACTTCTTACTCTGTATTTTTGTTGTTAGAAAGTGATAAGCTTTTCCTCCCCGTCCCCACCTCCCACAGCCTGCTCCCACTTTCCAGAGGCAAACATGTTATATGTGCACTATTCTACAGCTTGCTTTTCCTCCTAAGAGTCATTCTGGGCTTTCCATATTAGGACGGTCAAATCTATTCCATTTTTTTATTAGGTGTTGCATAGTATTCTGACATATTGCTCTTGTTTACCCAGTTTCCTTCTGATGGACATTCAGATTGTATCCCATTTTTTATTACAAATTGCTACAATGAACAACACTGTGGTGTATATATGTGTATGTATATATATATATTTCTTTATCTTAACAATTGATTAAGTATACATGTAGGATAAAGTCTATGAAGAAAATATTGCTTACAGAATTTACAATTTTCAAGAACAATACCAAGTTACGTGCCTAAAAGTTTCTATCAGTTCACTCACACCAGCAGCACCATCATGTGAAAGCAGGGCTCACTGCTGTCAGCAAAGCCCACGCTTCCTCACGAGGGAGGGAAGGAGTATCGCTTACTGTAGCTTCCGTCTCTCGCAGGCTTTCCCTGAGCTGCTCTCGCTCCGTTCTGAGGGTTTCCTCCACTCTTCTGAGGCCATCTCTTTCCTTAGCAACAAGTTTTATTTCTTCAAGGTTCTCAAGATGTTTCTGAGTCAATTTGAACTTCTCTGTTTCTATAGTTTCCAGAGTTGAATTCTGGGCCTCTAATTGCTTCTTCAATTGCTCTGTTTGATGCATATTTTCCTTGAGATCATTTTTTGCCTTAAGAAGTTGATGTTCTTTCTCCTGAAGTTCTTGGATCTTGAGATAAGCATACAATAAATTATGATATAGATAGATTTGATAAAAAGCTAAATAATAGTTTCTAAATTAATAGGCAAATCTTTACTTGTCTCCAATTTTAGGCTAACTCATATCTTGTTTCTTTACACAAAAGACCTGATTCAAACTCTCAGCTACTCAGATAACAACTTTAAAAAAATACCTGTGCTTTTAAGGCAGTATTTGTGTTTTCTAAATGTATTTGCATATTTAATATTTCATCTGTCTTCTCTGAAACAACTTCTCTGAGTTTATCAATAGTTTCTTGGTGTTCTTTCAGATGCATGTGAGCAATTTTGAGTTCTTCTTTTGTTTCCAGACCCTTTATTAGCATGTGAAGTTTAAAGAATATTTTAACAACATCATCTCAACACTGCCCCCCTTCCCAATTGGCTCAGTTTTAAGGAAACACAACAGATGAAGAAAAGGGTCTAACTGACCTTAACTTCAATTCTTCTTATGTATTCTTTAAGTTTCTCTCTCTCTACTTCAAAGGACTCTTGTAATTTCTGTAGATCATTTCTTTCTTTGGTTATGGATTTTATGTCCTCATAATTTTCACGGAGTTTCTGAGCCAACTCTAGCCTCTCCATTTTCATACGTTCCAACGTTAATTCTCGGTTCCTTAATTCATTCTTTATATTCTCCACGTCATTCATCTTTTCCTGCATCTTACTCATCTCTTCTTGTACACTAAGAAGTTGTTGCTGTTTTTCTTGGAGTTGTTGGCTCTTAAGAAATAAAGTTTTTATTATTACCATTTTGCCATATTATCTTAAAATTCTTATGTAAAATGTACTTTGCCAAACTGAGAGAATCATTATCACAGCCCTGCACACTACCCTAGTGGAAACAGACAAGCAGCACTGAAAGTAAAGCAGCTTCTAGGCATAGTGTCTGTACTGGGCTGAAGAGGGTCCCACCCAAAATTCAAGTCTACCCAGAACCTCAATGTGATCCGATTTGGAAAGAGGGTTTTTGCAGATGTAATTAGTTAAGGATTGAGAAGATACCCTACTGGACTAGGGTTGGGCCCTAAATCCAATGAGAATGTCCTCATAAGAGACGGGAAAGGACGCACAGAGACACAGAGAAGATCCTGTGAAGATGGAGACAGAGATTGAAGTGATGCAGCTACAGAACAAGGACTATCGAGGACAGCGGGAGCCACGGATAGCACAAGGCAAGGAAGGACTCTTCTCTAGAGCCTTCAGAAGAAGCATGGTCCTCCGACACCATGATTTTGGAATTCGAGAATCTAGAAATGTGACAGAATAAATTTCCATTGTTTTTATGCCAGCAAGTTTATGATAATTTGACACAGAAGTCCTAAGAAACTAACATAGTGTCACTTGGTTAATCAAGGAGGCAAAGTAAAAATGCGAAAAATTTAAAAAGAAAAGAGACTGACTAAATATATAGATGTACCTGGCAAATAAACTGTAATTCCTCATCTCTTAAAACCTTTTTGGATAATTTATTTTTAGTTCCAATAAGGTCTTTAGGGGATGGCCCACACAAACACTGAGGCATTAACTTTTACATAAGCCTATTGATATCACCTCTTTGGGAGGAGTATGAAATAGACAGGAGGTTTTAGTAAATTCAATTAGGTTATAGTGAAAGGGATGAGAATTAAGAGAACATATATTAGGAAAAAAACATTCCACAGAAGCACAATGGAAACACTACGCTATTTATAATGCATGTAGCACTGTTCTTAGGATAAACAGAAAGATATCAGTGGGTCCATTTTAGAATTACTAGAGCAGTACAATTGTTCTAACAGTCTTAGCTCTTACACAATTATATTACAACAGCACCTTACTTCTAAAAAAGAAATAATTCAGGAACTTGCAAACATCTAAGAGATGGTAATAGTGACAAATCTTAGAGTTTAGAGAATGACTAATATAGCTCTATATAAGGGCAGGAGCTTTGTTTTACTGACTAATGTATATCAAGTGCCCAGAACAGTGCCTGGCCCACGGTAATGCTCAATAAATATTTGATGAATGAATGAATACATCATGAGTAGTTTAGATGAACCAAGGCCCCCTCTCATTGAAAGACTCTAGGATAATATAATACACACAAAAGAGGTTAGCTAAGATCCTAGTGTGAGTTCAAACTGTCCAAAATATTAGCATTGAGAGCTGTTCATTTGGGAGGTACATTCTATTTCTGGAATTTAGGTCTATTAGAACCAAAATTTATCACCAAAAAAAAAAAGTTTAGTCAGGAAATATGGCCAGGAAGATAACTTTAAAAATTCACCTTTTCCTTTAGCTTTTCTTCAACTTCTGCCAGTTTCTCACAGGTCCTAGAAAGCTCTTTCTCTTTCTTTATGGTACAGTTCTTTTCTTGTGCAACTATCTCTTGTTGCTTTTTAAGTTCACCTCTAAGAATTCTTAATTCTTCCTGGTTTTCAATGGTCTAGAATTTTTAAAAAGTTGAGATTAAATGACACTAGCTTACATTTAGGAAATCAGGTAAAAATCAGCATTTACCTCAGCCTGAAAATGGAGAAATCATGGCAAACTATATTGGAAAAGACTAACTTAAAAAGAAAGTGAGTCTATTTTGATCATGTAAATGCCAAGAATCTGCTTTCTTATGCTGTTTCTTTATTGCTCAACTTACATTCCTACCACGAGAATTAGAACTGGATTTAGTATTCCATCATAAGAGGTTTGCTTGTTTTCTACCCTGAAGCCAAAAGAGACTGTTTCTAAGCTTTCATCGATAGACGATGAGACTGCAGGTTATAGGCTTTTCATATGCTGGGATGGCTTTGATTTTGAGCAAGCTCAAAACAGCAGCCGTCCTTTGCTAGCATGAATTGGACTAATCTTAGTTATTATGCTTAAAGAGTGACATTCTCAAGTATCAAGACCAAAAAACATTACAAGACAGATACTGAGAAGAAAATACAACTTTTGTCTGTACTCTTATTTACATTCAGCTCTTTGACCAAACAGACAATCCTAAGAAACATGGAAAATTACACAAAAGGTCAGGGTCTACTGTGATCCATAGCAAACTTCTGAAAATATTAATTTCAATCTATTACACATTAGATTGCCCCCACATATAGAAACAAAAACTAAAGTAGGTTTGAAAATATTGGCAAACATTAACAACAATTAAACATGAAATTTAAGAAAAATTACAACAGCATAAATAAAATAGAAACACTTAGGAACCAATTAACAAAATATGTCCAAGATCTGTACATTGAAATCTATACAACACATCACTGAGAGAACAGTTTATAGAAAGATACACAATAAGCACATAAAAAGATGCTCAACATCTTTAGTCATTAGGGAAAGGCAAATCAAAACAAGGTTACACCCAATAGAAATGGCTAAAATTAAAAACACCAATAATATGAAGTGTTGGTGGGGATGTGGAGCCATCAGAATTCTCTTAATGTGCTGATGAGAATGTAAAACGGTGCAACTATACTTTGGAAATCAGCCTAGTAAATTCTTACCAAGCTAAACATACATCTCCCTATGACCCAGCTATTTCACTTAGATCCATACTCTAGAGAAATAAAAAATATATGTTCATAAAAACATTTGTATGAGAATGTTTATAGCAGCTTTATTCAAAATACCCAAATAGTAGAGATAACTCAAATTTCCATCAATATAGGAGAAAGGCTAAACAAATTGTGGCCTATTCATACACCGGAAGACTACCAAGCAGTAAAAAGGAGTGTAGAAAGAAGTGAGACAAAAGAGCACATGCAGTGTGATTCTATTTGTGTGAAGTTCTAGAAGAGACAGTGAGCTGAGGTGGAAAACATCAGGACAGTGACTATGTGGGGCAGAGGATGAGATCAGGATTGCCTGGGTGGAGGTGGGAGGGAACTTGCTGGGGTGGAGAGAACACAAGTAGAGACATTTGTCAAAAGTCATCACACTGGACACTCACATCAGATACATTTATTGCATGGAAATTATACCTCAATAAAGTTGTAAAAATCTAAAACATACAAAGACAAAAACACATTGCTGAATCTCACCATTCCAATACTGTCCCTCAGGTCAGTCTTCAGTTGCTCCTTTTCTGCAGTAACCCTCTCTAACATTTGTCGCAGTGCTGTTTTCTCCTGTATTAAAGAAAATATCTTTCTCTGTTGTTCAGTTAGCTCATTATCAACATCTGCAATCAGCACTTGGGTTTTTTTGGCTTCCAAACTCTGCTTTTTATCTATGCCAACCATCTAAAATATTAATACATTAGAGAAGAATTTCTTAGTAACAGTTTTAATAATAAAAATAGCCAAACTTCTATTACTTATTATGTACCAGGCACTATTTTCACACAGTGACACATTTAATCTTCCCCATAACCTTACAAGGTAGGCACTATTACTATCTCCGTTTGACAGGCAAGGAAACTGAATCCCAGAGAGGGTAGGTCACTTGCCCAAGGTCACTCAGAGAAGTTATCAGACTTTGAATCCAAGTGGTCTGGTTCCAGAGCTCGTGCTCTTGTGCCTGTTCACTGGTAAGAGCTATGTGGACAGCTATAGATAATTCACAACTATCTTCATGTACGATGGGTTAACCTGGCTTTATGAAGGAGTAAGCCAGCTTAAACTCTCCCTCTTTATTTCTTTCCTTCAAAAGCTGGAAACCATAACTTATGCCCTACTACTAACAAATCTTTATTTTCAGAGTTTTATTATAGATAAGAGGGCAAAAGAGTTTTGTTAGAAACATATTTCATATTATAGTAGCATAATTCACCTTTTCATATTTTTCATATACTGCTTAAGAAAAGCATGTTATATAAATCCATTTATCCATAAATAAGTCTTAACCAAAGGTAACCTGATACATGGACTCCTTGGTAAAAGGAGACAAAGATTGATGTTACCAGTATGAAATTAGGGTATCACCATATAATCCTATACTAGCCCAGTAAAAACACTCAGCTGAATATTGGTCACAGATGTTTAAAAAGTTTTTATAATAATCTATATTTAATTAGAAAAAAAAGAAAAAGAAAAAAATCATCCAATGACACCAACTTCACACAACCACTATTAGAATTTGGGAATATTTCCTTCCAGAGTTTCTTCTATTAAAAGAATTTTTTTAACATTGCAATTATGACTACTTTACATATAAGATCCTTTTTAGTTTTTCTTTCCCACTTAGATTAGATGATATGCATTTTCCCATGCTGTTACATAATCTCCAAATTATAATTTTTAGTAGTTGCTCAATTCTCTAGAGTGGATACAGACAAACCATATTTCATTTGGTTAGCCCCTTCTTTTTGGCAATCTGCATGAGCTTCTACAAGGATGAGCAGAGAGCTAACTACAACTACAGGAGAAATTAAGGCAGGAACACAGAGTCTTTGGGATTAGTCAGTCAGCTACTATAATTCAGAATCTTGCATCTTTACTCCTAAATATGGAAATGTACACAAAACAAAGCAGATTGAGACAAAGTGCAAAACTGAACTCAGCCTAGAAAGTATTCCAGCTACCATGGTTATGAGCAAATCTAATAGGTCTAATTATTAAATAAGGAAAAAAATTGTGTCCTTTATATGAGAATAAGCCTACTAATCACAAAGTTTAAAATTTCTGTTGAGACACACTAGAGAAACTCATTTCCAGAGAGAGACACATCAAGCAGGATTGAAAACGGGCACTCCTAGAGGCTTCATGATAGACCTACTAGGCTATCATAGGCTGCCCTCTGGTGCTCTGATAAACAGGTTTATCTGGAAATCCCTAGACCCACTGCTTTATCCTCATGGGTGATTCCAGCATGAACACGATTTCACAAGACCAAGCTCACCTCAGCATTGCATCCCAGATTTCAGAAACCCTGATGAACAGAATGGCCCAGGAGAATTTCCAGTTAGACCCTTTTATCAACACAGATGATTCCAGCATGAACTTAATACCACAGACTGGCTGGTCCGGTGAGTGTAACTCTCCTTTTCCCTCACTCCGCCTCTACTGCTCCTTCTCATGGGGCCCTGTGACTGCATTTTGCATTTGTTTAAAAGCGGCTACTGACTGTGCATTTATTTTCAAAAAACTATTGAAAAACCTTTCCCCTTATAAAAGTGGAAGTCATAAATTTTAAATCAAGGTCAAGTGCCTTTGGCCCATAGTTGACCCAAAATATAGATAAACTGAGAATACAAGATACAGAGCAAGTGAAAATGCTTTCTAGGAAAGAATGACTGAAGCATAGGGAGAGAGGAAGAGAAAGCTCCTTTTCCAAGGCAGGAATATTGTACCCCAGAGTAAATGGGAAAAAAGAAGCTCATTATATAGAGTAATAGTATATAAAGGTATATAGAGGTTTCTTTACATAAGTTGGATCTTACTGAATTGTTCTTTAGTATGTATCTGTTTTTATTTAATAATGTATCCTGGAAATTTTCCAATTGTAGATAATGTCTACTTTAAAGAAATTCCATGACTATACAAAACTCTATTACATTTCTATACATTAACAATAAACAATTAAAAAAGGAAATAGAGAAAACAATCCATTTACAAAAGCATCAAAAAGAATAAAATATTAAGGAATAAACTTAACCAAGATGGCAAAGGCTTGTACAATGAAAACTACAAAATGTATCTGAAATACATTAAAGACACAAATAAATGGAAAGACGTCTCATGTTCACAGATTGGAAGACTTAATATTGTTAAGAAGTCAATGCTACCCAAAGCGATCTACAAATTTAATGCAATCCCTATAAAATCCTAATAGTGTTTTGCAGAAATAGAAAAATCCACCCTGAAATTCATATGGAATCTCAAGGGACTCCAAACAGGCAAAACAATCTTGAAAAAAGAACAGAGCTGAGGGTCTCACACACCCTGATTTCAAAACTTACTACAAAGTTATAGTAATCAAAACAGCTCAGTACTGGCATAAAGACAGATATATAGACCAATGAAATAGAAAACAGAGCCCAGAAATAAACCTTTGCATATGGTCAAATGATCTTTAACAAGGATGTCAAGACCATTCAATCATAAAGGATGGTATCTTCAACAAATGGTGTTGGGAAAACTGGATATCTCATGCAGAAGAAAGAAGTTGGGCCCTTACTTTACATCATATAAAAAAGTTAACTCAAAGTAGATCAAAGACCTAACCATAAGAACTAAAACTGTAAGATGCTTAGAAGAAAACATGGGAGAAAAACTTCATAAAGTGGATCTTGCCAATGATTTCTTGGATATGACACCAAAAGCACAGACAACAAAAGCAAAAAGAGATAAACTGGACTACATAAAAACTACAAATTTCTGTGCACCAAAGGACACAATCAACAGAGTGAAAAGGCAACCTAGGAATGGGAGAAAATATATGCAAGTCACACAATTGATAAAGGGTTAATATCCAGACTATATAAAGAATGTCTAAAATTCAACAACAAAAACCAAACAATCCAATTTAAAAATGAGTAAAGACTTGAACAGACATTTCTGTAAAGATATACAAATAGCCTACAAGCACATGAAAAGATGCTCAACATTACTAGTCATTAGGGAAATGCAAATAAAAACCACAATGAGATATCATCTCACACTTATTAGGATAGCTACTGTGAAAAAAGGAGAAAATAATACGTGTTGGTGAGAACTTGGAGAAATTGGAACCCTTATGCACTGCTGGTGGGAATGTAAAATGGTACAGCCATGATGGAAAACAGTATGACAGTTCCTCAAAAGATAAAAAACATGATCCAGTAAATCTGACATCCAAAAGAATTGAAAGCAGGGACTCAGAGAGATATTTGTACACCATGTTCATAGCAGCATTATTCCCAACAGCAAAAAGGTGAAAGCAATCTTCACTGCCCATTAATGGGTGAATGGTTAAACAAAATGTAGTATATACATACAATGGAATATTATTCAGCCCTAAAAAGGAAGGAATTTCTGATGTATGCTGCAACATAGAGGAACCTTGAGGACGCTATGCTAAATGAAATAAGCCAGTCAAAAAAAGACAACATACTGCATGATTCCGCTTATGTGAGGTACCTAGAGTAGCCAAATTAAGAGAGATAGAAAGTGGAAAAGTGGTTGCTAGGGGCTAGAGGAGGGAGGGAATGAGGAATTGTTTAGTGGGTATAGAGTTTCAGCTTCACAAGATAAAAAGAATTCTGGAGATTGGTGGCACAACAACGTGAACGTACCTAACACTACTGAACTGTTTGCTTAAAAATGATAAAGATGGTAAATTTTATGCTATGTATATTTTACCACAATTAAAGATACAAAACAAACAAAAATAAATTTATACGTATATATATATATATATATATATGAATGACTACTACTCCAAGCTATGGATGTATGAAAGATTATTTCACCATTCTCCTATTGGTGAACGTTTTAAATTCCCAGTAGTAATTATTCTGGATTAAATAGTATTAAGTATAATAACAATGAAAAATAGTATAAAAAATTCTGACATATAAAAGGCATTTTTGAAAAGTAGAAATGCATTGTAAATAAATCAGTTATATAAAATTACAGGCAATCCCGTTATGGACTGAATTATGTCCTCCCAAAATCCACATGTTGAAGCTCTAAGCCCCAAAATGACTGTATTTGGAGAGAGGGCCTTTAAGGAGAGTAATTAGGGTTAAATGAGATCATATGGCTGGGGCCCTAACCCCATAGAACTGGTGTCCACTCCAGAAGCAGAAGAGAACCAGAGCTCTCTCGGCTCACACACAGAAGGGCCATGTGAGGAGAGGTGCCATCTGCATGATAGGAAGAGGGCTCACAAGAAACTGAATTTTCTAGCTCCTTAACCTTGGACCTCTAGCTTCTACAACTGGGAAAAAGTAAATTTCTGTTGTTTAAGCTACTTAGTCTATGATATTTTGTGATGGCAGACTAATATACCTCCCTTTTAAAAAATCATCATTAGCATCCTAGCCTTTCTTGTATATAATTAAATAACAAAGCAGCTCTTCTCCCCAGGTTTCAGGACAAAACGAACCATGCTGCCTAGAATAAGCTGAGATTTAAGCACAGCACAGCTCTAGAAACAGACATGAACACGACACACACATCGATAGTGAACTCTCAACTAGTACACAAAATCTGATATAAAACAAATATTTTACCCATAAGTAATAATAAGCACTCAATCTTTCTTACATTCTTAGAATTCAGAGGGGCTTTTAAAGATGTTTAAAATACACCAGGCCTCGGAAAATATCAGCTCAAAGTTTGAACTAACATTTTTGCCTTTTCCTTTTCCAACTGATTGTAAGCAGTTATATCTGAAGTTATTTCAAAGACACTAGGGCTAATCTTGTAAACTGTTGTTAGTTATTCACTGTGAATAATCAATAAGATTGAGGTCACCATTATGTACTTAAGTGTCTGAAGTTAAGGAGAAAGCTCACATATAGTATATGAAAACTCGAACAGAAATACCCTTTACCTTTTCCTGAAATTCATCCGAATTTTCTCCTATGTTTTCCTCTATACGCAAATTCCTGGAAGTTTCCTCAGAAATTTTCATTTTCAGTGTGTTAACTGTTTCTTGGTGTTGTTTTAAAGACTCAAGAGCATTTTGTAATTGTTCTTGGGTATCTATGTTCTTTGTCAGAGAAAGGGAACACAATTTCAATTAGAATAATGTGAAACAATGAAAATAACTTTATAGTTACTGCTTGATCATAAATAATAACTGATGGCTCCTGAACGTCTTGAAGAGGCTCTGAGTTTTCAGTTTACTCTGTCAAAGCCTCACCATGGTCACGGTGTCCTGAATGTCACTTCTGAGCTGGTCCCTCTCAATCTGCAGGCTCTCTTGGAGCTGTTTCAGGCCATCTTTTTCTTGGGTTAAGGTTCTTACTTCTGCTAAGGTTTGTTGAAGTTTCTCAGTAATCAGTGCTTTCTCCCTTTCGACAGTTTGCAGCCTAGAATCTCTACTTTCTAATTGTTGCTTCAGCTCTTTCACTTCATTTAACCTTTCTTGACTCTCAGCTGTTTTCTGCTGAAGTTCCTGGGTTTTGTAAGAAAGCTTTAAAATAAGAAAAAGTTACTGTGAGAAGCAGAGCATTCTGTGGCATCTATATAGAAGCCAAACCCCAGAAAACTAAAGACCATTTCCATAGAGGGTGTGTTGTACCAACCTCCATGTTCAAAGCATCCAAGCTTAAACCAAGTGTTTGAGCTTCTTTAGAGAGATTTCCTATGTTCTGACTCATTCTTGCATTCTCCTCAAGGACCATCTTATACTTTTGCTCAGTTTCAACATGTTGATTTTTAAAATCTTGGAATTCTTGATCAGTTCTTTTATAATTCAACTGGCTAGCTGCTAGGTCACTTTTAGTTTTCCCAACTTCTTCAAGTAAATCTTGAATTCTACTCTCTTTATGAACTACTTCAGAAAACAATTTGTCTTTTTCTGATGTTATTTTACAGAGCTCTTCAGATTTGTCATTTATCTACGGAAAAGAAATAAAATTTAGCTATGTTAGCAATATAAGATCCACTACAGCAGTTATCAGGAAAAGAAAAGCTTTATCTGCAAAAAAGAAAAAAGACATTGAAATTAAGCACAGATTTGACTGAGGAAAGGTAATATTTTTATTGTCACATCTTTATAACAATATATTATCCTGCTTAACTTTACCATCAAAGTTTTGTTTGGGTTCTAGTAAGGATTGAGTGGAGAAGAAACACTTAATTAGGATGTCTTTATTTCCTTATCTATCATTCTAAAGTGTTTTCTAACTTTATGGTGTTTCAGGCATCTTATGGTTTTTCTTAGAATTTGACTTATTATTTTCTTTCTAAAGGCTTTGAATGCAGCTCAGATTTCCAAAAACTTAATCCATGAATAATTTAAATTTTAAATAACTTAAATTGAAACTATTATTTAAGTAATTAATTTAAACCAACAATATCCAGCTTATAAATAGTTTAATCATTGTGAAAGATAAAGGAGAAGGAAGTGGGAAAAAGAGAGGAGAGCCAAAGTTGAGACAAAGGAGAGGGAGCGAGACAGTAGAGCTCTTGTAACCACAGGCTCAGGGTAGGAGGCAGGTCTGTGTAACTCAGCTTTTAGATCCATAACTATGTGTTGGGCTAAAAAACAGCATGTACTTTAAAGAGTTTTTAGGATGACTAAATAACGTTGCTAAAGTTGTTTAGCATGATGCTCACCATGTAGTAAGTACTCAAATTCTTGTCCTTTTTATTTCTTTCAGAAAGGCAGAAAAAGGAAAGGCTGGCAGAAGGTTTCCGGAATTGCTCACTAGGCTGCAATATTTACGTCAACCTCTAAAACTTCATCAATGCCACCCTCTTTACCTCCTTACTCTCCTTTATTCAACATAGTGATATGACCACAGCAACAGCACCAAAAAAGATAAAGACTAAGGGTGGGCCATCAATCTCTGTTGAAAAGCACTACATCTGAGGACTATAGAAATGGCCCCTACATGGATCTCATTACTAAGTATACTGTTACATATTCTTTGAAAATGTTCCTAACAAGCAGGGTCAAATGTTTACAGTCTCTTCACTGTTACTTTAAAACAAACTATGGCAAAATATTTAAGGCAATATTGCAAGGGTTTTTATTTCAAAGTAAGAGTTATTTGCTTAAAAACATATTTACCTCTTTCCTTAGCATTTCTACTTCTGAGGGTAAAGATTTCAACTCTGAGAGCAAATTAACTTCTTTATGCAAAGCTTCATTTTCTTCAACTTCTTTATTCAGTTCTTTCTGGAGATCAGTAATCTTTCTTCCTGATTCCAAATTACAGAGCAAATCTAGGATATTTTTGGTAAATTAAACAGTTTGCAGTTATTGGGACAATTTAAATTACATACAAACTTAGATTACTTAATCAGATTATATAAAATTTATTAAAGAAAGAACCAGTGTTGGTCAACAGGTAATCCAATTGTTAAAAGTTCTTGAATCACCTTTTTCAAGATCGGGTCCAATTCATTTGAAAAATAATTCTTAAACCTTTATAATTTGAAGTCCATGGAAACACTTATAAATACTGACACCAAATGATATTGAAATTTAATATTAGGCTACTTACAAACATCAGAGAACAATGGACTTTTAATCATTGGAATGGAGGTGCAAAATCCTTTAGGCAGTTGGATTTGCAAAGAGGTAAGTCTGAAATTATAAAATACCTTTTGGAACTTTTCCATCTATAAGGCAGGTGAGTTTTGCTATTTCATTAAAAGAAGATTGTAATTCTTTCTCCAGATCAACTTGCATTTTCTTCTTTGCCTCCAACTGCCTTTGATATAACTGAATATCATTTTCCATTTGCTTGCATGCACTTGCAAGTTCTTTCTATGAGAGAAACAATACAAATTCACAAAAATGTAGTGATCATTACAACTGCTTTATTATAAATATAACAAAAATCACTTACCATTTTCTCTTTCAGCTCCAGATTTTCACTCCTGAGACAGGCTGCTTCTCTCTTGGCATCGAGGGCTACAGCCTCAGCATCGAACAGAGTCTGTTTCATCTGTTTGAGGTCTTGAATGTTTTCCTATACACACAACAAAAAGGATTTCCTGAAAGCTAACTTTCTTAGAGTTGGAAAAGACTTTAGAGAACACACACACAGATGTCATTCCTAACAAATCAAAAATGGTGAAAATACGTTAATCACCAAATTTTTTTTAGGATAGATGAAAAGAAATGACATTTTCGAAAATAAAAATATTTTTAAAAATTCTGGTTATCTTTTTCCAAATTATAAAAGCACTATATATATAGAAGTACTGTAATTTAAGAAATCTGTTATTGTTTAAAAAAGATTAACACAATTGTTGCTCAGCTAGCCTGTTAAAGTTTCCTACGTATTTTTAAATTATTCTCTCCAAAACATGACAGGTGAGCAATTAATAGTTAAAATTAAGAATATTAAATCACAAACTGAAAAAAAAAAGACAAACAATCCAAAAGAAAAAGAGAGAAAAGATACGAACAGGCAACTCACAGAAGAGAAAATATAACTGATAAATACATAAAAAGATCCACTGTGTCATTTTTAAAGAGAAGTAGCATTTTAACATGACTTTAGCTGACATGAATTCAACCATATGTCCTTGGGAAAACATTAATGCATGAATGAATGAATGAATGAATAAAGAGAAAGAAATAAAGAACAACTTTTAAAAAGTGGGCAATTCTGCTTGCCACTCTGTCAGTAGACACTCGAAGATTATATGAAAGTACCTTTCTTCCCAGGGCCTCCAAACAGTAACAACACTTTTAAAAAGAATCATTTGTGATTAATAGAAGGTAACAAAAAGTACTCTGACAAGTTCAAATGAAAACAAAAGAACAACAGAAACTAAGATTAAAAAAATTCTAGCTAGTGGACAGCCCCGTGGCCGAGTGGTTAAGTTCACGAGCTCCGCTTCAGTGGCCCGGGGTTTTGCTGGTTCGGACCCTGGGTGCGGACATGGCATCACTCATCAGGCCATGCTGAGGCAGCATCACACATGCCACAGACAGAAGGACCCACAACTAGAACATACAACTATGTACTAGGGGGCTTTGGGGAGAAGAAGAAGAAAAAAAAAATGATGACGACGAGTGGCAACAGATGTGAGCTCAAGTGCCAATCTTTAAAAAAAGAAAAAAATTCTAGCTAGAAACTGTTGCCTTTTAAAAAAGGGTGTTAAAAACTAGAATCAAACAGATACTTTCTTGAAGTAATCAGGTGGATTGAAAGCAAATAAAAAAATTTAACAATTTCACCATGAGATTCAAATGTTACTTAATGCCAAGATCTGATATCTTGGCTGAGATCAACTACATACTTCTTCATGCATTTGTATAAAACAATTGAAAAAAATTAAAATGTTTTTTGAATTACTGGTTTTTAATGGAAGCTCACTCCTAACTTACTTACATGCACTCAAAGAATGATGTCCTCAACTCTCTGAGCGATTCTTTATCTGTAGAATGGCAATGATACCAACAGTCCCTTTCCCATAGGGTTACTGATAGGATTAAATAAAATACTAAATGTAAAACAACTACAACAATGCTCGGCACACAGTAGGCTCAACGTAAGCATTTGCTATGATGATGGTGATGGTACACTATAAATGCCAACATGATTACACAACAAAATAAACCTGATTTTTACCGATGAGTATGACAAGTCCATGTTCACATTTTCTGATTTTTGAGTGTCTATGTATTTCTGTAGCTTTTTAATCTGGTCTTCCTTTTCTCTAAGCAGCTCTACTTTTGAACTTAGTTCATTCTAAAAGAATCAAAGGAGAGTGAAACACAATTTAATTGGATCTAAATTCTAAGGGATTAAAAAGAATTTACATTTAATAGTTTAGACAGTAAAATTTAAAAGTTGATACTTAAATATAATTCCTTCTCTTTTCTGAAATCATGTTCAATTACATATGATGTATATTTTATAGCTCTAGTCCCTTATCAACAGAAATATCAACCTAAAAGCTCACCTCAAGATCTTGATTATACACTTCTGCATGCTTAACTAAATTCTTTATTTAAGTTGGAAATTTCATGAATTAGTTGCATCTGTAAGAGCATGTGAACAGGCAACAGAGCAAACCAATAGTTAAACAGAGCAAAAAAAAAAAAAAGACAGCATTCATTCACTGCTTCAGAATCACCTAACACAGTAAGAAGGGCTGAGAGATAACTGTTCAAGCTACTGCAGCAGAGCACCTCATTATTTAAAAATACAAAAACTCTCCCAAAAGACCAAACCCAACTAACCAAACGAAAAATCCCAAAACCCCACAAAACAAAGAAGAAAACCTCAGCATAACCCAAATAACAGTTACATCATCTGTTAATAAAGTTACAATAACATCAAAAGTACATTAGTAGGCATCACTTGGAGGAGATGAACTGTAATCAAACTTTTAAAAAACATTCTCTGAATAGATTTTTGTTTTGGGTAAGTTAAATGCATAAATGTATTTACCCCGTAAGATTTTTTCTTCCCATGAATTAGCCATTTAGCTTTACACTGGCGTGCTTGTTAATGCGTTGTGATCTGGAATGCAGGTTTGGATTAGGCTGGTTCCATGTGGTGCTCACCAAAGCTACAGAGGTATGCACAGCATTACCAACTATCTACCCTGTTGGTTTATTCCACAGGGAATATTGGAAAGATGATGTTATCGCTTTACATTGTCCAACTGTCTAAAAGTATAAGGAATACTTAAAGATATAAGTATTTCTATTAAAGTTTCCTTTCTATCAAAATAGCTATAGCATTAACTATCTCAGTACCATAAACTTTTGTGTTCAAAACAAGTAAACTACAATTTCCTAAGATAAACATATTTTTCCTTAGAATTATTTAATCTTAATAATCAGATGAGTCCTTAAAGAGTAAAAGCAAATTCTAGTAGAATGCAAGCGACTGGCTGTTTCCATCCTAAACTAGTTTCAGATTTCAGACTAGTGTTGACGTTCTTATTTTAGGGCAGTATCATCCAACAGAAATATAATGTGAGCCAAATTTGTAATTTAAAATTTACTAGTAGCCACATTAAAAAATAAAACAGGTAGAATTAATTTTAATAATACATTTTATTTAACCTAATATATCCAAAATATTGTCATTTCTTCATGTAATCAATATAAAAAAAATGAAATATTTTACATTCTTTTTTCATACTGAAGTCAATTCAGACTGGCCCCAATTCAAGTGCCCAGCTGCCACATGTGGTGAGTGGCTGCCCAATTGTTTGGCAAAGTTTTAGACATTTGTATAGGTTGTAATTTAAACTGGCTTCATCTTTTACCTCTTCTTCTCTGTTTCTAACTTTCGTGCAAGAAAGCTGCCTATTTCTAATTTTTGTGCAAGAAAAGCACATTTACCAAAAAGAAAGAACTAAATGATCATTCTTAATTTTGGAAAATATTTAGAAAATAAAGATTTAGAAGGAAAAATTCTCCCACTTCTCATTTGAAATAGCACTTCATTTGAAGTATTGGTTCTCATAAACAGAAAAAGATGAAGCAACTTTTGTAAAGATCTGAGTGTAACCTTCCAATAACATATTGTTTAAGATGCTGAGCATAAAGTGTACAATACGATCAAAAGTTAATCTGTTGCTGCTTAAGAAAACAATGTAGATTTCAGCTGTAATTTTCCGCAGGTGAAATGAAATACTTAAGTTCTTAAGACAAAAATCTCCAAGTTGTGAAAATTATAAAATTAAATAAATCAAGTTTTTGTCTTAAGAACTTAAGTATTTCATTTCACCTGCTGAAACTTAGAGCTGAAATCTGCATTGTTTTCTTAAGCAGCAGGACTGTAATTTCTCTTGTTCCCTGAGCTTGATGATACTGACCTTATTTCTCCCTCTAAAATCACTATTTAAACATCCTATATTATGATATTCCCACTTGAGAATTATCCACAGCTTTGGTGATTTTTGGTGAAACCCTTTGGCAAACCAGAGCAATGACATAGGTCCTAAAGCCATAATTTGACTTTTACTCTTTTTTGGTTAAACTTTTCCCCAAAATATATGTTTTGGAACATATTTTACTGCATACACATAAACTTACAATATTTTCAGTTTAAAATGGAATGGATATTGTAAAACTGTCTTTGAAAAGAATAAGTTTTTATTACTTAATCTTTTATGTTACCTTACAGAACCTAGAATTTCAATTTATGTCCAAGAAAAACTGAAGAGAATAGGATTATTTTCCCCTTTGACTGTGGTTAAAAAAGAAAAAAAAATCCAGATGTGAGATTCAAGTCATACATTCTGTTATTTTGTAATCTTTTTGAGTGTGACAATTCAGTGAGCTTCAGTTTTTACTAATTGAACATATAAATGACGTAATAAAAAATTAGAGAAATTACTGCTACACTTATGCCCGAAGTTAATTTTACATCATATTATTTATAATAAGAAATACACAAAAACTTAGATGAAATTTTGGAGTTCGAAGGGGCCTTGGCAAGCACCTGATCTAACCTCAGGGGTGGAGACACGCAGGAAGGAAGCCCTATGAAATTCGGTGCTTGCTCAAGGCCTTGTCAATAATGCGTGCCAGGCTTGAATCCGCAGTGAGGTCGGGAGCAGCAAAACTGGGGCTTAAATCCATGGAGTCTGGCCCCAGAGAACCTGTTCTTAACCACGACGCCAGACCACCTCCTCTCAATAAAATCCAGTTTTACTGACTGAAGTCCACTGTTTTTTTCATGACATTTTGCATTTTGTCAATATGAGAATATTAAAAAAGGTAAATGAAACTCTGGAGAACTTACAAACTTTTGCGTCTTAGGATATAATACCTATGAAATGTAGGATTAACTAATTTGTAGGTAGAATGGAAATAACATATTTGGCACAGGATTCTTTTTTTCCTTTTAAAAAGGAAAAGAGGGTGAGAAACTAAACAATGACACAGAGGAAAAATGATTGTGTCCCTTTGGGCTATTCATACAGAAATCTGAGAAGCAGCTGCAAATTAACTCATACTTTAACCACACCAAACACTGGCTCTTAATTTTGGAGGGAATCACAGATCACTTCACAAGTATGATAACAGCTATGGATTCTCGTTCCCAAAAAATGAGTGAGTTCAAAACTTCTGCAAAATAATTTCATCGTGTCTATAAACTCTAAGTTAACGACTCTCTGCACTAAGAAATCTCTTGAATCTTTTGGACAATTTCTGTCTCCAAAGTCTGATGATTTGGGGATTAGGTTCTCTTAACATGTAGCCTAACATTATACACTGAGAAAATTTAACTAATCTGTTTCATTTCTAAAAATTCCATTAAAACTACTTCATATTAGTTATACTAATTTTTACAATAACTCTCTTATGGAAAAAGAAACATGCAAAATCAGCTTTCCCAGCTATTCTAATAATGTTCTAACTACTTAGGTACATACTTTCTAAAGAAAATGAAGTCCATTAATATGTAGTATCCATACATAAAACATTCACTAGATATTAAAATTCATATTGGTCTCAGAAGGAAACAGCTATGCTCTAGGCAGCAATTCTGGTATACTCAATAAATTATTGATAACATACAAATTATCAGGAAATAATTTCTTCAAGATTAATTCATCAATAGGCAGATTCACCAAACCTGCTCAAAGATGTTTTTGATTCCTTCCTCTTCTTGCACACAAGCACAAGTGAAACAATTATGATTTAACTATTTTTAAAGCAATATAAATGAACTGATTATTTCTTAAATTCTCTAAATTGTGTGTACAAATGGAAAATGGTTGGGTTTTCAATATATCAACCTTAGAAATAAACATCTTTAAGAAAATGATACTTTTAAAAGTGTGGTTTTAGGGTCCAGCCTGGTGGTGTAGTGGTTAAGTTTGTGCACTCCATGGGTTTGGATGCCAGGTGCAGACCTACATAGCACTCATCAAGCCATGCTGTGATGGTGTCCCACATACAAAATAGAGGGAGACCAGCACAGATGTTAGCTCAGGGACAATCTTCCTCAAGCAAAAAAAAGAGGAAGATTAGCAGCAGATGTTAGCTCAGGGCCAATCTTCCTCACACACACACAAAGTGTAGTTTTAGTTTAGTTTTGTGTTTCCACATCTTTTCATCTTTTACCTCTTGATCTTTTTCCGCTTTTCTTTCTAGAGCCTCAAATTCATGCAAACCATTCTTTTCTTTTAATTTCGATTCCATTTCTTCATTTTCTCTTCTTAGTTGTTCATAGTCTAGTACCAGACTATCATAGTTAGCACGAAGTGAATTCAACTCACTTTCTAAGTTTTCCTATTATAAACAAAACCAGATTTTCAAGTCAGAGAGGATTCAAGTTCTTTGTTTTGTTAACTAAAATCTGGATTAGTCAAATAATTCATTTAACCTTGAATCATTTGGTAGTTTGGGCCATTCTCCAATATCTTCCCAATGGTCTAGCTTGATCCACAGCATAACAGAAGGTCTGCCTTTTGGTAAACTAGCTAACATAGAATAGAGGAAGACTATTTTCAAAGAGATAGAATTAAAAAAGAAAGAAAGAAAGAAAGAAAGAAAGAAAGAAAGATCATATAAACAAATGCTCTGCCTGTGCCTGACTTAAAATTCAGTCGGGAGTAGGAGTAGGGCACATAATGGGAAGTCATCTGACCACAGATCCTTAAGCTCCTTGGTAATAAAGCTAATAATGTAATTCTCCACCTGCTTGACTCCTGTTTAATTTCTCAGACAGCTCTGAATTTAGGAAGTGACATGGAGCCATTATTTATTGACTTCTAAAACTCCAACGGCTGCCAGGCCTCACCGTGCTGAGCAGAGGCCTGTTTCTGCTTTCTGTTCCATCATGAGGAAGAGTAAGCCATGAGTTAAAAGAAACTAAACCAACACTAGGGATTTGAAAAAAACAACAAACCTTCCAGAGTGTTTTAGGGACACAAAAGCATATAATTCCCCATAATAATTAATTATAAGAACCATTACAACTAATTATAATGGTTAGCTAATGATAATAACAATTCCCAAGAATCACTGCAATTTTATTTCAAAATTAAAATGAAATTTTCTTTAACAAATACATTTATATGACTATGTTATATTTCTTTGAATATTAGCAGCCTAGAAAGCAAACATGGAATCTAAACATACTAAAGTATTCACTACAGTATTCCTTATTTCTTAAAGTTTTCATAAGACTATATAATTTTATTTACTTTCATTTTTCAGCATTATTTGGCAATATTACCCTTCCCTGATACACCATTCTACTTTATGCCTGAGAATTTTGATACTTTTAAAATCAGCCCTTTTTACCTTCAAGGGATGGCCCAAGGCAAAACAGAAACTTACCAAAAAATCATAGATACCAAGATCTGCTGGTAAAAACTAGAAGCAAAGGTTTACCTATTACCATACTTTAGGAAATGTTTAGCCTCTCTCTGTATGCCACAGTTACCAACGAGGAGTGTAACAAGTTGGGGAAGCCTTAATAAGAACCTCAACTACTACTGAAACAGTCAGAGCTAGAAATGTGCCACAACAGCAAACATCAATAACAAATGAATTTAAAGAAGAGTAAAAGGATAATGTTCTGTAAAATACATTTAAGTTACCTGACTTAGTAGTTTTGTTGCTGGATTCCACTCTGTCTCAGTTAATGTATCAAGAGTGTTACTGAAAATATCAGACTCTGAATAGAGAGCTATAATTAGGGGGAAAAGAAATTTATCCATAAACATGTTATTAAGTTTCCTAAAACTCAAATTAAAGATTAAAAAAATTCTGATCTGAGGTAATAAGCTCAAATTAGTTAATATGTGCTCACAGTATGAATGCCAAGAATATATAAACAGATGTGATCATTTATATACTCGTGTGAATTAAGATCACTGGTTAGAATTAGTGATAAAATGTAGGATCCTTAGTACAACACATTCATGCACGGCATAAGGACGTTTCAGTCAAGGACGGACTGCATATACAACAGGCGTCCCACAAGATTAGTACCACAGAGCCCAGGTGTGTAGCAGGCTGTACCACCTAGGTTTGTGTAAGTGCACTCTGTGATGTTCACACAACAAAATTGCCTAAAGATGCACTTCTCAGAACACGTCCCATCATTAATCAACGTGCGACTGTATAGGTTAAAAGGACAAATTCTAAATTTGAGATTTAATCATTGTAAGCAGATTTTTAAATGCCCCTAAAAAATACTTATAATGTTAGAGACAAACTTTGCAACAGATTCCTGTGTAAATGCTACCCTTTCAAGATTAGCAAAGTTTAAGCCAGACATTATATGGGTACTAACTTAATGAGCAGTGATTAAAACAAAAACAAAAAATAAAAATATCTGTCTCAAATGTTTCAACTACAGCACATCATTCTTAAGAGATCTGGAAAAAATAGAGAACTTCATCAATGTTCACTTTCTTAAAATTACTTATTTTTATCATCGTAATCACATCTAAAATACATACATTTTATTTAACTGTGTTTATCACATTAACTGAGTTATAAATAAAGTCTCTCTTTATGGGGATACTTTTATAATTAAAAGTAGTTGAAGAAGAACTCACATTCATCAATTTCTCCTCCTAAAGTTAGAGCAGACTTATGTGTCTTTGTTGTTACATTCTCTGGTACATTAAACTCATTTACATAGTTTGAATCCTTCATTTTGTTAATTTTGCCAACACACCAAGTGACTCTTCGTTTTTTTTTAGCCTAAAGAAGAAGAAATCAAAATTACCTCACACACATCTGGCTCAAACATCATAAAACAAGGGAACTAGTTTCCATTTTTAACAACCATTGACTTGGTAGAATTCTTATTCAGCCTAGTTTAATATCTTATCAGTCTAAGGACATCCTGAGATAAGAAAACATATTCAAACTTTTCAAATTAGTGTTAACTTCATAATAAATTTGATGAAACTATTATTTAAATTTCATTTTGTATTTGAAGGCTTACTTACAAGAATTTCTGCAAATTTACTGAAAGGAATTAGTTAAGTATCAATCCTTCAAGTAATCTGGTGTTACAGAAGACAGCACAGCCACCAACATAGTGACCAAAAGCACTTCTGGGAACCCAGCCTTAACTGGGAAGGAACAGACAGGCAGCCCATTTGAACTTCCCTCAGCAAGTAAATCTTCCACAGGGCCATTCCCATGCCAATTCTTTGCCAGTTTATAAAGCTCACGATCCAACCAGCGCTCCTAATCTTGTTCCTTCCGTTCTCCCTTGGGACTCTGTTCCCTCAGGTATCTGTTCATCTGTCGTCTTCACTACCTTCTTCCACTGGGCTTTAAGAATGCTCAAGCCTCTGTTTTCTGCTTTTGATTTTTTCAAAAACAAACCCTTCACTCCTTCCTTCTCTCTAGCCAACATTTTCTTTTAGTTTCTATGTTCTCTTCTTCCTCGTCTCTCTACTTCTTCCTCATCCCTCCTGGGATACCTCTGTCTCCTGGTTCTTGTCCCACCCAGCTAGCTGTCCTCATCACTCACTTGGCTTTACTGCTTTCTCTTTCTCTGACCACCGCCTAAGTGTTTTTCCATATTTTACAGGTATATTCCTCTCTTGTCCCTTTACTAGAACAAGCATTATCTCATCTTTTTTGATCCTCTCAACAATCCTCTCTTACTACATCCACTTTATAGATGCCTGAGTGTCCAAAAAGTTTACATGAGTTGTGTACAGTCATACAGCCAATTGGTGGCTGAGCCCATGCTTGTAACTTCAGACCTTATCCACCACCCATTCCACTGCGTTGCCTGTCAAGATTATCTGTTGTCCCCAGAATATATGGCTTCTGCTTGAAATGGCCAGCCCTTTCCACAGCCTGCTCTGCAAAAGCACATTCATATATAAATCCTTGATTCCCATGACCTTCAGCTCAACTCCATTCGCTCCCAAAGCCACTGGACCCTGTCATCTGAAACTCATAAACCTAGAACTCCTTCCACCCCAGTGATTCAGTTAATCCCATTATAGCTAGTTAGCTTAAGAGGGACATCTAGTCTCTTGATCCACTGTTTTCTTTCTGCCAGCTACCTTTGGGCTCTCATCCCATCATCTTAGATTCTATAGATCACCAGTTCAATCACATTTTGGGGTCAATGGTCTCAAACTATTAGACCCATTCTGTGTTCCCCACACCTATCCTATCACAATGTACACTCAGATGAATTACACTGCCATCTGAGCTTTTATTAGCCTCCTGAACACTGTGTGGACAGCCAGAAGACTGGCTACCAACATCACCTGGGCCCTTAAGGCTGCCTGGCAAGACTCCTTGCCCCCTCGTTGGCTTTCTTTTCCATTCCCTACAAAGGCGAGACTATTTCAAACCCTTAGCAGGTCTACAAACTGTGTCTCTACCATCTCCAGCCACCACAGAAGAAAAATTAAACCTCCTATTTCACAAAGAAAATACAAGCCTAAACTTACAAAAGCATTACTTGCATTGATTCCTACCCTTTTCCTCTGTCCTTGTTATAATGAAGGAGTGTTTCTCCTTCTATCTAAGGCCAGACCCTTCTACTGTATTCAAGATCCTACGCCTTTGGGCCATCTCAGCCTACTGCAAGGTGGCTTTCATTCCCAATACATAACTCAAATTGTTTTTGCAAAGGAGCTTCTTGTTTCTAAATCCAAAAAGTTTTAGTCTATATTTGTCTTATTTAACTTCTCAGCAGAACGTGACATCACTGACATAGAATGTGACCTCTCTATGCAACATTCTCTTCTTTTAGTTTACCACGTTCACCTGGTTTCTTTCTTAACTCTAGAGCTAAACCTGGGCTCCTTTAGGCATTCCTCTTTTTTGCTTTTACCTAAAAAGTTGTTTGGGAGGATCTTATCTTTGGCCCTCTGTTCTTTTCATTCTCAACATGCTCCCAGAGCAAGCTCATCCATTCTCACGACTTTAATTTGGATTTGCAGTAGTTAATGCCCAAATTGATATCTCCATCCCAGATCTTTCACTTGATTTTCATATATTTGCATTTTCAACTGCCTGACACCTTAAACTAGAGCTGACCCAAATAAAACACTGGACAGCTCCACTGCTCTTCACTCAATGTTCCTTAACTCAACAAATACTGCTACCAGCTATCCAGCAAGCCCAGTAATGTGTGCATGTCATTCTAGATGCTTCCTTCTCCCTTTCCATGTCCCCATGTTGAAACAATCACAAAGTTCTGTCGAGTCTGTCTCCCAAATAGCTCTCCAATTTACCCATTTTTTTTCCATCTCCAGAGCCACAAGCCTTGTGGAGGCCCAATCAATTGTAGGTACACAGTAGCCACATCTTTCTAAACAGCAATTCCAATCATGTTACCTACAAGGCTTTCCCATATCCTTAGCATAATGCAATGTTCGAATCCTACAATGTGGTTTAAATGCCCCTGCCACCAGAATATTTTAAGTCCAAGAAATATGTTTTCTCACGACTCCAAGCTTTTGTACATGTAGATGTCTAACCGGCATACTTTTCCCTACCCCTTTCCTTGGGCTGTTTCCTACTCATGGCTGAGCCAACAGATGGTTTTGATGCCTTCCATTTACCTGGTATGGTGGACTTAAAGGTAGCGTCTATTAATAATAATCTTAACAGCATACACTTATTGAGGATTTGCTGTATGGAGAGTATAGTGTTAAGCACATTCTATATATCACTTCACTTAATTGTCACATCAGTCCTATGAGGTGAGGATCAAGCTTTCTCACAGATAAGGAAACTGCAGCAAAAAGTATTTAAGAAAGGGCCCAAGGTCGAGAGTTAGCAATTGACAGAACTGGGATTCAAATCCAGAAAGTCCAGCTCCAGAGGCCATTCTCTTAACCATGACACTATCACTCCCCAAAACATCTGCTGGATAAATAAACCCCTACTCTGGTAAAAACAAAAGCACACAGACTGGAAGCCAGAATTTTGATTACTATGTTGATTTATAGTCTAGATAAATTTTCCTGAGATTACTATTTCTGTTTCCTTAAATAGAAAATATTACCACATACTCTAGACACCTGTGGTTTCCAATCACCTAATCAATTTCATTAGAATTTCATAAGAAGTATAGTGCAAATAGATTCCTTGACTACATCCCAGACTTTCTGAATTAGGATCTCTTCATATGGGAATCAGGGTTAAGTATTTTTAATGAACGTTCTAGGTGTTGTTGAGGTATAGGCAAATACACAAAAGGTTCTTTCCTAAAATATACTGTATCAAAGGATAAGAAACACATAGCTATATAATAAGCATATAAGAATACCAATTCTATTCCCTATATATCAAGTTTAAGCTGTCATCTTTCATAAAAAAAATAAGACCCATATATGTGCTGCATACAAGAGATGCATTTCAGACTGAAAGACACTCACAAACTGAAAGAGAAGGAATGGAAAAAGATACTCCATGAAAATGGCAATGAAAAGAAAGCTGAGGTAGCAATATTCATATCAGAAAACATAGACTTTAAAATAAAAACTGTAACAACAGACAAAGCGCACTACATAATGATAAAGGGAATGATCCAACAAGAATATTTAACATTTACAAATATCTATGCACCCAACATAACAGCACCTCGACATATAAAGCAATTATTAACAGACATAAAAGGAGAAATAGCAACACAATAATAGTAGAGGACTTTAACAATCCACTTACACCAAAGGAGAGATCATCAAAACAAAAGATCAATAAGGAAACGTTGGCCTTAAATGACATATTAGACCAGATGGACTTAGTACACATGTATAGAACATTCCATCCCAAACCTGCAGAATACACATTCTTTTCAAACGGACATGGAACATTCTCCAGGACAGATCACATATTAGACCACAAAACAAGTCTCAATAAATTTAAGAAGACTGAAAAAATACCCAGCATCTTTTCTGACCACAATGGTATGAAACTAGAAATCAACTACAGGAAGAAAATCAGAAAAGCCACAAATGGATGGAGCTTAAACAAAATGCTATTGAACAACAATTGAGTCAAAGAAGAAATCAAATGAGAAATCAAGAATATCTGGAGACAAATGAAAATGAAACTACGACAGGCCAAAGTCTATGTGATACAGCAAAAGCGGTTTTAAGAGGGAAGTTTATATCAATACAGGCCTACCTCAACAAAGAAGAAAAATCCCAAATAAACAGTCTAACAGTGCACCTAAAGGAACTGGAAAAAGAAGAACAAAGCCCAAAATCAGTAGAAGGAAGGAAGTAATAAAAATCAGAGCAGAAATAAATGAAATAGAGACTAAAAAAAACCAGGAAAAAAAATCAATGAAACTCAGCGCTGATTCTTTGAAAAGATAAACAACATCGACGAACCTTTAGCTAGACTCACCAAGAAAAAAAGAGAAGGCTCAGATAAATAAAATCAGAAATCAAAGAGGAGAAATTACAACAGATACCTCAGAAATACAAAAGATTATAAAAGAATACTATGAAAAGCTATACGCTAACAAACTGGATAATCTAGAAGAAATGGATAAATTCTTAGACTAATACAACCTTCCAAAACTGAATCAAGAAGAAGTAGAGAATGTGAATAGACCGATCACCAGTAAGGAGATTGAAACAGTTATCAAAAACCTCCCAAAAGATAAAAGTCCAGGACCAGACGGCTTCCCTGGTGAATTATACCAAACATTCAAAGACTTAATCCTATCCTTCTCAAACTCTTCCAAAAAATTGAAGAAGAGAGGAAGCTTCCAAATTCATTTTACGAAGTCAACATCATCCTGATACCAAAAGCAGACAAGGACAACACAAAAGAAGAAAATTACAGGCTCATATCACTGATGAACATCGATGCAAAAATCCTCAACAAAATACTAGCAAATCAACTACAACAATACATTAAAAATTTCATACACCATGATCAAGTGGGATTTATTCCAGGGATGCAGGGATGGTTCAACATCTGCAAATCTATTAACGTGATACACCACATTAACAAAAATGAAAAATAAAAATCCCATGATCATCTCAATAGATGCAGAGACAGCGTTTGACAAGATATAGCATCCATTTATGATAAAAACTCTAAATAAATTGGGTATAGAAGGAAAGTACCTCAACATAATAAAGCTGATATATGACAAACCCACAGCTAATATCATTCTCAATGGAGAAAAACTGAAAGCTATCCCTCTAAGAACAGAAACCAGACAAGGATGCCCACTGTCACCACTCTTATTTAACATAGTATTGGAAGTCCTAGCCAGAGCAATCAGGAAAGAAAACGAAATAAACAGCGGTCAGATTGGAAAGGAAGAAGTGAAACTGTCACTAGCTGCAGATGACATGATTTTATATATAGAAGACCCTTAAGAACCCACCAAAAACTTCTCGAACTAATAAACAAATACGGCAAAGTTTCAGGATGCAAAATCAACATACAAAAATCAGTTGCGTTTCTATACACTAACAAGGAAGTGGCAGAAAGAGAAATTAAGAATATAATCCCATTTACAGTTGCAACAAAAAAGAATAAAATATCTAGGAATAAACTTAACCAAGGAGGTGAAAGGTTTGTACACTGAAAACTATAAAACATTGTTGAAAGAAATTGAAGAAGATGTAAAGAAATGGAAGGCTATTCCATGCTCTTGGATTGGAAGAATAAACATAGTTAAAATGTCCATACTTCCTAAAGTAATCTACAGATTCAGTGCAATCCCAATCAAATTTCCAACAACATTTTTCACAGAAATAGAACAAAGAATCCTACAATTTATATGGAACAACAAAAGACGCAGAATAGCCAAAGGAACCCTGAGAAAAAAGAACAAAGCTGGAGGCGTCACACTCCCTGATTTCAAAATATACTACAAAGCTATAGTAACCAAAACAGCATGGTATGGCATAAAAACAGACACACAGATCAATGGAACAGAATCCAGAGTCCAGGAGTCCAGAAATCAACCCACACATCTATGGACAGCTAATTTTTGACAGGGGAGCCAAGAGCATACAATGGAGAAAGTAGAGTCTCTTCAATAAATGGTGTTGGGAAACCTGGACAGCCACATGCCCAAGAATGAAAGTAGACCATTACCTTACACCATGCACAAAAATCAACTCAAAATGGATTTAAGACTTGAATCTAAGACCTGAAACCACGAAACTTCTAGTAGAAAACATAGGCAGTACACTCTTTGACATCGGTCTTAGCAGCATATTTTCAAATACCATGCCTGACTGGGCAAGAGAAACAATATAAAAAATAAACAAATGGGACTACATCAAACTAAAAAGCTTCTGCACAGCAAAGGAAGCCATCAAGAAAAGGAAAAGACAGCCTAACAATTGGGAGAAGATGTTTGTAAACCATATATCAAAAAAGGGGTGAATATCCAAAATATACAAAGAACTCATACATCTCAACAACAAAAAAACCAAAAACCCAGTTCAAAAATGTGCAAAAGATCTGAATGGAGATTTCTCCAAAGAAGATATACGGATGGCCAACAGGCACATGAAAAGATGTTCAACATCACTATCAGAGAAATGCAAATCAAAGCTATAATGAGATATCACCTCACTCTTGTCAGAATGGCTATAATTAACAAGACTGGAAACAATAAGTGTTGGAGAGGATGTAGAGAGAAGGGAACCCTCATACACTGCTGGTGGGAGTGCAAACTGGTGCAGTCACTATGGAAAACAGTATGGAGATGGCTCAAAAAATTAAGACTAGACCTACCATATGATCCAGCTATTCCACTCTTGGGTATTTATCCAAAGAACGTCAAAACGTGAATGCGTAAAGATACATGCACTCCTATGTTCACTGTAGGCTTATTCACAATAGCCAAGACTTGGAAGCAACTTAGGTGCCCGTCAAGGGATGAATGGATGAAGAAGATGTGGTATATATACACAAGGGAATACTACTCAGCCATAAAAAAGGATGAAATCTGGCTAATTGTGACAACAAGGATGGACCTTGAGGGTATTGCTGCTGAGAGTAAAAAGTCAGAGGGAGAAAGTCAAACATTGTATGATCTCACTCACAAATAGAAGATAAAAACAACAAAAGACAATCCCATAGCAACAGAGATTGGATTGGTGGTTACCAGAGGGGAAAGGGGGAGAGAAGAGGTTGAAAGGCATGATTAGGCACATGTGTGGTGATGGTAATTAGTCTTTTGGTGGTCAGCATGATATAATCTACATAGGAATTGAAATATAACGATATACACCTGAAATTTATATACTGTTATAAACCAAAGTTACTGCAATTAAAAAAAAAATAATAAAAAAGAAGAAGAAAAGAAGCTGTTGTCTTTTAAATTTTACTTTTAATTCCTGTTGTGATGTGAGGGAAGAAGAGGTCACTAGCATTCGTGTTAAGTTTTGAATTTTCTCAATCTGCACTTTTTGAAGCAAATCTTTTTCTTCCAAAAGTTGGGCCAATTGGTCTTTTTCCATTGCCTGGGCCCGAGTCTCTAAAGAAACCTAAAGAATGTAATATTGGGTTACGTTAATAAATGTAGGTAGGTTTTAAAACCTTGAAAGTATAGTTTAAAAAAATATAAATTTGTATGTGAGTTTTGAGAATTTTTCTTTTCTTTTTTTTTTTGCTGAGGAAGATTCACCTTGAGCTAACATCTGTACCTATCTTTCTCTTTCTGCTTGAAAGGGATTTGCCCTGAGCTAACATCTGTGCCTATCTTCCTCCATTTTGTACATGGGACAACAGGACAGCATGGCCGCCAAGTGGTGTAGGTCTGCGGATGGCAACTGAACCCGGGCTGCCAAAGTGGAGTGCAACAAACTTAACCACTAGGCCACAGGGCTGGCCTGAGAATTTTAATTTTATTGAAATAAAATATGCCCTACCTGCAGAACACCAATATGCAGTTACCATAATCAATAATTTCTCAAACTTATAATAGGGTAAAATATACATTTCTCCTGTCACTATTCTATATGCCATGTATAAGATTATATCAATGCTGTTAAAGCAATTCTATTAATTGACTAAAAATATATAAATAGGCAGAGAAATCATAAAGCAGAGACTTGAATACCTATAGCAAAGGAAGAGAGATCCTTCTAAGACCGCCATTTGACATTTTAGGTCATTTTTAAAAAGATCAGTAAAATGTAAGTTTTTTACAGACTGGGGACCATGATGGTTTAAACAAACAAATGGTAATGACAAGCAATTATGCTATCTTATTAGATTGCTATCTTAGGGCTAGAAGAGGAATTCAAGATAATGTAAAATGAAACAAAGTAGTTTTAAACACTATTCATGGTCTCTCTTTTTAACCTAATTCTCTGTATTTGTGACAGTTTTTATCTCTTAAAAAAACGTATCTCTACTTGGCCCATTTGAAAATCTCAAATTTTGCCCTTTGGAAATGAAAAACAAAATCTAAAATAATTTCAAGAAACCAAATCTTGCAGTTTATAGTAAAGTTTTTACGGGTTGATTTCTCCTTAGTTAAAAACTATTTGTTTTAAATTTAGATTGTAGAACTCAGATATTGAGGATTTAAGAGTCTCTGGGCATGTAGGCAGATCTCAATTCTAAATCCATCTCTATTCTTTACTGAAATACACAGTTCATACATACCTCCTCTAATTGTTTTTTAAGATCCATTATTTCTTTTCTATATCTTTTCAGGAGAGCTTCATCACTAGACACCTCATTGACATAAGGAGTATTCTTCATATATTTAGCAGTGCTGGCAAACTGGGAAAAAATACAAGAGTGTTAAACGTTGACACCAAAAGATTAGTTTAATTAATATTTAGGTTTCTTGTAATTTTCTTTTGTAAAGAAACATCAGTAAAAGCTTCCCAGGTGGCTTACAGCTTCTGAACACACAGCATTCTACGTCCCTGTAACAATGTCCATAACTTACCTTTGCCACTAGTCTTCAGGAGGGTCAGAGAAATATCTTGAAGACAGATGCCAACAGAGAGCCTACACACCCTGGCTCACTGGAATCCATCTACTCCTCAAAGTCCAGGGCAAATGCTCCCTCTGCGCTGAAGCTTCACTTCCAGTCAAAAGCACCTCTCCTTCCTTTGAACTCTGTCCTACTTATTAGCCACTTAACTTTTAATCCAAGGAAATCACGCTGGAAGACAGGTCTTATCTTCACTATAAGACTATAAATTCTGTGAAGCCAGGAACGCTATCTCCTACCTTTGTTTCTCTGACAGAACCTTGATCCAGCGCTCAATAGCTACTTAAAGTGATGTTTCTTAGAGCATGAGTGTCAAAAGTAACTTTAACTGGGTACGTGAGGGTGCCCATTAAATAACACTGAACCCTTCATTGAGACAGCTATTCTACTGACAGTTCTCATTCTTCTTTTCTTTTGAAAACAGAAAATACAGGCCTTAGGCTCAAGGCAAAGGCAGGCAACAATTTGTTAGCAGGAACTTAAGAATTATTTTGTTATAAACACGCACACCCATTTTTTGGGTCACCTTCTGTTTGTTCCAAGTGATAACCAGTTTTTCATTTATGGGACTGATAGAAAGTTTCCTTTTATAATAAGTTAAATTTAAAAAGTGAGTTATTTAAGAAAAAATCAAGTCAATTTCAATAAAATATTGTTGGATGTGGCAAAAATTGGGGAGGCAGGATATGAATGATTGAAGTTTGGGAAGATTAAGGAATGCTATTTAGTAGACACACCAATTTTATTTTAACAGGTATGTTATGTCAATTACAAAAAATTACACCTAATTTTAGTAGCTAATTTTTCCTTCTGAAAGATGATTTCCCCCATATTGATTCGAGATAAAAATCAAACTCACCTGGAGAGTAGTCAGGGTTTCATCCAAAGACACTGGAGTAATTGTGCAGATAATGCGTGTTTTTGCATTTCCTCCCAAGGAATTCTGGAGAATTCGTGTTAATTTGCTATCTCGATAATTTATGAAACCACTTAGTGAGAGATGAGTTTGGGGAGAAAAAGAGTAAAACTTTTTATATAACAAAAGTGGTTTATTTTTAACGCAGAACCTTAAATTTGCTACAGTTTAAAAAATTCATTCTTTACTGGTTACTTGAGGCAGAGCAAAACTACTAACTAGAAAATATTTAAAATATAAAGTAAATTTAGTAGGTCACGGTCATACATATAAGAAGCAACGCATGCTCATAGAATCACAGAAGCTTTTGAACATACAGGGGTATCAGTACATTTATTTGAGTGTCACTGAAATATCATAATTTTCAACCTAATGAAAAACGTAAGCATTAATAGGTAAATGTACAATGGGACAAACTTACCCAACTTGTCCATCACTAAGTTTCTTGATCACTTGTCGCAAAATAAATAAGCTACGATTTATATTACAGCCTTCCTTGAGTCGCACACCTGCATTTATTAAATAAATAAGAAAACAAATTGGTCCCCGTACTAGATGATGAACTTATTTATCAGTAATTTATGGGAGAAATTAGAAATTGCAGGGTCAGATGCTACAGTCTGTGCTTCAAATTAGATCTGCGCCCACCTTTCCTCCCACTGCTGACAGGCGCCCTTCCCTTCCTCCCACCCATCACGTGAAGCAGAAAGGCTCTCACCCAAGAGAAACAGCTCGAAAAAGACGACTAAGAAAAGAATAAGAATGCAGGAAAGCCCATGTCTGCACCACGTCCTAAAAGAGCTCCTCGAACTCCTCAATTCAAATCTATTTTTCCAAACCTCCAATACAGGCAACTAATGACGTGCAACCAAGTTAGTTCCTAGAGGTTCACAACCAAAAGTCCTTATTTTTAAACTGTTAATATGCTCACATGTCTTAAACGGAAGTCTACTGAAAAAGGTTTCTCTCACTTTATTCTCCTTTCAACCAGTTCCTATCGCTCTAACCAAGAACTATTATTAGTTTATTCTTCTAGAGATTTTTAGAAATACAAGTTCATACGTATTAATTTTTCCCCTTTCTTCTTTACATAAATAGTAACATACTATACACACTATTTTGCACTTTGCTTTTTTCACTTGGCAATATATCATCTATCTTATTGGTAAACATTGGTCTTTTTCACTCTTTTTTACAGCATAGAATTCCATTGTATGGATGTATCAGAATTTATTTACCTAGCACCCTGCTGAGGGACATGCAGGTGTTCAATCTGCCATGTACACAAAAAATACTGCAACAAATCCTTCTGAACAGCAGTTATTGCACAGGTGCGTTATTCAGCTATTGCTGGAATACTGCTGTTTAACAAGCCAGCTTAAAGCAACAGGCATTTATTTCTTGTTCACAGGTCTGAGGATCCACTGGTGTGGTGGGTACAGGCCACACTCAGCTGAGTGTCTCTATGTCAGGCTGCAGGAAACTAACACAGAGAGAGGCCTGACATCTTTATGGTTCTGAAACTTCCCATCTAAGTATGCGTTTTCATTTGTCTCAGTGTTTGGTTACCTCTTTCAGGTCTGTTTTAATGTTTTCCTTATTTTGGTCTTATACAATTTTTGTTGAGTTTCTTCCTAGGTATTATTCCTTTTAAGTCATTATTGCAAAGGGGGTCTTTTCGTACATTAAATATTCCAACCGGCTGTTGTGTTAGGAGGTGCTCATGTCTATAGATTAATTTTGTATCCTGCCACTTTTCTGAATTTCCTTACTGATTATGGTGTTCATGGGACTCTCAGGAGCTTTCCAACTATAAATCCTGTCAACGACAGAGTTTCATCTTTTTAACTAACGCTACAGCAGCACAAAGCAGATAATAAGCCAGATAAGGAAGCTGCTTTTTCTGTTAAAGACTTTTATCACAAAATTATCATTACTTTATTAGTCTCTAAAATGCATGGTGGCACTTTTACTCTGTTAAAGAACAGGAGGACTTTCAGACCAAAATATTTCATGAGTTTTCATTACCTTCAGCACCTGTTTGAGCAGCTCTTTCACTGCCTGCAAGATCAACCAAATTCTGCAGGAGATGAAAATAAACCTTTAGGAAGTGTAACTTGAAATAATAAAATCCAAAGTACTGGAAGAACATTTTTAACCCATGGTTTATCTGAACACCCCATCTGTTTCCTTGTTTCTCACCTCACTATTTAAGCCTTCCCTTGTCTGAGTCAAACTGAGCTCAACATCTTGTTCCTTCTTTATAATACCTCCTCCATAATGCTGCCAGAATAGGTTCACTTTCCTACACAAAGTTCGAAATCTTACCATGGTGAATACGATTCTTTATAATCCGGCACTTGTGTTGCTCTAGCCTCATTTCTGTCCATCAGTTACTCTTAACTCTGGCTGAACTACGGACTATGCCCTCCACACCATGCACAGCTACCCTTTGCCATTCCCTGTGTTTCGCTGATTCTGATGTTCTAGTCTGCCCCTACTCTTCCTTCACGACCAAAGGCAACTGCCACCTTCCCAGTGTAGCTTTGTCAACTTGATCCTTCCTTCCCTATACCGTGAATGAATTGACCTTTCAACGGTGTACCCAGAGGTCTTTATAGATATGACTGGTTATTATAGCACTTACTGTGTTGAGCTAGTTATTTGCGTCTCTGACCACACTGTAGCATCTTTAAAACCATGGGCCTCTCTTCCATTTCACAAATATTGTTGGAAAGAACTGACTGCCTGTCGTGCTGCAGGCAGCACGTTAGGTGCTAGGGATATGGCAGCGCAACAGGCAAATGAGGACCCTGCTCTCAGCTTATGTTCTGCACAGGGTGGGACTCGGGGAGGAGGAAGTTAGTGAGAGGAGAGAAAAAGACAAACAAATAAGAAACATAGCATGTTAAGCGTAATACAGACAATTTAAACAGAGTGTTAGAAGTGGGAAGAGGAAAGGACAGGACAGGCTCTTTGGGCAGGATGGCAGGGGAAGTCCCCCAATTCAGCTAAGATCTGGAAGGACGGAGAAGAGGGAGCCAGCCCTGCAAAGACCAAGGGAACCATACTCCAGATTAAAGAACAACCAGCACACCAGTCACAAAGCAGAAATGAGCTTGGTGTGTTCAAGAAATGGAAAGGGCAGTGTGGCAGAGTTGGTGAAGGAGAGATGGGACAAGATAGGGTACAGAAGCGGGTTTTTGGGATGCAATGGGAAGCCATTGGACGGCTTTGACAAGAGTGACATGCTTGACTGAACTTCCTCAAGGGTCACCTGGGCCCCTGGGGGGCAAACAGATTGGAGAGGGGCAAGACCGTAGCCAGGAGCCCAGTTAGGAGGCTGGGGCAGGAATGTGAATGGAGACAAGGCGGCCTGGACTAGGGAGGTTGCCATGGAGACAGTAAGTATGGAGGGATGTCTTCTTTACTCTTTTAATCTCAGAGCCCAGTCCTGGGCTCAGAACACTGTAAAGCCTCCGCAAATATTCTTAATGCATTAAAAGAAAGTCAAAGATTTAAATTATTTGTCTCTGTGGAGACCTCCAGTGATGAGCAGGTGATTACACACTTCTGCTTTGGAGTCCTGTCTCAGATACTTCTTTCTTTAAAACATTCAAAGAAGTCTCACCTTTCCTGTGTAGTATCTACCACAGATGGCCTAGATACATAATAAAGGGGTGAAGTGGTGGTGAAGGCAGCATGAACTTAGGTATAAAGATGGGAATAAGCATTAGTGTTCAAAGATACCAAGTGGCCCAACCTATCCTTAAGAGAGGAGTGCACATGGAGCAGAAGGACGTCAAGTTAGACTGGTTAAGAGTGGCCAGATCTTGTCCAAGGAAGTGACACGACACAAGCTTAGTGACATCAGAAATCTGCATAACAGACTGAAGAAGCAAAACCAGGTCATGGGGGCCAGGTCCAGGGGAATGATACAGTAATTCAAGAGATGAGGACTTGAGTATGACACCCATGGAATGCTAAAGGGTAGCATCAATAAAAAACGGGGATGACGGGACAAAAGAGAAGGCAGAAAAAGATGAGGTGAAACTGACTTGGGTTTCCAGCCTAGGTGACCAGGATAACACTGATAATACTGGAAAAAAGGAATATTCACCATGGTAGGAAGAAATAACTTGGTTTTAGACACACTAAAATTTGAGATATCAGTGAGACACACCATTATAACAATCTTTAGGAAGATATGAATTAGAACTCAGAGCTCTAGACAAAATAAATATATGGCTGTCATCAAAAGACAAATGTGAACCAAATGTCAGAGGGCAACGGGGAAGTAAGAAAGGCCACAGAACACGCCTGAGTTTTTGTTAGAAAGGTAGGGAAAAGAAGCCACAGAAGGGAACAGAGACGGAGCAGAGCTAAGAGAACCTGGATATTATTCTCCCAGAAAGGCCAGGAGACACTCAGAGACTCCCTCCAAAGAGCCAGAAAATGACTCTGGGGAAGACTTCTTTCCAAGAAGATACTTAGAGTGAGCGGGAGGCTGGAGGGCTGGACTTGATGATATCTAAGGTCGCCAGATAATAGAACATCAAAGAACACAAGAAAAGTCACCAAATGGATCACTGAATATGTCAAGAGTATTAAAGCTACATTATTAAGAGAAAAGTTAAAAATTGCAGTGAAATATCACAGGCCAGGTTTGGAAAACAAAACAGAAGTTAGGTTTTGTGGGGTTTTTTATTGTTAAACTGAAGAAAGAATAGGCTATTATAATAGACATTATACTGTGTAGTAAAATAACTGGGGTGAACTAGAATTAGATACTTGAGTGATTTTTCAAAATCTCAAAGTGAATAAACATATTATAGATTTACTCGTTTTTTCCCTGAAGTTTTCAAATAAAATAATCTTTATTTTTTAAAGATTGGCATCTGAGCTAACATCTGTTACCAATCTTCCCCCCCACTTCTTCTTTTCCCCAAAGCCCCCCAGCACACAGTTGTATATTCTAGTTGTAGTAGGTCCTTCTGGCTGTGCTATGTGGGACACCACCTCAGCGTGGCCTGATGAGCAGTGCTGGGTCCGCACCCAGGATCCAAAGTGGCGAAACCCCAGGCCTCCAAAGCAGCATGAGAACTCAACCTCTTGGCCACGGGGCCAGCTCCCAAACAGAATAATCTTAAATCATATCCCACATCAAGCTAAAGAATTTAGGTCCTGAAGACAGAGAATAAAGTAATAATGGTAAGGAATAGGAAGGAAGCACAAAAACAGAGAGAATTGATACAGCGCAGCAAGAAGGAAATGGGAGGTTTACTTATGTGGTAAGGAGTGTTTGCATAATGCTTATGTTCACTCATTCAACAAACAGGTATTGAATATAAACTACATACGATGTGTTGGGGCTATAAAGATGAATTAGACATTACTCTTCCCTTCAAGCGATTTACAGTCTAAAACATTGTGCTCATGGACGGGGTGGGTGGAGCAAAATGGCGGGGTGAGGTGACCTGGGACTCGCTCCCCTCCAAACTACAACAAAGGACTGAAAAAAAACTGAATTTCAGCTAATAAACCTAATGCCAGGAGATCAGAGACCTAGAGTATCAAAAAGACGGAGGACAGAGACCCTGCTGCTGGCCTCAGAGGAGCTGGAACAGGGTAGGAGAGAACTTCGCTCCCTCCCCTAGAGTCTGGGATCACTGCCGCAGGTGAGGGAAGGAGTCGGGGAGGGGCCACGTGACCGGGGGATTGCCCAGGACTCCTGCCGCCGGTATAGTGGAAACCCGCTGATGGGGGAAAGCTTCCGTGTGTGGGGACCCCATAAACCCAGGGCCTCAGGAGACCAGAAAACAGAACTGATCCAAATCCAGATCGGCGAGCCAGAAAAACAGCCCCTCCCCCTGGCAAACAATGCTGGGTGCTGCCATCTTGTCCGAAGGCGGAGAGCTCAAAACACGTGGCTCTCAACCCCCATATAGTGGCAACAGGCTGTAACTGCAACTCAATTCTACCACCATGTGAAAAAACCGCTCCTCTACCATCCAGCAATTTATAAAAGCTCCAGACCAGAAGGAAAACAATAAAAACACAGAATTAAGTCCTGAGAACTTAGAAATAGGTAAACTAAGTGAAAATGAGTTCAGAGCAGCTATAATCAAAAAACCCAATGAGATAGAGAGAAAGATAGAGAAACAAGCCAACGAGTTCTGGAGTTACTTCACAAAAGAGATTGAAATTATAAAGAAGAATCAAACAGAATAACTAGAGATGAAAAACACAATGGACCAGATAAAACAGAATACGGACTCTCTGAATGCCTGTGTAGACACCAGAGAGGAGCAAATTAGCATAATTGAAGATATACAGGCCGAATGGCTCCAGACAGAGGAAGAAAGAGAACTAAGAGTTAAAAAAAATGAGGAAAATCTCTGAGAGATAGCGGATTCAATGAGAAGAAAGAATTTATGGATAATAGGAATTCCCAAGAACGTGGAAAAGGAAAATGGAGCAGAAAGTGTTCTTAATGAAATTATAGAAGAGAACTACCCAAATCTAGGGATTGAGGGAGAAATGTGTGTAGAGGAAGCTTTCAGATCTCCTAGATTTGTCAATGTGAAAAGACCTACTGCAAGGCATATAGTAGTACAAATGGCAAAAATGAAAGACAAAGAAAGAATACTCAGGGCAGCAAGACAGAAGTAAATAACCTACAAAGGAACTCCTATCAGACTTTCAGCAGATTTCTCTGCAGAAACTTTACAAGCTAGGAGAGAATGGAGTGACATATTCAAAACTTTAAAAGATAAAAATCTTTAGCCAAGAATACTCTATCCAGCAAGAATATCCTTCAGATGTGAGGGAGAAATTAAATCTTTTCCAGACAAACAAAAGTTAAGGGAATTTGTAACCAAAAGTCCTCCACTACAAGAAATCCTCAAGAAGGCTCTCATACCTGAAAAAAGAAAAAAGGGAGAAAGGGGACACAATCCACAGAGTAGGGAGACAGATAAATAGAACCAGAATAGGATAGCAAATATTCACCTATAGCATTAGGACAAAGGTAAGGAAACTACCAAAGCAAAGTGGATCTTATCACTCTAACTACAAACTCATAACACGAGTTGGAATAAGAAATGAAAATAACGGGGCTGGCCCTATGGCCAAGTGGTTAAGTTCGCGTGCTCTGCTGCAGGCGGCCCAGTGTTTTGTTGGTTCAAATTCTGGGCGCAGACATGGCACTGCTCATCAAATCACGCTGAGGCAGCGTCCCACATGCCACAACTAGAAGGACCCACAACGAAGAATATACAACTATGTACTGGGGGGCTTTGGGGAGAAAAAGGAAAAAAATAAAATCTTAAAAAAAAAAAGAAATGAAAATAATAATTTAGGAGGGGAAGAGCAAAGGGACTAAATTAGTCTAGGCCAAGTAAGTAAGAGACCACCAGAGAATAGACTATATTATACACGAGATTCAAAATACAAACTTCAGGGTAGACACTAAACTAAAAAACACAACAAAGCCACAAAACATAAATAAGGAAAAAGCTAAGAAACCCAGCATAAGAAAGTGCAGTATTAAATGGGTAGGCTAAAGCACACAGGAAGACAAACACAGGAAAACCAGATAACGAGCAACAGATTGACAGCATTAAGTCCACATGAATCAATAATCACTCTCAATGTAAATGGACTGAACTCTCCAATAAAAAGACACAGAGTGGCAAAATGAATTAAAGAACAAGATCCAACAATTTGTTGCCTCCAGGAAACACACCTCAGCCTCAAGGACAAACACAGGTTCAGAGTGAAAGGGTGGAGGACAATACTTCAAGCTAATAGCAAGCAAAAAAAAACCAGGTGTTGCAATTCCTATATCAGACAAAGCAGATTTCAAAATAAGACAGGTAAAGAGAGACACAGAGGGACAATATATAATGATCAAAGGGACACTTCATGAAGAAGAAATAACACTTATAAATATCTATGCACCCAACACAGGAGCACCAAGATTCATAAAGCAACTATTAACAGACCTAAAGGAAGATGTTAAAAACAACACAATAATAGTAGGGGACCTCAACACCCCACTCACATCAATGGACAGATCATCCAGACAGAAAATCAACAAGGAAATAGTGGAGCTAAATGAAAAAACAATTGGGCTTAATAGACATATATAGATCACTTCATCCTAAAACAGCAGAATACACATTCTTCTCAAGTGCAAATGGAATATTCTCAAGGATAGACCATATGTTGCCAAACAAGGCAAGCCTCTACAAATTTAAAAAAAATTGAAATAATAACAAGCATCTTCTCCGATCATAATGCTATAAGGCTAGAAATTAATTAGGAGAAAAAAGCTGAGAAAGGCACAAAGATGTGGAGCCTAAACAATACACTACTGAACAAGCAATGGATCATTGAAGAAATTAAAGAAGAAAAAATACCTAGAAACAAATGAAAATGATAACATGCCATACAAACTCATATGGGATACAGCAAAAGCTGTGTTAAGAGGAAAATTCACTGCAATACAGGCACATCTTAACAAACAAGAAAAATCCCAAATAAGCAATCTTAAACTACACCTAACTGAACTAGAGAAAGAAGAACAAACAAAGCCCAAAGTCAGCAGAAGGAGAGAAATAATAAAAATCAGAGCAGAAATAAATACTATTGAAACAAAAAAGGCAGTAGAAAGGATCAACGAAACAAAGAGTTGGTTCTTTGAGAAGATAAATAAAATTGACAAACCCCTAGCCAGACTTACAAATAAAAAACGGGAGAAAGCTCAAATAAACAAAAGCAGAAATGAAAGAGGAGAAATAACAACAGACTCTGCAGAAATACAACGGATTATAAGAGAATACTATGAAAAACTCTATGCTAACAGAATGGATAACCTAGAGGAAATGGATAAATTCTTAGACTCCTACAATCTCCCAAAGCTCACTCAAGAAGAAGCAGACAATTTGAACAGACCAATCACAAGGCAAGAGATTGAAACAGCAATCAAAAACATCCCAAAGAATAAAACCCCAGGACCAGATGGCTTTCCTGGGGAATTCTACCAAACTTTCAGAGAGGATTTAATACCTATCCTTTTCAAGCTATTCCAAAAAATTAGGGAGGATGGAACACTTCCTAACACATTCTATGAGGCCAATATCACGCTGATACCAAAGCCTGACAAGGACACCACGAAAAAAGAGAACTGCAGGCCAATATCACTGATGAACATAGATGCAAAAATTCTAAACAAAATTTTGGCAACCCGAATTCAGCAATTCATCAAAAGGATCATACATCATGATCAGGTGGGATTCATACCAGGGACACAGGGATGGTTCAACATCCGCAAATCAATCAACGTGATACACCACATCAACAAACTGAGGAATAAAAACCACATGATCATCTCAATAGATGCAGAGAAGGCATTTGACAAGATCCAACAGCCATTTATGATAAAAACTCTGAACAAAATGGGCATAGAAGGGAACTATCTCAACATAATAAAGGCCATATATGACAAACCCACAGCCAACATCATACTCAATGGGCAAAAACTGAGCACCATCCCCATGAAAACAGGACGAGACATGTATCATCACTTATTTAACACAGTACTGTACACACTTATTTAACACAGTACTGGAAGTCCTGGCCAGAGCAATCAGGCAAGACAAAGGAATAAAAGGAATCCAAATAGGGAGGGAAGAAGTGAAACTCTCGCTGTTTGCAGATGACATGATCTTATATATAGAAAACCCCAAAGAATCCATTGGAAAACTCTTAGAAGTAATCAACAACTACAGCAAAGTTGCAGGGTATAAAACCAATTTGCATAAATCAGTAGCATTTCCATATTCTAACAACGAACTAACAGAAAAAGAACTCAAGAACACAATACCATTCACAAAAGCAACAAAAAGAATAAAATACCTTAGGGTAAATTTAACTAAGGAAGTGAAGGACCTATATAATGAAAATTACAAGGCCTTTTTGAGAGAATTGGATGACGACATAAGGAGATGGAAAGACATTCCATGTACATGGATTGGAAGAATAAACATCGTTAGAATGTCCGTTCTACCTAAAGCAATCTACAGATTCAACACCATCCCAATCAGAATCCCAATGACATTCTTTACAGAATTAGAACAAAGAATCCTAAAATTTATATGGGGCAACAAAAGACCCCAAATTGCTCAAGCAATCCTGAGAAAAAAGAACAAAACGGGAGGCATTACAATCCCTGACTTCAAAACTTACCACAAAGCTACAGTAATCAAAACAGCATGGTACTGGTACAAAAACAGGTGCACAGATCAATGGAACAGAATTGAAAGCCCAGAAATAAAACCATACACCTATGGACAGCTTATCTTCGACAAAGGAGCAGAGTGCATACAATGGAGAAAAGAAAGTCTTTTCAACAAATGGTGCTGGGAAAACTGGAAAGCCATATGTAAAAGAATGAAAATTGACCATTCTTTTTCACCATTCACCAAAATAAACTCAAAATGGATCAAAGACCTAAAGGTGACACCTGAAACCAGAAGGCTTCTGGAAGAAAACGTAGGCAGTACGCTCTTTGACATCAGTATTAAAAGGATCTTTTCGGACACCATGTCTACTCAGAGAAGGGAAACAATAGAAAGAATAAACAAATGGGACTTCATTAGACTAAAGAGCTTCTTCAAGGCAAATGAAAACAGGATTGAAACAAAAAAACAACCCACTAACTGGGAAAAAATATTTGCAAGTCATATACCTGACAAAGGCTTAATATCCATAATATATAAAGAACTCTCACAACTCAACAACAAAAAATCAAACAACCCGATCAAAAAATGGGCTGGAGACATGAACAGACATTTCTCCAAAGAAGATATACGGATGGCCAATAGGCACATGAAAAGATGCTCATCATCACTGATCATCAGGGAAATGCAAATCAAAACTACACTAAGATATCACCTTACACCCATTAGAATGACAAAAATATCTAAATCTAATATTAACAAATGTTGGAGAGGTTGTGGAGAGAATGGAACCCTCATACACTGCTGGTGGGAATGCAAACTAGTGCAGCCACTATGGAAAACAGTATGGAGATTCCTCAAAAAATTAAAAATAGAACTACCATACGATCCAGCCATTCCACTACTGGATATCTATCCAAAGAGCTTGAAGTCAGCAATTCCAAAAGTCCTATGCACCCCAATGTTCACTGCAGCATTATTTACAATAGCCAAGATATGGAAGCAACCTAAGTGCCCATCAACAGATGAATGGATAAAGAAGATGTGGTATATATATATACAATGGAATACTACTCAGATGCAAAACAGAACAAAATCATCCCATTTGCAACAACATGGATGGACCTTGAGGGAATTATGTTAAGTGAAATAAGCCAGTTAGAGAAGGATAATCTCTGATTCACTCCACTCACATGAGGAATTTAAAAATGTAGACAAAGAGACCAGATTAGTGGCCACCAGGGGAAAGGTGGGGTGGGGGGTGGGCACAAAGGCTGAAGTGGTGCACCTACAACACGAATGACAAACAGTAATGTACAACTGAAATTTCACAAGATTGTAACCTATCATTAACTCAATAAAAAATAAATAAATAAATAAATAAATTCAACCCACCATTTGGGAGAAAAATTGCAATTAAGGGGGAACAAAAAGTCCCAGTATCTACGGACTGTTAAAATTAAATGATAAGAAAGACCACAATGGTTTCTCCTGTTGCAATAAATTCTTCAGATCTGTAGAATGCCGCAAACCCCCTCAATTCATTTTAATTTGCTTTCACTGACACGCATGTCCAACAGAACAGTAAGAAAAAAGAAAAAGAAAGAAAGAAACTACCTTGGGGGAAAAATAAAGTTTATTGGAAGAAACACTCCATTTGAAAACAAAAAGAAACTCTGGGTGAATCAGCATATGATCCAACACAACTTGGAGGATGCATGGGAAGGCCTGTGCTGTAAACCAAAGAGAGTGCCATCTACAGAATGCATACTTTGAATACATCGTCAACAGTGGCAACATTTCCATCGGTTAAATAAATGTAATTTTTTTTCATTAAAAAAAATAAAAACCATAAAACATTGTGCTCATAATATAAAACGTATTTTTTTATTGTACTTAAGAACGAACTTGAATATGTGATTTATTTTTTAACCATCCCATCTAGGTTTCTGTTGATCTCACAAGTCTCAATTCTACTGGCTGAGACTAAGTTAAAAAAAAATCACCAAATTCCAAGATTACTTTAAGTTTTAAATGTAGATTGGAAAAAAAAACCCAAATCCTCTTTCGTTACTGGTTAGGAAAGGCCTCAACTCCTACAACCATTACATCTAAATTTTAGGAGATGGCAGCCATAACATAACAGGAAGAAAGACCCCCGAATTTTTCCTATATTTTAACTAGTTATCTCATGCTACCGATAAGAATAAACTACCAATTTATAGATGTTTTTCCCTATTTAGTTAACAGTTCTTATGAAACCAAACATCCAGCAGCTGAATTAAATTTTGCTTTGGCCCATAGAGTACATTAGCAGGGTTTACCAATACTCACCAAATGGGACACCTTGACAGATCCTTCACAATTAGAGGGTTCACCTTTCTCTCTACTTTCCAAAATCTAGACAGAAAAGGCAACTTGTAGAAAAATTAGTGTCTTCTTAATTGGAAAGACCAAGTAGAGAGAGAATTACCCACCATCCTAAAAATGGTATGAGAACGACTGCTCCTTTGATTCATCTTTGTGATTCCATAGTGTCTGTTCTCTGTAAAAATGAGTCATATTTCAGCGGCATATATTAAAATCCAAAGAAAAACATTAACTTTTACTGTAGCTTAAAAGTGAAAAGTGTGATTTGAAGCCTAAATACATTCAAGTGAATAGTTTTTACTATTCTACAAGTGTTTTGAGGAAATACAGCATAAAGTCTTACTTTCTCCCTTTGTGATCCACTTCAAAGCCATTTCTGGTGTATAAACAACTTCTTCTGTGAGATCAGCCACATATACATTCCTCTGAAACAAGGTTAATGATGGGAAGAGTAGAGAAATAGAAGTCACTTAAAAGTGTGCATCTCAAGAGAAGGTGCAAACTATTACAGAATTAATTTGTAGAAGTTAAAAGTAGAAAATGGAGAATATTACTCTGTATAAAAATAAGAAGTAAATCTATGATATTTACAATTTATATCCTATACCAAAGCACACCAAATTCTAACCTGATACTTCCATCTTGTTCTTTTGAGGCCCTTACACAAAAATATTACAACTGTCAACATTTCAAAATGATACACATCACTTAAAAGATGATCTCATAAACATTTAAGAAAGAAAACAAAAAACAAATCACAGAAACAGGAGACATTTTAAAAAATAATGGAAAGTAAAGGTTAATGTTCATGAACTATAATCCCAATAAGTAACTGTATTGTTTGAGCCACTGTTACTCACATTGAAGTCTTCCCGAATTATCAAAGGCTTCATTTTTTGAGTGTCACAGAGTAAGTCTGTAATGGTTTCATTGTATATCTCCATGTAGGACACACGTAAGAGAAATTCCCTATCAGGAAACTAGGGGAAAACATATGTAAAAACATCAGAGATCACCCAGTTATGAAAACCTAATACTGAATGTTGATGTGCTCATAATAAACATTAAAATATTCTTTGAGAAGTTATCTTTGTAAAACAAACAAAAAAAATCCTATGGTTCTATATTGACAAAAGTAAACACAAAAATATAAAAGCATTGGGGCTGGCCCCGTGGCTGAGTGGTTAAGTTCGCGTGCTCCGCTGCAGGCGGCCCAGTGTTTCGTTAGTTCGAATCCTGGGCGCGGACATGGCACTGCTCATCAGACCACGCTGAGGCAGCATCCCACATGCCACAACTAGAAGAACCCACAACGAAGAATACACAACTATGTACCGGGGGGCTTTGGGGAGAAAAAGGAAAAAATAAAATCTTTAAAAAAAAAAAAGAAATATAAAAGCATTGTTTCAGAAATAATGAAAAGTATGGCATCATAAAATTCGAAGAAGAGGGTGCCCAGTCCAACTCTCTAAGCTTAAAATAAAACCCTACAAACAGATGTTCAATTCAAATAAGAACATTAAAAATCATTAAAACAGTAAGGAAAAAACAAATTGAAAACCCGCCTTAACTGATTAGGTTGCCTATCCTGGTCTTCTCACCACATCTACCCTCTCCTGCTCCTGAACGATCACGGACAGCTCCTCAAAGGCAGGGTTAAGATTTCTTGTTCCTCAATGCCTGCTTTGTGACAGGAGCAGCACTGCTTCAGGATTCAAGGGAAAGAATGAAAGGACTCTAAGCTCTAAAGCAAGGCTGTGGGGAAAGCAAATGTACGCTATGCCTTTCTTCCTTCCCCGTGGATAATCGAAAGAGAACTGTAAACCTGCTTCCTTCCACCATGACAAGAGGTGACTGCTTTTACCCGTATGTACCGGAAATTTGGCTATTTACCTTCTTAATTTTTTGGAAAATGTCATGAATTGCCCTGGGTATTACTCCCAAATAATCTTTTGAACCCATCATGGTATATGTTTTTCCTGAAGCAGTCTGCCCATAGGCAAATACAGTACCTGGGGACACAAAAACACACACACACAAAGATTGAAAAAGCATCGAGAGTATGTAAAACTATCAATACTGTTGAACACACACCCAAGACTAAATAAAACGTTTCTGCAGTGGATACAAACCATTGTAGCCTTGTATGGCAGAATCTATGATTGGTACTGCGATTTCCTCATACACATTTTTAGTAGATTCATCACTGTCAAAGACACGATCTAAAAAAAAAACCACACAAGTTAAACTAAACAAATCAACTGTGTTTTCACTTTGAATTAGTAGCTGCCCAAAGAAATAAAATTGTCAGGATATGGTATGATAAAATATTTAACTCACAATATTTTCTTCAACTTATTGGTCCTCTGAAAATACACTTCTCTATAAAGTAAAATGTGCTGGTTCTCACACAAAAAAACACAAGTCAGCTATCTTATGTGCTTTCAAGAGGCAGTGAGGCATAGTGGCTGAACCTGGGGATCTGGAATCAGACTGCCTGCAAATCCTGGTTCTGTCACTTACAAGCTATGTGACCTCGGGCAACGTGGATGATGTCTCTGTGCCTCACTTCCCTAACCTGTAAAGTGAATATATATTATCTTCCTTAGAGAATTACTGTGAACATATGGTTAATACTTAGGAAATGCAAACTATTACTATTCTTTGAGAAATTTTAGTGTTTATAACATATCTAGCAAGAAGGCCTGGCTCAAACTAAACCAAGAAACACAGACAATTGGAAGAAAAGCACCGAGCCAAGCTGAAGTGTTACAGAGAACAGCTGGTTGGCTGGCTGCTGAGGGCTGGGGTTAGGTAGCACTTGCCATGATGAATCCACCAGTCCAGGATGTGGTCTCTCCTTTGTTGGTGCATCAAAAATGGACCACTCTCTCAGTGATGGGCTCACATTAGAAAGCCCCCAAGAAATGGATTTGTCAGTCAGGAGGGAAATGTATCAACTGTCTTGAGAAATTCAGTGCTCACACGGCTTGCACCATGACCAACATCTGCACTTGCAGGTAGAACCCTATGGGAAACCAAAGTGCCATCTGAATGCTGCCAGGGGTCAGGAGTTCAGGGCAAGGAGAGATGGCAGGATGATTCAAATCTTAATACCAGCTGCTTCAGACAGGTAGGTGAGTCCAAACCCCTTGTGAGCATACACAGCTACTGAGAACCTGCAGCACTTGAGTCAGAATGCCTGTGTATCCCTTGTTCTTGGTTTTATCATCTCTGGAACATACTGTTCTACCTTTTAAAAATTTATGTTGATACTATCAAATAGTCCTTTACCAGGAATCATTTTCTATTCTATACATCTTTACTCTAAAGGCTTAGATATTGGCTTTCTAGCATAACACTAAGTCAACAACCTAATCACTCTCACTCCTAAGGTTGTTGAGGGGACCTTACTGTGCTTTGTGGTGCCTACGTGGCAGCATGGCAGTGTGGCTGGAACACAGATCTGACTCCTCCATTTGCTGGCTGTGTGATTTGCGTTTCAGTTCCTCATTAAAATGGGAAGGTACCTATCACATGGGCTTGTTAGGAGGATTAAATGAGTTAATATATATGAGGTGCTTAGAACAGTGTCCGGCACATGGTCAGCACTATACAGAATGTGCTAAATCAATACACAAATCAGCCTGGCCAACCTTGAGGGCCTCCAAGTCCTTTTGCCCTAGCTAGCTCTCGCTCATCCTACAGGTGCCGGGTACCTAAGCTAGTTAGATCCCCTGCTAGAAACTCCCACAAAGCCATGTCATCATAAGTGTAATTAGTAGTCTAAAGTCTTTCTTCCCACCATATGACAAGCTCCACAAAAGGGGCAGTAGGTACCCGCTGTATTCTAGCCAAGAAGGAATATCTTCACTATTTATTCTTTAAAGAGTTTTCTTGAAAATAATTGTGGAAAGAATATACCTAACTGAAAGATCTTAAAGATGACTTGACATTAAGCAACATATTTTGGGCTTACGGAGTCTTAGGCCACAAATACACTAATGAATAAGAGGAAAAATGTTAGTTTCAGTCATAAGGCATTATGACTATAACTGTGTTTTAAACATCAATTCATTATCTTACTTATCATAAAGGATGGATGAGCAATTTTTCAAATCTTCCACTGAAGCAGTTTACAGACGGCTTAGTCTTATCTTTAATGTCAAATCCAGTATTCTGGATAAGCCTTTTGTACTCTTAAAAGGAAAAGGATAATATGTTTACTTTTGATGCTATTATAAGCTTACCAAAATTGAAGGATTTACTTCCATCAACTTGATAAATAGCATTATTGTCAGTTTTCCAGTAAACTTGCGTATCTTCTCCAAGAGCTTCTTCTCTAAAAGAATAAAAACAGTGCATTTTATAACTAGTTTTGAAGTCTGTTATATGAAAGATAATTTAAAAGATTTCGTCTTCTGAAGAATATTTTAAAGGATGGTAATGACCTATACTATAATTGGGAGAAATGTGGAAAGTCCACCTTTAAGGGGTCACCACTCTTCAATGGGGCTTCCCTGACCTCCTGCCCTCTCACCGGAGCGTCCCTGGGAAGGTCTTCACGCCCTTCCCCCACCCAGCACTGTATGCTGAAAAGATACATTCAAACGCAACTCCGATTATCCTTCTTGCTTAACATCTTTCAAAACCATCCGAAATCCTCAACACACGGCACGTGAGACTTCGATCATGTTTATTTCTCTCTTCAACCTTTGCTTCCTCTGACTTCCTATATACACCCTAACTCAAGACAAATCAACTATCTGAAGGTTCCCCCAAGAGAAGAGATTTAATCCCTCTGTGCCTGGAATACCCCGACTTCCGTTTCCATCAAGTAACGTAACTATTCTTTCTCCCTGAAAAGTGTCAGGACTTTCCTGACACCAGCCCTGCCCGTCTCCCACGCCGTCATCTCGCTGTGGGGCTAATGACCCCTCCGGCACACTCCCCACCTGCCCGTCACAGCACCTGTCACAGTGTCGTGATGGTTTTGTTCCGGAGCTGTCTTCTAACGCATTAGATAATGAGCTCCTAGACAAGAGGGAAGTCCTCGTCTTGATATTCCCCTTTATTTAACACAGTAACATTTAACACATATTTCTCAAATGCAAAAATGTGTTAGTATTCTGAGGGAGGGGCAGAGACTAGAGAAGCAAACAGACATCATTTCTTGCCCTTCCTGCTCTCTCTATAGGGTTCATGACCTCTGTGTCTCCTCCTCTAGAATGTAAGATCCACGGGGCAACGACGGTAGTGTCTACACTGTACCAAAAGGAAAGAATTCCAAATGGGCGAATATCAGGCTCGCAGCGTCCTGAACGCTGAGCCAGCCGCCGCCGGAGCGAAGCCTGGGCGCAGCGAGCAGCCTGGGCCTCGCGCCCCGGGACACCGGGCGGCCGGGCCAGCGGCCAGCGCGCAGGGAGCCGGCTGCGCAGCGTCGAGAGAAGCCCCGGCCGGCCCGTCTCTCGCCCGGGCCGGGACCGCGCACCAAGGGCGAGCGGCCGAGCTGCCGACGGCCTACCTGATGTTGAGCGGCCGCAGGCGCACGCACACGGCCACCGCCGCCTCCTCCTCCATCCCGCCGAGCGCCGGCCGGCTCGACGCCGGCGCAGCCTTAAAGGTCAAAATTTCCGCGACGCCGCGTCTGATTGGGCGGCGGCCCCGTGGCGTCACGCGTCGTCCCCTGCGTCCCCGGACGCTCGCCGCGGGGGAGGCGCGTTTCCAGCGTCTGGAGCAGAGGCGGCCACGGGGCGCGGAGGGCGGCTGTCCTGGCGGCAGCGGAGACGACGGCCGTCTGCTGGAAGCCTCTGGAGGGCGGGCAGCCGGTACGAACGCCGTCCGTCGCCCATCCTTGAAGACTTCGCAATCGGTGGGAAAACACGGCAGAGAAATTTTTTTCCACAATCAAAAGAGAATTACCACCTTTAAGCAGTCATACTTTTTCCTGTTTTAATCTAAAACCCTTAAAACGACAAGAGTTGAAAGTTACTACCCAGCCCAGAAACAAAAGAATCTTGTGCTCCTTAGAAACTGTGAGTTTTAGGTTTTTCCTCTTTCTTTTTGTTTGAACTCCTGTTCCCATTGGCTGTAAGTTCCTAAAAGGTTGACTTAGGAAAAGAATTATTGAAGAGTGGAAAAACTCACTTAGTAATGAGCTCAAACTTTTATTAGCGAAAGTGGAAAAGTGATTCTGAATTCTTTCCCAGAAATAGTGCTTGGTTTTCCTTTGTTTTAAATATGTATCCCAGTAAAGTATTAACATTTTCTTTAGGCAATTTCATTTCCTTTCAGTCCTTTTCTTAGTTGATTTAAGAAGCATCAAGAATTATCTCCTTTCTCTCACCAAAAACATGACCTGCAGTTGCTAATAATTGTTCGTTGTTTAGGAGTAGAAAACACTATTGATTTAATAAAACTATTTTGGAAGGTAATTCGGCAATATCAAAAATTGGAAGGCGCATGTACCCTTTATGCGAGCAATTCTGCTTTTAAGAATGTATACATATATTTGAATGACTGTGCAAGGACATGTATATCAGGCTATCAGTTGCAGCATTGTTGACAGTAGCAAATGACTGAAAACACATTAAATGCCAATAAATATGTTAAGTGGTTGACATTGTCAAGGAAAATAATCCATAATCAATCTATAAATGAAAATTTGGGTGAGTTTATTCTGAGCTTAAATCTGAGGATTATAACCCAGGGCCTTTCTTCCCAAAGGAAGAAAGGGCACCAAAGAAGTGGGGTGCACAGAGTGGTTATATACCCCCAGAGAGGATGTTTCACATAGGATTGAAATGTCCCTTTTACCGTAGTCGCGAGACTGCTCTGTCCGCACAGCGATTGATGGAAACAGCAGGTAGGTCTTCTGTCTCAGTGAACGCAGCAGGGTGGCAGTCTGTTGTCTCCAGCTGAGTGGTCACAGGTGAGCTGGGTGGTCAAAGGTGAGTGCAGCAATCAGTTCCTAGCCTAAGGAAAGATGCTTATCCCTAAGGAAATGCCAATGTGGGGGGAAGTTGCACCTTTATCTCGAGGGCCTTTGTTCTTGCCACAGGAAATGTCTAAGCAGATATGCAATGCGTGCTCAACAGCCACAGTCAGGCCCTTTTGGAAAAAACAAGGTCAGGCCGAATTAGGTTTATACCAAATGGCTTGCTCATATACTCCAATATATCCTATTGCTTGCCATTTTTATTTGTCAAACACAAGCTGGGAATGTAGTCTCGCTTTCTGGTTGGAAAGAGGAGAGTGGATTTTGGTGGACTGCCATCAGCCTCTGCAACACTCTGACTACCTTAGATTTTCTCTGTAACCTAGGTTGCTTTTCCCTTCCTCTCATACATCTGTATTCTATTTGACACTCATCCATACTCAATTTTAGCAAGTTTCTTTTTTTATGAAGATGTCATAGACTTATTGAAGCTGAAAGGAACCTTAGAAATATTCTCATACAATTTTCTCATTTTGTGGATGGGACAATGGTGAATTACAAGATAAATGATTTTCTAGTGTGGCATAGCTTATAAATGGTGGAGTTGGACTGACCCAAGCCAGTACAGTTTCCATCTGCCACTGAACTCCTGTGTAACCATGACTAAAAGGAAAGGGACACTATGTCTGTAATCATTGCAGATAATTGTTGCAAGATTAAAGACTTGTGCTTTTGAAATTAAACACTGTTTATCTATTAAACAAAAATTACTCCTGTTGAAGGGGATGGAATGATATAAATATACATTGCAATTAATTTTATATGAAATTCATAAAGTAAGTGAGCACAGGTAAGTATTTCAAATTCATGTATATTTGTAATACCAGGAGCTCTCTGACCCCTAAAATTTGCACCATAATCAAGAACTGCCAAACACTATGTGAGGCCATGCCTCCCTCTGGAAGGACCACGGTGCCCTCTGCAGCTTTAGCAGAAATGAATACAGTTTGGGGGAAAAAATAATGAGAACACCAACATGCAAGTATGTGCAATTAACATGCCTCAGAAATTCACTTTACCTTCTTGAATTGAATGAAGATATTTATGTAAAGATCATATTTTAAGCAAAGTATACTACAGCCTGTATAGCAGGTACCTATTTATATAAAAAGATATGCAATACAGAAAAAGATACATATAGGTCCATATCTACAGATTAATTTGAGGGTAACACTCTAGGAAATGGCACAGTTGCCTTTGGCGAGACAAACTGGCACTCAGGGATCAGATGTGGGAATATTTACTTTTCACTGTGCTTCTTCTTGTACTACTTAAATTTTTTATCATATGCATGTATTAATCTTTCAGGCAAGAAAAAAGTTAATCAACAAAAATTTTAATTACCACTTAGAGCAATAGCTTGCATCCAAACTTCAAGCCTCCCTCTCCAGAAGTTCCATAACTGAAGTTCTTTAATCTGTTCAAAACAAGACAACAGGCCCAAAATGGAGTCACTTATACTAAGCCCCACGTCATCAAACCAAGACTTAACTTAATTACAGGTTCAGCTTTCCCAGAGAAGGAACTTTACACCAGTCAACCAGGAATCACCCCACCAGCACTAGTTAGGTAATCTGCCTGATAGGCCCCTTCCATCCTCTAAAGGAAAGTGACTTTTCAATAACTAATTTGCTTGCCTAGTATAACTTCCTTGTCCCCACTCCCTTCAGCCTATAAAGGTTTTTCATCTTGTACAGCCCCTCGGGGCTCCTTTCTATGTGCTACATTGGATGCTGCCCAATTCAAATTGATTTTTGCTCAAATAAACTCTTAAAATTTTTAAGTATCCCTAAGTTTGTCTTTTAACAGTTCTGTACCTGTTGACAGTCCTGGTGTTAAATGAGGGAACTGAGGGAGACCCTGAAGGTGCCTGCCCCCGAGAAATGAGCAACCAGGTGGGTGTGTGTGGAGCCCCTTGAGCTCACTGCTTTCTCGCTGCCTCTGGAGGTGGTTGTTAAGTCCTTCTGGGATCCTAGCTCTGCAGCTCTTGCATTATGAGTTTTCAAACTTTATTTGAACATTTCTTTTTCCAGACTGGGTCTGGAAACTTACGGGAGTCAGATTGGGTCCGACTTACAAGCTGGGCGGTACAGGGGCGGGGGAGGGGGTGGCTGGCCCTGTTGTCCAGTGGTTGGGTTCACGCCTCCGCTTTGGCAGCCCAGGGTTTCTCGGTTCTGATCCTGGGCACGGCGGTGGCACTGCTGGTAGGGCCATGCTGAGGTGGCGTCCCACATGCCACAGCTGGAGGGACCTGCAGCTGAAGGTATACAAGTATGTACCGGGGGGCTTTGGGAAGAAAAAGGGAAAATAAAATCTAAAAAAAAAAAAACCTGGGCTGGGTCTGGGTCTGGACTGGACGTGACTTAAGCTGGACTGGGTCCAGCGTGAGGCCTTGAGTGGATAAAATTTTCTTTCAAGGATGGGCAAGTAAGTTAACCTTGCCAAAGACAGTCTTGAATTATAGTGGCCATGGTGGAGAACTTTTAACCTAGCTAAGATTATCCATTTAGAAGATGCCCTGGTGAAAAAGGGGTCTCAGCCAAACACAAAACACGAAGAGGGAAAATTATTTTTCCTCCTCTACTGTGTCTGGTACCAGGATGAGGCCTGCTGGGACACCCCACTCGCTCCAGAGCCTGCAGACAGGATCCAGGAAAACTGGTAGAAGCTGCCAAAGGGTGAGAATTCTTACCAAAGTCACCCTCCAGATCTCTATCTGTGGTGCCTGGTTGAGAGAGGAAGGTAAAATTTCACATTATTCCTTCTATTCCAAACTCAGATTGGCAGGACAAAACATTTGTAAGAATTAGATCTTGACTGAAAGTATGAATCTGCTTTCAGGTACCCATTGGTTGTTGATCCTTTCCCTCCTAGGGATAACTATTGCCTTATTGTTTGTCTCCTTTAGTGGCCAGAGAAATTGGCCTGGCAATCATCGGGTTGTGGACCCCTACAATAAGGCAAGACAGAAATGTAGGTTGCACTCCATCTGCAGCTAGATATGGCTGGATAGAAATATGGGTTGCACCCCATCTGCAGCTAGATATGGCTGGACAGAAATGTGGGTTGCACCCCATCTGCAGCTGGACATGGCTGGACAGAAATGTGGGTTGCACTCCACTTGCAGCTGGGATTCTACCCACTGTTGCCAGCTCTCAGGGGAATTATTTCTTTCTTGCTTTGATTATCTTGGAGAGTGGCTCTGGATCCTGAGAAGGTAGTATCTTTTTTTCCTCTTTGAGGACACCTCTTGTGTCCATGGAGTTGTTCAGTACTGCCAGGAATATTTACTATTTGCCCTGGCTGAAATCTGACAAGATATTCAAAAGGATTTTTTTAAGTATCTCTATGGTCAAAAGTTGGCCCAATAAGAAGCTGATATTTAGAGCCTGATAGAAAACAATTTTTTTAGGCCTTCTCCCCTAAGCTAGAATGAAACTATATACCCAGAGGGAAAGAAGAACATTCTGAAATCTTTGTGGAAGAATTTACTAAAATATTCCAAAGACACACAGCTCTAACTCTAGAACATAGGGATCTTTTGTTTTCCATCTTAGTTGATGATCTTCTCCCTGATATAAAGAAGCAAACTGAGGATAATGTGCTTGGTAGATGGGGTCCCTCCTTGATATTAATCTGGTTGCAATCCCATTCTCTGAGAAATTAAAAACAACCATACTTGTCTTACAAATTGAGTCTTTACAAGAACAGAAATGTGGATCTAGAAACAATTCAAAGCCCATCTCTCTTTTTTACCAATCCAAAACCTCCGATATTCATCTCAGAAGGCTTGCAGATATTCTAAAGGATCTGGGCTTCAGAAACAAAAGTCCTTCTAAGTGGAACTTGTATTCTTTCTCTGTGCCTTTTGAAATGTAAATATTCTACCTGGTCTTCTCTAGGAACCAAGGTCATTCATATCAGAAGAAAGAAAAAGAAAAGGCAATTTTGAAAACTAGGCTTATTGAAAATCTCTTCCACAAATAATAGTAAAAAGCTTTAGCCATCTGAGCAGTTAATTTACTCCCTCTGCCAGAAACACAACTTGGATGAAACTGATTTTTTTATAAACTAGTGAGTCTTGCATTACCATACCTGTCTCTCAGCTAAAATTTTAAAATAAAAGCTAGGAGATCTTTGTTTGATCTGTTTGCGTGTTTATGTTTGTCTATGTATGTATGTTTTAAATCTGTATTTTTTTCTACCTCCAGATGGTATTAATGAGGGTTTTAGGCTGGTTAATTTTAAAACTGAAGATGAGAAGCAGGCTCCGAGGAGCAGGAGAGGAGTTTGCTTGCCCTTTGTTGGGAAACATTTACATTTGTAAGGGAAACCTCCATCTGTAAAGATGCCTCCTCTCTGTGTCAGGAAGAAGGCAGGATGGCCTTATCTCTGGGAACTCTTAATGGGGAAGGCAAGGACTTAAGTTGGTTACTGTTTGGCAACCTCATGTAACTGATTTAGGGTGGTGGCTTCTGGCCTTTACTGAATCCGATTTGATTCTTATCTAAAAGTTGTGGGACCACCCAATGGCCAGACCCCACCTGCACTGATAACATTTTAACTTTTTTACATGTTCTTTCCTTTGTCTTGTAAAGAGATGGCTCACATACCTATGCCTTAAATTTAGCCTTACTCTCCACCCATGTTTGTAGCAGAAGTGGCAGCAGCAGCTCCTCTTGCCCATGGGTCCTGTCCCCACACAGCAGCTCTGACTGCCCATGGATCCTGTCCCCATGCTATTCCACACTATTCTCTAAATAAAAGAACACTACTGCCAGACCTTGAGAATCCAAGAAATCTTTCTTTCGACTCCTCGGCTCACCAACCCCGCATCGGTATTGCCAAAATTAATTTGTAAAGAGCTCTATTTAGTTGGCTTAAAGGCAAACAAGAGTTTATATAAATCAAGTGTACTCTCAAAAATATAGAAACTAACCCAAATGTTTTTCAATTTCATGTGATCTAGAATAATCTTCAGTAAATAAAAGCTAGTTTAAGTTTTTTGGTTTAATTAAAACAGGCATTTCTTGAGAGTTATCAGCATTAAATATAAAACTTTTATTCTACCTAGGTTTAGCAAAAGTCAAATAAGCTCATGTGCTCTCTGTTACAGAATTTGTCAGCAAGAAAGATAACTTAAGATGATGATTAGCTGTGTAATATCTTGTGAAGTTTTAATGACTAATCTAAGCATAATTTTTAGGAAGCAAATGAATTAAATAAATGTAATAAGATAAAAGTTTATAAGTGAACTTTTCAACAATAATTATTCTTTATAGTATATCTATTTAAAAATAGTTTCCAAAATCTTTTTTGGTAACTTGAAACCTTAAAGTTATACTGAAATATGTTAAATAATGGGTATTAATTGAACGTCTAGATCATTTCCAAATGAAATAAAATACTGAAACATTAATTACTGAACATAGGTTTATCCACTTTTGGCTTCCTTTTACAAAGTAACTAAAGATATTGTGGTCTATTAGCAAGGAATGTGTCACAATGTTTTGTGCCACATTGAAAAATTCATTGTGATAAAGATAAACTTCCAGAAATTATGAAATGTGTTTACAAATTTGCCGACTCACAGAATGCTTGTGTAATAGTCCACAATTGCTTACTTCTAAGTTATCACTAGGAATAAAGGATTCTAAGGGCCAAGAATTCTAATAAATACATTTAATTAAAACTATTTAGAAATAACAAGAGTGGAAGAAAACAATGCATATGAAAAGTAGGTAAGGAAAGCAAAATGACTGATTGTTCCAGAACGAGAAAGAGGAAACAGCATAGGATAAAATCTGAATGGATATCAAAAGCTATAGGTTTGTAGAAAAAGGAATCTTGGGAAAGAAATTTTATGTGTTCGGCATGGATTTATTTAAGTTTTTTAACAATGAATTTTAATATCAAAAGTGCACTGGTGCAAAACTAGAATTTGGTTTCACTCTGTTAAGAGAACAAAGTTTTCTTAGACTATGGTCTGCCCTTGATAAGAGGTTGTGAAAGTTTTTGTTTTTTGGGTTTTTTTTGTTTGTTTGTTTTACCTTTTGGTTAAATCTAACTGGAAAGCTTGAAAGCAAAGATTTTGTGTCTTACCAAAATGATTTACTGTGCTTCACATTGTCTTTATTAGGTTTTTGATTACTTAAGAAAACCCAATCTTCTCAATATTAAAAAAGCTAAGTTTTGTTTACAACTATGTAACCTTCTGTATTAGACTTTAAATTTTTCTATTGTCACTTTGGTTAAATGGATAATGAAGTGTTATTTCATAATGGTTTGTGATCCCAAGTCAATGGTTCAAACTTTTAGATGTTTTGACAACTTCCCCAAATCAGACTCTAAGTGGAATCTTTTTGAATGCAACATAACTTTGAAATTTCTCAGATGGCCCCTGGAAAAATCTCAAAAGATTTGTCTTTCACTTTGTAAAAGAGAGATATTAAACTAATAGGCTTATTTGGTATGTTAAATTACAGCAGAAGAGGGGCTGGCCCCATGGCCGAGTGGTTAAGTTCGCGCACTCTGCTGCAGGCAGCCCAGTGTTTCGTTGGTTCGAATCCTGGGCGCGGACATGGCACTGCTCATCAGACCACGCTGAGGCAGTGTCCCACATGCCACAACTAGAAGAACCCACAACGAAGAATATACAACTATGTACCGGGGGGCTTTGGGGAGAAAAAGGAAATAATAAAATCTTTAAAAAAAAAAATTACAGCAGAAGCATTGTCAAATAACAGATGATAAACACTCAGATTATATTCGTATGACACATGTTATTAATATGTGTTCTAGAAGCCATATGAAATTCCTAAAAATCTGATATGTCCTGGTATAATGTTATCAGTTGTAATTCCACTAATTGTCTTAAAATGTCGTAGGTCACAGACATAACAAAATTTCCTTGTCAATTCCATTATAATGAACTCTGATCAGATCTTTAACCATGGGGATTTTTAAGTCTTTTGTCATTTCCAAACAGATATTATTTTACTCTAATGCTTTTGCAAAAGGAAGATTCATGGAAAGGACCCTACCAAGTACTCTTGGACCATGACTCTGCTGCCAAATTACAAAGTGTCAAAACTTGGGTGCACATTTCACAACCGAAGAAAGCTCCACCTGACATCTGGTCCTGTGCAAATGCTGGAGACATCGAAATCAAACTAAGTAGGAAGAGCAGTGGCCAACATCGAGGTAGATGCTTCCTCCCAAGATGTCAGATCGAGAACGTCTCTTTCCAGTCCTCCTCCCCTCTCTGACCTTCCTTTTCCTAATTTTTACACCATGAATGTCTTTATTTTTGTTGTTGCGGTTGTTCACATTTTGTCTTGCTCTGGCCTGGAAAAATAATATCATTGTTCACACATCTCAGGCCACTGCAGAGGAGGGTACTCCCACCTCAACATGGCTGTTGGATTTGCCACAGTGGTGTTGACCCTGCCCTCACAAACTTCTCCCTGATTTCCAATGCCTCCATTTCTCGGGACAATCTGACTCCTTTCTCTATCATGCCAGACTCTCCAAACCTGGGGGTCCATTTCCCCGCTTCTGGTTAACAGCTCCAAACCCAGGGGACCTTGCTTCTAGGCTCTGTACAAAGAAAGGGACACAAGATAAAGGCAACCAGAATAAAACCACCCATGCAGTCTACAGTCCCTTAAGTTTTACTCACCTCCATGGCTGTCAACTTTCCAGTCCTGAGCCACAGACAAAAATTGGAATTGCCAGGAGGCATCCATGATTTAAAAAGTTCACTTCCTTCAGCAGATCTCTACTCCCCTGGCTAGGAGTAAGTGCAAATGAGGCTATGTTCAGGAAGCTCTCCTTAACTCTTGAAGATATTGCAATCCAGTCTAAATTAGATGATGCTTGATTCAAATCAATTTTTGCACAAATAAACTAAAAAATGTTAATGTGCCTCAGTTTATCTTTTAACAAATATCTTTGCCTTCCCTGACCACTCAATTTAAATTAAAGTATAGCTTCCTGAACTCTGTATTATCTCATTAGATACAGCATAGTATCTTCGCAATTTAGCTATGAAAAATTTGTCTATATTAGCCCACAGCTGATTAACCAAAACAAAACAAACGACACAGAAACAAACTCTTAGAAGCAGACAACAGATTAGTGATTATCAGAGGGGAAGGATGTGGGGGCAAAATGGGCAAAGGGGGTCAATTATATGGTGATGAATGGAAACTACACTTTTGGTGGTGAGCACGCTGTAGTATATACAGATGTGAAATTATTATGTTGTACACCTGAAACCTATACAATGTTATAAACCAATGTTATCGCAATAAAAAAGAATAAAAGTGGTGAGAGTGGGCATCCTTGTCTTGTTCCTTTTCTTAAAAGGATATCTTTCAGTTTTCACCATTGGGTATGATGTTAGCTGTGGGTTTGTCATATATGGTCTTTATTATGTTGAGGTACTTCCTTCTGTACCCATTTTATTCAGAATTTTTTTTTATCATAAATGGATGCTGAATCTTGTCAAATGTTTTCTCTGCATCTGTTGAGATGATCAAGGACTTTTATCCCTTAATTTATTAATGTGGTCTTTCATGTTGATTGATCTGCAGATTTTGAACCATCCCTGCATTCCTGGAATAAATCCCACTTGATTGAGCTGTATGATCCTTTTAATGTATTGTTGTATTCAGTTTGCTAATATTTTGGTAAGAATTTTTGCATGTATGTTCATCAGAGATACTGGCCTGTAATATTCTTTTTTGGTGGTGTCCCTGTCTGGTTTTGGTTTCAGGGTAATGTTGGCCTTTAAAATGAGTTAGGAAGCATTCCCTCCTCCTCAATTTTTTGGAAGAGTTTGAGAAGGATAAGCATTAAATCTTCCATGAATGTTTGGTAGAATTTACCAGTGAAGCCATCTGGTCCTGGACTTTTATTTTTTGTGAAGTTTTTCATTACCGTTTCAGTTTCCTTACTGGTGTTCTGTTTATTCAGATTTTCTATTTTTTTCATAGTTCAGTCACAGAAGGTTGTATGGTCTAAGAATTTATCCATTTCTTCTAGATTTTCTAATTTGTTGGTGTATAGCCGTTTGTAGTAGTCTCTTATGATCACTTCTATTTCTGTGGTATCAGTTACGGCTTCTCTTATTTCTGTTTTTATGTATTTGAGTCTTCTTTTCTTCTTAGTGAGTCTAGCTAAAAGTTTGTCAGTTTAGTTTATATTTTCAGAGAACCAACTCTTAATTTCACTGATTTTTTTAGTCTCTATTTCGTTTATTTCCCCTGTGATTGTTATTATTTCCTTCCTTCTGCTGATTTTGGACTTGACTTGTTCTTCTTTTTCTACTTCCTTTAGGTGTAAGGTTAGACTGTTTATTTGAGATTTTTCTTGTTTCTTGAGGTAGGTCCCTTTTTGCTGTAACCTACCCTCTTAGTACTGCTTTTGCTGCATCCCATAAATTTGGTATGTCTTATTTTCATTTTCACTTGTCTCTCTGTATTTTTTTATTTCTCCTTTGATTTCATCATTGACCTAATAGTTGTTCAGTAGGATGTTTGGTCTCCACATTTTTGTGATTTTTTTCAGTTTTCTTCTTGTAGTTGATTTCTAGTTTCATACTGTTGTGGTCAGAAAAACTGTGGCTTGGTATTATTTCAATCTTTTAAAATTTATTGAGACTTGTTTTGTCTCCCAACATATGTTTTATCCTTGAGAATTTTCCATGTGCACTTGAGAAGGATGCATATTCTGTTCCTTTTGGATGCAATGTTCTGTATATATTTATTAAGTCTATCTGGTCCAATGTGTCATTTAAGGCCAATGTTTCCTTGTTGACTCGCTACCTGGATGACCTATCCATTGATGCTAGTGGGGTATTAAAGAACCCTACTATTATATTGCTTTCAATTTCTCCCTTTAGTTCTGTCAATAGTTGTTTTATATATTTTGGTGCTCTCCCATTGAGTGCATAAATATTAATTAACGTTATATCTTCTTGAAGGAGTCTCCTTTATCACTATGTAATGTCCATCTTTGTCTCTTGTTACCTTTTTTAGCTTCAAGTCTATTTTGTCTGAAATAAGTATGGCTACACCTGCTTTCTTTTGGTTGCAATTTGCTTGGAGTATCTTCTTCCATTCCTTCATTTTGAGTTTATGCTTGTCTTTAGAGCTGAGATGGGTCTCCTGGAGGCAGCATATTGTTGGGTCTTGTTTTTTAATCCATCTAGCCACTCTTTGCCTTTTGATTGTGAATTCAATCTATTTACATTTAGGGTGATTATTGTTATATGAGGACTTACTACTGCTATTTTATCTTTTGTGTTCTGGTTGTTCTATATTTCCATTGTTTCTTTTCCCTTATGTTTCTGCTTGCCATTTTAGTTTGGTGGTTTTTTTGTGATGTGTTTCTCAGTTTCTCCTTTTGTTTGTATTTGTGTTTCTGCTCTAGATTTTTGTTTTGTGGTTACCATGAGGTTGTATACAATGTCTCAGAGATAAAATAGTCTTTTATCTGTTGATAACATCATATCTTGATTTGCCTATACAGGTTTTCCTCCTCCCCTTTTATGTTTTTGTTGTCTCAAATTATCTCTTTTTATGTTGTGAGTTCATTACCATATTGAAGTAGCTTTAGTTATTTTTAATGGTTTTTTCTCCTTTAACTTTTATGCTACAATTAAGTGTTTAACACCCTATTCTGTAATAGCTTTGAAATTACCTGGTTCTCTCTATTTATCACCTTACTCAAAGTTTTACCTTTGCCTTTTCATTTCTGGTAGTAAAGCTCCTTTCAACAGTTCTTGTAAGGCAGGTCTAGTGGTGGTGAACTCTTTCAGCTTTCATTTGTCTGGGAAAGTCTTTATTTCTTCTTTATACCTGAAGGATAATTTTTCTGGATAGAGTATTCTTAGCTGACAGTTTTTATCTTTCAATATTTTGAATATATTGTTCCACTCTTTCTTGGCATGTAGAGTTTCTGCTGAGAAATCTGATAGCCTAATGGGGGTTCCTCTGTAGGTTACTGTCTTTTCCTTGGCTGTCTTTAAAATTCTTTCTTTGTCCCTGTCTTTTGATAGTTTTAATATAACATGTCTTGGAGACAGTCCTTTTGTGTTGAGATATTTAAGTGTTCTATTAGCTTCACATACTTATATATCCAGTTCTTTCCCTAGGTTTGGGAAGTTCTCAGCTATTACTTCTTTTTTTTTTTCAAAGGTTTTACTTTTTTTCCTTTTTCTCTCCAAAGCCACGTGGTACATAGTTGTGTATTTCTAGTTGTAGGTCCTTCCAGCTGTGGCATGTGGGATGTCGCCCCAGCGTGGCCCAATGTGTGGCACAATGTCCGTGCCCAGGATCCGAACCAGCAAAACCCCAGGTTGCTGAAGCAGAGTGCGTGAACACAACCACTCAGCCATGGGGCTGGCCCTTCAGCTATTATTTCTTTAAGTAGGCTTTCTGCTCCCTTCTCCCTCTCTTCTCCTTCTGGGATACCCCTTATCCTTATGTTGCTTTTTCTAATAGAGTTGGATATTTCTCATAGAATTTCTTCACTTTTAAAAAATCTTAGTTCTCTCTCCTCTTCTACCTGCATCATTTCTAAGTTCTATTTTCAACGTCTCTAATTTTCCCTTCCACATGGTCTGCTCTATTTCCAGTGTTGTCTATCTTTTTCATCTCATTTTTTGAGTTCTTCCACTCCAGAATTTCTGCTTGGTTCCTTTTTAGAATTTCAATCTCTTTGATGAAGTACTCCTTCTGTTTATTAATTTTATATCTGAGTTCATTGAACTGTCTTTCTGAGTTTTCTTCTAGTTCACTGAGTTTCTTTATGACAGCTATTCAGAATTCTCTGTTGGTTAAATTACAATCTTCCATAACTTCAAGTTTGCTTTCTGGAGAATTGTCATTTTCTTTTTGTAATAACATGTCACCATAATTTTTCATGGTGCTTGAGGAGTTTTTCCTCTGCTGGTGCATTTGTAATAGTGAGTATCTTGCTTATTCAGGTAATGCTTTGTTCACTTTGATTCTGAGCTGCTTCTGGTTGTATTTGAGAACCGGTACTTTCACCCTCCACTGCCTCTGTTAGCAGTGTCCTTGGTGCCCTTGTTGTGCTGCTTGTGCCTCCGATGTTGCTGGTGGCTTGCTGCTGCTGGTGTCTTAGCAGTAGCAGGCATCACCACCAAGGTCCAGGCTGGCGTGTCCCTCTGCTGCTTCCAGTGTTACCTGGTTTGTGGGTTCTCCCCTGCAATGGGGGCAGGGAGAGAATGAGGCAGGAGCTGGGGACATGGGCACTTCTGCCACATCTGAAGTTGTTGGGTCCAGAGGTGCTACTGCCACAGGTGAGGGGCCAGGGTTCAGGCACTGCTCTAGCTGGAGGGGACTGGAGTCACAGGCTCCACTGCCATTTCTACCTGGCTCTTTGCAGATTCATGTGCCACTGTGACTAGGGGGGCTGGAGTCACTCGTGCTGCCTCTACTGCTGTTCCTGGGTTTTCTAGGGGTGCTGGCACCACCACTACTGGGGGTTCTGGGTTTGCAGGCATCATCGCCACTTCAAGTGGGCTGGGGTCACAGGTGCCACCACCAAGGGTAGGTCTATTTTCTAACTCAGTCCTCCTCTCCAAAGGAAACTAGGTGTATTCTATGTATCTTTCCAGAAATTACATCAATACAAATTTATTGAGTGATTGAATAAGCAAAATTTTTAATTGAATGTTTACCATACCCCAAGAGTCTTTCTAAGTGCATGGAATAAGGAGTAAACAAAAACTATGTCTTTAACCTCATAGAGGTGACACTCTAGTGGGAGGAGACAGATAATATATACACAAATAAATACATAGATATTGTGTCTGAAAGTTATAATTTTTAAAAGAAAAAGAAGAGTAAAAAAACAGAAGTGGCAGACAAGAGAGTTGCTATTTTGTACTGAGTTCTGAGAAGGTGACATCTGAGTAGATACCAGAATTAAATGGAAGAAAAAAATTATGGCTATCTCAGGTAAGGGCCTAACAGGCAGAGAATAGCCAGTGCAAATCCTTTAATTAAGAGGGAGCCTGTCGGGCCAGCCCTGATGGCCTAGTGGTTAAAGTTCAGCATGCTCCACTTCAGCAGCCTGGGTTCGGTTCCTAGGTGTGGAACCACACCAGTCATCTGTCAGTGGCCATGTTTGGCGGTGGCTCATATAAAAAAAGAGGAAGATTGGCAACAGATGTTAGTTCAGGGTGAATCTTCCTCAGCAAAAAGAGAAGGAGACTGACTAGTATTCAAGAAAGTGCCAAGAGACCTGATGTGGCTGGAGTGGAGAGAACAAAAGGGAGAGTGGAGGTAAGGCCAGGGGGTAACAAGAGGCAGGGTTATGGTGAGGCTCGGGCGACAGTGAGACTGTGGGTTTATTCTGAGAAAAATTGGGATGGGTGGTCCTGGGCATCTTGAGAGAGGATTAACATGACCTAACTTTCATTGTTAAAGGATCATTCAAACTGGTGTGGTGAGAATAGACTGGCAGTGGGGGTGGGCAAAGATGGAAACATGGAGGTGAGTTCAGAGAGAGATGATGCTGTTTGAGATCAGATGGATAGCAGAAGTTGTGATAACTGGTCATATTCTGGAATATTCTCAAGGTAGCCACAACAGAATTCTCAGGTGCTTTGAAGGTGAACTTGGAGAGAAAGAAGTTAAGCAACAGGACTCCATCGTTTGTGGCCTGGGTAACCAGAAGGTTGGACTTGCCATCAATTAAGATGTAGAGAACTGTGGATTGAGCAGGGGAAAACTGTGGATTTGAGGGGAAGATCATGAATTTAGTATCAGACATTTTTAGTTCGCAGTATCTATTAGGTATCCAAGAAGGGAGAAATTAAGACCTGTTTGCTGATGTGACTGGTTTAATTGAACAGGGGAAATGATGATGCAAGAGAGAGAAGAGTATGCAGGAAGGGGTAGGATCCAGTGCACCGGTGGGGAGACTGTCAGAGTGGAAGACGGCTGTTCAACTTATTGCAAGCTAGAAGATGAGGGAAATGGGCACAGACAAGTGGGTGGGTAGACAGGCTGACAGGAGTCAGTGCAAAGTTTCTTCTGGCTGCTTCTACTTTCATAGTGAAATAGAAAGGAAAATCTTGTTGGAAGGAATTAGTGAATCCATTTTCACTCCCTTGCTTAAAATCTTCCATAGGCTTCCCTTCACCAATAGAATAACATACAAACATTTCATCATGGCCCACAAGGCCCCACAGGACCTGGCGCCATCTACCTCTCTCCACTGCCCAAAATGTTCCAGCTATGGGGGCCTTCTTCCTTCAGTGCCTCAGACACATGGCAAACTTACAAGCTTGGGTTCTTTGACTTACTTGTCCCTCTGTCTGGTAAGCCCTCTCTCCCACCTGCTAAGTTTGGCTAATTCTTATCATATAGGTCTCACCTCAAAGGTCCCCTCCCTCAGCCTTTCTTGAATACCCCATCTAAAGTGGCCTCTCTTCTCATCATGTTATTTTACTTACATGTTTATTCTGTATTGTCTGCTTCTTCCCACAAGAATGTGTTTCATAAGAAACTATCACCCTCACCCCACCTCCACCTTATCACTCTCTCTCTCCTCTGATCTGGCTTTTCCTCTTCTCACCACCACCTGATAGAGACAGAGATAGAGATAGGACTAGAGAGAGAGATTTGTGCACTATCCATCGCCCTCAGAGAATCATAGTTCTATGAGAGCAGGTGCTTTTCTATTCTATTGACCAGGTGCCTCCTGAGCCTAAAATCACATCTGGCACATAGTACGTGCTCATTAAATATTTCTTGATGAACATAATTGGAAAATTAAGTGAAAAAACATATGTAGAGCATATAACAGAGTGCCTGGCACATAGTAAATCTTCAGTAAACGTGAGTGGCTACAATGACAACATAGACAACCATGTCAACAACCATGAGCACAGTTGTGGAAGGCTGATCCTCCTCTGTGCTCTTGAACAGATTCCTTTCGGGTCATCAGAGACTTTCTTTCATTAACTGCACATCCCTTCCTCCTCTTCTCAGGCTGCTTCCTTTCAGCTAAGTATGTGCAAAGTTTTCCCACTATTTTTAAAAAACCAGTTAAAACACACTTTTTTTAACCTTATATTCTATTAGACATAGCCAAATATTTTCACAGTTTAGCAACTAAAATTGTAGTCCATACTAGCTCACAGTTTGTTAACCAAAACACTTCTTGAACAAGCAAACTCGTTTATATTTATTGTTTTTTTCTATTAACTAGTTTCTTTAAGTTGAATGAAACTACTTAATATTTGCATAGTTAAAATATTAATCATTATAAAATAGTATACTGTAGTCCCTCCTTATCTGCAGGGGACACATTCCAATACCTCCAGTGGATGCCTGAAATCACGGATGGTACCAAACCCTAAATATACTATGATTTTTCCCATACATACATACCTATGATAAAGTTTAATTTACAAGTTAGGCACAGTAAGAAATTAACAACAATAATTAATAATAAAATAGAATAATGATAACAACATATTGTAATGAAACTTACTATTGACCTTAGCAACCTCAGCATATGACTTTTTTTCTTATTAAGTAAAGAACTTTCACCTTTCCACTTAAAGGAAACAATTTATGGCTTCTCTTTGGCATTTCCAAATTGCCAGCATCATTACTCTTGCACTTTTTTGCTATTATTAAGCAAAATAAGGGTTACTTGAACACAAGCACTGCAATACTGACAGCTGATCTGATAACCAAGATTGCTAATGTGACTAGTGGGCAGGTGGTGGGTACAGTGTGGACCCGCTAGACAAAGGGATGGCTCATTTTCGGGGGGAGGGACAGAGCAGGATGGCGTGAGATTTCATCACAACACTCAGCATGGCATACAATTTAAGACTCATTAATTGTTTATTTCTGGAATTTTCCATTTAATATTTTCAGATCGTGAGAGACCTTAAGTAACTGAAATCACAGACAGCAAAACCACGGATAAGGGGAGACTGCTATACAATAAAAGATTGATCCATTATCAAACTCTCCAAAGTAACTAGGCATATTATGTGTATCTTTCCAGAAATCATGTATGCTTATCAAGACATATAAATGTCCTTTGAAAATATCAAATACGACCCTACCGTGCATACAATTCTGCACCTTGGGTTTCTTTCAGCTAATAAAACATCTGGGATGCTTTTCTAAAGTACACATAGGAGCTATATCACTCTTTTTACTGGCTACGTAGTGTTTCATTGTATTGATAAAATGTTGACAAATAAAAATGGCAAGCAATAGGATATATTGGAGTAAACGAGGAAGCCGTTTGGTATAAACCTAATTCGGCCTGACTTTGTTTTTTCCAAAAGGGCCTGACTGTGGCTGTTGAGCACGCATTGTATATCTGCTTGGAAGTCCCTTCACAGCTACATGGCTGCTGAGTTCAGCCAGTATATGATTTCGTGACAGGGGAGAGGCAGGCTGGGTGAAGGCCGTGAAGTGCAATGTGTGTAAAGGAGCGTACCAGGATGATCCTAAACAGCTACGGGTCAGAGCGTTTCTGCACACTGTGCTTTCCTTGAATGGATGTTATAGGTATTCACTCCCACCTCTGGTGAAATGTTTAAAAGCTCTCCTAGTAAAGTGTCCCTTCCAGCTCCTGGCAAGCTGAGCTCAGCAATAGTTTTCATTCATCACATGTCCTTGAGCCTGGGTGTAAACTGCTTGGCACTGAATTAAAAGTCACTTATCAAGAAAATCCTAAAGAGCCACAAGCAGGAGAGTTCCTTGACCATGTGACCTCATAGAATGAATATACAGATAATCTGTCTCAGCTGTAGTGAATGGTTTTAAACCTCTCCTTGGGAGTAGACTTTTCACAGCTACAGAAAGCTGAGTTCACCAGGAGCGTGCTTTCATGACAGAGGAGAGGGAGCCTGAGTGAAGCCCCTGTCCTTCCATGTGTGAGAAGGCACTTAACCAGGTGATCCAAAAAAGCTACAGGCCAGAGATTTTCTGCACAGTGTCCTTTCCTTGAATGGATATGATAGCTATTCTCTCCCAGCTGTAGTGAAACTTTTGGTAGCTCTCCTAGGAACATGTCAATCCCAGCTCCTGGCAAGCTGAGCTTCTCAACAGTTTTCCTTCACTACATACAAGTGACAGCCTGTGCGTAGACTGAACTGCAATGTGTTAGAAGTCACTTTTCAATAGATGTTAAGAAGCCACAAGCAGGAGATTTTCTCCACCACGTACCCTCATTGAATGAACAGACAGTTCATCTGTCCCAGGGGCAGTGAGTGCTTTTAAATCTCTCCTTGGAAGAAGTCCCCTCACAGCTACAGGCAACTGAGATCAGCAGGGAGATGCTTCCATGACATGGGAGAGCCTGAGTGAAAGCGGTGAACTGCACTGTGTGAGCCTTACCTAGGCGATCTGAAGCAGCTAGAAGCCATGGCGATTCTGCAGAGTGCACTTTCCTCTAATGGAGCTTATAGATATTCTCTCCCAGCTGTAGAGAAATGGTTAAAAACTCTCCTGGGAGCGCCAACCCCGCGGCCGAGTGGTTAAGTTCACGTGCTCTGCTACGGTGGCCCAGGGTTTTGTTGGTTCGGATCCTGGACGCAGACATGGCACTGCTAATCAGGCCACATTGAGGCGACGTCCCATGTGCCACAACTAGAAGGACCCACAACTAAAACATACAGCTATTTACTGGGAGGATTTGGGGAGAAAAAGCAGAAGAAAAAGAAAAGATTGGCAACTGACAAATAAAAATGGCAAGCAATAGGATATATTGGAGTATATGAGCAAGCCATTTGGTATAAACCTAATTCGGCCTGACCTTGTTTTTTCCAAAAGGGCCTGACTGTGGCTGTTGAGCACGCATTGCATATCTGCTTAGACATTTCCTGTGGCAAGAACAAAGGCCCTTGAGATAAAGGTGCAACTTCCCCTCACATTGGCATTTCCTTAGGGATAAGCATCTTTCCTTAGGCTAGGAACTGATTGCTGCACTCACCTTGGACCACCAGCTCACCTGTGACAACCCAGCTACAGACAACAGACTGTCACCCTGCTGCGTTCACTGAGACAGCAGACCTACCTGCTGTTTCCATCAATCGCTGTGCGGACAGAGCAGTCTCGCGACTACTGTAAAAGGGACATTTCAATCCTATGTGAAACATCCTCTCTGGGGGTATATAACCACTCTGTGCACCCCACTTCTTTGGTGCCCTTTCTTCCTTCGGGAAGAAAGGCCCCGGGCCATGGTCCTCAGATTTCAGCTCAGAATACACTGTGTCAAATTTTTACTTATAGATTGGTTATGGATTATTTTTGTCAACACAACAGCTGTTAGCTCAGGTGCCAATCTTTAAAAAGAAAAAACTCTCCTGGGAAATTTCACTTCCTGCTCCTGGCAGGCTGAGTTCAGCAATAGTCTTTCTTCCTCACATAAAAATGAGAGCCTGTGTGTAAACTTGAACAGGAACTTATCAAAAGTCACTATGAGATCATCCTAAAGAACTATAAGCAGGAGTTTTTTCTCAGCACTGTACTGGATGTTACAGATAATGTGTCCCAGCTGTAGTGGCAATTTTAAAAGAAAATTTTAAATCTCTTCTAGAAACAAAACCTTTAACACCTACCAGGAATCAGAGTTCAGCAGGAACATTCTTCTCTTTTTTTTATTTTTTATTTATTTATTTATTTTATTGTGGTAACAGTGGTTTATAGCATCATACATATTTCAGGTGTACGTTGTTATATATTTTTATTTCTGTGTAGATTACATCATGTTCACCACCCAAAGAGTAATTACAATTCATCACCACACACATGTGTCTAATGACCCCACTTGCCTTTCTCCTTCCCCACTTTCCCTCTGGTAACCACCAATCCAATCTCTGTCTCTATGCTTTTGTCTGTCGTTTTTTAAAATCTTGTACTTATAAGTGAGATCACATGGTATTTGAATTTCTCCCTCTGATATTTCACTCAGCATAATGCCCTCAAGGTCCATCCATGTTGTCACAAATGGCCGGACTTCATCATTTCTTATGGCTGAGTAGTATTCCATTCTGTATATATACCACCTCTTCTTTATCCATTCGTCCCTTGATGGGCAACTAGGTTTCTTCCAAATCTTGTCTGTTGTGTATAATTCTGTGATGAACGTAGGGGTGTGTGTATCTTTATGCCTTTGTATTTTCAAGTTTTTGGATAAATATCCAGCAGTGGAATAGCTGGATCATATAGTAGATATAGTTTTAATTTTTTGAGGCATCTCCATACTGTTTTCCATAGTGGCTGCACCAGTTTGCACTCCCACCAGCAGTGTATGAGGGTCCCCTTCTCTCCATATCTTCTTCAACACTTGTTTCCTGTCTTGTTAATTATAGCCATTCTGACAGGAGTAAGGTGATATCTTGTAGTTTTGATTTGCATTTCCCTGATAGCTAATGATATTGAACATCTTTTCATGTGCCTGTTGCCCATCTGTATATTTTCTTTGGAGAAATGTCTGTTCAGATCTTTTGCCCAGTTTTTAGTTGGGTTGATAGTTTTTTTGTTGTTCAGATGTACGAATTCTTTATATTTTTTGGATATTAACCCCTTATCAGATATATGGTTTGCAAATATCTTCTCCCAGTTGTTAGGTTGTCTTTTTGTTTGGTGATGGTCTTCTTTGCTTTTCAGAAGCTTTTTAGTTTGATGTAGTCCCATTTGTTCATTTTTTCTATTGTTTCCCTTGCCTGATCATGCATGATACTTGAAAATATGCTTCTAAGACCCATGTTGAAGAGCATACTGACTGTTTTTTTCCAGAATTTTAATATTTCCAGGTCTTATGTTCAAGTCTTTAGTCCATTTTGAGTTGATTTCTGTGTATGGTTTAAGATAGTGGTCTAGTTTCATTCTTTTGCATGTTTTCCCAACATCGTTTATTAGACTTTCCTTTCTCCATTGTAGGTTCTTGTCTCCCTTGTTGAAAATTAGCTGATATAATCCATAGATGTCTGGGTATATTTATGATCTCCTGATTCTGTTCCATTGATCTGTGTGTCTGTTTGTGCCAGTACCACGCTGTTTTGGTTACTAGAGCTTTGGAGTATACTTTGAAATCAGGGAGTGTGATATTTCCAGCTTCGTTCTTTTTTTTCTCAGGATTCCAATTGCTTTGGGGTCTTTTGTTGTTCCATATAACTTTTAGGATTCTTTGATCTATTTCTATGAAAAATGTTGCTGGAACTTTGATAGGGATTGTATTGAATCAGTAGATTGCTTTAGGAAGTATGGACATTTTAACTATATTAATTCTTCCAATTCAAGAGCATGGAATATCTTTCCGTTTCTTTGTGTCTTCTTCAACTTCTTTCAACAATGTTTTCTAGTTTTCAGTGTACAGATCATTCCCCTTTTTCTTAAATTTGTTCCTAGATATTTAATTCTTCTTGTCATAATTGTAAATGGGATTATATTCTTAATTTCTCTTTCTGCTACTTTATGGTTAGTGTATAGAATTGCAACCGATTTTTCTTTGTTGATTTTATATCCTGTAAATTATATTCATTTATTATTTCTGAAAGTTTTTTAGTGAGTGCTTTAGGGTTTTCTATATATAAAAATCATGTCACCAACAAATAGTGACAGTTTTACTTCTTCCTTTCCAATGTGGATCCCTTTGATTTCTTTTTCTTGCCTGATTGCCTTAGGTAAGTCTTCCAATATGATGTTAAGTAAGAGGGTGAAAGTGGACATCCTTGTCTGGTTCCTGTTCTTAGAGGGATAGATTTCAGCTTTTCTCTATTGAGAATGATATTAGCTGTGGGCTGGTCATACATGGCCTTTATTATATTGAAGTAGTTTCCTTTTATACCCATTTTATTCAAAGTTTTTATCATAAATGGATGTTGTAACTTGTCAAATGCATTCTCTGCGTCTATTGAGATGATCACATGATTTTTATTCATTTTGTTAAGCGTGGTGTATCACATTGACTTGCACATGTTGAACCATCCCTGCATCCCTGGACTAAATCCCACTTGATCATGGTGTATGATCTTTTTAATGTATTGCTGTATTTGATTTGCTAGTATTTTGTTGAGGATTTTTGCATCGATGCTCATCAGTGATAGTGTCCTGTAATTTTCTTTTTTTGTGTTGTCCTTGTCTGGTTTTGGTATCAGGGTGATGTTGGCTTCTTAGAATGAGTTGAGAAGGTTCCCCTCCTCTTCAATTTTTGGAAGAGTTTGAGAAGGATAGGTATTAGTTCTTCTTTAAATGTTTGGTAGAATTCACCAGGAAAGCCATGGAGTCCTTGACCTTTATTTCCTGGGAGGTTTTTCTTTTCTTTTTTTTTTTTTTGAGGCAGATCAGCCCTGAGCTAACTACTGCCAATTCTCCTCTTGTCGCTGAGGAAGACTGGCTCTGAGCTAACATCCATGCCCATCTTCCTCTACTTTATACATGGGACGCCTACCACAGCATGGCTTTTAGCTAAGTGGTGCCATGTCCGCACCTGGGATCTGAACTGGTGAGCCCTGGGCCGCTGAGAAGCGGAACGTGCACACTTAACCACTGCACCACCGGGCCGGCCCCATGGCAGGTTTTTGATTAATCTTTCAATCTCCTTACTAGTGATTTGTCTACTTAAATTCTCTGTTTCTTATCGAGTCAGTTTTGGAGGGTTATATGATTCTAAGAATTTGTCCATTTCTTCTACTTTATCCGATTTATTGACATATAGGTTTTCATAGTATTCTCTTATAATCTTTTGTATTTCTCAGGTGTCCATTGAAATTTCTCCTCTAGATTTCTGATTTTATTTATTTGAGCCTTCTCTGTATTTTTCTTGGTGAGTCTAGCTAAGGTTTGTCAATTTTGTTTATCTTTTCAAAGAACCAGCTCCTGGTTTCATTGATATTTTTTAGTCTCCATTTCGTTTATTTCTGCTCTGATTTTTATTATTTCCTTCCTTCTACTGATTTAGGATATTTTTGTTCTTCTTTTCCAGATCCTTTAGGTGCACTGTTAGATTGCTTATTTTATATTTTTCTTGTTTGTTGAGTTTCACCTGTATTGCTATAAACTTCCCTTTTGGAACGAATTTTGCTGTATCCCACAGGTTTTTGCATGTTTTATTTTCATTTTCATTTGTCTCCACGTATTTTTTGATTTCTCCTTTGATTTCTTCATTGACTCAATCATTCATCAGTAGGATTTTGTTTAATCTCACCTATTTGTGACTTTTCTGGTTTTCTTCCTGTAGTTGATTTCTAGTTTCATACTGTTGTGGTTAGAAAAGATGCTTGGTATTATTTCAAGCTTCTTAAATTTACTGATATTTGTTCTGTGGCCCAGTATGTAATCAATCCTGGAGAATGCTCCATGTGGATGTGAAAAGAATGTGTAGTCTTCAGTTTTTGGATGGAATGTTCTGTTTATATCTACTAAGTCCATCTGGTTTAATGTGTGGTTTAAAGCCAGTGTTTCCTTATTGATCTTCTGTTTGGCTGATCTGTCCATTGGTGTAAGTGGAGTGTTAAAATCTCCTACTTTATTGTGTTACTGCCTATTTCTCCTTTTATGTCTGTTAATAATTGCTTTATATATTTAGGTGCTCCTATGTTGGGTGCATAGATATTTACAAGTGTTATATTTTCTTGTTGGATTGTTCCCTTTATCATTATGTAGTGTCCTTCCTTGTCTCTTGTTACAGTTTTTGTTTTAAAGTCTATTTTGTCTGATATAAGTATTGCTACCCCTGTTTTCTTTTCTTTGCCATTTTCATGGAATATCTTTTTCTATCCCTTCAGTTTCAGTTTGTGAATGTCTTTAGGTCTGAAGTGTGTCTCTGGTATGCGGCGTATATGTGGGTCTTACTTTTTTATCCAATTGTCCACCCTATGCCTTTTAATTGGAGCATTAGTCCACTGACACTTAAAATAGCTATTGATAGATATGTACTTACTGCCATTTTGTTACTTTTTTATGGGTGTTTTAGTGGTTCTTCTCTGTTCCTTTCTTCTTCTCTTACTCCCTTCCCTTGTGGTTCGATGACTTTCTTTAGTATTATGTTCGTTTCCCTTGTTTTAATTATGTGTGTATTTACTATAGTTTTCTGGTTTATGATTACCATGAGGTTCATACATAATAATCTATGTATATAGAAATCTATATTGAGTTGATGGTCTGTTTAGTTTGACGTCTTTATAAAAGCTCTTCTCTTTTATTCCTCTCTGCCCACGTTTTATGTTTTTGATCATATCTAACCTCTCATTTTGTGTGCATGTATCCATTATCCTCCTATCATTGAAACAGGGAATTTTAGCACTTTTTTTCTTAGATTGGCATCTGAGCTAACAACTGTTGCCAATCTTCTTTTTCTTTTCTTCCCAAAGCCCGCCAGTACACAGCTGTATATTCTAGTTGTGAGTGCCTCTGGTTGTGCTATGTAGGCCACTGCCTCAGCGTGGCCTGATGCATGCTGCCATGTCTGCACCCAGGATTTGAACCAGCGAAACCCTGGGCCACTGAAGTGGAGCACAAGAACTTAACCACTCGGCCGCGGGGCAGCCCCAGCACCTTTTCTTTAGACCTTCATATTCTCTTCATAGGTGGTATCTTCTAACTTTATTTTTGCCATTATCAGTTATTTTATTGCCTCTTTTTTTCTTTTGATAATTTTCTAATTCCTATTGGTGGTCTTCTCTTTCCCACTTAAATAAGTCTCTTTATCATTTCTCCTGAAGCTGGTTTCTTGATGATAAACTCCTTTAATATTGCTTGTCTGGGAAACTATCTCTCCTTCCATTCTGAATGATAACCTTGACAGGTAGAGTATTCTTGGCTGTAGAGTTTTTCCTTTCAGCACTTTAAATAGATATATCATGCCACTCCCTTCCATCCTGTAAGGTTTCTGCTGAAAAGTCAGCTGATAACCTTATGGGGTTTCCTTTGTATGCCACTTGTTGCCTTCTTGTGGCTTTTAGGATTCTCTTTCTCTTCAGCTTTGGACATTTTAATTCTAATATGTCTTGGTGTGGGCCTCTTTGGGTGTATATTGTTTGTGGCTCTCTGTGCTCTTGTACTTGGGTGTCTGTTTCCTTCCTTAAGTTAGGAAAGTTTTCAGCTATTATTTCTTCAAATAGATTCTCTGCCCCTTTGTCTCTCTCTTCTCCTTCTGGGACACCTATAATATGAATGTCATCAGTGTTAGTGCACTTCATGTTGTCCCAGAGTTCCCTTAAACTGTTATCATTCTTTATAATCTTTTTTCTTTTATCTGATTAGCATGGGTGATTTCCTCTAGTCTTTCATCCAGCTTACTGATCTGTTTTTCTGTATCATCTACTCTGCTATTAAATCCTCTAGTGATTTTTCATTTCCAGTATTGTATTCTTCTTTTCTGATTTGTTATTTTTTATATTTTACAATTCTTTGTTGATATTCTCACTGTATTCATCTATTCTTCTCCCAAGATTAGTGAGCATCCTTATGACTTTTTACTTGAACTCTTTGTTAGATAGATTGTTTATTTCTTTTCCATTTAGTTCTTTTTCTGGGGTTTTGTCCTGTTTCCTTGCTTGGAATATACTCCTTTGCCTCCTCACTTTGTCTCTTTCTCTGTGTATTAGGTGGGTCCACTACGTGTCTTGATCTTGTAGAGGTGGCCTTATGTAGGAGGCATCTTTGGAGACCCAGCAGTGTGCTTCCCTCTTGTCACCAGTTCCGAATGTTCCAGGAGTGACCGCTGTGTGGGCTATGTGTGTCCTCCTGTTGTGTCAGGATTGCTCTTGCCGTAGGTGCCCAGGGAGTCTAGGTTGTGCCCCTGGCTGACTGGTTGTAGTGCTCTGCTGCGTGTGGCGGATATGGACACTTAAGTCTGTTTATTGGCTTTGGGGAGCCTCAGTAGAGTTGAACAAAAGGTCTAATAGCACATTTCTGTTGCAGGTTTTCCGTTAAGCGGGTGGGTCCAGAACAGAGCTGATCATGAGGCTCAGGGGCTTACAATTGCTGCAGGACTTTGGCTTGCAAAAATGTTGTCAGCTCTCTCAGGATTGCAGCTGTGTGGGGCTGGCACCAGGCATGGGGGTATCCAGTTGTTCCAGGCTTTGGAAGGATGGGCCAATCCCCTATGTGGCTGTTTGAGAAGCACAGGCCTTCTGCCTCTGATAAGCCCCATGGCCCACAGGTCCACATCCACCCTCAACACAGTCCTGGCCCTGTGGACACTTCCCAACTCCCTGGAACAGACCCAGTCATTCCACTTTAGAGCCACCCACACACTCCACCAGTGCCCCACACTCTCCACCCACTTCTCATGCATGCCCTTCCCCACAGAGGCAGGGCCACTTGCCTGCCTGCAGAGGATGCATTTACAGAGTCTATGCAGGCTTAAAAGTTGCTTGAGGGCTTGCTGTGGGTGAGGCCAGTCTCTAGGGTGGGCTGTCTGCCCTGGCTGAGCTGGATTTATTCTACACTCTAGTGGGTGGGGCAGACTCTGAGCTAACAGGCCAGGGGAAGAACTCCAAGGGCATCTGCCAGCATCTGTGTCAGCACACCTGTACTAGGTCACGATAAAGGCTGCTGCCAATGTCTCAGTCCCTGAAGAGGTCTTACATCTCACTGAGATGCACCCAGAGCCTATCAGGTGAGTCTCTTTTTACCAAAGGACCTTGCACCTTTCTTTCTGGTAATTTTAGGTTGCTTTCCAAAACAGGGAAGTTTGTGTGTGGGCCTTTTGAGAGCTGGCTTTTTTCTGCTTTTGTCCAATAGCTTTCTAGGGATATTCCTCATTGTAGTTAATAGTCAGCAAAGCCAGGTATTATAACACTCATTTCAGTTGTACTGAGTCTGAAGGATGCTTATAGGGGCAGTGTTCCCCTGGTCAGGTACCCCACTCCTCTGGGGAAGACTGCACACCTTAGGGCTCCTCCCACCCAGTGTGAAGCTTTGCAGCTCACAAAGTTGGCTGTTTTCTCTCCAGACAGGAATTTCTGCCTCAGTCAGGAATGTCTCATGATGCGGGGCTTCCTTTTACCCAGTTTTCAGTTCTTTCTTAGGGGTAATTGCTTCAAACACAGTTGTAACTTCGTTGTGCTCATGGGAAGAGGTGAGTTCAGAGTCCACCTACAACACCATCTCGACCCCACTCTCCTCAGGAACACTCTTTCAATAAATGTGAGAGAGAGCCTGAATGAAGGACTAAAACTGCAAAGATTGAAGAGGCAACTGTCAAGATGATTCTCAAGAGGGAGAAGCAAGAGTTTTCCCCACCACCGTACTCTACTCGATGGATGTTATAGATATTGCACAGCTAGAGTGAGAAGTCTTAAATCTCTTCTAGACACAAAACCTTTCACACTTACCAGGAAGCAGAGTTCAGGAGGAGCATTCTTCCAATACATGTGAGACAGAGCCTGAGTGAAGGGCCTGAACTGCAATGTGGGAAAAGACACTTGCTGATGATCCTAAAGAGCTAGAGTTGAGAGCTTTTCTGCACAGTGCACTTTCTTTCAATTGATATTATAGATATTCTCTTCAAATTGTAGAGAAATGTTTAAAAGCCCTTTTAGGAAAATATCAATATGACTCTGAGCAAGAAGAGCTCAGCAAGAATTTTCCTTCATCACACGTGAGAGCCTGTGTGTAGCCTGAATGGCAATGTATTAAAAGTCACTTATCAAGAAGATCCAAAAGATCTACAAGCAGGACCTTTTCCTCACTGTATACCCTCTTTGAATGACGTTACAGATAACCTGTCCTGGCTGTAGTGAAGACTTTTCAATCTCCCCATGGAAGAAACCCCTTCACAATATGGGCAGCTGAGTTCAGCAGGAACATGTTTCATGCAATGGAAGAGAGAATCCGAGCGAAGGCTCAGGACTGCAGTGTGTGAGAAGGCACTTAGAAGGACGATCCTAACCAGCTACAAGCCAGAGATTTTCTGCACAGTGTACTTTCCTTGAATGGATGCTATAGATACTCTCTCACAGCTGTGATAAAATGTTAAAAAGCTCTCCTAGGAGAGGGTCACCTCCAGCTCCTGTCAAGGTGAGCTCAGCAATAGTTTTCCTTCATCACATGAGAGTGAGAGAATCTGTGTAGACTGAATGGCATGTATGAAAAGTCAATTATGAAGACGATACTAAAGAGCCACAAGCCAGAGATTTTTCTACACAGTGTAACCTCATTGAATGAAAGTTACAGATAATCTGTCCCAGCTGAAGTGAAAGCTTTTAAATCTCTCCTTCGAAGCAGCCCCTTCACAGCTATGGGCATCTGAGTTCAGCAGGAAGATGCTTTCATGACCTGGGAGAGAGCCTGAGGGAAGGCGGTGAACTGCAATGTGTGCAAGAGCCCTTACTAGGACCATGCTAAACAGCTACAGGCCAGAGATTTTCCGCACAGTGTACTTTCCTTGAATGGATTTTATAGATATTCTCTCCCAGCTGTAGTGAAAATTTAGGAGCTCTTCCAGGAAAATGTGACTACAAGCACCTGGCAAGCAGAGCTTAGCAATAGTTTCCCTTCATCACATGCGATCAGAGCCTGTGTGTAGACTGAACTGGAGCGTATTAAAAGTCACTTATCAAGAAGATACTAAAGAGGTAGAAGCAGGAGGTTTTCTGTGAACCCTCATTGAATATTTCTTACAGATAATCTGTCCCAGGTATAGTGAAAACTTATAAATCTCTTCCTGGAAGAAGTCCCTTCACAGCTATGGGCAACTGAGTTCAGTAATAAGGTGCTTTCATGACACAGGAGAGAGCCCGAGTGAAGGCGGTGAACTGCAAGCTGTGAAGAGGCACTTTCCAGGATGATCCTAAAGAGCTACAGGCCAGAGATTTTCTGCACAGTGTACTTTGCTTGAATGTGTGTTATAGATAATCTCTCCCAGCTGTAATAAAATCTTAAAGCTCTCCTGGGAAATGTCACATCCTGCTTCTGACAAGGTGGTTTCAGCAATAGTTTTCCTTCCTCACATGGGTATGAGAGCCTGTGACTAGACTGCTTGGCACTGAGTTAAAAGTCACTTATGAAGACAAAATGAAAGAGCCAAAAGTAGAACGTTTTCCAATGTGTGTGCTAGCACTGGGTGAATGTTACAGATGATCTGTCCCAGAGAAAGTGAAAGGTTTTCAGTCTCTCCTTGGAAGATGTCCCTTCACAGCTATGGGGAGCTGAGTACAGCAGGAACAGGCTTTCATGATGTCGTAGAGATCCTGAGTGAAGGCCAGGAACTGCAATACGTGAGGCACTTACCTAGATGATCTGAAACAGCCAGAAGCCAGAGCTTTGCTGCACAATGTACTTTGCTTGAACGTGTTATACTTATTTTCTCCCAGCTGTAGTGAAATGCTTAAGTGCTCTCCCGGGAAAATGTCACTTCCAGCTCCTTGCAAGCTGAGCTCAGCAATAGTTTTCCTTCATCACATGCGATCCGAGCCTGTGTGTAGACTGAATGGCTGTCTATTAAAAGTCACTTACAAAGATGATCTGGAAGAGCCACAACTTGAGAGGTCATGTTGGAGGTGTAGGGGGACTTTGAACTCTCCTCCTCCCACGAACAGAACCAAGATACAACTTGAACTGAAAAGTGGATAAAAAGAACCCCTGCTTCATGAGACTTTCCTGACTGAGCCAGAAGAGCCAGAATTTCCTGTCTGAGAGAAAAAAAGCCAACTTCCTGAGCTGCAGAGCTTCACAGCTAGCTAGGAGCAGTCCTAAGGTGTACAGCCTTCCCTGGAGGAGTGGGGGACCTGACGGGGATTGTTACCCCTAAAGCATCCTTTACATTTAGCATAACTGAAAATAGTGTCATAATATCTGATGTTGCTGGCTATTAACTACAACGGGGAATACCACTAGAAAAGTTACTGGACAGAAGAGGCAAAAAAAGCCTGCTTTTAAAGGGCCCACACACAAACTTCCCTGTTTTGGGAAGCAACCTAAATTCAGAAAGAAAGGTATAAAGTCCTTTGGTGAAAAGAGACTCACCTGATAGGCTCTGGGTGCATCTCTGTGAGACGTAAGACCTCTCCAGTGACGGGGACGTTGACAGTAGCCATTATTATGACCTAGTACAGGTGTGCTGACACAGATGTTCCAGATGCCAGTGGAGTTCTTCCCCTGGCCTGTTAGCCCAGAGTCTGCCCCACCCACTAGAGTGTAGAATAAATCCAGCTCAGCCAGGGCAGACAGCCCACCCTAGAGACTGGCCCCACCCAACCGCAAGCCCTAAAGGAACATTTTGGCCTGCATAGACTGTGTGCCTGGATCTTCTGCAGTCATGTGAGTTGGTCCACCTCTGCAGGGTAGGGTGGGCATGAGGAGTGGGTGAAGTGTGTGCGGCATTGGTTGAGTGTGTGTGGGCCTCTGCAGTGGGGAAACTGGATCTGCTCCAGGTGATCTGGATGTGTATATGTGCCAGCACTGTCTTGAAAGTGGGTGTGGACATGTGGGCTGTGGGGCTTATCAAGATAGAAGACCTGTACTTCTCAAACAGCCACATAGTGGATTGGCACCGCCTTCCAAGGCCTGAACAATTGGGTAGTCCTGTGCCTGGGGCCAGGCCCACTCAGCTGCAATCCTGACAGAGCTGACATCAGCGTTGCAAGCAAGAGGACTGCAGCAGTTTTAAACACCTGAGCCTCACAACTGGCCACACTGGGCATCTACCCACTTAACAGAAAACTGCAACAGGAGTGCGCTATTACATCTTGCATCCAACTGTGCTGGGGGCTCTTCAACCCTGGTAAACAGATTGAAGGGTCCATACCAGCCACATGCAGCTAAGCATTACAACCAGCTGGCCAGGGGGACAGGCTAGGCTCCCTGGGCACCTGCAGCAAAAGCAACTCTACCACCACAACAGAAATACACATGTAGCCTACAAGGTTCACACCTGGAACATTTGGAACTGGTGACAAGAGGGAAGCACACTGCTGGGCCTGAAAATGTGTCTCCTACATAAAGCCACTTCTCCAAGATCTTGAGACATAGCTGACCCACCTGATACTTAGCTATATATGCTAAGAAAGAGGCAAAATGAGGAAGCAAAGGAGTACATTCTGATCAAGGGAACAAGGCAAAACCCTAGAAAAAGTACTAAATGAAACAGAAATAAACAATCTACCTGACAAAGACTTTAAGCAAAAAGTCATAAGGATGCTCACTGATCTTGGGAGAAGAATGGATGAATACAGTGAGAATATCAACAAAGAATTGGAAAATATATGAAAAGAATGAATCAGAAATGAAGAATACAATACTGGAAGCAAAAAATTCAGTAGAGGAACTCAATAGTAGAGTAGGTGATACAGAAGAACGGATCAGCGAGCTGGACCAAAGAATAGAGGAAATCACCCAAGCTGAACAGATGACAGAAAAAAGAATAGAGGAAATCACCCAAGCTGAACAGATGACAGAAAAAAGAATAGAGGAAATCACCCAAGCTGAACAGATGACAGAAAAAAAGAATTAAAAAGAACAAGAACGGTCTAAGGGACCTCTGGGACAACATCAAGTGCACTAACATCCATATTATAGGTGTCCCAGAAGGAGAAGAGAGAGACAAAGGGACAGAGAATCTATTTGAAGAAACAATAGCTGAATACTTTCCTAACCTAAGGAAGGAAACAGACATCCATGTATGGGAAGCACAGAGATCACCAAACAAGATAAACCCAAACAGGCCCACACGAAGACACATAATTAAAATGTCCAAAGTTAAAGAGACAGAGAGAATCCTAAAAGCCACAAGAGAAAGGCAACAAATGACATACAAAGGAAACTCCATAAGGTTATCAGCTGACTTTTCAGCAGAAAGCTTACAAGATAGAAAGGAAGGGCATGATGTATTTTCTGCCCCCTCCCACTCACCATTTGATTGTTAATTTGCTCTTTTCATCCTGGCTATGTAATGCCTAATACCCCTTTGTGACTTGTAGCTCTAATATAGTATTGAATTCTCTCATTTTAAAACTTGCTTCTCCCATCTCCTTTTATACAGAACAGAAACTGCTGTCCTGAAAGCATGAACTAAAGGGATTAGAATTATTCTGGAGGTCAGGTAAAATCTTCCCTGAAGACATGACCAGACAACACAGCTCTCCAGAGGAGATCACAGGGGATGTGATGGAGAGGGAGCAGAGGTGTGGGTGAGAGAGCAGGGTTGTCAAGGACCCTCCTTTATTTTGGGCACACACAACCAAAAGGACAAATGTCATTCACTCCAATGTGGAACAGTTCAGTTCCATGATGGAGAGAAATGAATAAGAGCTCCAGGGCCTGCTATGTGAGCTTACATTCTAGTTGAGGGAGGGAGACCATGACAAAGCAAGGGATCAATACACAAATAAGGATTGATCAGATAGCCGCTGTGCTGAGCTGTGAAGGGACAGCAATTGGTGACATGGTAACTTTAGACCTCTCTGAGGTGCCCTAACTGAAATCTTCATAGCAAGAATAATCAGTCAGGCCAAGATCAGGAAAAATGTCCCAAGGTAGAGAAAGAACTGAATCAATGGCACTAAGTCAGGATAGGGACATTATGTGTGTATTAATCAGAGTTCTCTTGAGAAACAGAACCAGTAGGAAATATACATAGGAAGAGGATGTCAGAGAAAGAGACTATAAGAAATTGGCTCACATATGTGTGACCAAGACAGGAGAAGACAGCCGGACAGAGAGAAGGACTTCCCGCTTGCTCAGCCTTGTTGTTCTGTTCTGATCTTCAATTGATTGGATGAGGCCCACTCACATTAGGGAGGGCAATCTACTCTTCTCAATACCAGTTCAGATGTTAATCTCATCCCAAAATATCCTCATAGTCACACCCAGAATAATGTTCACCCAAATGGGGCACCCTGTGGCCCAATCAAGTTGACGCATAAAGTTAACTGTTGCAACATGTTCCACAAGAGTGAATGAAGCTTATAAGGAATGGGGAAGATGCTACCAAATGAGGTCAGTGAGGAAGAAAAGAAAGATTCCCACCCCAATAGGCCTTGGAAGTGAGCACAAGTTTATAAGTGCTTTGAAATTCCACGGAGAGTTTTACACTAACATTTTCCATCTTTTTATCCCTGCGGCACAGTTGATAATATCTTCAAATCTGGCTTCCAGTTCACTAATTCTTTTGTATGTGCTTAGCCCACTAGCTGAGTTTATAATTTCAGTGATGTGTCAATTCTACAAGTTTCATTTGGTTCTTTTCAATTGTACCTTTTTGGTAATCTTTCATCTTGATGTCAATACAGTCTTTTGAAAATGAGACAGTAAATATATAGATTTTGTCATTTTCAATTTTCAATCTTGAGGATCTGCTTTGTTTTTCCTTTTGTTGTTCTCATCTTTTATTAACATATTGACCGGCTTTGGATTGTTTCCTTAAATGTTTTTTCAATAGAAAAAACTTGTTTTAAAGTACATTCCTGTAGAATAAATTTTATATGTTTTCTGTTAGACATCTTCAAATTTGGTACACGTAAACTAACATTTTTAGTCCACAAAGGTAGTGTTAATTCTAACCTAAAACTAGAGTGAGTTTGTTATATGGGAAGTGGGAGACAGTTGGGTTTTATTTTGTTCCTTTTGGTGAATAAAAATGGTAAAGGAAGAATTCCTTATCCTCCTTCTCTGGATCGAGATTTTTCTGGCTCATCCACTGGGTTCCTGACTTCATGCAAGAAAGGTCTGATCCTTTCTCCACATTGGTCTATTTCCTGCCTTGTGGACACAGCCTGTAAAATGCCTGCCTCTCACCCACAGAATAGGAGAAAATATTTGTAAATCACATATATGATAAGGAATTAATATCCAGAATATATAGAGAACTACTAAAACCCAACAGCAACAACAAAAGGTTAAAAATTGGCAGAAAACTTAAATAGGCTTTTCTCCAAAGAAGATATACAAATGGCCAATAAGCACATGAAAAGATGTTCAACAGTTACTAATCCTTAAGGGAATATAAATCAAAATCACAATGAGTTACTACTTCCTTAGGATGACTACTGTGCAAAAAACAGAAAACAAGTGTTGGCAAGGTTGTGGAGAAATTGGAACCCTTGCGCACTGCTGGTGGGTATACGAAAAGGTGCAGCTACTGTGGAAAACAATGTAGTGGTTCCTCAAAAAGTTAAACATAGAACTCTCATATGATCCGGCAACCCCACTTCTGGAGATCCATCCCATCTCTCTCTCTATCTATCTATCTACATATAAAGAATTGAAAGCAGGGACTCGAATAGAGTTTTGTACACCAATGTTCACAGCCCCATTATTCACAATAGCCAAAAGATTGAAACAACCCGTGTTCATTGATGGATGAATGGATAAATAAAATACTGTATATACTGTGAAACAGAATAAAGGAAACCTCATTTGAAATGATATTGGGAGGCCAGAAGGGGCAGCCCTCATGTGCTACCACTTGATATCAATTACAAGAAGAATCATCAGTTACAGACCCCAACAGGAAAAGATGTCCATTGCATTCCCAACAAGAAATTGACTACCCCAGCAACTCAGCCAATGAGTTGAGAAATCATCACTGTGAACTCTTGCTTTCCACCAATGGACTTTTGTTCAAATCAAACCCTCCCAAATCACTCCTCTTTCTCTATAAAATAGCATTCCTCTCCTTTTTTGTGCTGGACTTGCCTATGGCTTTTGCTTGTCCTGAATTGTAATTCCTCTGCTATTCCTGAATAACCGCCTTTTTTATTTTCTTAAATCAACAGTACATAAAATGGAATATTATCCAGTCTTAAAAAGAAAGGAAATTCTGATACATGCTAAAACATGGATGAACCTTGAAGACATTATGTTAAGTGAAAGAAGCCAGACACAAAAGGACAAATACTGCTTGATTCCATTAATATGAGGTACCTAGAATAGTCAAATTCACAGAGACAGAAAGTAGAACAGTAGTTACCAGAGGCTGGGGGAGGAGGGAATGGAGAGTCAGTGTTTAATTGATACAGAGTTTCAGTTTGAGGGGTGAAAGTTCTAGAGATGGATGGTGGTGATGATTGCACAACAAGGTGAATGTATATAATGCCACTGAACTGTATACTTAAATATGGTGAATTTTATGTTATGTATATTTTACCACACACACAAAATGCCTGCCTCTCAGCTTCCATAGACCAGAATTGCTCCCAAGACCCAGAGTCAATTCTGAAATATATTTCTGGATTCACACTGTCTCCTAATTTCTGGCTTCTCTGGATTTTCTTTGCTTGTATCATCAGAGTAGTAAATTAATTTTTTTTCTGTATCATCACTTAGGAAAATACAATAGGAAATATCTCAGAAGAAATCTAGTCCCTCTTATTGCCAGAAACAAAAGTCCATTTGCATGAGTTTAAAAGGGTAGGTGAAATAGTTATACTGATGTTTTTAAACAATTGTGCCACCCGTTGAGGACAGTAGATGTACAAGAGTGGAAGCAGAGAGGTCAGAAGATGTCTTTGCAGTTTTTTAGGGAGATATGACAGTCCCTGGGACTAGCCTGGCAGTGTTGGCATTAGAGGGACGTGGTCATTTTGCAGATTTAGTAGGTGAGATATATTGAGTAGATGTGGTGGACGAGGGAGATAGAAGAACCATGGATACTATCTGTATTTTCATGGATTGTGGTACCATCTACTGAGATGAAAATTACCGGAGAGAAGTAAGTTGGGCATGGGAGGAATCTTGAGTTGTTTTTCTCAGATTACATTGGAAACACATATTTGACCTCCTTGGAGACGATGAAATGGTTAGTTGGATGGGTCTGCAGCTCCAAAGCTGGAGATGTGGATTTGGACATCATTAGCACATAGCTAATGCACACAGCCAACCGTCTGACTGGGTGAGGTGAGCTAGACCAAGTATGGAGACAGAGAAAGAAGGGGTCTAGGTCAGAGCCCTGAGTAACTCCAAAGCTTAGAGGAGCCAGAAAGTGCCACTAGTTTCTTTCCCAGATGCACTCCCAAGCACAAACACTGATCCTTCAGATCAGTTTTATAAGCACATGCATATCCTTAAAATTTTTTTGACTTTTGATTGCGTGGTTAACATTTGTGTACAGAACTTACTCTGCAGCTTATTTTTTTTGACTCAATAGTATGTCTTGTAGATCTTAACACACATATTCTTGTACCAATACAATAATAATCTTAGAATATTTTTTCATAACTTGTATTGCAGGACCCTCTTATTTTTGTTCACTCCAAGAATTCTTTGTTCTCCTTGCTCTTTCACTCTTCCATATGTAGTTTAGTATTAGCTGGTGAAGAGTCAGGAAAAGTGCTTTTTTTGGGAATTGCATTCAACTAACATTAATTTAGAAACAATTCACACTCACAATAACATTCTCTTCCTAGTTACCTAGGAATAGTACTCATTTTATTTTGTACTATTTTATACACTTTTTTGTTGTTTCGTAGTTTTTTCTCCCACAAATCTGACATGTTTCTCATTCAGCTTCTTCTTGGATCTTTTATATGATTGGTTCCTATTGATAGGGTTCAGGGCAGGCTGCTCCAAGATGTGCCACACCGGTATGTGGACTATTTCAAGCTGAATGTCCCTCTGTGCCAGGAAGAACCATTGCTGGTTGTCGTGTCCCATGTTGGAGGTAAAGTACCTAGTGGTTGGAAACTATTTAGGCCACATTTGAGTACCAAGGAAGGTTAGGAGGGGGAACTCTGAGGCATTTCTCATCTGAAGTCTATGTTTCTCCAAGGTCATAGGTATTGGAGTTCATCTCAAAGTGCTGAGATAACATCACCTTATTGGGCAGGTAATTTTTACAGAAGTTTGACAGGCAAAGGGTACAGAACTTCACAACAGGTTTACAGAGCAAGATGAAGAGCAACACTATAAGCCTAGTTCTCAGGATAGTTCTAAACCAGAGCCCAAACAGGAAGGCAGTCAGCTGAACAGATCAAAGGACAATGGGCTAAGTGAAATTAATGGTAGCCAATGTGCTTTCTCTCTAATCTTATGTAATTGGGTTTCTACGTCCCCAGAGGCATTTATCCAAGTGAACAGGAGGTGTTCACCACAGCACAGACATCTTCTTGCTTAGCAAGTAGATAATCAAGGGCTATATGATTATCCAAAACTACCTCAGCCAATGAGTTAAGCAACCTTTGCTGAGCTGAAATTGCTTTGGCTGTGGAATCAGCCAGTTCTGCTAGTGTCAAGGAGAGATTTCTGGTCATTTTTTCTCTGGCACTCACTCTGATCCATGGGAAGAAAGCTCTGCCCACGGAGGCAAACCCAGAGTCATGTAGACCTCCTGGAAGTTCTCATTTAAAGGAACTATGGAGATTCAATGGGAGAGACCAATGAGAGCCCTCTGATTCATTATGCAGAGAGAACAGGACAGTGAATATGGCCAGGGCACACTGTCCTTGTATTCTCCAGCTGCTGTCAAAGCAACAAGTTGTCCAAGCATAAAGGCCTTTACTGAAACCTCCACAGATAACATAAATCAGGGAGTGTAAATAAGGTCTCAGCACAAATGATATCATCTACAGACTCATTCACCAACATAGAGGAATTAGCATTGTATAACCAAGGCTCAGATAGTATGTTGTTAGATACTGAAAGGTTGCCTAAATACATGGGCATGTTAAGAAATATGCAAATGATTCAACTTACATTGATGGTCCCACAAAATTTTTCATACAAATATTCAAAACATCTTGTTTTCTCCTCCCAAGGATGGATTAAAGTAAAGCAAGGACAAGTTTAGGCGAGCATAGCATCCTGACTTGGCAAAATGGACCAGCAGAGCAATTTAGACAAACAGCAGCATCTGGAATCTCAGTGAAAATACTTATAGGGTGAACTAAGGGGTCATTACTGTCTTGAACAGACAGAGGTTTTTGATGGTAAACCCAAAAATCAGAGAAGTTTCCCTCTTTTGAAAGGAATTGGGAAACGTGAACAAGGGCATTGTCCTTCCAGGAAAGGGAAGGAGAAAATAAATAAGAAACAGCAGTGGGATGCGGGTATATACGAGTGGTCCGGTCATCTTGGGAAACCTGTCCGCCTCAGATGTCAGCTGCTTCTCTTCCTAGCCACTTTGATTCGGAGATCCCCAGGGTTTGTACAGGACCAGATGTCAGGTGGAGCCTTCTTCGGCTGTGAGATGTGCACCCAAGTCTCAAGTCCCTGAAGTTTGGCTGCCTTCTGGTGGTCAGGATGGCCTGGTATAGTCCCTTCTAAGAGTCTCAAGGGCAGTAAAATTGGGAACATCACTTTGGAGTGTTGTATCCAGACATTTAAGGAAACAGGAAGAATTTAGGATCCAATTTAGCTTACAGGTATAACAAAACCTTAAAGGCAATTAATAGGGCTAGAATTTAATATCTATGCAGGTGAAAACAGAATTTTTTCCTCCACAATTAGCTTGGCTTTTATTAAAGGTAATCAAAGTAAAACTAATTTGTTTGTATTAAACTCCGCCTGATTATTTATATAAATGAAACAAGGATAGTGATTGACCATATAAGCTCTTTTTAAAGATTGCTTTTCTGGAACCTTGTAAGCAAGGTACTATGCTGATTTTTCAAGCAGTTTCTTAAAGCCATCAGTCAGGTCTGAGTCTATGTACATTTTTCTTAAATATAACCTTCTAGTCAAAGCTTTGGCTTGCGCAATGCAACCAATGTTTCTAATTGTGTTTTGTTACAAGGAGAACAGATCTTCACTGAGCCTGTGCAAATACATATATCATCACAAAAAGAATACTTAAAAGTCCCTAAATTCTGGAGGGATCAGGTAGAGAAAAAAAATGTTTCAACCTTGTTGCAAAGATACACTTTACCAAAATGTTGTAAGTTATAGATTGCTTAAAGTAGAGGAGAAAAAGGGGTCGTTTACATCTGGAAAACAAAACGTCAAAGCAATCAGTCTTCCACTCGAGTTCCAGAAATTTCCACCCAGTTCAGAGTTATGATTTTAAAGTTGTCAAAATCTGTGTTCCAGGGTACTTGTCAGTCTTTTTTCAAGAATCTCTTTGAAAATGGAACATATTTGTAGAAGCATCAGCGTAAAACAATAACTGACTGTGACTGACAAAAGACTTACAAAAAGGCAATGGGCAAATACAATTGACAAGGAAATTTGGGTATTTTTTGATGTACATTTTAGATAGTAACTAGAACTGCAGTTAATAACGTTATAATAGGACATATCAGATTTTTAGGAATTATATACAATTTCTACAACACATTAGTAACGTTCACCCATACAATAAACCTAAAAAGATTTATTATTGCTTATTTGGCCATGTTTCTCATGTAATTTGATATATCAAATAAGCCTAATTAGTGTAATATGTCTCTTTTTATAAGGAGAGGGAATAAATCTTTTGAGATGTCCGAGGTGCCACTCAGAAAATCCCAAAATTATATCCAGGTTGAAAAAAACTTCATTTAGAATTTGAATATTTTGGGAAGCTTGCCAAAATAGCAAAAGGTTTGGACGCTTGACCAAATAGGATCACACATCAGTATAAAATAATATTTAAGTATCTATTTGACCAAAGTAACAGAACAGGTTTCAAAGGCAAATAAAAAAGTCACGTGGTGATAAGCAAAACTCAACTTCAACCCTAAGAAGATTGAGTTTTCCTAAGAAAGTAGAGACCTAATTTTAAAAAGCACAAGAAATCATTTTGATAAAACATAAAATCTCTGTTTTGTAGGCATATTACTTAAAGGCAAAGAAGCTTTCCAAATCTGTTATCACGAGTAGACCAATAGCCCAAGAAAACCTTGTCCTTTCCATAGAAAAGAAGGCCAAGTTTTAATTTTGCATCACCTTATTTTAGTATTAAAGCTCATTTTAATAAATTCATTTTAATCTTACCCAGCCTGACCACACATTAAAATTCTTTTCACAAGATTCTTTTCCATAAACCTTCTACAGCTTTCTTTTTACATTTAGATTTTGTCCTATGATTCCCTCTTTCCCATTCCAAAATAACCAGCTTCTTTTTAAGACAAAATTACTTTCTTTTTGCTCAATAAAATGCATTTCCAATCCTTATACCTTCTTTTACCGAAAACACATGCTACTTCCCTTGCATACAGGGGTGTTTCCCTTTTTATTTCTTGTAGCTTTAGTTATATATATTAGAATTCTTAACCCTTAGGGTCCCCAATTCCTGGTAAAAATTAAGAAATAAGAAATTGTGAACTATATTAGCATTTTGTGGCTTAGCAAACCTAAAATACCTTTTATAAATTTCTAGAAACATTGCCCTTTTTTCTGTGGAAAATTTCTCAGCATGGCATAGAACTTGTTCACTAATAGACTCAAATATCTTTAGTTTTCTGCCACAGGAAGCCAAAATGAGATAAACTTATCTTCAGTAATTAATGTTTTGGTATTTTGTTTAGTTTGGAAAATGATTTAAGGATTCGATGAGTAGCCATTATTTAGTTTAACTTAGTATAAACTTTGATCTCATTTACATTTATTTTAATTACTTGCTTTAGCAATCATGCTTGGAGTAGACATTAAACAGCCAACCATCATCTTGTTACTTTCTTGCTGACAAATTTTGTAGCAGACAGAGACAGCATGAGCCTACATGACTCGTGAACCCAGGCAGAGAGAAAAGTTGCACGTTTGCATTACACCCAACTAATGACTCTGAAGATATGCCTACTTTTTATTTACACCAACAACCTTCAGCCAGCTTTTATTTACTAAAGATTAATTCTAGATCACATAAACTTGAAAAGCATTTGAGTTAGTTTCTTTTATATTTCTGAGATTTAGGAATACTTAATTTATAAGTAGTTAATTTCAAGCCAATTAAATTGAGCTTTTTACAAGTCAATTCTAGTAACATCATTTGGAGGTAGAAAAATATCACATCTCTATAACATGCATACATAGACACATAGACAGACACAAAGAAAGATCTCATAGCTTTCATTTAAAGAACTTTAGACATGTCTCAAAAGAATAATCGGATCCAAGCTGTATTTCTGGCAGATGGACTAAGGTGAAGTTTAGCTGTTCAGAGACGGCTGAAGTCTCTTACTGAAGGTTTTTATTTGCATCATTTTAGAGCTACTTTTGGAGTCATTTTGTCTATCATCAAAAGTCTAGGGTAGTTGATATTTAAACTTTTCCTTCTAGTTTTTATTTGTTCCAGTTAACTTAGAAATAGCAATAAGGAGTTAAGCTTTTGAATCCTCAGAGGTCTGATTTTAAAGGGGCAGGTTTTTGCAGAGAGGAAGAGCGGAAGGTGGCATCTGGGGTGGAGCCTGAGACAAAGGAGTCTGGGAAGACAAGATGGTGCCTGAGACAGAGAAAGGGGGAAGGGAGCAGGAGGCTTAAGAAACCTTTTTGTTTTCCCTCAGCTTTTTAGTTGTATTGGTGAATTTAGACAAGATGTCTAGTAGTGAGGCAATTTTAGAGCTTTGTGGGTATCCAGTGAAAATACACTTACCATTTGTTTTGCTTCATTTTAGAGCCATGGTCTTCCAATATGATTTTAAGAAAAGCTAGTTTGGGGAGATTGAAAGTTCTCCATGATGGCCATTGCAATTCTGAACTGCTTTTGGTCAGTTCATCCCACTTAGTTAAAAGTGCACATATAGAGGCCCACAGTTCTTAAACATAACCCGGCTGGCATCCCTGAAGGAGGATTTCCCTCAGAACATTTAGATGACTGGGATCCCATTTCCGAAATGTCCTCTGAAAACCCAAGAAAGTCTCTGGAGTCCTAGCCCTGAGCCCTGAAGGAATCTAAAGACAAAAGAGTTGCTGTATTCCCAACCCTGATTCCAAAAGGAACCTGAAAACCAAAGAAACCTCCAGGAAGTCAGCCAGCTTTGAGCAGTCCCACGAGTCCTTCTAGGAGGTGAAGTATCAAACCTGACTGTGATCTGGAGGACCCCACCCTTGGGCCCACAACACTGATGTTCATGCCAAATCCTAGACATGAATGATGCCAGCAGCTCTGTTCATCACTGCTCCAAGCTGGAAACCACACAATGTCCTTCAAAGAGCAAATGGCTAAACATAGGGTTGGGGGTTAGTTGAACAGTGGGTGGAAGTGGAGAGAGGTGTTGGGAGACACATACCAGAGGAGGACTGGGCAGGACCGGGCAATGGATTGTGTGTGATTTGGGGAGATACAGGATGAGGACACACTTCTGGAGTTTGGAAAGAGTGAGGTCACCAGGTGAACAGGGATACAGTCCACTCAGCGGGGAAGCCTGGGGCACGGCCCAGATGACGCTGAACAAACTTTTAGTGTCAGATCATTCTTGGAATGTAATGTTCAGGCAACATCCAAGCCAGAAGATCAACCAGGCAGTTGTATGTCTGATTCTGGGTGGAGATAAATCTGGGGTGCATAAGCACTAAGGTGGTAATGAATGCCTTCAGAATGGATTGGATCACCCAGAGGTTATTTAAAACAATGAAAGCATAGAGATAAAAGATTACAGCCCTGAGTTGAGCATGGGAGCACTTCAATTATTAAAACCCAGGCAGATGAGGCTCTGCTGGCAAACATTCCTGCGGAGGAGCATCCAGAGAGGTAGAAAGAGAAGGAGAAGATTCTGGCATCAGGAGCAGAAACCAGAGTGTCCTCAGAAACAAGGAGGAGCCCATCCCCACTTCTTTGCCCCTGTCCGCCCCAGAGCCAGGCAGGTGCTGGTATCCCAGCCCCTCAGTCTCGCTGCTCCACCCTGACCTGGGGCCAACCAGGGTGGGTGGGACCCCAAGCCTCTAGGTCATTGGCCTCTTCCATATACCAGAGCCCCTGGAGATTCAGTGGGCTGTCCCAACCCTCCAAGACCTGGGGCTGGCAGTCCTGATCTCTGGGCCAGTGCAGTCCTGCTCTGCAGGAGACTCAGGCTGCTTTCCCAAGGGAAGGATATTCCTGTCACATGGCAGGGATGAGCCAAGGGGGCCTCATCCCTTTGCACCTGGACCCCATCTTACAAACTTTGAGTGCCCTCCACTCTGGAGAAACAAGATGACTGATGCTTCAGGCCCCACTGGCCTACTGATATCCACTGCTCTCATGGGAGGCATGAGCTCTCATTAGGTCCAGGGTTACCCAGCAGGCAGGGGAAAGACACACACAACACATACACTCACACACTCCCCAAGGGCCAGTTGGTCCTCCTGCTGGGGCCCAGCAGTGGTGGTAGTAAAAAAAATTTCAGGAGACCATCGCTGCCACTTCTTGGTCCCCTAAGCTGTCACCCCCAGCTGATTCAAGTTTGTTTGTTTGTTTGTTTGATGTTACCACAAATTGAGAGCTTGGAGCTTCCTAATCTGCCATTGCATTTTATTCTTTCTACTCCACTCCTTCTCCAGAGCACACAATCATAATTAAGAAAACAATATTATGCATATATTGCATTTGGCTTTCAAACTTGAACCAAGGTTAGTAAGAGAGGGAAATTGAGTTGTCTTTGTTAAGAGAATTTTATCTTTTTTTGGTACTATCACAATGTTCAAGTATAGTCTATAAAAACCTTAATATGTTCAAAATTGAGAAACATACATAAGTGGTTCCTCATTGCTGTCTCTGGTCCTATCCTCTCCCCCCACCTCCAGGCTGCAACTATTTACTGGGGGGCTTTGGGGAGAAAAGAAAAAGAAAAAAAAAGAAGATTGGCAACAGATGTTAGCTCAGGTGCCAATCTTAAAAAAAAATATTGATTTAGTTGGTACTTTACAGATTACAAATGCTGTTATATATGTAAACTGTGAAATGAAGAGTTGGTCTTCTCACCACATCCTCACATGGTCTTTCCTCTGTACACTATAGCTTATAAAAACTTTAATATGTTCAAAATTGAGGGACATAAATAAGTGGTTCCTCATCGCTCTCTCTCGTCCTATCCTCTTCCCCCACCTCCAGGCTGCACAGCCTCCACTCCAGCTCTTGTGACACTGGACTCACCTGCTGAAACACCTACCTCCCCACTGGTCTAGGAGCTTCTGCCCTCACTCATCTCTATTGCCTGTGTTCACACATATGTAAGGCCACTGCAGCTACTAACATGGTAAGTGAGGGAATTATTTCTCCACTGAGCCACTGGATGAGAAGAAAAACTTTCCCATCTCTTCTGTGAAGACACAGCCTCAATGGAGACTAGAGCAAGTGAGTGTGAATGCTGGGAAGATTATTTCCACACCCATCCCTCACCCTGCTGCACGCCTAACAGGGTGGTGAACATAATGGACACCAATATTTCCCAGGGTGTTTAGAGGATCCAGGCCCGAAGGAGAAACCCGACCACTTGGCAAAAGAGGGATCAATCCAGGAATGAGAGCAAGTCCCTTCTCACCTGTTGTGTCATTGTCAGGAGCTCAGCTGCCACCCGTCCTCCTCTGTGTCTCATCCAGGAACAGTTTGAAAACTAAGCAGATAAAGCTGATGAAAAAGAAGGAAGTCATGAGAATCCAGTCTTTAAAACAAAAGAGAGACCACATAGGTAGGGAGTATCGCTGGATACACCAGGCACGAACCCCTGAACATTCACCTGGGAGTGGCCCCCACCCAGCCCAACCCACAGGAATGCCCTGTGAGTGAAGACCAGCAGGGAGACCCTCTCCCCTCCCAGGGTCAAAAGTAAGAAGGCTTTGGTGACTTCGCACATAGGAAGATAGCAATATCCCCATTTTACAGATAACAAAATGAGCATCGGGGGTGTTATGGGCTGGACTGTGTCCCCCTAACTCACATGTTGAAGTGCCAAGCCCCACTGTGTCTGTATTTAGAGACAGAGTCTTTAAAGAGCTAATGAACATTAAATGAGGTCCTCTGGGTGGGGCCCTAACCATAAGACTGGTGTCCTTGTAAGAAGAGGAAGACACACAGAGGAAAGACCATGTGAGGACGTGGTGAGAAGGCAGCTGTCTGCAAGCCAAGGAGAGAGGTCTCTGGAGAAACCAACCCTGCTGACATCTTGATCAACTTTCAGCCTCCAGAATTGCGAGAAAATACATTTCTGTTATTTAAGCCCAGTTTGTAGTATTTGGTTAAGGCAGCCCTTGCCAAATAATAATAGTTTTAGACTTTAATTAGACCTCCTGTTCATAGTTGTTATTTAATTTTTAATTCCTAGGATTAAAACCATATCCTAGGAAACCCTCACAATTGTCACATGGGGATTCTTGTCTCCACAGCAGCACACCACTCTGGAATTTATGGGTTAATAATTCTTGGTTAGGTGCACCCGATTGCTTCTCCAACACCACCCCAGCCCTTTAGAGCCCCCACCCTCCCTGCTGTGCCCTGCCACCACTCTCTGGATGCACCTGCCTTCAGTCCCCTTGGCTCCTCCACATGTGGGATTCAGATAACATCAGAAATTCAGCCCTAGCTCTGCTTAACATGGCCTCGGACATGTGGCCAGGCTCCTGTGGTATCTCTTTTTTTTTTTTTTTTTTTAGGAAGATTAGCCCTGAGCTAACATCTGCTGCCAATCCTCCTCTTTTTGCTGAGGAAGACTGGCCCTGAGCTAACATCCATGACCACCTTCATCTAGTTAATATGTGGGACACCTCCCACAGCATGGCTTGCCAAGCAGTGCCCTGTCCGCACCCGGGATCCAAACCAGCAAACCCTGGGCTGTCAAAGCAGAATGTGCGAACTTAACCTCTGTGCCACCGGGCCGGCCCCTGTAGTATCTTTTTAGTGGTGAGTGGAACGATCTAAGGACTCATGTCAGTGACTCTCATTACACAAGTCAGGCACTAACCCCTCTCACCCAGGGAAGAAGGAGGAGTGCACACATCACAAGTCTAGTCGTGTCCCACAGTCCCCACAGGGTGGACAGGCGGAGCAAACAGAGAGTGCAGGAGTTTAATTTGGGGGAATTGAGTTGACTCCTGCAGATATCTTAGTGAAATGCTAGCTAGAGTTCCGTCTTAGTCATTAGCATTGGCAGAAACATTCTTCACCTCACAATTTACGTATATACATATATATTTGTAAACTGTAAAGTACCACCTAAATCAATATTTTTTTTAAAAGATTGGCACTGGAGCTAACATCTGTTGCCAATCTTCTTCTTCTCCCCAAAGCCCCCCAGTATGTAGTTGTATGTTCTAGTGGTGGGTGCCTTTGCTTGTGCTATGTGGGACGCCACCTCAGCATGGCTTGATGAGCAGTGCCATCTCCGTGTCCAGGATCCAAACCGGTGAAATCCTGGGTCACTGAAGTGGAGCACACAAACTTAACCACCTGGCCACGGGGCTGGCCCTAAATCAATATTAATCATTAACTACTGCAAGGTCAAATACTGATAATGTGTCAGGAACAAGGATGGCTTAAAACACTTTGACCCTGGAGGTCCCAAAAAGAGAAAACATTTCTCGTAGCTTTAATTGAAACCCTGCGATGGGGATTTACATGTATTTGCTTCTTTAACCTCTACCATAACCCTGCTAGTTATAGACAAGTTATTCATTTTATAAGTGACATGAGCTAGGTTCAGAAAGCTTGATTAAAATGACAAAATCATGAGGCTAGAAAATGACAGAGCCAGAACTTAAACTTAGCTCTGCCTGTCTCTGAATCTCAAATTCCTAAACCCGGTGGTCTTGAGGGGTGGCCCCCAGACTCTAGCTTTACCTGGAAATGTCACCTCTCAGATCAGTGATCAGAGACACCTCTTCTTATCACAGTGCTTCCCAGTGCAGCCTATTTACACAGTCTTCCATGCCCAGGTTCTCCCACCGCAGGGGTCCTCAAGGGTGCTCAACCAACTTCCCCAAATCAGCCGCAACTTTCCTCTGCTTTACATGTCAGTTTCACCACGCAAAAAAGTCTCAGGCCCCTCTGACCTTTCAGCATGGCTGATGACCAAGCCTCAAGCCCACAGGATAATACTATCTCCCCATCCCACAGCTGCATCTGTCATAGCCCCCACTGGGTTTTATAACTGACATTTATCACTTGACCCAGGTGGCTGGGACAGCTGGCCTCCTTTGGACAAAGCAGGCAAGCTGCAGGGTGCTCCTCTCCTACTGCCCCGCATGTATGCACTCACGGAGAGGGCCAGGGGAGGGCCAGTATCAGCTCACAGACACAGATTTCTCACAAGGTTAGTGCCTTAGGGAATAGGAGAGCATGGCTTTCCTGACTCCAGAGTTGAGGGCAGTACCTGCTGATGGAAGGGCATGCCTGATGAGTTCCCTGTCTGTTCCCTAGGGTGTCTGCCTTGTGTGGTCACACTCCTTTGGCAAGCTGTTCTCGGCCTTGTGACTTGACGAAGTCTTTCCCTCTCTGGGTGTCAAAAGATTCATTTGTGATGAGAGGCAGTGTCTGTCAGAAGAACAAATGAGGCCTGGAATGAACCATCAGGCAGAGGGACAGCTTGACTGACTCTGCGGTCTGTTGCAGGCAAAGAGGGTGAGAAAACCACCACTGCCAAACAATGCAAATGGGCCCTTGGAAAAGTAGAAGGGGATGTGAGGCACAGCTGAGGGAAATGGGGACCACTGCCTTCACTGGCAAATGATCACTGGAAGAGTGTGCCCCACACCATCAGAGCCCTGCTGACCCGATACTCAGCCATCGTGAGGGTCACTGCGAGGCCACAGGCACCAGTCACAAGGCGTGTGTAGTTGGAGTGATGGGCTTAAATAAAGGCAAGAGGGCTCCTAAAGGGGTGAGAGTCAGCAGGAACTTTGGGAAAGGTCAGGGACTTGGGGATGGTGTGAGTGGTCCATGACACTCTCCTCAGATTCCCAAGATGCCAGGTGTCTGGATTACAGCCACCTCCACACCCCACCAAAGCAGCCACTGCCACCCCCCCCACCCTTTCTCTCACCACTGCCAATAATATCTCAGCATAGGCCCAATAGAGCGGTGAAAGCTGGGTCCCCAGGTCACATCTGTGGCCTCTGAACCAGACCTGGTTTCATGGGGAAGGGGGGCATGAGGCAGGATGAAATCCACTGAGGCATGGGTGGTGAGGATCCCTGAGTCCCATTCCAGTGTATGGTCATGGCAACTGACAATCTCTGGACCACAAGACAGTCCTTCCAAGACCAGGCCAGAGGCAGCCCGTTCCCTGGTCCCAAAACCTGGGGTACCCAGCTCCTCCCAGGGCAACACAGGAAATGATGGAAGGTCTGTCTCACCACTCACATCCTTCTCCCCACCACTGCCGAGACAATCAACCTCCCTCAGGAGGAAGGACATGGTCGGCAAGGACCCGGATGAAGCTGGTGCTACCTCCCATGTCAGGCACATGACATGCACAGGAGCTTCCTCCCAAAACAGGGGCAATGACACCTTCCAGAAAACCTTCAGGACTCAGGGCCCTTTCCTCTGTCCTTGCCCCACTGACAGAGTCTTGGCCCAAATGAGTGGGACAGTCAGCCTCCTTTGGGTATATCAGGCAAGCCCTAGGGTGGTCTCCCTCCGCCCCTCCTCGGTAGACTCAGGGAGTGGGCCAGGAGAGGGCTTCTCTCAGCCCTTCTTGTCAGGTATCTCCCAAGGGGAGCACCCTAGGCAGCAGCAATGCAGGCTTTCCTCAGTCCAGAGTGGAGGGTGGGAACCGCTGATAGGAGAGCATGCCTGTGAGTTTCCCCTTCGTTCCCTGGGTGGCATGCCTGTGCTGCCACACTCCTTTGGCAAGCCTTTCTCAGCCTTCTGACTTGACACAGCCTTTCCAACTCCTGGGGAAGAAAGGTTCATTCGTGATGAGAGGCTGTGTTTTTTCCAGCAATAAGTGAGGATGGGGATGAACCAGCTGGCACAGGGAGAGTCTTGCTGCCCTTCTGGGTCAGATGTGAGCAAACAGGGCTGGAAAATCTCTTCCAAGGAGGCAGCAGTGACCTGAGCGGAACGGGGGAAGGGGATGTGAAACACAGCTGAAGGAAAGCAGGCAAGCCAGAGTGCGCCTCCCCCTGTGCCCTGTGGCTGTGCACTCAGGGAAAGAGCCAGGAGAAGGTGTCTCTCCGCCCTTATTCTAGGATTTCTGGCAAGGGTAGTGCCCCAGGCAGCAGGACATCAGGCTTGTCTGACTCCTGGAGCTGAGGGTGAGTCCTGCTGAGGGAAGAGCTTGCATGGAGGGCTCCTGGTTTGCTCCCTAGGTGGCCTGTCTGCCTTGCCACACTACTGAGCAAGGCATTCTGGGACTTCTGAATAGACAGGGCCTTTCCTCCTCCTGGAGTCAAAGGGTTCATTTGTGATGTGGGGCTGTGATTTTTCTACCAGTCACTGAGGCCTGGAATGAGCCAGCTGGCAGAGAGACAGCCTGGGTGTCCTCCCCTAGTCGTTGTTGGAAAACAGGGTCAGAAGGCCTCCCCCGTGAGAAGGCCAGCAGCCACCTGAGCCGAAGGTCAGAAGGGGAGGTGAGAAACAGGAGAAGGAAAGGTGGACCCTAGTTCACCTTTGAACATTTCTACCCCAGGAGGAGGGAAGACTGTGCCTAGTCTGTCAGAAGGCCTGGAGCTCCTTGCAAAGAAGAGCGGCACAGCAGACTGGCCACCTACGTAACGGATGGGGCATCCCCCCAGGTAAGTGCTTGCACTGGGAGGACCCACCCACATGCCACTCTGGGGCAGAGGGAGAGGAGAACCCTATAACTTGCCGACTTTCCCAAAGAGGGCCAGCCAACGCAGCCCCTCGAGCCAAGACGGTGTCCATGGGACTGCTAGGAAGGAAAGAGCCCTGGGTCCAGAAAGTTTTCGGTGAAGGGTCATCAGCTCTATCAGAGGTAGAAGCTGCTGGAATTCTGGTGTGCCCGACCTGGGAGCTGCTGCCCGCCGCACCCGGGTCCTTAGTGCCCTGCCTGGGCTCCCCAGGGAGGATGCCAGACTTAGTCTTGGCCTTGGCCTGAGGGATGCCTGCGGTGATGGGGGCGTTCCACAGTTGCCTGGGCTTCCCTGGGAGAGTCAGAGATCCCTGGGTGGTGGCCTTATGGAACGGGCCACCTCTGGCCAAGTCTAGGGGAGGGAGCCGCCTCAGGGTCGAGATGGGTGGTGGCCAGCATCATCCTCACCAGGAGCAGCCCTCGGGGATCTTTCGCAGGGATTGTGTCACGCCCCGCCTTCCCCGTCGGATGCTATCCTCCTGCACCCAGATCCAGGTTGGAGGCCACGGATGACGCCTGGAAACTGCCTTTCAGCACCCTGTCTGGCCTTCCCTGCGCCTTGTAGGGCAGCGGTGGGAGAAAAACCTGTAGGGACGGCTGGACGTTGGCTTCGTGGGCTGCCACGTGGGCATCCAGAATCTTGGGGACCTGAGGAGAGGAGGGCAGGTGCACCCATGGCCTCTCTACCTCCCCGACCTGACCTAGGGTTCTGACTGACTCTCACGACTGTGGGAGCCCTGCTCCCTGGTCTGAGGACCATTCCTCCCACTGTGCATGCACGGGTGGGAGGGAGGGGTGGGGGGAGGAATCCGGCCTCTGGCCTCACTGGGAGCCCCGCACTGGGTGGGGGGGATCTGGCGGGGTGGGGGCGCCCTCTGGCGGAGGCCCCGTGCAGCTGCCAGGGAGCTGGGGTTCCCACTTCCTTCAGGGCTTCTCATGACCCTTTCCCCTCTCTGCTCAGGTAGCTGCTTTCCTCCTTGGAAGAGGTTTTCTGGCCCTGTTTGCTCCCAACTGACCCAGAAGGGCAGCAAGACTCCCTGTGCCAGCTGGTTCATCCCCATCCTCACTTATTGCTGGAAAAAACACAGCCTCTCATCACAAATGAACCTTTCTTCCCCAGGAGTTGGGAAAGCTGTGTCAAGTCAGAAGGCTGAGAAAGGCTTGCCAAAGGAGTGTGGCAGCACAGGCATGCCACCCAGGGAACGAAGGGGAAACCCACAGGCATGCTCTCCTATCAGCGGTTCCCATCCTCCACTCTGGACTGAGGAAAGCCCGCATTCCTTCCGCCTAGGGTGCTCCCCTTGGGAGATACCTGACAAGAAGGGCTGAGAGAAGCCCTCTCCTGGCCCACTCCCTGAGTCCACCAAGGAGGGGCGGAGGGAGACCACCCTAGGGCTTGCCTGATATACCCAAAGGAGGCTGACTGTCCCACTCATTTGGGCCAAGACTCTGTCAGTGGGGCAAGGACAGAGAAAAGGGCCCTGAGTCCTGAAGGTTTTCTGGGAGGTGTCACTGGCCCTGCTGGGAGAGGGAGCCCCGGGGTTGTCATGTGCCCAACATGGGAGGTAGTGCCTGCTTCATCTGGGTCCTTGCTAGCCATGCCCTGCGTCCCAAGGGAGGTTGATTGTCTCGGCAGTGGTGGGGAGAGGGATCTTCGTACCTCACAGAGACCTCCCCTAATCTAAGAGATGCCCTCTGAACTCAGAGAGACCTCTCCTGACCTCACAGAGCCCTCGCCTGACCTCAGAGACACCCCATCTGACCTCACCTGGATCTCCCCTGACCTCACAAAGAAACCCTCTCACCTCACAGAGACCTACCAAGACCTCACAGAGACCCCTTTCTGTCCTCAAAGGGCCCTCCTATGACCTCAAAGAGACCTACTCTGATGCCACATCCTCCGCTGAACTCATAGAGACCCCCTCTGACCTCACAGAGACATCCCCCTGACCTCACAGAGATGTCCAACATCACAGACACCCCATCTGATCTCATAGAGATGTCAAGTGACCTCAGAGACCACCTCTGACTACAGTGACCCCTTCTCTGACCTCAAAGAGAACCCTGGTGATGACACAGAAACATCCCCTGACATCATAGATTCCTCCCCTGAACTCAAAGACCTCCCTGACCCCAGAGACATCCCTGATCTCATAGAGACCTCCTGTGACCACACAGAGAACTCCTCTGAAATCACAAAGACTTCCTCTGACATCAAAGAGACGTTAGCTGACCTCAGAGACCTACTGTGACCTCACAGGGACCTCCCCTGACTTCACAGAGACCCCATTTGGCCTCACAGAGACCTCCTCTGTTCTCAAAGAGATGCCATCTGACCTCACAAACTCATCCTCTGGTTTCATAAAGACACACCCTGACCTCAAAGAGACCCCACAGAGACTTCCTCTGACATCACAGGGACCACCTTTGACATCACAAAGTCCTTCCTGACCTCACAGTGACCCCCTCTAACCAAACAGAGACCCCCCTGACCTCACAGAGACCTCCTTGATCTCACAGAGGTCTGCTCTGACCACACAGAGACCTCCCCTGACCTCACAGAGAGCCCTCTGACTTCACTGAGGCCTCCTCTGACCTTGCAGATAGCCCCTCTGACCATACACATACCTCCCTTGCCCTGATGATGACCCGCTCTGACACACGGAGACATCCCCTGATCTCACAGAGACCTCCATGACCTTGCTGAGACCCCATCTCACATCAAGAGACCTCCCTAACCTCACAGAGACCAACTGTGCCCTCACAAAGACCTCCCGTGACCTCACTGAGAAACCCTTTGACCTCACAGAGACCTCCCCACACCTCATAGAGACTCCCTCAGATGACACAGAGACCTCACATCACCTCACAGTGATGTCTTCTGGGCTAGCAGAGACCTCCTGCGAACTCAGATAGACCACTTTGACCTCAGAGAGAACTCCCCTGACCTAAAAGAGAACTCCCTGACCTAAAAGACCTCCCCTGACTGCACAGATACCTCCCCTGAGCTCACAGAGACCTCCCTGACCTCAGAGACCTCAGTGGCATCAGAGACCTCCACTGAACTCAGAGACATCAAGTGAGCACAAAGAGACCTCTCTGATCTCAAAGACACCTCCCTGACATCAAAGAGACCTGTGTGAGGTCACAGAGACATCCAGTGATGTCACAGAGACCACTCTGACCTCACAGAGACCTCATGTGACCTCACAGAGACCTCCAGTGACCTCAAAGAGACCATCTTTATCCTCAAAGAGACCTCTCCAACCTCACAGAGACATTCTCTGAACACACAGAGACCTCCCTGCCCTCTGAGACATTCTCTGATCTCACAGAAACCTCCCCTGACCTGGAATAGACCTCCCCTGTCTCACAGAGACCTTGCCTGACATCACAGATACCTCCCTGTCTTTGAGGACCGCTCCTGACCTCAGAAAGACACCGTCTGATCTCACAGAGACCTTCCCTGACCTATAGAGACCCACTTTTATCTCATAGAGACCTCCCCTGATGTCACATAGACCTCCCCTGAACTCACAGAGGCCTGCCTGAACTCACAGAGATCTCCTTGATCTCAGAGACCTCCCATGACCTCACAGATACCCACTCTGACCTCACAGAGAGCTGATCTTGCCACACAGAACTTGGTCTGACTTCACAGAGACCTCCCCTGACATCACAACATGCTCTCTGACCTCACTGTGACAAGATCTAATCTCACAGAGACCTCTGATCTCACAGAGACCTCCTTGAAATCACAGAGGTCTCTCCTGACCTCACAGAGACCTCTCTGCCATCTGAGAAACACCCAGATCTCACAGAAATCTCCCCAGACATCAGATAGGCCTCCCTTCTCTCACAGAGACCTCGCCTACCATCAGAGACACATCTCTGTCCTCACAGACCTACCCTGACCTGAGAGACAGCCCCTCTGACCTCACAGAGATATCCCTTACTTCACAGAGACATCCTTGACTTCACAGAGACCTCTCCTACCTCACAGAGACTTTACTTGACTTCATAGACACACCATCTGGCCACAAAGAGACCTCCCCCTAACTCACAGAAAGCCCCTCTGACCTCATTGAGACCTCCCCTGGCCTCACAGATACACACTCTGATGTCACAGAGACCTCCCCTGCCCTCACAAAGACAACTTCTGAAACACAGAGACCTCCCAAGACCTCACCGAGAACTCCCATGACCCCACAGAAACCACCTCTGACCCCACAGAGTACTCCCTGACCTCACAGAAGCCACAGCTGACATCAAGAGACCTCTCTGACCTCAGAGAGACAACCCTGACCTCAGAGAGACATCCGCTTACATCACAGAGACCTACCCTGATCTCACAGAAACCTCCCCTTATATCATAGATATCTCCTCTGACCTCACAGAGAATTCCTCTGACAACACACAGACCTCTGCTGACCTCGGAGACCTCACATCCCCTCGCAGAAGCCTCCTTTGAACTCAGAGAACTCCCTTGATTTCAGAGATCTCCCTGACCTGACAGAGACCTCCCATGAAGACACAGAGAACTGTGGGGGACTGGAATTGGCCATCCCAAGATACGTCTCTTTAGCATGAGGATTATTTTGGGCTGGTTAATTTTAAAAACTGCAGACATGGGGGCTGGCCCGATGGCCAAGTGGTGAGTTTGCGCGCTCCTCTTCAGTGGCCCAGGGTTTTGCTAGTTTGAGTCCTGGGTGTGAACATGGCACCGCTCATCAAGCCATGCTGAGGCAGCATCCCACATGCCACAACTGGAAGGACCAACAACTAAGAATACACAGCTGTGTAGAGGGGCGCTTTGGGGAGAAAAAGGAAAAATTAAAAAAAATTTAAAAATCTTTCAAAAAACTGCAGACATGAGAGAAACTCTGAAAAGTAGAATTTACTTACCCTCTGTTAAGAGATATTTACATTTGTAAAGGAAATCTCCATCTGTAAAGATATCTCCCTTTCTGTACCAGGAAGAAGGGGGATGACCTTATCTCTAGAAACTCTTATCAATGCAGAAGGCAAGGACTTATATCTGTATATAACCTTACTCTTGTGTACTGTGCTTTTCTGATAATCTCCCATAACTGACTCCCTCCACCCCCAACATCCTCCTTTCTCTTTAGCTGAAGATGGTATTTAAGGTGATGGCTTCAGCCATTTTGGGGAGTTACTCAGTTTTTCTAGGTCTCTCCCATGTATACATGTTATAAAGCTTTAATTTTCTCCTGCTATTCTGTCTCATGTGAATTTAATTCATTGTACAGCCAGAAGGACCCAGAGTGGATGGAGGAAATGTCTTCCTCCCCTGCAGAACTCTGACCTCACAGAGATGACCCTGAACTCAGAGACCTGCATGGCCACCCAGAGACCTCCCCTGACATGAAAGACCACCCATGATCAAACAGAGACAACATCTGTCCTCACAGAGACTCCCTCTGACCTCACAGAGGCCTCCCCTGACCTAACAGAGAACTTCCCTGGCCACATGGCTCTCCCATGTGATCAGAGGCAACCCCTCTGACCTCACAGAGACCAAATCTGACCTCATAGAGACCTGCCCTGACCTCACAGAGACACCCACTTACCTCACAGAGACCCACCCCTGAACTCAGGGGGAGTGCCCCTGACCTCACAGATACCTCCCCTGACCTCACATATACCCCCTCTGACCTCACAGAGTCCTCCCTTGAATTCACAGTGACCCTGTCAGAACTGACAGGGACCTGCCCTTATCACTGACTAGTTGTCCTGAGGAACTCAAGAGTGGGTTTACAAGAATTTAACTTTTTCCAAATTTTTTCCTTTTGTTATGTTAAGAAGATGCCATCACCAACCTCCTGGTGCCAGACCAGACCTTCCCACAAGAGCTACATGTATGACCTTTGCCTTATTTTTAATGCTAAGTTCTCTCCAGGAGGAGCGTAGGCCTTGTTACCATCACCTGCAGTGTGTGTGGAAGCATGCTTTCTATCTGAGTCTGTGCAAGAGGATACTCACCTCTCCCTTTTGAATATTCATTCCCCATCTGAAATAAATGTCCCTCCTTCCCTTTGTCTGGGGACACCATGACTCTGGAAATGATTCCTCATGGTCTCCTATTTGCTGCAAATATAGCTTACTTTGTGAGACAACTACTTCTGGTAGAGAGTCTGATGTAACTCACCAGGATGGAACGCGTTTTGCTTTCAGTAACAAATTGGCACCCAATATCGGGTTTGCCTCTTTGTGGTGCTCATGTTGCCAGCTTGATGTCTCCGCCCCCTCGGGAGACCCAGCAGCAGCTGCACTGAGCGCGTTGCTCTGTGGATCTTTCAATGGAGGTGAGTGGCGCCAACCGCACAGCATGGCTATAAGATTTATTTCTTTAAGTTGCCTCATAAAGTCTTCCTGTTAATGTCTGGCTTCAGGGTTTGAGTCCCATCTGGGGGTAGCCTGGCTCAGGGGAGTGAGAGTCCCCTCTGAATGGAAGGATTGCATGACCCAGCTACTCAGGATGGGACGATGCTTGGCTCTGGTGAAACAGGAGCAATCCCTGTTGACTAGTCTAGGGTTCCGGATCCCTCTGGAGAATGAATCTCCTCTGGAATGATGAGGTGGGGCTTTTAGGCTCCCCCCCGAAGTCACTGAGTCTGTCTTTGTGTTATGTCTGTGATCGGAGAGGGGTCCCCTTAGATGCGGTCAAGCCCCCTCTGGAGTTGGTGAGTCTGTTTTTTTGTCATTGGTTTTTGTTGAGGATGCTCGACATCAATCTTGTTTGTCCACAGTCTGGCTTTTCTGGACTCCTAGGTCTCTTTCCTTGCCCTCCCTATCACTGACCCCTGGGTGAAACCCAGTGTTCACCCAGTATTATTTTCCCTTTTCCGGCACTTGGTTCTGGCATGTCCGGCAGGTAGTTTCTGCGAATCAGGCACCTGGTTCTGGCGTATCCAACAGGTGGTTCTGGCGTGTCTGGCAGGTGGTTCCAGCATGCCTTGCAGGTGGTCCAGTCGTGTCTGGACCCTGGTTTTGGCGTGTGCGACACATGTTTCTGGAGTATCCGTCCGGTGATTCCAGTGCATCCAGCAGGTGGTTCTCGCAAATCTGGCAGGTGGTTCTGGCGTGTCCAGCAGTTGGTTCTGGCGTGTCGGGCACCTGGTTCCAGTGTGTCTGGCAGGTGGTTCCGGACCATCTGGCAGCAGGTTGTACTGTGTCCCCTACCTGATTCCCACGTGTGTGGGGGGTGGTTCCGGTGTGTCTTAATGGTGGTTCCAGTGTGTCCGGTGGGTGATTCCAGCATGAGTCCTGGGTGGTTCTGGTGTATAAGGAGCTTGGTTCTGTCATATCCAGCAGGGAATCTTGGCTTGTCCGGCAGGTGGTTCCAGAGAGTCAAGCAGTTGGTTCCAGACTGTCGGGCAGGTGGTTCAGGTGTGTCCAGCAGGTAGTTCAGGCCTGTCTGGAAGGTGGTTCCGGCGTGTCTGACACCTGGTTCTGGCATATCTGACAGGTGGTTCCGCCGTACCCGGCGTGTGGTTCCGAAGTGTCTGTCAAGTGGTTCAGGCATATCCGGCAGGTGGTTCAATCTTGCCTGACACGTGGTTCAGTTTTGTCTGGCAGGTTGTTCTGGCATATCCGGTGGGTGCTACTGGCTTATCATTCAGATGGTTCCGGCGTGTCAGGCAGGGGGTTCCTGTGTGTCTGGCATGAGCTTCTGGGATGTCTGGAAGGTGGTTCTGACCTGTGCATTGGGTGCTTCCGGTGAGTCTGGCAGTTGGTTCCCGCATGTCTGGCGGGTGATTCCAGCATGTCTGGCAGGTGGCTACGGCATGTCTGGGACCTGATTTCATCGAGTCTAGTTGGTGGTTTCAGCATCTCCAGGTGATGGTTCTGGCATGTCCGGCATGTTGTTCTGAAGTTGGTTCTGGCGTATCCAGGACCCGGTTCCAGCATATCCACCAGGTGATTTCGGCGTGTCTCGCACATTGCTCCAACGTGGCAGGCGAGTGGTTCTAGCTTGTCCGGCTGGTCGTTCTGGCGTGTCCACCAGAGGGTTCCAGCGTGTCCTGAAGGTGGTTAAGGAGTGTCAGGCAGGTGGTTCAGTCTCGTCCAGCAGGTGGTTCAGGCTTCTCCAACAGGTGTTTCAGTCATGTCCAGCACCTGGTTCAGGTGTGAGACACCTGTTTATGGTGTATCAGGCATGTGGCTCCATAGTGTCTGGCAGGTCTTCAGTCATGTCCGGCACCAGGTTTCGGCGTGTGCCACAACTGTTTCTGGCATATCCAGCAGGTGCTTCCAACGTGTCCGGCAGGTGGTTCACAAAAGTCTGGCAGGTGGTTCGGGCGTGTCCAGCAGGTGGTACTGGCGTGTTGGACATCTGGTTTTAGTGTGCCTGGCATGGTGCTTCAGAATGTCAGACTACCCGCCGGACATGCTGGAACCACATTCTGGCCATACCTGAACCACCTGCTGGACACCCTGAACCACCTGCCAGATACGCGTGAACCACTTGATGGAAACTCCAGAACCACATGCTGGGCACGCCGGAACCACTTGTCAAGTACACCAGAATCAGGTGCCGGACCAGCTGCAACCACCTGCTTGACTTGCCGGAACCACTGCTGGACATGCCAAAATCACCTGCCAGAAACGCTGGAAACAGGCAGCTTATATGCTGGAAAAACCCGCCAGACATGCATGAACCACCGGCCGGACACACTGGAACCACCACTCAGACACATCGGAACCACCTGCCAGACATGCCAGAACCAACTGCCGGACATGCCGGAAGCACCCACCAGACACGCCGGAACCACCTTCTGAACGTACCAGAACCACATGCCAGTCACACAGGAACCACCTGCCAGACACACCGGAACCATCTGAGGGAAGTGGCGGAGTCACCCACTGGACATGACAGAGCCACCTTCTGGACATGCCGGAACCACCTCACTGACACGCCGGAACCACCTGCCAGACACTTCGGAACCACCTGTTGGATATGCCGCAACCAGGTACCAGATACTCTGAAACCACCTGCCGTATACGCCAGAGTCAGGTGCCAGACATGCCACAAACACGTGCCACAGAGGCCGGAACCACCAGCGTAACACGTCGGAACAACCTGCTGGACACACCAAAATCACCTGCCGGATACACCAGAACCAGGTCCTGGGTACGCCAGAAGCAATTTCTGGAAAAGGCCAGAACAACCTGCTGGACACACCGGAATCACCCCTGGACATGCGGGAACCAATGGCCAGACATGCTGGAACCAACACCTGGACACTCTGAAAGTACCAACCGCACACGACGGAATCAGGTCCTGGACACATGGTAGCCACCTGACGGACACGCTGGAACCACATTCAGAGCATACCGGAACCACATGCCAGACATGCAGGAACCACCTGCCAGAAACCATGGAACCCACTGTCAGATACGCCGGAACCAGGCACCCAGTACGCTGAAGCCACCTGCCGAATATGCCAGAACCATGTGCCAGCCACGCTGGAACCATGTGATGGATACACCAGAAACAGGTACAGCAGAGGCCAGAACCAGGTGCCTGAAATGCCAGAACCACCTGCTTGACACACCTGAACCACCTGTCAGTCTTGTGAGAACCACTTGCCGGATACACCAGATGCAGGTGTCGCACATGCCAAAAACCAGGTTCCAGACACATCTGAACCACCTGCCAGTCTTGTGAGTACCACCTGCCAGATACACCAGACACAGGTGTCACACATGCCAAAACCAGGTGCTGACATGACGGAACCACCTGCAAAACATGCCAGAACCAGGTGCTGGACATGCTGGAACCACCTGCCGGACACGTCGAAATCCCCTGCCGGATACACCGGAACCACATGTCACATGTGCTGGAATCGCCTACCAGACATGCCGGGACCACCTGTTGGATACGCCGGAACCAGGTGCCTGATTCACTGAAACTACCTGCCGGACGCGCCAGAATCAGCTGTCGGACACGCATGGAAAACACACAGGATATGTCGAAATCACCTGCATGATATCCCATAACAATGTGCCAGAAAATAAAGTACCTAGGATGTGTGAAATCCTATTGAGGCATATTCATATAATGCATTTATTATCATCTTTCTCGCTTTTTCTGTTTTATTGTTATTATCATTTTTTTTTGAGGAAGATTAGCCCTGACTAACATCTACCACCAATCCTCCTCTTTTTGCTGAGGAAGACTGGCCCTGAGCTAACATCCATGCCCATCTTCCTCTACTTTATATGTGGGACTCCTGCCACAAAATGGCTTGATGAGTGGTGCATAGGTCTGCACCCAGGATCTGAACCGGCAAACTCCAGGCCACTGAAGGAGAACATGCAAACCTAACCACTGTGCCACCAGGCTGGCCCCAAGCTTTCTGTTTTTTTAAAGCAATTTCAATTCTTGCATTTGTTTCACCAGCAGTGGTATCATCATCTTGGACAGTTTCCTCCAGAGTCACAGTATCTAAAATTTGGAGCATTTCTGTTGCTTGTTTGGATAAGTGATGTCAGAATGTCTAGTAAATCTTCCCTAGGAGAACTGTCTAAAAGACATCTCAATTTAGCAACTGCAGGGACATGTATATTCAACATTTCAATCAATAGTAGTTCATTTTTGTAGAACTCTTCTGATAATTCTCCTAGTTTCTCTTTAGTTTTACAGGTGTTGAAAAATTCCTCAAGGCAGCCCACCAGTTCCGCTTTAACGACAGGATATGACTTCTCTTTTAAATCTGTACCATCTGCAAACAGCACAGGTGTGTGGTCAACAAAAGTGGGTGGGAATTGGGCTGGGTACTGCCCACAATCTGAACCATCAGTGCAGCTGCCCCAATCCTGTGCAGTGGAGGCAGATCCTGAGTATTGCTGGCGATGTAGGTCATGCTGGGGATGAGACTTAGGATGGTGCTCTGCAGCCCTCGAGCAGGCAGCTCCACACCAGCTGCAGGTTGCAAGTCCAGTCCACACTGGGTGCACATGGGGGAGCTTGGAAGCAGGCAGCCATCTGGGTGAGCAGCAGCAGGAAGTGGCTGAAGAAAAATTATGGGAAGAGGAGGGGAAAAAATGTATAATAAATAAAGCTTGCCTTGTTATGCAGATAAATCTCTCAGTTAAAAAAATTCTCTAGGGGTTGGCCTGGTGGTTCACTGGTTAAGTGCGCACGTTCTGCTTCGGTGGCCTGGGGTTCGCCGGTTCTGATCCCTGGTGCAGACATGGCACTACTTGGCACGCCATGCTCTGGCAGGTGTCCCACATATAAAGTAGAGGAAGATGGGCGTGGATGCTAGCTCAGGGCCAGTCATCCTCAGCAAAAAGAGGAGGATTGGCAGCAGTTAGCTCAGGGCTAATCTTCCTCAAAAAAAAAAAAAATTCTCTAGGGGCTGGCCTGGTGGCACACGGGTTAAATTCACACATTCTGCTTTGATGGCCTGGGGTTCACCTGTTCAGATCCCAGGTGCGGACCTACACAACACTTATTGAGCCATGCTGTGGCAGGCATCCCACGTATAAAGTAGAGGAGGATGGGCACGGATGTTAGCTCAGGGCCAATCTTTTTAAGCAAAAGAGGAGGGTTGGTGGGGAATGTTAGCTCAGGGCTAATCTTCCTCAAAAAAAAATTCTCTAAGAGTCATTCTCTTTCTGGTGCAGATGCTTTTACTAATGGAAATTTCCTTTAGAAACATAAATTTCCTTTCCAAAGAGGAAGTCTATCCTTCATTTAAAGCAGTCAAGGTGGAGATCAAGAGTTTTTCCTGCATCTGCTGGCTCTCGATTGCTTTTGGCTCCAAATAATTTGTATGTCAAAGTACCATACTTTGGGCATCTTCAGCATTCCTTCAAGAAGAAACAACTTGTTCTTGGAAGTCTCTGTCTCCTCCCCAACCCAGATGCACTCAAGCTGTTAGGGGCCAACAGCAAACAAGGTTCTGCCACAAGATGCTTTGGGGAAGCCTCTTCACCCTCAAAGGCCTGAGACACACTAGAGGGATAGATCACTGCAGGTTCTTCAGCCATTGAAAATAATATAAACAGCTCCATTCTCATAAATTTAACAACTTGAAAACAAGGAACAATTTACCTAAAATTTCAAACTAACAAAACTCAACCAAGATGATAGTATTTTCCTCGATCGGGCACTGCCAGCCAAGCTTTTTGCCACAAAACTCAAGACTTGGATTCATGTGACACACCTAAAGAAAGCACAAAACCCTGGGGGACTGCACATCATTTGGTGACTTAAAAATAAAGATTTCTCCAAATGGAAGCAGACAGTATCTGATGCGAAGGTTTCCAAGGTGTCCGGACCAGGTCTGTTGGAAGTTTGTCTGCCAAACCTTTGATGATGACATGACACTTCAGATCATCTCCAATGCCTATGATCTTGATAACACGCAAACTTTAGGTCAAAAGTGCCAGAGAGTTCTCCTTCCTCTCACTCCGTGTTCCTCAAATGTGGCCACGATAGGTTTCCAATCTGTGTGTTTTTCCTCCAACATGGGACATGACTCCCAGAGAAGGTCCTTCCTGGCATCGAGGGACGAGAGGCTACTGAAACTGGAAAAATCTGACTGCAGATCAACAATGCTTTCAGAGAAATATCACAATCAAAATGGGGACATGTGAAAGTTAATAAACGGAAACGTAGTTGAAATAGTGTTGGAAGGCTAATAGAGGGAGTTCTCATGCCCTATGTCAAAAGCGCAGTGCAACAGGAAGAATAAAGACTTTCTCTTCCTGACCAGTCAGAAACTAAGCCAAGGAGAGACTGTCACAACTCTGCCGATGAAAAGCCACTGCCCTCAAGACTGTGTCCAATAGCCCCCCAATTTTCCCCACTCTGAGATAAAAGAGCTTCTCCTCTCTTTCTTGCTGGGTGCTCCTGCATAGCTTGCCATGGTTTCACACTCCAAATGGCTATTCTTTGCTAATCCCAGGTAAACCAATTTTCGCCAGAGAAATAACTGGCTGTCTATTTGTTTAAGGTCAAGACTTGTTAATAAGCCAGAGATGTAGAGAAAACATTTGATAAAATCGAACTCCTGTTTGTCATAAAATTTTCTAGCAAGTTTGAAATAGATGGAAATTACTTTCACTTGTTGAAGGTCATCTACAGAAAATGCACAGTTGACTTCATGCTTAACAGGGAAAGACTAAAGGATTCTCCCCATAATAAGGAACAAGGAAAGGAATACCACTTTCACTATTCTTATTCAATAAAATACTGAAGCTTCTGGCAATAACAGAAGTAAAGGAAATAAAAGCCATAGAGTTTAGAAAGGAAAAATATAACCATTCTTAGTTTCATTGTTGTCTGTGTAAAAAAGTCTGGGAATCTACAAAAAAAAAAAAAATCAGAACTAATACATGAGTACAAAAAGTTCACCAAGTACAAGATCAACACACAAAAGACCATTTTATTTCTACAACTAATGATGAACCTGCAGATGATAAACTTGAAAATGCTGTATTATTTAAAACCACTCCGAAGAACATGAAACATTCAGGCATATATTCAGGAACATGTGTACAGGATCTGATGCTGAAAATTATAAAATACCGATTACGGTAATTAAAGAAGATGCAAATAAATTGAGAGCCTTACTATTGTCAAAGACAAATGCAACAGACATTAGTTAAAGTGGTGAAAGCAGATTTTATTCAGTAACGGCTCACAGAAGCTGAGCTGCGCTCAGATTTGTACGCAGGTGAATTTAGAATTTTAAAGGGAATGAAGGAGCAGGGTTCAGGGGCTCAGTGGAGTCAAAGAAGTGAAAAAGTACAAAGGTTGGTCAGTGTAACTGTGATTAGACCCACTGTGTTCGTTACTTTGCAGTTATCAAAGTTAGGATTCTATCCTCACTCAGAAGTTGAGAGAAAGAGTCTCTATCTGTCTTAATGATCGTATTTCAAAGGAGTGGCTCTTAGGTCCTTTAGAGAATTGTGAGAGATACATATCGACAGTTGTAAGCCCTCTTTAGTAAATACTCTAAGGAGGGGGATCAGAGGCCTATAATTGGGTGTTGACTAAAATAAACAGCAAATTTTTCTGTTAGCTTTGAGCTCTCAGGAAGGCATTTTAATGGTGGGCTGGAGTCATTCCGGTTACACAGCCTTATGCTGCTAGAAGCCACGCCAGAGTTTGGTTGAGTCTCCTCCTGGTGTGGGGGTTTGGAAGGAGTTGTTATGTGCTGAGAATTCTGCAGTCCTCACCATACTACTGGATAGAATAAAGAGTACAGGTCTCAATTATCCCCAAATTGATCTATAGGTCTAATATTATTCTAATAAAAATTCCACCACAGTTTGTAGACAGAGACACCTTTTTCTAAAATTTATATAGAAAGGCACATAGCTGAGAGTAGCTAAAACAACCGTGACAGGAAGAATAATGTGGCAGTAAACACTTTAACAATATTTAGTATTGCCTTGTAGATAGTGTAATCACAGCATCGTCATTTTCATTGTAGGACAGCTACATAAATCAATGGAACAGAGTAGAGAATCCAGAAATGGGCCACAGATTTATACCCTAGTGATCTCTGACACCAAGAGTGAACCTTAATGTAAATTATGGACTTTGAGTGATAATGATGTGCCTATGTATGTTCATCAATTGTGAGAAGTATACTACTCTGACGAGAGATATTGACAACAGAAAGGTTATGCATATGTGGGGGCAGGGACTATATGAGAACACTGTATATTTCATTAAATTTTGCTGTAAATGTAAAACTGCTCTAAAAAGTAACATCTGTTTATTTTTTAATAGGCAATACAAGAATACCTTGTGGTGATAAAACTAGTCATTATTTTAGCTGTGATGGATACACAAACTTGCACTTCTGATAAAATTTTACAGAACTAAATACACAGGAACAAATTAGTACAAGTAAAACTGAAGAAATCTGAATAAGATAGTGGATTGTATCAATGCCAACAAGCTGGCTGTGGTATCGTCCTATAGTTTTGCAGAATGTTATCATTGTAAGGAACTGGGTAAAGTGTACACTGGAACTTTTGGAGATATTCCTTACAGCAGTGTGGAATCTACAACGATCACACTATAAATTTCAATTAAAAATAGTTGGCAAATGGAAAGTCAGTCTATGTTCTAAGTTAGGAAGTTTCATTAAATGGTCAGTCCCATTACTTTATAAATTGAATATAATGCCAATAAAAATTTTAACGAGCTTTTCTGTTGAGTTAGATAAATGATCCTACATGGAAAAAATAAATGCATAAGCTAAGCTAGGAAAATATGGACCAGGAAGAACTCTGAGGGAGGAACTGTTCTATCACACGTTAAAAATATTGCAGAGACTGTAATGTGACAGGAGAGGATTGTTGCATGCACAAGAAGAGGAGAGAAGGGAAAGGGAGGGGAGAGGGTGGCAGAGGTCAGGGGAGTGGGGGAGGGGTGGCCTGATTGGAAGTTGTTGACGTGGGGAAGCTGGAGGTCACTAAGTAGAAGGCAGGCATCCTATGTGATGGTTTAGGGAGCATACGTGGCTTTCTCTGGCGGTCCTGTGTTGAAAGCAGAACGAGAGTTTTGGAAACTGGCAGTTACTGACCAAGTGCTGACTGTTCTGTGCTGAATGCTGCAGGGGCTGTGACTTGGCTTCTTGGGATGTTTGCTTCCCACGTTGGGGGTCAGAGTTATACTGTCATATATGATCTGGCCTTTGTCCATTTGTATATTCAGTCTCAAAAAAACAGTCGGTGCACAAATTCATCAGTTAGCTCATCATTAAAAAATCGTCTCTTGGAAAGTTAAACCTTTGAAAGTTAAAAAGATGAAAATGTTAAAAAGATGAAAGACGCCAAATAAGTTTTATAGATGAATATGAAGAAATTGAATAAGAATCTCAAAATTATCCTTCAACAGATTAGGGTGTCATGAAACAGGTCTCTCAAACTTAAAGTCCTATATTAACATTATTTTCTAAAAAAGAAATTTGGCAAAATGTATTAAAGGACTTAAAACGTCCTTAGCGTTGACTTCATGTTTACACTTCTAGTAATTTACAATCAGGAAGTAATTCTAAATAGCAATACGTTTTATCTCCTAAATTGATTATTTTGTGTAAATTATTGATTAAAAAAAGAAAAAAATGAAATCAAATGTCCAGCAGTTAAGTATATTTACTTGAGAATATATCATGCAAACTACGTTTAAGTAGAGTGTCATTTTTATTATCAGCATAGGAGAAAAGATGAGTTATGGAAGGGATTCTGCTCATGCTCAGTTATTTCCTTTACTTAACATTAAATCTTGAATAAAGTATAATGTCAAGCTGACTCATTTACTCGTTCATTTTAAAAGCTGAAGACTATTTCCTTGGTTTTTAAATAATGAGGTGTAAAGAAGGGGGTGAGGTGTTGAAAATAACTTCCACTGAGATTGACAGTAGCAACTGCTCTTGATTTTTTTGAGAGTTGTGGGGTCACCCATCAAAGCAGGAATTCTATTTATGTTCAGAAATTAACAATCTGAATTTTATTAGAAATTTTGACTTTTATACACCCTCAAAAAGTAAACTTAGGAATTTATTTGAATTTTTAGCTCTGTTGAGGTATGAGTAATAGACAAAAAATGCACACGTTTTCTATATGTGTATTGATTAGTTTGGACATATGCATACACCCGTCATATCATCCCCACAACCAAGTGCTGAACACATCCATGACCTCCAAAAATTTCCTTGTGATTTTTGTGTGTTTTTTTAATCTTAGGAATTTCATGGATTTTAACCTTATGCTCAGATAAAAGAGGGAGAAGATGAGGTGTACGTTGTTTCATTATGGTACCTTAAGACATAGACTTTCAACATACACATGACTTCTGAAAAGCAACATTTATTACTTTCACAATGAAATATTTTCTCCTATTTCCTTCAAATATATGGCCTTCTTATTCTACCCCGCACCCACTTCCTTTTTGAGTAGGGACTCAGGAGAAATTTCCAATGGTACAAACAAACAGGGTCCAAGGGGTGTCTGCCCCTCAGCCCTGCAGGCTTTTCCCCTGTGAGAAGCGCCCACTTTGCACGTGTGTGAGCCAGTGTGGAACAGGACAGAGTATGTCTGCAGACTGGTTCAGCCTGCTGAGCCCCTTTGCTGCTTCTAACCTATGGCCACGAAAAAGGCTAAATGGAGGGAAATTAAACTTTGATGTGTTGATGATTGAAAAGGAAAGTGCCTTGCTCTCTAAGGGATAAAGTCATTTGGAGGAAAATCAAATAACTATCATAGTTACTTTTTCCTATCTTATTTTTCCACTGAAGCCACTAGATATTTCAATCTGACTTCCTAACACAATCCAGTAGTACCTTCCTTTTCTAAGGCCAATGAACTGTTATGTAAAGGGCTTCTATTGCTTTTTCCAAACCCTCCTGGGATTCTGTTTATCTCCTGTTCATTTTTCAGCCCCTGCTTTTCAGATTGCTTTGTTCACTGTCCTTGTAAAATAAATGTGGCTCATTAAAATAACCAGCATTAATATGTATCTCTTTCACTGCATTTTATCTAATAAATATGCTGAAGATTTTCTGTATTCTGCATGTGAATCCTTTGTTGAATATTGGAACTGGGACAATCTCTTCGCATCCTGTGACTCGCCAATTCCCTCTTGTAATGTGTCTTATGATGAACCGAAAGCCTAAATTTTAATGAATCCCAGTTTACCGATATTTCTTTTATGGAGAGTGTGTCTGTGTGTGTGTGTCTTCTTTGAGAAGTTTTTTCTACCCTGTGGTCCCGAGGATGTTTTCTTATGTTGTCTTCTAGAAGTTTCATTATTTTACCTTTCCCCTTTAGGTCAAAGTGTCCAGGAATTGAGTTTTGTGTATTGTGAGGGTAGGGCTCAAGGTTTCGTTTACATCCATATGCCCGTCTCTACGAGTAATAACAGGCAGCATTGGGACAGGTGGACACAAGCCTGGGAGTTAGGGGTCCTGTATTCTCAGCCTTACCCTCCCTTTAAAGCACCCTCTGAACGTGGGCAGGTGATTTTCCCAGTTCTCCCTCCTCTCAGACTCCTTCCTTCCTCTCTTCCTTCTATCCTTCATTCCCCCCTCCCTCCCTCCATTCTTTCCTTCCTTCCTTCCATCTATCCTCCCGAGCATCTGTCCAGGTATCAATCTGTCCAACTGTCCTCCTGCCTGTTCGCCTGTTTCTCCTTCTCTCCTTCCATCCTCTTTCCTCCCATGTCTCAACTTCTCTTCCTTGTCTTTGTTCTTCCTGCTTTCCCTGTGACCCTCCATTTGTCCGCTCTTCCTCTGTCCATCCAGGTATCCCCTCTATCTGTGCCTCTACCTATCTCTTTGTCGCGTCTCTCTCTTCTTCAAGCACACTGTCTCTCTTGGGTTCATCTCACTCACAGGCTCGAACATCCCTCTACTCACACAATCCCTCCTTCTGTCACTCACATTTATGGCTCACCTGTGAATGGTTGTCCTGGGACAGCCACTGCTGGAGTGCAGATGAGCCTGTGGGGCTTCACCCACTGTGTGGGGTCTCTGTCTCTCCCGGACGACAGCCCTTTCCACAGCTCCTGAGCCGGGCAGCATGTTCCTGCCTACTTCCTCATTGCTTGAGCAACCAGAAGCCACCACAGGCCTAGGGGGGCCCCTCTTCCTTCCCCAGAGGAGCTCTCCAGCCCCACAACTCCACTGCCCAATTATTACTGGGCAGCTGGGAAGCCGAGGTGTGCAATTCTGCTTTGAGGGCAAGCATGCTGATCACAAGGATTATACCAATATTTCAATCTGATGCAGCCCTCAGAGAGCCCCTGGTCTTGTGAAAGTCACAGAAAATTCTAATACAAGGTGGGATGTTTTGAGGAGAAGCACCTGGCATCCTTTGGGTGAGAAGGGCTCTCTGGAGGAAGTTTTGCCCAATTGGGGTCTTTAAGAAGGAGTAGGAGTTATATAGGGAAATAGGGTGTGGAGCGTGTTCCTGGCAGAGGAAATTGCATGAGCAATGGCCCTGTAGGCAAAAACAGCATAGTGTATGGGAGAATTGACAGGAATTTGGTTTGCCTGAAGCACAAAGCCTAACTCAGAGTGAATGGATCAATAAGGCTGAAGAGTCAGCAGGAGCCAGATGTGCAAGGGCTTTGAGTGCCAGGTCAAGAAGCTTGAACTTAACCCTGAAGGCCTTAGGGAGCCATGGGTGATGCTAGAGCAGGAGTGTTCTAGTGAGATCTTCACTTCAGAAAAATGCTTCTAATGTTCAAGGCAGAGAACATCCTTTAGACAATGCATCCAGTGAGCATGTTAGGGTGTTGGTTCCGGTGAGAAAAGGTAAGACCTACCTGGGACGTGAATGAACAGAAGGAACGCATTGAGGAGCAATCTGTAGGTGCAATTGGTGTTACTGGCAGGTGAGGGAGGAGGAGCTGAGAGATATGCTGGCTTCGACTTGGATGAGCACAGCATTGGGTGGTGGTTCCACTGGGAGCAAAGGCAACAGATGATACTGAATTCAGGACTCTGATCTGGTCTCAGCTCAGCTCTCAGTGATGGCCATCTCTCTCCCTCTCTTCTTGCAGCCAAGGGACACGACCTGAAGGCCCTCACACTCAGTTCCACCCTCTCCAACATCCAGTATTTGACAGACATGAGCAAGAGCTCAGCCACATTGAACTCCACTGAGAGAGGCCTGCAGCCCCTAATGAGACCCTGGTGTCAGCAGCTCCTGGCTGGATGAGTCCCAGCCAGCCACTCTCCACCTGCTGTCTCTCCTGCTCGTCGTCCTCCTGCCTCCTCCCCAGCTTGGATCCTTGTTCAAGAAGAGCAGCCTGGGCCCCTTGTCTTGGGCTGTAGACTGATCTCCCTCAGGGAAGTCCCTTTTCTGAGCATTTGAGAGTCATGAACACTTTCGGTGACCACCCCAGTTTTCACTCTTCCCACTGACTGCCAATTTGCTCCTCCCTCCCTCTGGCCCCCATTATCAGAGGATTCAGGACATCTCTCTAGAGTCCTCACATTCCTCTCTCCCCAGGCCTGCAGACGATGGGGCAGCCACCAGCGTGGAAGCTGTCTGCACCTACCACCCTGACCCCATGGCTCATGATGGAGAGTGTGACAGAGACCCCATGTGACAGAGAGCAGCATTCCTGGGTGCTGAACCAGCTGATCCACCCTGTCACCCCGAGGGGCCTCTACTCCCTGCTCAGGGACAGCCTTTTTGTCAGTGGTGAGTGTTCGTGCTGAGCTGGATTGACAGTGATCGTTACTTATGCCTGTTCTGCTTTATTTCCTCTCTAACACGTCAGCCCAGGTTCTGCGTATGTAAAAACTTTCAACTTACAAATGGAGACTATGTAAATGGATTTGTTGATCCCAATAAAAAAAAAATGTGAACTATCTCACTATTAATTTTTATATAGATTGCCTGGACAAATGGTAATATCTTGGTTATAATGGGTTTACATATATAATTAAAAATTAGTTTCACTTGTTTATTTTTAGTTTTTTAAATGTCAGTATTTAAAAAAAGTTTAAATTTCATTAGATAGAGTGTGAAATTCTACTGTTGGACGGCACTGCTCAAGACGTGAAAATGAAGCCCAGAGAAAGTGGTTAGGGACAACTTTTCCAAGGAAAGGAGTCAATCTGACCCACGTGGCAAGATGCAGACAACAGTCTCATACACACACACACACACACACACTTAGAAAGTAAGACCAACATCATCATAGAGTTGAACCACTACTTCTCAAGTGGCAAGAGGTTGCAGTCCTACATTGTTCTAAGTGGACGACCTCAGGAAAGGAGCCAGGAGTCAAGAAAATTTACCAATCAGGAAGATCTAAAACCAGAGAGTAAAGGTCAGGATCTTTGGTGAAGTTCCCAGCGGTGGATTCTGTTAGAGACTCAATACGTTAGTGAGAACTTTGCAAGAAGGGTTGTTACAGAACTCACCTATCGTTTCCTATGTAAAAATACACAAGTTTTGTAAAGAATACTAGCTCCTGCCAATCAACGAAAAGATGGTAGAAGACGAATATCGCCCTTGTAAATCACTCCTGGATTAGTGAGCCAGTCAGGGAACAGATGACAGTGGATTGAGCTGGACCTCACTAGGCTGATTCTGACTTCATGACCATCCTGTGGATTGTCTCATGCCAGGACCTCTAAAACATGCTGCCCCCACCACTCTTTTGCCACCAAGGTCCACCAACCAGACCTTGCTGACAAATGCCCTGGCTGGGCCCCTTCTGACCACACCTGGAGGACTCTCCCCAAATCCTACTCCATCACGGCGCTCTTCCACCTGCCACTGGCCAGGGAGGCATTTCCTCCAAGGCTGACACTCTGTGTGCCCAGCTCTGGGAATGACATGTCTCCCTCAAGTGAAGAAAAGGATGTCAGTTCAGATCCTGTGGGCTGCAGCCATTAGGACAAGGCCTGGGGTTTGCTGTCAGAGAGAAGAGAACCTGTGGTGGGTGTGGGTCCCAGGGTTCAAGAAGCCCCCGTGATTCCTGGATAGAAGCCCAGAAGACGATGCAGGACGGAGGAGGGATGCTTGGGTGTGATTGTGCTTGGGAATGTCCATAGGGAGGCGGATGTGCCATTGGTAATGCCTTCAACAGTGTTGTTCATTCATCGATTCATCCTGTCTCAGGGAGTGCTGTCTACATCCTTCCAGCCCCTAGTCTCCCCTCTGGAGCAAACAGACAGCGTCAGAAGAACATTTACATTTCATTTGTAATGTATGCGTACAGGGCATGCAATGTGCTGGATGTTGCAAGTGTTTTGAAACATTAACTCCTTTAGCACTCTCCATATCCTCACAAATTAGGTACGCTTATCCTTCTTGCCAACAACAGATGAAGAAACTGAGGCACCAATGAGGTAAGTACTTTGCCCTCTACCAATATCTAGGAAGTGATTGAGGTGGAATTTGAACATAAGATGTTGGCTCCATAGTCTCTGCTCTTAACCATGTTCTTTGCTCTCTAAGACTTCACACCATGAAGACGATGGCTCAGTGTATCCATTTTCTTGTTACACCCGGTAGCTGCACTCTTTGATCTCTGTCTGAAAAAGATGCTATTCGCATCAAAACTGTTGCACATACACAACCAAAATGACTTCTCCCCATATCCCATGTCCTGGAAAATACATAGAGAACATTTCAAAACATTTCTTGCCCAGGCTGGGAGTGCTTCTGGGAAATCCCACTGTTCCTGTAAGAAGCCAAGGGCAGGCTGGGAGCTGTGTCTCAGGGGAAAGGTGAGCAAAGGAGTTACAATGGGGTTACAAAATGGATGGGGGGCCTCAGCAGGAAGTGACTTCAGGATCTGGTTGTGTTTCAAGCTGGGTGCTAATTTTCAGGCTTTGGGTGTAGGGGCTGGTGCTGCATTCCAGGGAGAGGGGAGTCTCCCTGTGTTCTTGGGGAAACCAGACCCTTGAAAGCAAGGGAATGAGAATTTCCTTTCACAATGGACTTGGGAGGGGAAACATTCAGCCCAGAAGAGACAGTCATGATCCTGAGGAAACCGGAAGAAGCTGCCTCCTCGTCCGCCAAGCAGAAAGCCCTCCTTCATGGACTCACTTTATCCAGATGAGACCAAGAAGGAGGACATCATGAGATGCCCTTGCAGGTGGGAGACCTGTGACAGTGGAGCCTGTGCCTGGGAGGCTCTGAAAGGCATCATAGGGGTGACATTTGCTGTGAGCAGGGTGCCAGATGAGAGGCACGCCTGCCTGTGTCTGGGAACAGTTTGAGTGTCAGGGAGAAGGCACCGCTGGCACAGAGGCTCACAGGAAGAAGTGGGTCTGACCAGACAAGGTCAGAAAGATGGCGGTGTAGCTGGAAGGAGCCTGAGAAGAGAGAGGAGGGCAGATGGGGACAGGCAGGGCCAGAAGGCAGGAACTGGCAGACTGTGCTTTTCCCGTCACTCTCTGATGACACTGCTCTAAGACATTGCACCTAGAAAATACAAATCCTTAACATCTCACAAAGTGTGTGTGCCAGGAATGGGGCACAGCTTAGCTGGGTGCCTCTGCCTCAAGGTCTCTGTGAAGCAGGGGCTGCGGCTCTATTGCGGCTTGACACGGGGAGGGTTTGCTCCCAAGTTCACTCACATGCATGCTGACGGGGTTTGTTTGGACTGAAAGTCTGAGTTCCTGCCTGTCTGTTGGCCGATCATTCCCTCCGTTCTCTCCTATGGAGCCTCTACATAGGGCAACTGAAAACATGCACACTTGCTCCCCCAGTTCCAGAGATATATGATGCAGACAGAGAGAGAGAGAGATGGAAACAGAAGGGGGGAAAGAGGGAGGGGACTAAAGCCAATGAGTAAGAAGGAAGGGCCAGGCTTTTTGTTCTTAACCCTGGGTTGCAGACCATCCCATGACCTTGGCTGCATTCTATTCAGAAGGCAGTTCCTGACCACTTGTGGTTCCACAAGGACATGCACAGCAGAAGGCAGTGAGCACTGGAAGCCATGGTGGAGGCTGCCCACCACATAGGCCGACATGAGGCACTTGGGTCTGATTCTAAGTCAAACAGGAGACCGTGCAAGGTTCATGCCAGTGAATGGAAATATCTGAATTTCCGCTAATTTCCACCTCTTAAAGGTGCAGACCTTGAAACGAGGCCCAGAGGGGCAGTGACTTTCTCAAGGTCACACAGCTGGAACCCAGGCCTGTTTTGAGGGGTACTCCACACTACATCCCACCCCCTCTTGTCATTCTTTCATCTCTAAGTGTGTGCATCAGACACATGCAAACCAGACCACAGGTGTTGTCGCTATTGTCTCTTCTACACCTGAGGACGTCCGGAGGGAGATATTTCTGGCCTCGTCCCCATTGTGCAGGTTGGGTGATTGAGGAGGCCCTGGGAGGCCCATTGGCATTTCCAGGACACAGAGCTTGTAGGAAAAAAGAGGTCGGAACTCAGCTGCATGTCCTCAAGCTGGCACCCTGGTTCCATCTCAAGGTCCTGTTTTGGGATCTGTGCTGGCTATTTGTGTACAGTTCTGGAGGTGACATGGGCAAGGAGGGTGAGCAGCCAAGATCCCAGAGAGGTTTTCGGTGGGTGTGATTGAAGGAAGGGGCCCAGGTAAGGGAACCTTGAGGAAGTGACCTCACTTCCTTGGAGACAGACCCCAACAGAACTTAGCACACTGGTCTCCAGGCGCCCACATTCTAGACATAGCATCCTATCGAGCCCACTTGAGTGGCGACACTGAAGACAAGAGGATGTTCTCCTGCTGTCTCCCGAGTTGTGGAGGCTCTGGCTTCAGGAAAGCCAAGAAAAAGAGCCTTTTCAGTCACTATAGACACTGGCTTGGCCCTCACCTGCACCGCCTCTGTCCAACTGGCAGGAGGAGCACTCAGGTAACACAGGGCAGGCCATCCGGGTTAGGCCAAAACTGAATGCCACCCGCACACCCCTTTGAGCCTACTTGTGTGTCTGAGGGGAGTGAGTGAGGGACGGCGGGGCAGAGCGGGGACCCACCCTGGGTAGGAGCCGTTTGCTCGGTGTTGGAAGCCTGGCAGTGTGTCATGTTCCCAGCCTAGGTGGTGGCTAGCAGGATGGGAGAGTGGGTGCTGGGGACCAAGCTCCTCTACCCATAGGTTAGTCCCGAGCCATCCGGTTGTCATCTCATTCCCTCCCTGGCTGGAGGTCTATGCAAATGCTGCTTGGTACCTGATCTGTGCTGGGGTTTCCTCCTGTGGCCAAGTCGAGGCAGGCCCCTGAGACCTCCCGGCCGGGATCTCGGGCACTGTCTTTGCAGAGCTGCACGCAGGAGGTGGTCGAAGAGCTGGCGGATGGCTTCGGGTACTCCATCTCCCTGGACAGGGACCAGCTGCACCGCACCATCATCAATAACCAGGGCTGCTCTGAGGTGAGAGTGGGCACAGAGGGGTCTTCCCACCCAGAACCCTGAGATAACCAGGGCCGGCCCAGAATCCAACCTCAAACTGCCGTTCTCCTGGGACCCGAACAGGGCTGTCCCCCATGAGTGTCCCACAGTCCCATTCCCAAAGGAATCTGGACTTCCGCTTCTCCCCACCAGCTGCATAGGAGGGTAGGAGGGCACTCTTTGCATTTCCCTAGGAAGATTAGAGAAAACGTTGCTGTCGTTGTCACTTCCCAATAGGCCCTGAGTATCTTTGAATTTTGCCTTTTTTGGAAAATGGAACCTTGATAATGAGGGTCTCCAAACTCCCTTTAATGTAAGAGAGATAACCATCAGCGTGTTTTGGAAGTCAAAGGGATTCTCAGAGTGTGTCACTGCCCTGTACACTGTTTCCATACCTGGGAGGGGTGAGGTGGCCACATAACATTTCCCTCCGGGTCAGGGTCCGATGAAGCCTCAGGCAGTTAGAGGGGCTGGCCCTCAGCCGCCAGTTTGGGCGGTTCTCAGTTCTGACCCACAGGACCTAGAGAAGCCACCTGGCATGTCTAAGCCTCTGTTCTCCTCTCTAGAGAGGGCATGTCTGTTGAGGATTCACTGGGCTGGTGCTCTGCACAGAGGGAGGTGTGTTGTCCCTCAGCGAGCAAATGGCCTCGAGGGAGATCAATGTGGAGTCCTTCGCAGGACCAAAGTCAGATTGTACTTTGAGAGCCCAGAACCTTGCTGAGTGTGGGAGCTCCTGTGTCTCCTGTCGCACACGTCTGGGAGGGGCTAGGAGTTCCTGGGTCAGCTGCAGACCTCGATAATGCTGGTGGTTCGCAGTGGTGACCCTGACTCTGTGTCCCTCCTTGTCCCACCCAGAGTGAAGATGAGTCCACTCTGTCTGTCACTGAGGCCTGCAGGATGCGTGCCCTCCAGGCAGGCACGATGCAGAGGCTCTCAGAGTCTGTGCTGCCAGCCTTCCCCAGCAGAGTCCTCTGCAGTGTCATCACCTCCCTCTGCAGCTACTCAGGCTCCAGCACAGCCCACCAGGTGCTGGACCAGCTGTTTCCCAGGTGACTGCCCACCTCCTCCTCAGCACAGTGGTGACTCTGCCCACTGCCAGCTGTGTCTTGTATTGGGAATGTCACCACATCTCTCTGAGCCTGAGTTGGCTCCTCTGAAATGTGGGGTGGCAGAGGATGAACTTGCTAGGCTTCTCCCAGGGATGAATGGGATCAGGCCTCCAGGTGCTGCCCTGGTGCCTGGCTCTGCAGAGAGGGTGGTGGGTCATGCTGTGGTTGCTGGTGTTGATTATTTCTCTGTCCCCCACGGAAAGTAGTCTTCCTCTCCCTTCACTGGCTTGTGGCTTTTTGAGTTTGGAAAAACACCTGGAGAGCATCCTGTCAAGGAGTTTGAGATGCCATCCAGCTGGTCCTGGTGCTTGTCTTTGATGTAGCCATTTAGGGATCTCTGGGGCCCCAGAGGGGCCCCAGGCCTACTCAGACACCTGGGGTGGTTCAGGTTGGAGTTCATTTAACAATGTCTATGAAGGGCGTACTGTGCACAGGGCATCTGGACACACTAAGTGTCACTCAGTGAATGAAGCAGACAGCCTCCCTGGGCCTCTCCTCTAATCTGAGAGTCAGTCAGTCACACTTGACATCATTCACAGGTCCCATCTACCCTCCATCCCGGCCGATGCCCTCATCCCCTTTGGGACACATGGAGGCAGCTTGGCCCATTGTGTGCAGGATGCTGGAGGACAGCACCACCTCCCAAAGTGAGTGGTCTTTGGGTGCAGACCGAGGGCCTCCTGTCTCTAGCAAACAGAGTGCGGGGAGAGGACGGAGGCTGTGGCCGGGTCAGGCCTGGGAGAACCCTGCATCTCACCCATCTTGTGATTCCCATGGGAGGGCTGAGTTCTGGTGGCTTCCACTCCAGCAGGGCTGGACTCAAAGAGAGCTATGCATGGGGCCCAGGCCCCCTGAGAACAGGAAGGGAGGCTGGGCTGAGTTGCCTCCTAGAGACCCAATCCCAGCAGAGTCCCAGCTCCTTCTGCCTCCCTTTCTCCACATCCACCTCTTGTGAGCGGCACCACCAGGTCCATAGTAGGAGGTGTGTGAGCAAGCTGCTCACAGATGTGCTGGTGTCTTCATTCCAGTGGCCCATTTGCATGGAGGGCTGGGGTGGGCTGTGTCCAGACCCTTGGGGAGGAGAGTGTCGGTGGGAACAAGAGACTCTCACAGACTCTGTGTTCAGCCTGCTGGATGAGCAGGCCTGCCACTGCCAGGACAGTCAGCTGGGGCTCAGGGCTGGGATGGGCTCCTCCTCTGGAGGGGGAGGGGATGGCACAGGGGCCCAGATGCTAACAAGAGTGCCTTGGGCGGGCAGTGTTTAAGGAAAGGCCAGGCCACTGACTCTCTGGCCCATCTGCCTCCCCGCAGTGCTATCTATTTCCTGCTGGGAACCTGGCTGGGCCAAGGGCAGGATTGCAGGGAGCCCCTACAGTTTCCATGCTGGACCCTGCAGCTGGCCACTCTGCACGTCAGCTTTGGTGGCTCACATGTGGAGGGCCATGCCTACCTTCTGCCAGGCCACCTGGAGCACCTCAAGGCCATTGAGGCCAAACGGAAAGGTGAGGGGACTGGAGTCTGAGAAGACTGTCTGTATTGAGGTTCATGGGCTAGAGTTCCCTTAAAGGCAGTGGAGTCCTTCCTGTCTTTGGAAAGGCACAGAAACTGTCAGGTGTGTGGGTGAAACTTTCTCCTTATCCTGCTGCAGAGCCAGCTCCAAAGCTCCTGCCACATCCAGAGCCAGAGCCAGAACCAGCCCCTGGGCTAGAGCCAGCTCCAGCTCCAGCCCCACCACCCGTGGCAGAGCTGGAGCCAACGTTACCTGCATCGGACCCTACAGGGCTGGAGGAAGGGGCACCATTAACTTCAGCCCCAGTGCCAGCTCCTGAACTAGAGCCCACTAGACCCTGGGCTGTGACCACCGAAAACCAGCTGGGGGAGGAGAAGCCGAACATCTTGGACTTCCCTCCCCGGCTGGTGGCAGAGCAGCTGACAAGGATGGAGGCGGTGAGCAGCGGGGCTTGCAGGGCAGGGGGGCCCTGCCTTCCTGTGCCATGAGCTGCCCCACACCTGCCATTCCCTCATCCAAAATCTGATGATCTGGATCCACATTCCTGCTCCCCCGTTACCAACACTGCGACTTGGGCACTTTCTTAACCCCAAGCGCTCGCTGTCCCCATGTGCACAGCAGAGCCGGACACTAAGGGCACCTGCTGCACGGGGTGGCTGTGCCGATGAATGAGGTGGAACAGAGAGGAAGTTGGGCCTTTGGTGCAGGAGGGAGCTCACTGAAGTGCTGCCAGGTCCTTGGGCCGATCACGCGTGTGCCCAGGGGGCCTTCAAATCCTCAGCACACATCAGGCATGTGATGTGTACTGACTCCAGCGGAGACAATCACACAAAGCCAGTGCTTCTCCCTGCCTCGGGGGAATGTGCATGGGAATGGGGAGTGGGACCCGAGGGGGACTGTGATGGGTGGAAGATGTCCCTTGGGGTGGGCCGGTGAGGGCTGTTTTCCGGAGCCTGGAGGAAGTGAGATGGGGCTGGGAGCAAATGCCCTCCCTTCTGCACAGCACTGTGTCCCAGGTCATCTTGTGCTGACACCTTCAGTGGATACAGATAAAACCCAGGGAATCCCACACACCTCAGAGATCACATCCTCTGATTCCTGAGCTCCCGCTCTGTCCTCAACCCGCCTGGGACTGTGGAGGACCATGGAAGCCGACCTGGGGTGAGGCAGTGCTGGCTACACTCTGAATCTTCTTCAGGAGCTGTTCAAGAAATTAGTGCCTGCCCACTGCCTGGGCTCCATCTGGTCCCAGCGAGACCGCAGGGACCACAAGTACCTGGCACCCACCATCCGTGACACTGTGGCACACACGAACACCTTGGCCAACAGTGTCATCGCTACGTGCCTCGGGGCCCTGGGCATGACAGCGCAGGACAGGGCCAGGATGGTGAAGCTGTGGATTCATGTGGCCAAGGTAAGTCATGGGAGGCCCATGGAGGCCCTGTCTGGAGTCATGGGAATTGCCTCTTGTTTCTCAGCTGTCGATATTGAAGTCTGTGGTCTGAGTCCCTGCACTGGCCCTAGACACTCCTGCCAGGGCCACACTGACCTTGACTTGAGGTCCTGGTGGTGGCAAGCTCACTTCCTTCCTGTGCTCCTTCCTTATGTTCAGCTAAAAATCCTTGTGCCTGGCAGTGTTACTCCTCAGGTCCCAGGTGTGCCTTCCCTGGGTTTCCTGGGCATCTGTCTCATCAGGACAGGAGAAGTCCATGAGGGGACAGAATCCAGAGCTGGAGAGCTCCAGCCCCCACTCACAGCTCAATCTCTTCCCTTCCCTAGGGGTGTCTAGGCCTCAGAAATTTCGCATCCTTCCACACGATCCTTTCTGCTCTGCAGAGCCCTGCCATTAAGCGTCTCAAAGACACCTGGGGACAAGTGTCCAGGTGGGTAGGCTGCTCTCCATCCAAGCACCACGAGGGTGGGTGGACCCTGCACCCGGCATTGGGTGGCCATGGCCCCCGCAGTCAGCTGAGACCACCTGGGAGACAGTGAATGCCTGGGACACGGACTGATCTGGTTCCTGGGTCTCTGAGCCTCTCAGGGCCCTTAGGCCAGCGATTCTGCCCAGGAACTCATTTCCTTCAATATCAGATCCTGACTTGAGCCCAGTTGGAGATTCTCAAGTGTTTCCTTTGCAGCAACAGAAATCTCCATCCAACTGAAACCAAGAGTGTTCCAAACAGATCTGTGTGGTAGATATGGGAATGGAGGCCCCAGGTGACAACAGGAGAGGCCCCTCCCCAGTCCCATGGGGACCTTGGGGCTCAGAGCAACCCAGTGAAATCCCTCATCCAGGCCCCAGGCTGTTTGGGTCTTCTGGGATCTCAAACAAATGGGATTTGCCCTTCAACCACCCCATAATCTTTCTTTCTTTCTTTCTTTCCCCACTCCCCCAGGGAGAGATCCTACACCTTTAAGAAGTGGTGCAGGGGACAGCAGCACGTGAGCAAGAGACTGTTCCTGAAGGTAACCTGGGGCTGGAGATCTGGGAGGAGGGGTGGGCGAGGGGGCCGGGAACATCCTGAGGGCATCCTAGGAAGTGAGGCTATGGTAAGGCCATCCTGGGGTTCAGAGACCCCTGTCGGTGGGGCAGGAAGGAGATGCCACACGGCCACCACCAACACCCTCTGCCCTCTCCCTCCATGTCTCAGTTTGGCTATTGTTGGGACACACTGTGGGAGTGCAGAGGTCAGGACCATGGTCAGTGGTGGGGCAGGGCGAGGGGTGAAGGCAGCGGGGACAGGGACTCTGGCTGGGACAGAGAGTGGACTCTCTTCAGTGGGTCCTTGAGCAAGTCTCTGCCCCTCTGTGGGCCTCGGTCTCCTCCTCTGGGAAATGGAGGGAGATGACGTGGTGCAGGCCTCACGGTGGGGTGATACCGTCCAAGGGCGGACAGGAATGGGAGGAGATTTGTGCTGGCTCCTCCGCGAGAGCTGAGGGGAGAGCAGTGATGACAGTCAGATGACAGGGAGTCCTCAGGAGAGCCCTGGAGGCAGGTGGAGTTCTCCCCACTGTTTCCTGATGAGGAAAGAGTCTCAGGGAGGCCTGGGCAGGCCCAAGGTCACACAAGAGTGAGTCCTGGAGCCAGGACTGGTCTAGAATCAGAGCACCCTGGAGGTGGGAACAGCATGGGCAGCAGGGGACTGGAGCCAGATGGCCAGGGTCTGAGGTCAGGGGCCTTGGGGGACATGTGGAATGGAGCAGGGCCTCTCTGACCCTGTCCTTGGCACTGACAGGAGGCGACCTCCGTGTTGGCCACTGCACAGAGGGGCCGTCATAGAGCCCGGGAGAGGCGGCGGCAGCAGGTGAGGGTGCCTGGGGGGGAGGTGCCCAGGAGTCAGAGGCGAGGGTGCTCGCCCTCCCAGCTAGAGGCCTGCCCCAGGAGAGGGGCCTTCCTCCTCCAGCGCATCTGCTGTGGCTGCCGAGCCTGAAGTGCCTGCACTGGCAGTGAGCAGGAGGAGGCCTGGAAGGGCTGGGAGCAGGATGGTTTTGGGGTGGGGAGGGGAAGGGGCCACACCCCCTGGGATTGGCCCACAGCCAGCCCTGGGACGTGACTGGGGGAGTTTGGTGTTCCTGGAGGGGAGGGGAGGAGGGCATTGTGTGTGGTGGGTGCTCCTGAGGGTCCTAGGCTACTGTATGTAGGAGCCAGGGGTGGGCAGGTGGCTGGGGTAAGGGGTTTCAGGGGAGGGTTCATGGGGGCACCTGAGTGCTGGAACTCATCACCATCCCCACCTTGATGGAGCAGGGTGTCATCCCCTCCCTGGAGATGATCTTCAGTTACCTGGAGCTGCTGCATGATGAGACGGATTATTATGTGGAGGTGAGTGAGCCTGGAGGTGGGGCCCTGGGATCAGGCTCCTGAGGGTTTGGGAGGAGAGAGTCCTGCTTGAGACCTGAGCTCTCACACTTGGAAAGGTCCTCTGCAGAGCCTCCCAGCCTCCTGTGGAAGCCAGGGCATCAGGCCCATCTCAGCAATGAGTGATGGGAGGCTCTGCCTAGGCCGCCATCCAGGCTCCCTGGGCTGCTGAGGCTCAGAGCTGCCTGGCTGTGTGGCCACAGGAGGTGGTGTCTGAGCTGGACTCAGCGTCTCCCTCTGGCCCTGCCCATGAGGGAAGAGAAGTCGGGCCCCTCCCAGTCAGGAAGCACATCAGTGGCTGAGCTGTTCCTTCCTGCCTGAGGCCTCAGTCTCCCCATGTGTCATCAGAGAGCGTTAGATTACAAGGTCTCAGCTCCTCTGCCCCAAGGTCTGGAGCCCAGAGCCTGGCCCAGGTCCAAGTCCGGTCTCTGGAAGGGCCTGCCCACAGGCAGCAGTGCAACACTGGAAGGGGTGGGATGGGGGCTAGTTCTGGGCTAAGGGGGCTGTTTCTGATGGACTTCGGCTGTCTGTCTTCCAGGGGAAGGTGCTCAGCTGTCGGAATGAGGTAAGGAGCTGTGGCCTCACTGTGGTGAGTGTGGGTGTGTGGGAATCAGAGAGCCCCCCTTTCATAACAAGCCCTCTAGCTCAATCCCTGGGGTCGGACATTTATTTGCAGAGTTTGATATACAGAGCTGGGGTCCTATGGCGTTGGCGGGTAGGGGAAGGGCTGGCATCAATGACCCCTTCCTGGTACAGGATCTATTTCAGGCCAACTGTGAGAACAGGCACGTCCTGACTGGATTTGCAGGGAAGGAGAGTTCCCAAGTTGGCAAAGGCCCCACACTGGCTCCTTGTCCCCCTCCTCACCCCCTCCAAGAGCCCTGCAGGGTCCCCCACCCAGGCCATGTCTCCATCCTGTCCTTCCTCTGTCCCAGGAATTCAAATTCATCAAGGACATCGAGCTGGTCCAGAAGGCTGCAAATCTGTACACTGTGCAGCCCGATGAGCACTTTGGGGCCTGGTTCCAGGCCGTGGAGCCCCTGAGTGAGGAGGCGAGGTGAGGCGGGGCAGGAGTTGGGTGAGGGCAGGGCAGACTCTCTCTGCAGACCAGCTCCAGTGTCCATGGCCGTGGCTCCATGGTCAGCCTCAGATCTGGCTGCATGGTGACCTCTGGGGCCCTGGGACTCCAGCTGCTGAGAGGCTCTGGGAGGCACAGCTCAGGTGTGGCTCCTGGGAGCCAACAACTCCACTCTGTCCTGTAGCTACAGCCTGTCCTGTCAGCTGGAGCCACAATACCAGTGGACCAGAAAGATTCGACTCTTCTTCAAAGACAAGAAGAGCCACTCATCTTCCCGCCCAGGGCTGAGTGAGTGTCTGGACTGGCAGTGGCTGAATCCAGGGGCTCAGTACAGATTCAGGCCAAGTCTGGGCCAGGGGAGTCGGACAGCTGTGGTGCTGGGGCCCCAGCTCCACCGCTGAGCAGTCCTGTCACGGGTGATTCCCCTCGCATTTCTGGGACTGGTTTGTTCCTCTGTGAAGTGGGTGACACTAAATATCAGCCCCTGTGTCGGGGACAGATGGGGTGCGTTGGCTGACTGAGCACTCAGCACTGGGGCTGGGGCACAGGGTACAGTGGGTGCGGGGAGGGGGGAGAGTATGCTGCGTTTCTGGGGGAGGCCCCCTAGGAAATTCCTCTCTCTATCCAGACACCAGGTCCCCAAAAAAGAGCCCAGTCGTGGTGGCAGATGACGCTCCTGAGACCAGCTGAACTACAGCAGGGACACAGCGGGGACACTCAGGTGCATGGGGCCACCTCTCAGATGCTGATGTGCATGAAAACTTTGTGATCCATTTCCTGGGGTCCCTGAAGGCAACAAGGGAGTGGATGATACCCCCATCTCCCTCACACATTTTCCCCAGCGCCTATTTCCCTCTTTGGAGGGGCCATGTTTTTGTTGTCAATGATAAATGCTAAGTTTGGGTATTCTATTAAATTTCTGTTTTTTTCTCAGCCTGGGAGTGGACATGTGGTTCTTTCGCTCTCTGTGGTCATGAAAATGATATCCAGAATCTCACATTCCTCCTTGAATTCAGAAACCTCGCAGAGTCCTCAGCTCAGGGCATGTGGTGAAGAGAGAAGTGCCAGTGTCGTCCCTGGCTGCTGAAGGACAGTCCCGTGTTCCCCTCACTCAGAGGACAGGATCATTGCAGTGTGGTTCACCTGGTCCTGGAGCAGAAGCGGCCTCTCCGATCTCCCGGGGCTGAGACGTTGGAGGGATTTTCTCTGGCAGAACAACAGTCACGGAAACAGGGGTGTCCTTAAAAGTAGCACTTGCTTGGGGCCAGCCCAGTGGCGCAGCGGTTCAGTTCCCATGGTCCCCTTTGGCCGCTTGAGGTACGCTGGTACAGATCCCCAGTGCAGACCTAAGCATCCCTTGTCCAGCCACGCTGTGGCAGGTATCCTGCATATAAAGTAGAGGAAGATGGGCACGGATGTTAGCTCAGGGTCAGTCTTCCTCAGCAAAAATAGGAGGATTGGCTGCAGATGTTAGCTCAGACCTAACCTTCCTCAACAGCCAAAAAGCTGCCCTGGCCTGTGCCTAGCACAATTCCTGCCCAGGACCGTGGCTGCCTTGCTGCACTTGGAGGACGAGGGAACATTTTCCCAGTTCCTCTTGCCCAAATGAGGAACTTGTTTTCTGATTCAGCCCCTGGAATTGCATCCACTGTAAGTGGGGAAAATCCTGTAAAACCTCAAAATGTGCACGTGGAGAGGGCGAGGCTGGAGGAAGGTCCTGTGCAAAGGGACTAAGGGTAGGCAGGACTTTCCCTCTCTGGGCCCCTCTAGGGTCTCCCTGTTCACCTTTGACCTGGGCTTGGTCCTCCTGGGATTCGGGTCCTTGACTCTGATTCCCACTTCCTGCTTCTTTTCTCTCCAAGGGGAAAGATTGGGGAGGCAGCTTTTAGCGCCACTGCCGGGTCTCCCTCCACGAACCTGGTGCTCCCTGTGAACTAGGATTTTCAGCATCCCTGCACTTCCACATGCAATTCTTTCTTAGGGCAGAAATTCCCTAGATGCCCCTAGCCTTTCTGTCAGGTCCATCGTGGCCACTCCTTCCAGGCTGGACCTGATGGATCCCAGGGGAGCTCTGGTTTTCCAGGATAACAGACCATCATCCTGACCAGGAATGACCCCACAGTGTTCCTTGCTGCCCAGGGTGACCTCTGGGCCTGTGTGGTTCTCAGGTCCATGGTCTTGGACAATCACCAGTTTACACACTCTGGTGTAATTTGACTGGCTTTTCCTAAAGTGGTAGCTGGGCCCAAGCCCATGAAGCACATAGCCCCTGGGGTGACTGGGGTCTTTTCCACAGTCTTGTGCGGTGGTTCTGTCATCAAGGTGTGAAACTTTCCTGTTGGGAAGTTGGAAAGATGAGGCCTAAGAAGGGTGTGAGTTAGGGGTCCTGCGGGCAATGCCACCAAACTAATGTTCTGTGGATGTGCATGGACACAGCCTCACCAAGTATAATGTGGAAATGCTCCCCGTGTGGGTGTCCAACAGATACTGGTCTGGCTCAACCGGAGAACCCGCCTGAGAACCAACAGCTAAAGGGTGACCACCCGGCCTTTTGAGCCTCATCCCCAGGAAACACCATGTAAACAAGGACTAGATGAATCGCTTGTCACTTCTGAGTTATCCCCTCCTTCCTGATCACTGCAAGTGTCACTCAGACACTCTGCAGGCCGGACTTTGCCAGGGAGGCCGTCTCTGGACAGCCAGAAGCTGAGGATAAATCCTGGTTCCCGGCAGCACAGGCCCTTGCTGATGCAGCACAGCCACCCAGGAAAGAGACTTGCCAGAGGAAGGTGGGGAAGGCTGTGCTGTCCCTCCAGGGAGAAAGAGTCGTGGCAGGTCCCAGGGCTAGTCCAGGGCCAGGATGAAGGCACGGGTGTCCCACGAGTGTCTCCTCCAGGACTGGGATGCTCCTGAGAGCCTACCCGGCAGGTAGCAACATTCAGTAAGTCACGTAGGTACAGCTGTGACAGAGAAGGGACAATTTATCCCATCTTTGGGTTTCCAAATTGGAGATTGTTTGCTGAAGTCCATGAGTAAAGCAGTTAGAAAATCTGGATGACAGGTTTATTTTTGAAGGAAAGTATGAGTTACCAAAACTGGCTTCCTCAGAGCTAAGTAAAGGGAAGAGAAAATAACAATGTGAATCTCTTGAAATCCCTCAGGTGCATATAGTGTCAGAGAGAAATTGTCAGAATATTTGAGGAACTGGAAAGCTGGGTTCTGTTTAAACTGTTGCTGGTGTAAGGTGGGGATGGGTGCTTGCATCTCGTCTTCCAGTGTAAGTGAAAACAAGATCACATTAGGAGTGAACTCAGTCTTTCCAAAGTGGTGTAAGACATGGGTGTACTCCTCACTCACGTCCCTCAAGAGTATCTTGCCACGTGGTCCATTCATTGAAGCATCTTCCATTTACAGGAGCTAACAAAAAATCTGCCCCATTGACAGCCATACCATCCAGCTAAGTTCCACCTCACCCCACTCACAGTGCCCCGCAAGCCTCTCTTGGTGATCTGTCTCATCACAGTGAGGGATTCATGCCAGAGTATTCCAGAACCCTGGGAACCATATTCATACCACCTCCAATTGCCAAGACAGGAGGGTCTCTGAATGGGAAATCTGACTCTCAAACACTGCCTTTCCCTTGAATGACATGATTGGCCCATTCACCCGACTGCTGCCCCCTCGGTTTTGGTGGCTCTGGAAGAGGTACCAAGATGTACTGGCCTTTCCTTCACCATTGAGGAGACCAATGAGAACCCTTCTTGACTCCTCAACCTGCCCTTAGGTTTTGATGTGTACACTGCCTGTCCCAGTGACCACAAGACCTTGGAGACCACTCTGAGTCTCCTTAGGGAATTGAACTCTCTCTAACTACAACCACCAGACTAGAGCAAAACTGGGGCCACTGTTTTAGGAATAACTTCAGCATTTGCAGCTAAGGTTGGAACACTTCTGGAGATCTACCAAAGCCCCTGGGTAAGGGGTCTGGATCCTGGAGAGAGAGATTCCGGTCTTCACCAATCAGTTCTCTCATCCAATCATAGGGAAAGGCAGAAGCTCTACGTATGTCATCCCAAGGACTTCTCAGTTTGTCAGATTATTAACTGGGTTGGGAAGGAATATAATGGCGAAGGAGAAGTGCCATGGAAACATTGAGACTCAGCCCAGGGTCATGCTCAAGGCCAATGCATCCACCACACTGCTCCTGGGAACATTGGCTGAGGACAGCTCACAGCTCTTTCCCTCACAGGACATGCCCACAGCATAGGGAACCACCTAACCTTAGGACACAGCCCTCTCGAGGGACAGCCAGAGGCCCATGTCTGACTGATAAGGGAATAAGAAGCCTGGTCTCAATTTGGGACAACACCAAAGGGCTGTCCCAGCTCCAGAGATCCTTGAGAGTTGGCAGAGACTCAGTGGCAACTGTCTTGGCCTTCAGCTTCTCCTTCAACTATCCCCGCCTTGCTAACTTCCCATAGGGATATCTCCCCAGAACGCTTCCCTAAACCTTCCACATGGAATCCTCCCCCTCACAGTCTCTTTCCAGGGCCCCATCTGTGTCAGGCAGCAATCGGGAGACATTAATGCTGAACACAGCTGCATGAGATTCGGCAAATACTGTTCTGGAAGAATGATCTGTTAGACAATCTGAGAGGGTAGGTCATTGTAATCTCCAGGATAACTTAGGTAATGCTCTGGTAATAAATGCAACAATTGAGAAATTCATGACTAAAGATGTATTTCTCCTCAGATTTACATCATACATTGATAGTTGAGGTGAAGGGACCCCTGGTTCCTAAGTCACGTGGGGCAAGGCTGATGGAGGCCCCACGATCTTGTTGGTACACCATCTGAAACTGATGCCTTCTTCAGTTGCCACCAAAGGACAGAAAGAGCACCTAGTGTCTTACACCTCCTCTTTTATTCTCTGGCTTAAAAGTGATGCCATTGGTTGGAAGGTGCCACACATCCTTTCCAAAACCAAGAGGTCTAGGAAACATAGTCTTCTGTGTGCGAGAGTGAAAGCAAAAGTGGATGCTGGCACCACACTCTCTTTCTTTTCACCAAAGGATATGATTGCTTTCCCTCTCACATAGAGAATTCACTCACCCTCTTTCCCAAGGAGGACATCTGAAGACCCGGTAGACTCAGAAACCCTAGCTGACCCTTGGGCTAATGGGACAAAGACTTCAGGGACCACACATGACAAAGAATACAGAACTCGCAGGAGTGGATCAGAAAATTCACTAAAGAAATGAACAAGGACTATTGTAATAAGCAGAAACAAGAAACGCTGGGGATGGGGAGAACCTGACATCCTCAATTGTCACATCATCCTATTCCAAATACTCAGTCTCCTGCAAGAAGTTGCAGGGCATACAAAGGGACAAAGAAGGATGGCTCATACAGAGGAAAACTTCATGATTAGAAGGGGCCCTTGAGGAAGCACTGAGGGGTTACTGCAGAAAATCTTGTCTGCTTGTTGCTATTCACATTCCTGTGCTGAGCCTATGTCTTCATAAGCTTGTCGCGGGGATGCTGAACAGCTCTGTTTCAGGGTAAGACAGAGTCAGAGGTCATGGATACCAGCACCTGATTTGTCTATTCTCTTCTGTCTTTCTCCATGACTATATCTACTGTCTCATCTTGCTTTACAAGCAAAACCTGGAAAACCTACCAAAGCAATTGTTTTTGGGTTTTTCTACCAATAGTACAGAAAATATGGCTGTTACTTTTGGTGCTGAAACTCAATTTTGTGGAGCAAATTTCAACCTGAATTTGAAGTTTGTTTAAAATATTTAAACATAGAATAACCATATGACCTGACCCTTCCACTCCTAGATATTTACCCCCTAAAATCGAACACAGGTATACAACCAACAATTTGTCTAGGAATATTCACATCAGCCCTGTGCGTAATAGTCCAAGGTGCAAGGTCCATCAACTGATGAAGGGAGAAACAAAAATGGGGACATCCATGCAATGGGATATGAATCAGCCATGGAAAGAAGTGAACTGCTGATGTGTGTATAATCTTTAAAAACATTATGCTAGTGAAAGAAGGCAGGCACAAAAGGAGAAATCTTTATGTTTCTATAGATACGAAAAGCCCAGAAAAGGCAGATCAATAGATAGAATGTCCCTTCCTGGTTGCCAGAGGCTGGGCGTAGGGTGGAATGGGGAGCGACTGCTTAATTTGTATGGGGTTTCCTTTAGGATGATGAAATCTTGTGGTCCAGATAGCAGTGATGATTGCACAGCACTGGGAATGTCCTAAACCCCACTGAATTGTGGGTCATTCACCTTTTCACAGTGAATTTTACGTGACGTGAATTTTACCTTAATTTAAGAAAACAATACAGAGTTCATTAGCTCCCACAACAGAATGTCAAGAGCCCCTGTGGCTCAAGGATGAAAGGGCTCTATCAACAACCTCATGACTACTCCAGGAGTGGTAGATTTTCATTTTCTCTCATAGTGAGAGTGTTCTGTCCATTGTCACAAGACTATTCTATTCTTGGCCCCAAATGTCCAAAGACAGTGAGAGAAAATATGCCCTGTCATACCCCTTTTCACTAGACAGGGCTTTCCTTCCAGAAGCCCCAAGGGAACTTTCTGGGTCAGTGTTGCAATCCAGCCCATCACTAAGCTACACTTTGAGCAGTGACAGGATTGCATTCAATTCCTTCCCCACTGTTCTCAGGTAAGAAGAAAAGGTCATGTTTCCTGAGTCCATGAGATGGGAAACACCCAAACCAAACTTAGGTTCTAGCAAGGAGAAAGCCATCAGTACACAAATAACTCCCTGTTCTAGGATTTAATTTTCTTATTAATAGACTTTACTTTTTAGAATAATTTTAAGTTTACAGAAAAATTCAGCATGGGGCTGGCTCAGTGGCATAGTGGTTAAGTTTGTATGTTCCAGTTTGGTGGCCCGGGTGTCCCAGGGTTGATCCCGGGTGCAGACCTATGTACCACTGATGAAGCCATGCTGTGCTGGTGTGCCACATACAAAATATAGGAAGATTGGCACAGATGTTAGCTCAGCAGCAGTCTTCCTCAAGCAAAAAGAGGAAGATTAGCAATACATGTTAGCCCAGGGCCAATCTTCCCCAGCAAAATATATATATATATATATATATACATATATATATATATATATATATATACAGCAGACAGCACAAGTTCCAATATTCTCCCTCATACCCCAGTTCACACACACTTTCCCTTGTCATCAATATCTTGCATTTGTGAGATACATTGGTTATATTTGGTGACTGATACAATATAAAGTAAACAACTTATATTAGGGTTCACTCTGTGTGTTTTATCTTTAATGGGCTTTGAAGAATGTATAAGGACATCTATCCACTGTTACAGTATCATACACCATAATTTCTCTGCTCTAAAATTCCTCTGTGCTCCTCCTATTCATTCCTCCCTCCCTCTGCCCAAGTCCCAGTAACGACTGAAGTTTTTACCATCTCCTTGGTTTTGCCTTCTCCAAAATGGCACATAATTGGAATCATACAGTGTGCAGCCTTTTCCAATTGGCTTCTTTTACTAAGAAATGTGCATTTAAGATTCCTCCATGTTTTTTTCTTGGCTTGATAATTCATTTCTTTTCTATTGCTGAATAATATTCCATTGTTTGAATAGACAACAGTTTGTTTATCCATTTACCTCTTGGAGGGCATCTTGTTTAGTTGCCATCTTTTCCAATAATGAATAAAGCTGACATAAACATTCAACTGTAGGTTTTGTGTGGATATATGTTTTCAATTCATTCAAGTATGTACCAAGGAGTGAAATTGCTGGATCTTAGGGCAAGAATGTCTAGCTTTGTAAGACACTTCCAAACTCTCCTCCAAAGTGGCCGCACTGTCTTGCATTCCCAACAGCGATGGATGAAGTTTCCTGTTGCTCCATGTCCACCTCAGCATTTGCAGTTGTTAGTGTTCTGGGTTTTGGCCGTTCTAATAGGCCTGTACTTGCATCTGATTGTTATTTCTAATTTGCATTTCCCTGATGGCAAGGATGTTGAGCATCTTTCTGTGTGCTCATTTGCCATCTGTGTATGAAAGGGCAGAAACAGAATGGACTGCAGGAAAAGAGATGGCTGGGATGACAGGAAGGTGGAGGCAGAGATGATCTTCAGGGCTGACTAGGCACTGACTATGCCCTCTGTCAGATAAATTGTGGTCTACCTAACATTGAGTTTTGAGTGAAAACTCCATAGTATCTGGTTGTGCACACATATATCTTATTGAGGCTTGAGTTTTTATATATGTTTTCACTGAAAGATGCCGTAAGCCCTATGTATAAACAGGTTGCTGTACAGCAGGTGATGACGGTGTCAGAGATGATGAGAGTCTATCTTGAGTGGATGGTGTCTGCCATGCAAGCGGCATGTGTTGCCTATCACCAGAGGCAGAAACCCAAACACTTCTGCCACTGCGTCTTAGTATTGGAGTCTCCAAGGAAAACACAACGCAGCCAAGCACTGGGTGGAACAATGCTTTACTCACATAGAGGAGACAGAGCAAGATCAGCTTCAGTGGTAGGCATTGGTCCCCCATGGCCAGCGGGTTCCTCCTGGCAGCTGAGGCAGGGCAGCTGGCCTGCACACACCCCTCTCATGCCGTAGAAGAAAGAACCTGACCCCCTCTGCAAGGGACAAGTATAGCAGTGGAGTTGGCCAGCTGCCATGTGACGCCCAAGCTTAAGCAGAACGAAGGAGAACACATTGAGTCTGGAATGGGAAAAGATAGTCCCACAAGAGGTGACAAGTCCAGCACAGGCTGTGCAGACTCCTTACCTCTTGGTGAGGAAGTGTTCCCCACCCAAGACTCCTTCCTAAGTGGCCCAGTGAGGGTCCACAGACCACAGGCGCTGGATTGCCTCTCCCGGCAGTGTCAGTGGCAGCCAATGCCTCTCCCATTACGCATTTTCATTTTGCATTTGCCACCAGAGAGAGCCCTGAGAGGAGCTACATCTGTTTTATCTCTTGGAGGACACTTCATTCCTGAGAAGTTTCCGTATTCTTGGCTACATTGGGTTCATAATCTAATCATTTTTATATTTGTGTATGTAGCATGCGCAGTATCCCCTCTCTAATGTTCAGTTCACTTGCAACACTGGAGGCGCTTACTATTATATTTCTATTTTAGTGCTGAAGATTCTGAGGTCAGAAGAGACTACATAACATCTACGAAGTTATCACGTTTACTAAGTGCTGAAGCCATGTTACCAGGTCAGACAAGCTTCCTTCAGAGCTGACCTTTTAACCTCTAATGACTTCTTGTAGAAAAGAGAAGAGTAAATGCAAGTGCTTTCTCAAGATCATTGATTGCAGGAGTTCTTTGAAGAGAAAACAAAAAGCAATGCCTTCGTGTTAGGAGAAAACCTTACAGTTCTCCTTTACGCAGTGTCTCATCTTAATTTTCACACGGAACACCTCACTTCACCAAATCTGTGTGGGTTTTCCCCACACCAAGCAATTCCGTGGACACCAGCTGGGCGTTCTACAGTTTAACCTAATTCTGACACTCTGTAGCTGGAGATAGCGTCAGATCCCACTGGTTGAGGGCTCAGTCCCATGACACTGCCCCCACTTCAGATGCCAATGGCAAGTGGTAGGTCCCCAGGTTACCCACATTTTCTGTCCAATTTAGCTACAAATCAGAGGTTACCACAACTTCCTCCTCAGGTTCGATTAATTTTCTAGAGCAGTTCACAGAACTCAGGGAAACATTTATATATGTTTACCAGTTTATTGAAGGATATGATGAACGATACAGATGAACAGCCTAATGAAGAGACACACAGGGTGAGGTTGGGGAGGGTCCCGAACATGAGAGCATTTGTCCCTGTGGAGTCGGGATGGATCACCCCCACTGTAGGCAGATGCGTTCACCAACCTGGAGGCACCCCAAAGCCCATAGTATTGGGATTTCATGGAGGCTCCCTCACATAAGCATGACCGATTATTAACTCCACTTCCAGCCCCTCCTCTCTCTCTGGAGAAGTTGGAGGAGAAAGGGGGGATGGAAATCCCAAGCTTCTAATCACAGCCTGGTCTTTCTGGTGTCCAGCCTGCATCCAAAAGCCACACAGGAGCCCACCCAGAGTTGCCTAGTTAGAACAAAAGAAGCCTCTATTGCTCTTGGCACTTAGGAATTTACCAGTGTTCCAGGAGCGCTGTCAGGAACTGTGGGCAGAGACCTATCTATATTTCCTATTAGCTCACAACGTTTTTTCCATTTCACATTACTGTCTCCAGATACTGACTGTAGATACAGCACATGTTTGCACCCTTCTCTGCTGTATTAAGCCTGGGTGGGCTTGACTGCTCCCAGAGGCCGCAGACGGGGAAGCGTCCGTAATCTGTAATGCCTGTTCATGAGTATCTGACTACAAATGCTATGCCCCTCAGGCATATGCAGACATGGATAAACTGCAGCCAGAGGCTCAAAATCCGGAAAGAAGGGGCTATTAGAAGCTGAATCCCTACATAGGATGGGGGGAAGAATTTTCACTCTAATCTTCTTGGTTCTTCTGGTTGTTCTAAGAGTTAAATTGACATAAGACAGAAAAAAGGAGAAAAAGAAAACAAAGTTTAATAACATGTATGCATGGGAGAAACCTAGGAAAACTGAGTAACTCACCAAAATGGCTGAAGCCACCACCTTAATTACCAACTCAAGCTGAAGACATAGGGGATGTTGGCGGTGGGGGTTTGGGACTTCCAGGGGCAATTCATGTGGAGATGGAAAAGCAAATGTTTGGTAAATAATTGTTTGCCGTACCTGGCACAGACTTTGGATACAGAGAGGACTGTGATCCACCGGGCCTTTCTAGGTTCCTCGCTGTCTGTCACACCTCGTTCATATCACACTGTAGTTTCCATGGTAAGAGTTCCCTCCTGGAACAGGCCTTCCATCTAGAATTCTTTTAGGCAGTTATGGGGAAGGTCAAAGTCTTTGGCTCTTAAAATTGATCAAGCCAAAGAGACACATTTTGGGGTAGCAAATTCTGCTCCACTACAGTAGTTAGATTCATGAGGAACTGGAGCAAATGGGAAATGTAAAGTTCTCCTCAAAGGAGGCCCACATTTTAGTTATCAGCATTATTATATATTTAAGTATGTATTGCATACATAGCACAACCGTTCAAAAGGCAAACTTTCCTTCCAAGTGCTCAGACACACAGTAGTTCACTTCAGAGAGAACAGAGCTTTAATTTTGGTGTGTATCCTTGCAGAGAAGTTACTTTCATATACAAATAGGCAGATGCTGAAAATACACACACCTACCTATATGCGTATATAAATATATAGGTCTATACTATGTTAATATGCAATCTCAAATACATATATGCATTTCTAAGTATTTATCTATTTCTTCACACACATGTGGTTCCAAATCAGTACATTAGACGTGTCGTCATTTCCCACAGCTTCAAGTTAGGTCACAGTATGTGTGGCTGCACCCTAGGCTAAATAACCCGTCTTCTAGTAACACGCGTTAAGGATTTCCCTGTATTCTTACAAGCAGCGCTCCAATTATTAAACCTGCATAAACTACAGTTTGCATCTATGTAGGCTTACACGTAAGTTAAATTTTCAAAAGTGTATTTTCTGTGTGCATTTTCACTTGTGATGAATTTTCACTTGAGTGTCTTTTCACTTGAAAAATTTCTCACGGTGACTGTACCATTTTGCGTTTTCACAGCAATGTGAGTGTCTGTTTCCCCAGCCCACAGTTCCTACTCTGATTCTCCATTCTTCTTGCGCTAATGCTCTACTTTCTCCTCACCTCAAATATCATTCAAAGAGACATTTTCCCTCTGTGTCAAGGCTCAGCGAGGATTCCACACTTGTCACTTTAGCCACATCTGTACTACAAACAGGAGAAGACTGCAATATTATTCTTTTTGTAGGTTCAGCAAAATAAAATCTCATTCACACACATATTTCTAAGATCACTTAGGGTATTTCAATCTCTGACAATGGATAAAAACTAGGCTGAGAACATGATCCAGTACCTCTATAAAGAGTTTAACTGTTTAAAAAAATGTTACATTTTGTGGACACTGAAAGCTCATGGAATAGGAGTAAACATGAGTTGGGAACTGTGAAATAATAAGAAATATATATATTGATGTCTTCCCCTGGTTCCTGACACAGAGCTCCTCAAACCCTTGTAAAAACCTAAGTGGTGAGAGCAGTAGGAGCATCTTTTGTCCCAACAGGTGACTCTGGTGGGCCCCCGGATGACTCCAGGATGGGAGCGGGTTACCAGAAAGACCAAGTCTTGACTAGAAGTTTGGAATTTTGAGCCCCATCCTTCATCCTCCAGAGAGGGAGAGGGGCTAGAAACGGAGTTAATAATTGATCATGCCCACGAGAGAAAGCCTCCAGAAAACCCCAACAGTACAGCGTCTGGGGAGTTTCTGGGTGAACACGTGGAGGTGCTGGGAGAGTAGCACGCCTGGAGAGTGCATGGATCTGTGCCGGTTCCCCATGCCTTGCCCTAGGCATCTCTTCCATTTCGTTGTTTCAGAGTTATATTCTTCTATGATAAACTGGTAATCTTAAAAGTAAAACATATCTCTGAGTTCTTTGAGCTGCTGTAGCAAATTAAATTGAACCCAAGGAGGAGGTTGTGGGAACGTCTGATCTATAGCCTGTCGGTCAGAAGTGTAAGTGACAACCGGGGCTTGGGATTGGAATCTGAGGTTGGGGGGGAACAGTCTGGTAGGACTGAACCCTCAACCTGTGGAATCTGATGCTGTCTCCAGGTAAACAGTGTCAGAATTTGGGTGAATTGAGTTGCATTGTAGGACAGCCAGCTGGTCCAGGGTCCTGGGTCCAGGAACCTCAAAGAGGAACAGAGAAGGAAGTGACATGAAATAGCTGTTCTTTAATAATTCTATTATAAGAATTAATAATATTATCTGAGGAAATGTGGAAATCACACAAGCCAGGAAAGGAGAGACAAATGGCCATAAGATGCTTGTACAATAAAAAGAAATGTGAAAATTTGTTTGTGTGCTATAGAATTTTGCGTGTGTGTGTGCATTTTAAAGTATTAAACTTAATATACAATTATAACCCAGTTTCAGCTATCAGTATCATAACAAAATAATTTCCCCATACAAAAAAATAAACACTTAAACATTTTAACAGCTACAAAATTATATTGAGCGTGTTTCATTACTTACTTAACCATCTCAATCTTTGGGAAATTTAGTTGTTTTCCATAATATGCGATTATAAATGATGCTGGTATTAATCATACTAAAACATTCTGTATATTTTTTATTTTCTTACGCTAGACGTATAAGAGAGCATGAACTGAGAAAAATTTTAATTGCTCCTAATTTATATTTCCACCAGCACTACATAAAGTTTCTTACCTCAACAGCGTTACCATAAGGGATTAGTATTTCTTTAAACAATAATTTTGGAAAGGGAGCCTTGGAATGCAATCACAAAGGTAGGCATTGTAGGACAGGAATTCTGAGTTTCCTTCCTATACAGATTTTAAGAACTCTGCCTAAAGCCAAAGAGAAGCCCGATCTTCTTTTCTTTATTTTTTTATTTTTCCCAAGGATTGGCACCTGGGCTAACAACTGTTGCCAATCTTTTTTTTTTCTGCTTTTATCTCCCCAAACCCCCCCTGTATAGTTGTATATCTTAGTTGCACGTCCTTCTAGTTGTGGGATGTGGGACACCGCCTCAATGTGGCCTGAGGAGCAGTGTCATGTCCGCGCCCAGGATCCGAACCCTGGGCCGCCACAGCGGAGTGCACGAACTTAACCATTCGGCCATGGAGCTGGTCCCTGGATCTTCTTTTATTTTATATGAATTTTATTTTCTTTTTTACCCCTTTTACAAAAGAAAGATCCAACATCAAGTGATGGAGCCATTGGCCTCCCCAAAGATGTTCACAGATCGCTGCATCCTTTGTCTCTCTTTTCTGGGAGGGGTACATATGATCAGGCTGTGTTAAACAACTTGATCACGAATATCATGTTGAGCTAGCTGATTTAATTACTCCTTCCCTGAGACTCCAGTGCCACAGGGACTGCTGGATTTGGAAAAAATGACCCAAGACCAAAAGGGGATATTGGGTAGGTTCCAGAACTTTTTAAAAATCTCTACTGCAGCAGAATGAATGACAACAGAGAGAAACTTTATTAAGCTGGATTTCAGGGTCTCTCAGCCTAGGCTTCCACTATAGGGATAACGTCCTGAGCAGAGAAATTTTTCTGTTAACCCTAGATCACTTAGAAGAACTATTACTTACTTTTGGAGTGTCAGAACTGACATGTTGAAATAGGACATTGGAAGAGGGAAGAGTTAACAGTGGATGTCTGTGGAGTGTGCTGAGGAAAACTTTGTCTTGCCATGTCTCCTTAATGGACACAAGAAGGTTCATACGTATAAGGGAACTCCATTTTCCTGTGAATATGTCCTTGCCTCATTGAAATACAGGAATTTTCTATAATTCAAAGGATGGAATGTATCTTCAAGAAAATTCTGAATGAGAATCAAAGCAAACAATGCTTTATTTTGATAAAAAACAACAATAATAACAAAAACACTGAAGCAGTTATGCAGGTGCCATATCCCTCTGGTGTGCTGGGTTCCCTGCCCTGGTCTGAAGAGGAGAGTCCTCGCTACGACCTCACACAGCATTCCCTTCTGTATGTCTATGACATCTTCCATGTGTTTACTCCTGGAACACAAGGAGAGATCTCCAACTCAGTGACACCACGCCAGTTGATGCACGCGGGCCATCTGGCCACTGAGGGCTCTGACAGTCTTCGTTGATGATCATGACCTCATGATGCATGGCACAGAACAATCTTCTCCACTTTGCCAAGTTTTAATATCCTCCACGATTACAGTGTTTAGCCAATGAGTTACATGCTTATACGTTACAGTAGCTGGGAGAGGTTTCCTTCCAACTTCTGGTATTGGAGGGAAAGAAAGGACAACTTTGGGAGTCAGTCAAACCATAGGAGACACACAAAGGCTGTTCACATTGTAGGAAATAATCAGATCTATTCTTTCTTTCAAAATAAGTCTGTTGAATGTTGAAGTCATTCTCTCCAATGTTTTGTCACTTGCAGAAATTCTTGTATGAATTCATTATAGGAGAAACTGAGTTTCTTCTGTCTTTCTTATTATAATTAGAAACAGTGAGATGAAGGTGCTTAATAGGATTACTCCAGGGCAAGAGGGGTCCCTCTCTGAAGGGTCCTGTAGATGTGGATTTCCTACATACAATAAGTAGAATGATGGGATTTCATCTTTAGTTTGAGAAGAGGTCTTTTCATTAAACATTGTTCTTGGAAACAAGAGGGCGAGATGTTGGCAGTAGCGGGGATAATGAAACTATTTTGAAATAAGCAGAACTTCAAACTGAGGAAACCTAGGGGATTGTTCCAGTGGCAATGAGGAAAGCGGGAACTGGAGAGACTATGCCACCAGGTTGGGGTAACAGGAACCTCACAGCTCCAATGGTGATCTGTCAGCATGAAGGAGGGTTAAGTGGTCTGAATCATCAGAATATGAAGAAAAGGACAAAAAGAAGACACCACAAGTCAACTCAGACCTAGGAAGAGACCCAGAGGTTTCACTTTGGGATCCTCCACGGTTAATAAACCTGTGTTCTTTCATAATTGTGAAAGGAGGCTCGCCTCCCCCAACAGTCACATTCAATTTCCATTATTAAGTTGACAAAATTAAGAATTTTCTTCTTTCTTCTCCAAAGCATACTGACAAATAAATACTAGATTTGCTGAGGCAGGATTCCTGTTTTGAGATCCACAGAAAAAAGAGCCTGAGTGAATTGTAGCTCTGTGAAAATAATCTTTGAAAATGTCCAGTTAAGCTTATTTTAAGTACTGAGGCAATCAGATTGTAACCTACGGACTCAGAGGTCAGTGTGAGCTGGTCATTGACGTGAAATACATTTACAAAGAACAGTTACACTTGTCCTGAAAACAGTGTTTGTGCTTTCACTTTTTTAGAATCTGAATTTGGAGAAGAACCTGATTGACCAAAATTATAACTTTAAGAACTTCATGAATAGAGAAATTTCTTTCTTTTCACCTTCCTTTCTTCTATTTCATTTTCATGGTGAAATATACAAACACAAAAATGGATACATAGTAGACAAGGAGAACTGATCGTTGGTTACCAGGGGAAAGGGGGGGTGGGGAGAGGGCCACAAAGGGTGAAGTGGTGTACCCACAACATGACCAACAATAATGTACAACTGAAATCTCACAAGGTTGTAAACTATCATAATCTTAACAAAAAAATGGATACATATAGATGGTTATTAAATAAACAACTGTGTGACATCAACCCAGGTCAAGAAATAGAGTACTACTACCACCAGTAGGTCTCCTGCATGCCCCCTACTGTTGCTAGACTCCACTTGCCCCCAGGATATCGAATATCCAAATTAGCATAATAACCCTCCCTTGTCTTTCTTTATACTCGTATCCTGTCTATTTCTATGCCAAAATCATAGTCTGATTTTTGCCTGTTTTTTTTCCCTTGTGTAATTAGGGTAACATATATATATACTGTTGCATCTGATTTCTTTCATTCAATATTAAGTATTTAAGATTCATACTCAGTGTTGCAAGTTAATCCTATTAATATACCATTTTGTTTATTCCTTCGATTGTTGATGGAGGTCTGGATTGTGTTCACTTTTGGCAGTTACAAATGATGCTTCTGAGATGATTCTTCTGTGTGTGTGTATATATATATATACACATATATATATATCTGGTTACCATTCGCATGGATTTACTTATGGTATTAAGCAGGGATCATAGGGTAACCATATCTTCAGTTTTACTGGGGATATTGTCTTTTTTTCCTTCAAAGTCAACAAACCAATTGATAGTCCCACACTGTAATTCCCATATCTTCACATTCTTGCTGACACTTAATACTGTCCAGATTTTAATTTGAGGCTTCTGGTGGGTGTGTGGTGATGACTGTGGTGTAAATTTACTCAGCCTTTTCTTTTCTGTAATTCTGTCCCTGGTCAAGATTTGTGTGTGGGGGACAGGGTAGGAGGGAACCCGGGATTCCTACATCATCCTACGTGAAAATGTTTGTGGGGCACTGATATCAGTTATTTCTTTTACTTTACTTGGTATTTCAAGTGCACTGTCCAGTAGTGTGGCCAGGACACAGAGTCATTTCTCAAGGACCCCACGGAGTCTAAATATTAGACTCTAAATATTAGGTCTTCTTGTTTCCCTTTGAAATAGCTTCTTTTGTCCATCTGATAAAACAACCTCGAGTACTCTTTTTAAAAACAATAATTAAGATATAATTGACACATTATATTAGTTTCAGGTGTACAACATAGCGATTCAATATCTGTGTATATTGTGAAATGGTCACCACAATAAGTCTAGTTAACATCCACCACTATACATAATTACATATTGTTTTCTTCTGATGAGAAATTTTAAGATCTACTCAGCCACTTTCAAATATACAATATAGCGTTATTAACTATAGTTAATATAAATATAAATAGAGTCAACAAGTGCGTTACATCCCCAAGACATTTATTTATAGCTGGAAGTTTGTTATTCAACCCTCTTCATCCCTTTCACCCCCCATCCCGACCCCCCACCTCAATTACTCTTGAGGGAGCATAAAATCCTCATACTGACTAATCTGGGTACTTCCAAATTATTTGTCGGCTTCCACTCAGATCTTGCATTGAAAATCTCAAAGAGAGAGTTTAGATTTTCTTTCCTTCTCACTGCCTGACCTGACCAAAATGTCATGCATCGCTACTGGCCTATTGCTACATCCAGGAGAGTCACTTGAGGAATAGACAAAACTGGAAGAAAAAACACATCGATAATTTATCATTACATTGTCATCAAAAGCATGGAATTCACCAACGATGCCTAGGAAGAAATTGGGATCATTTATGGAATAGTGTAAAGAGAATGTAGGAGATGTCTCAGCTGAAGAGAAAGAAGCTACAAAAAATAATTATGAAAAAGATGGAGCAATAAAATGCATCAGGAGATTCAGGAGCATAAACAGAGTTAAGGGAAAAAAATGACCCATATTTTCTTAGTTACTCATTATGGAGAGCAGGATCAATTCCTAAAAGGTCAAGTAATTCTGATTCCGATGTATTTGATGATAATGTTTATTACTAATGGTAATTTGTATTTTCAACTATCATCATGTAATGCTGATAATTTGCATATATAATTTATATTTCTATAGTTATTGCTACTCTCCTCTTAGACTAGTGACCATTATTTTGAGCGACAAAAACACAGTGCCTTGAGATTATCAGTCTGTTCATTATATGAGTCAAGTTATTGAATTTTTGTCTTGCATCAATTTTTATTTCATTGATTGATTGTCATTTAGATGATTCGGATGTTCACACATAATTATCAAGTCAAATCTCAGTATTTATTTAGCATTTCTCTCTTCAGTTATGGTTGGAAAATCTGTCCCTAACTTAATATTACAAAAACATATGCAGGTGTATCTCCAGATCGCTTTTACATTTAATTATTCATTCCATTTTGACTATTATAGCTTAGCCTAGAGAATTAAGTAAATGTGTATTACTTCACTCCTACACACCATTTAAACGGATCAAGAGTTGCTTGCCCCGTATGCTGTCCCCAGGCTGCAGCCGCCTGAGGGGACTCGCCCGGGGCCCCGCCCTCAGAGCTCACACCCGCCGTGCGCTCTCGCCCCGGGGCCGCCCCGCCGATCCTCCCCCGCGGCTCTGCGCGCACAGGCCGGACGCTCGGAGCGGCGCCGGGCTGCCCTGCTCGTCCTCCTGGGCGCAGCGGCACCTCTGGACCGAGCACGCGCACCAGCGGCCTCCTCGCAGGCTCCGTGCCCGCGCACGCGCCCTCGCGTCGCGCTCCTGGCGGAGAGACCTGCGCTTGGGCCGGGCTCCGGGCGGTTCTCGCGCTGCCGTTCTCGCGGGACTTCCGCGCTTCGGCGGCCTTTCTGACAAGCCGCCGCGCCCAGGGATGTTCAGGTTGGAGCGACACTTCCCAGAGGGCAGCGGTCACGCCAGATCTTCGGCTTCCATTCCGTTTTCGCGCGCTTCTCCCTCTTTGCAGGGTGAGTGGAGCTCATTTGTGGATGTATTAGCACAGGATGCGGGAATCCTGTGAAGCGAGTCACTTCAGAGCCCGACGTGAACCAGGAGGGGTGACGGCGGAAGCGCTCACAGTGTGGCGGCCCGTAGTAGGGACACCAGTCCTCACGGGACTCTCGGGCCTGAACGGCAGAGGACGGTGTGTGTCTGTGGGGACAGACGGGCAGCGTGTGGCGGGGTGTGTGTGAGAGACGCGAGTGAGTGGTGGGATGCGCCTCCGTGCCGTGGGTGTGGCTGCGAGGCTGTGACAGGTGCGTGGCTGTGCTGGGGTGACGGGGATTTGGTTGCATGTCCTTTACCTGTGCAGGTGTGATGGCTGTGGCTCTGTGGCGTCACTGTCTGGTGGCTCTGGGTTCCCTGGCGCTTCCTCCTCTTTTCTCCTCACAGCTGCTTGGCTGCAAGAGGGAAGTAGGACATTGAGCCCTAAAGGAAGATTTCCAGCCAGGGGGCACCGAGGTTAGTTTGGGAAAGCCTGGGGAGTTCTCTACTTGGGAGCTCTGAGGGGCAGCTACTGTCTCAGAGCCTCGGGGTTCCCAGAGCTCGGACCCCAGGAACGTGCTGTAAACCTATACCCGTAGTCCAGGCTCTGTCGTCTTTTCCATCTGTTTATGTGTATGAGCAGGGCGGGTGTGGACCTGGAGAGTGTCGTGTAAGGGAGTCATTCTGTGCCCCAAGAAAAGCCTGGTGCCTCGTGACTTCCTCCTCAGTCCTGCCATACCCCAAAGAAGAACCTTGGGGAGGGGAAAGAATTGTTTTACACACAAAAGTCAACATTGAGGATGGTTGATTTTCTTTCATAAAATCATTGATTTTAAATTATTGATATAAGAAAAATTTAACAAAACTTAGCAATAATATCTGATTTTTAGTTGTCTTCCCAAAAACATGTCCAAATACTAAATGAAATAGAAGAAAATAAGGAATCATTTTATTTACCCACATGCCTTTTGTTGCTGCTTAAGGGCACTGTCAGTCTTACTAATGTTCTCACTTCATGAGACGCTTGATCACATCGGATTTTTTGAGCAGGTTATGATTCACAAATGTCTCTTTGTTTCTGCTCCATTTCGGTGGGAGGGAAATTTCTTCTTTTCTAGAAACTCTTGATTTATAAATTAAAAATGCATTCTCAAGTAAAAGTCCTGATTCCCCCCCCCTTTTTTTTTGTGAGCATTATCAGAGCAGGGCTGATAAGCACAATTTTATCCTAAAAAGGCAAATTGTTTCTTTTATAATACCCAGTTAGGGGACATGCAATGTTCTTCAATAAAAATAGCTAACATATTTATACAGGATTACAACATATTATTAAGTTTTTATGTAGATTATATTTCTCTAAGATATTCATGCTTAAGAAGTGATCTTCATACTCCTGCCTCTACTGATGAAAAACCCAAGACACTAAAATGTCATGAACTCCAAGAGCAGTTACATTTAGAAAATCTGAGAACAGAATCTATGTCTTAAGTTTCAACTGGATACCTTTCCCCAGTTATGAGTGCGTACTTTACACTGGGACCAGTATCATCGTGATTAATAATCCTGTACATGCCATCACATAGCAGGACCAAATTAATTAACCTGTTCCCTGTTAGATTTTTGTGTTTCCGGTTTTGGTTGTCAAAAACTGCGTATTGAAGATACTCGTATCTCTTCTAGCCCAGTCTCTTCTAGCCAGTGTTTACGTATTCACTGACCAGATTATTCTCTCCTATGTGCTCAACTTAGTAATATTAAGAGCTATAATGGAGGAAGGAAGAAATTAAGTCCTATAAAGAAATGACTTGAGCTTCCCATGTCAGGACTGTAGTTGCATGAGAGATGGAGATCCCATTTGGCCAAGCAGGGAAAGACTGACATTCTCACAGACATGAGTTTTCTAGATACATGTGATAAAGCCCAGCAATGAACGGTCTCTGGAGGCTGAGATCCAATGCTCTGTGAGGTTTTTGGAATTGAATAGCAATATGAATTAGTGATTGTAATATATGGATCATGGTTCTTGGTAAGGAATTTCTGAATGATGAGTACAATGAATATTTTATTATTGACTAGGATGTGCTGAAATTGAATGACCTTGGTATAATTCTGCATCATCATACATCGAGTATTCTCTAAATCAGGAACCGCAAAAATGTTCAGTGAAGGATTGTTAATGGCCATAAAAGAGAATAAAAACATAAGCTGTTTAAGTTATCAGAGATGAAGAACAGAAAAGACCTTAGATATGTTGTCCAACCTAGTGTATAGAAACCTAGTCATCTGGAGATGATTACATCTGTTATAACTGTAAGTTTGAGTGCTATGCAGCCATTCAAAATATTTGTTAAAATAAGAAAACTATGTGGCATAGGATTTAACATAAAGAACTTGAGGATTGAAGACATCCCTTAGTTTATCAAACCCTCTTATTTTTCTGTCCCTTGTGACAATGTCTTTCTTTCATTTGGAGTGTTTAGCCCATTTACATTTAATGTAATCATTGATACAGTTAGATTAAGGTCACCCATTTTATTATTTTCTGTCTTTTCCATCTGGCTTTTGTTCCCATATTGCTCTATTTTGTCTTCTTGGGTTAATTAAGTATTTATTTAAAATTCCATGTTAATTTGCTTCTTTGCTATACTTTGTGATCATTTTTAGTGGTCACGGTCTGTATTATAATATATATTCTTAACTATTCAGAATCTACTTAGAGTTAATATTGAACTCTGCTCTTACTCGTCAAGTGTAAGAACCTTGCAATTTATAGCCCCATCTTCTATATTGCAGCTGTCATATATATTACATCTATCTTTATATAAAACTATAATACCATGTTTTTAATAACATCTGTATTGATATAGAACACAGCACATATTTAAAGTATACACTTGGATTCGTTTATTTAAAATTTTGATATAATAGACATATAACATTGAAGGAGATCTGGCCTAAGAACATGAATGTGCTTGCATACAGGACATTTCATGGAGCTGAGTTGCGGCTGAGCTGGCTTGCAAACAGGATGTTCTGCCCATTCCTCTTATGGCCCTTCCGGGGAGAACATTGCCTGCAAACAGGAGTGTTCTCAGATCCTGGAATTCAGCCTAGGGCTGGGAAACAAACACAGCATTGTAAGCACGTGAGCGTGCTTGCATAGAAGCATGTATGATGAGTCACCGCCTTTGGCTAGTTGCCGGCTTTGTCTAGGGGGATATAAATATAAACAGCCCGTGCCAGACGGGGCTTTTTTTCTTCCACTGTCGACACCGGTGTCCGTCTCTTTTTTGGGGCCCCAACTTTCTTCATTTCGTCAGCAACATCACATTATATTAGTTTCAGGTGTACAACATATTGATTCAATATTTGTATATATTGAGAACTGATCACACTAAGTCAACAGTATATTTACCTTTCGCCTGCCTATCCTTTGGATTATTTTCATCATAAGCTCACTTCTGCCTATAATGTACATCATACAATGCATCATTATTATTTTTGCTTTATGCATTTAGTCCTTTTTTAAAGAAATTTTAAAAATTCATTCTTCCACCACTTCCCCTCCAAAATTCTTACACCTGGCAGACACAAACTCAGGAGATCTCTGAGAGCTTTTTATCTATTAATTTAAACCAAGGGGTAAGAGAATTTGATTGGAATACAGCCACACCCATTCGTTTATATATTGTCGATGGCTGCTTTCCAGCTACAACAGCAGAGCTGAGTAACTACAAAAATATTTATTATCTGGCCCTTTATGAAAAAAACTGCTGATCCTCAGTTAACGGCAGTAGAGGAATTCCTGAATGAATGTCACTCAGGGGGATGCACTGCGGTGGTGCTCGAGGCTCTCTGCCTTGGGCTTCTTCCCTCCCCCTTGGCTTTCACTCACCAAGTGGACACAAAGTAGAGAGCAGCTTTGGTCTTCCTAAATATACGTTAGTGACAAGGTAGCTGGCATATTTAGGGGATTAAGAATTCCTTAATAACCAGACACCGAATAGCCAGACAGCTGAGGAGGACCGTGCAATAAAACCGCATATAACAATGAATAAAACCGCATATAACACTTGAGGCAGAGTATAACATGCTTGGCCATGGCATATTATTCTCTTGAAAAACTGCTCAGTTTTTCTTGTGAATATTTTATTCATAAGTTTTGTACAAATATTCAAAATTGGTATTAATATTGATTTCATACATTAATACTCAAAATTAAGAATTTAATAGTCTTAAATTTTTGTTATCGCCATTACATGTCCATTAAAAGTTAGAGGTGCAGGCCTGGTGGTTAAGCTTGCATGCTCCACTTTTGTGGCCCAGAATTCACAGGTTCAGATCCTGGGTATGGACCTATACACTGCTCATCACAGCATGCTGTGGTGAGCATCCCACATACAAAATAGAGGAAGATTGGCACAGGTATTCACTCAGCAACAAACTTCCTCAAGCAGAAAGAGGAAGATTGGCAACAGATGATAGCTCAGGGCCAATCTTCCTCACCAAAAAATAAAAAAAAAAAAACGTTCAACTTGATTGCAAACCCATATGGCTCTGTTTTTTCATTTCATTTCCTTTCTTGCGATTTTAATATTAGAGTGTTAACCACTTTCCCAAATTCATCTGACAGACTAGTGTTTCCATTTCTACTTTGTTTGAAGCCAACAGATTACCTGGGTACCTGCCCCAGCCCAATTCCTTTGAGCACTTCTCATCCTGGTAGTACCGCTGGGTCCCACATAAAAGGAGCATCTCTAAATGAGCCCCTCAGTGAAAATCAGGTATCATGTGTTCTTGGCCAATAGTATGCTGGAGCTCAGGGCCAGTCTACGAGAGTATAAAATGCCATGTGGCTACTTAGCCGTGTTTCGATACTTACCAGCAAACTTAACAATAGTGCAGATTCTTTAATGTGTGAAGGTTTTAAAGCAGGGTGAGAAATATCCACTAATGGTTTTATTTGTTTAATGTATCATGCCTAAAGTTATAATTTGTCAAATAATTGTCATTTCATTAAACTATCAACATCCCTCTAGATTTGCACTGTCAGATACAATAGCCACTAGCTACTTGTGGCTATTTAAATTTAATTGATTAAAATTAAATAAAATTAAAAATTGAATCCTTCACGGGTACTAGCCATAACAAAGTGTTCACTAGCCATGTGTATCGGACTTTACAGATAAAGAAGTTTTCTATCATCATAAAACTTTCTATCACATAGGAATATTCTGAATACCTACATTTTACATAAATAAAGAGAATTTTATGGATTTAACTAATTAAATACTGCCACACATTTAATCATTTGCAAAATTAATTGAGTACTGTAAAGCATATGGTTAAAATCATAAATCTTTGTCAGATATTTGAAAGCATCTTAATTCTTGTCTAGTAGAAACAATATGCAAAAATATTGTTTAAAAATAGTAAGTTGGAAAAATGTTGACTTACATTTTGTTATTACCATTTTTATGTTTATACTTACTCATATTCTCATTTCTTACCGTATTTCCCCTGTGATTATGATAACTGGATGATTTTAGATAATTCCTGCAGTTTCCATGTTTTTGCCTGACACACACACACAAAGTGTAATCACAAAAAGTGAATGTTTTGGATCTAGCTTATCAACCAAATATTTCTCAGTCAGGGCCTAGGTGTTGGTGACCTTGCGATGGAGGCCCCTAAATATCTTTCCTTTATTTCCTTCTTACAAATACGTGATTGAGATGGGTTAAGTTATAGTTTCAGACCCTTCCTCCCCTATGATAGAGTAACAAGGATAGCAGGCACTCTTTCACCTCAAACAACTTAAAAATATAAAAATATGTGTGAAATGACAGTGTTCAGACATTAGTCAACTGCTCAAGACTAAGATCCCTGACTGCATAAACAGTCAAGGTGAACCCTATTATTTCTCCAAACGTAATGAACCAATAGCCACAGTGGAAAAACTCCATAATATATGGAATATTGGGTAAAGTACGCAAAAGGAGACTGGCTTAATAGAGAGGAAAAATTAGACCTATGACATAAAAAAGCCCTTAACTTTTTAAAAGCTATTCTGGTCTTGCCTAACAAAGCTTCAAAATGCACCTTGAAAGGATCAAACACTTTCCAAGTTATACCACCTGCAAAGAAGCAGGAAAATGTGATACACAATCAGGAGAAAAATCAATATTCAAAACTGACTCAGATATAGAATTAGTAGACAGGTTATTAAAATAGTTATACCTATGTTTCATATGGTGACAAAGGTAGAGCAAAATATGAGCATGTTAAGAGAGTCATGGGAGATTTTTAAAAACCCAAATTAAACATATGGAAATGAAAACTACAATGCCTGAAATGTAAACTACATTGGGGAAATTAACAACTGATTAGGTACTGCAGAGGAAAGATTATTGAGGTTGAAGGTATACTAATCAAAAAGAAACAGAATGAAAAGACTGTAAACTTATCAGTGAGCTGTGAGACAACTTTAAGTGAACTAATATTGTCATTAAAGCTCCCAAAGAATGAAGAAAGAGGAGGGGACTGAAAAATTATTTGAAGAATATGGTAAACAATTTTCCAAAATTGATGAAAATTATAGACCTAAAATTAAAACTCAGTGAACTGTAATCATAGGAATGTAGAAATATAAACCAAGGCTGATCATAACCCATGATTTTGAAACAGTGATGAAGTAAAGAGGAAGTCAGCAGAGAAAGGAGACTCATTATATAAAGAACAAAAACAAGAATAAAATCAGATTTCTATTTGGAAACAAGAAGGTAGAAGGCAATTGAGCAAACTCCTTCTGCAGTGCTGAAAAGAAAAATATTTCCTTGAATTCTATGTAAAGTAAAATATTTTCGTAAAAAAGTAAAAATTAGTGTATGTCCAATTTTCTCACAGACATAAGAAATGAAAGAATTGATTTAACAGCATACCTGCACTATAAAAATGTTAAAGTCCCCCAGACAGATAGAAAATAAAATCAGATGAAAACTTAGATCTACACAAGACATGATAAAAATGTGTGTAAGTATATTTCTTTCTTATTTTTTAAATTAGTAAAAAGATAACTGAGTGGGACCCTCAGAATGGTGTAATGAGGAGCTTGGCAATTTTCCCCACAAAGCAACGATGAAACTGAATAACGTTATTAAAACAATTACTTTCACTCTGTGGAAATTGAGCAAACACATAAATGAATCAAGAAGCATTTATTCAAGCAAAACTACTGAACTCCAGGAAGGGACAATGGGAGTGTCCAGAGTTTTAGCCTAGGGATGCTCCCATCTGCCTCTGGCTTTGTTTTACCAGAGTTGAACAAGCTCTGAAAACCAGCAGCATTGAGCTCTGGGAGACTGACATGAGTTGGAATGGAGTCTGGAAAAACCCCATGCCTGGAGGTGTTGTGCAAAAGGAGTGTGAACCTCAGTGCAAACAACTGGGGATGGATAGCCAACACAGACGGTCTGAGGGTGCAATATCATGAGACTAACCAGAGGTTAAGACAATTCTGGAAATGAGAAAGCCAGAGAAGTTCTTAATAAGATTTGACATATTCGTGGTGGTCCGGAAGGTTGGTTTATGCATAAAGTTGTGAGAACCCTAGCCATCTGTTCATCTCTGGCTGAATATGAGGCCTTGAGTATGCAAAGAGGTGACAGGAGAAGGCCCTGCAGAAAGTAAAAAGCCAAGGATTTGTTTGTTTTATTTTATTGAGGTCATAATAATTTATATCATTGTGAAATGTCAGTTGTACATTATTGTTTGTCAGTCACTATATAAATGTGCCCCTTCATCCCTTGTCCCTACCCCCCAACACCCTTCGCCTCTGGTAACACTAAACTGTTCTCTTTGTGTGTTAGTTTATCTTCCACTTATGAGTGAAATCATATGGTGTTTGTCTTTTTCTGTCTGGTAAAAGCCAGGGATTTTAATGTGTTTCCCAACCAACACTCAGAGCCATTGCCAAGGGGTAGAAGGCTCACCTAATCAAGGGGCTTATGGACAACATCTGAGCATTCATTGGCTGACCACTAAGCTATGCTGACCCAGAAGTGACGCTGTGAAGCCAGGCTTAAAGGAAAAAAAGAATTTAAAAAATAACAATAAAGTGGTTGGAGACATCAGCATCTCCACGTTGCAAAGGAGACAGATTACAGAATTAGCCAAGTCAGTACACAAAAAACAATATCAGTTCCTGGGGGAGTAGTAGATCTAAATCCAGAGTTGGTGCAATATATTATCTAACATGTCCAGTTGTCAACAATAAAAAATGGGAACTGCAAAGAAATGGGAAAGTGTGAACCATACATGGGGAAAAGTCAACAGAAACTGTTTCTGGGGGAGGTGAAGATAGTGGACTCAGGAAAAAAATACTTAAAAGGAGCTACTACAAATATATTCAAAGATCGAAATGAAACCATATTTGATGAACTAAAATAATGTGTACAATGGCTCATCAAATAGAGAATCAATAAAGAGAGATTACTTTTTAAAAACATAATAGAAATTCAAGATATAAAGTGTTGAATATCTCAAATGAAAAGTTCCAAAGAGAAGCTCAACAGCAAATTGAGTTGTCAGAAGGAAGATTTTGTGAACCTGCTGATAGGTCAATGGAGATTATCCAGTCTGAAGAAACAAAGATAAAAGGAATAAAAATTAACAGAATGTCACAACCTGCTGGGAAAACAATCAAGCATAGCAAGCATACACGACAGAAGTTCCAGGAGTATAATAGTTACTTTGAAGGAGAGTAGAGAAAAGGACAGAAGAGTTCTTTGAAGAAATAATGGCCCCACATTTCCCCAAATGAGGAAAAACCAATCTACAAATCCAAGAAGGTCAACAAACTTCAAGTAGGATAAACAAAAGGAAATTCACATATAAACACATCATAGTCAAGCTACTGAATGCCAAAGACAAGTAGAAAATCTTGCAAGAAGCAAGAGAAAGAGGACTCATTATGTACAAGGGAACCACAAGCAACTGACAGCTGACTTCTCTTCAGAAACAATGCAGGCCAGATGACATTGAAAATGCATTTTTCTCTTTCTTTCAACTGATTGTAAAGATGATTGCACAAAACGATGAAAAAACTGTAATATTGGACCTATATAAATATGTAATATATGAAAATTGCACAAAGACAGGGAAGAATGGAGCTATATCGAAACAGTTTCTAAACCTTACTGGAAGTAAATATTAATCTGAAGAGTATTATGTTAAGATGTATATTGTCTTCCCTTGAGTAACTACTAAGAAAATAATTCAGGCTATTAAGACAACCAGTAAAATGTTTCTCTAGAAAAAAATATATTTGATATGAAAAAGCAGTAAAAAAGGCACAAAAACACATAAGACATAGGAAACAGCAAAATGGGAGATAAAAAGTTAACAATATCAATAATTGAATTAAATTTGAAATGTATGAAGTACTCCAATTGAAAGCTGAGATGGTTGGGGCCAGCTCTGTGGCACAGTGGTTAAGTTCATGTGCTCTGCTTCGGTCACCCAAGGTTTGCAGGTTCTGATCTCAGGTGGGAGCTATCAGCTCTCATCAGGCCACACTGCAGCAGCATTCCCACTAAAGCAGAGCAAGATTGGCACAGATGTTAGCTCAGCAACAATCTTCTTCAAGCAAAAAGAGGAAGATTGGCAACAGATGTTAGCTCAGGGCCAATCGTCCTCGGGGTAAAAAAAAAAAGCAAAGATTGTCAGTCTCAAAACAAAACAATATACAACTGTATGCTGTTTACAAGAGACAAACTTTAAATTCAAATAGACAAATAGGTTCAAAGTAAATCATAGTAAAGTACACCATGCAAATAGTAACAAAATAGCTGGAGTGGCTATATCAATATCAGGCAAAATACTGTTTGATGCAAAAAATGTCACTAGAGACAAAAAGGAATATTTTATAAGGAGGAAAAGGGAAACTTACATAAATATTTAACAATTATAGACATAAACATATTTGACAGCTGAGCAACAAAATATATGAAGCAAGTCTGGCAGAATTAAAGAAGATATAAACAAATTGTCAACAATAGCTGGGGTCTTTAATATGCCATTCTCAGTCTGGGTCCAATGAAGGAAGAGAAACCTCACAGTAATTTGAACAGGAAACTGTTAATATAAATGACTAACTATTAATTAATACTTACATAAGGGGATTAGAATAATGAGAGATTAGCAAGTAAGTAAACAGTACGCTACAGAGTATAAGACTACAGATATAAGGAACACTAAACAGGGGTGAGATTGAGAGCCCATGGGAGATCCACTTGACAGGACTGAGATCCAGACCTTGTGGGAGAGGGCAAGGCCTTTACTTACTGAAAGGACTCTGCGAGTAAGCCATGGTAATGGATCTTCAAGAAGCCCACCTCCTAGTGTGCTGTGTAAAGCTGTCCGTGGGGCATCTCACCAGAGATACTTAAGTGCGAACCTGTGCAATGGAGGACACACATGGAAACTGCTGATTACTGTGAGCTGCTGGCACCAGGCACTGGAGATGCTCTGAGTGACACAGGAGCCAAGGGGATACTCTGCCATAAAATAACCCAAGGATGAGTGTGTGATTAAAGAGCACAGATGTATTTACAGAGCAGCCAGAATGAATGAAACTATAGCTGAGTCAATAATTTTTTAACTGTCACACAGCATTCCCAATAATGGAGAGAAAAACTAGATTAAAAAATGAATATGAACAATCTTATCTGCCAATTTGATTGACATCACATGTGTAGAATAGAGGCAGAGACCATATGCTAGGCTATAAAATGACTCAATATATTTAAAAGAACTGAAATAATGTAAAGTTCTCCTATCACAACATAATTGAATTAAAAAGCAACAGAAAGAAATGTGGGAAAAATCTCAAAGTTTGGAAATTAAACTACATGCTTCTAAACCGCCCATATGTCAAAGAAGAAATCACAATGGAAACTAAAAATAATTTGAATGAATGAAACAAAAACAACATCTCACAACAGATTAGAAGTAAACGAGGATGCAGAGGAAAATTTATAGCTTTAACACCTATATTAGAAAAAATTATTTTAAATAAATACCTAATTGTTCTAATTGAAGGTAGAAAAGAGGAGCAAACAAAACCAAAAGCAAGCAGAAGGAAGGAAATGATCAAGAATAGAGCAGAGATGGAAGTCTATTAGAAATAATAAAAAATTACAGCAAAGATACAGGGTACAAAACCAACTTACAAAGATCAGTTGCATTTCTATACTCTAATAATGAACTAAGAGAATTCAAGAATACCATCCCATTTACAATTGCAACAAAAAGAATAAAATATCTAGCAGTAAATTTAATCAAGGAGGTAAAAGACCTATACAATGAAAACTATAAGACATTACTGGAAGAAATTGATGATGACATAAAGAAATGGAAAGATATTCCATGAACTTGGATTGGAAGGATAAACATAGTTAGAATGTCCATACTACCTAAAGTGAGCTACAGATTCAATGCAATCCCAATCAGAATCCCAATGACATTCTTCACGGAAATAGAACAAAGAATCCTAAAATTCATATGGGGGAACAAAAGAACCCAAGTAGCTAAAGCAATTCTGAGGAAAAAAAAAAAAAAACAAAGCTGGAGGCATCACAATCCCTGACTTCAAAATATACTACAAAAATATAGTAATCAAAACAGCATGGTACTGGTAAGAAAACAGGCACACAGATCAGTGGAACAGAAGAGAAAGCCCAGAAATAAAACCACACATCTACAGACAGCTAATCTTTGACAAGGGGGCTAAGAACATACAATGTAGAAAGGAAAGACTCTTCAATAAATGACATTGGGAAAACTGGACAACCATATGCAAAAGAATGAAAGTAGACCATTATCTTTCACCATAAACAAAAATTAACTCAAAATGGATCAACTACTTGAAGGTAAGACATGAAACTATAAAACTGTTAGAACAAAATATAGGCAGTAGACTCTTTGACATGGGTCTTACAAAGATCTTTTTGAATACCATGTCTCTTCAGGCAAGGGAAAAAAAGAAATAACTGGGACTTCATCAGACTAAAGAGCTTCTGCAAGGAAAAGGGAACAAGGATCAAAATGAAAAGACAACCAGGGCTGGCCCGGTGGTGCAGTGGTTAAGTTTGCATGTTCCATTTTGGCGGCCCAGGTTTCACTGGTTCGGATTCAAGGTGTGGATCTGGCACCACGTGGCAAGCCATGCTGTGGCAGGTGTCCCACATATAAAGTAGAGGAAGATGGTCACCGATGTTAGCTCAGGGCAAGTCTTCCTTAGCAAAAAGAGGAGGATTGGCAGTAGTTAGCTCAGGGCTAGTCTTCCTCAAAAAAAAAAAAAAAGAAAAGAAAATATACTAAGGCAGCAAGGCAGAAGAAAATAACTTGCAAAGGAACCCCATCAGGCTTTCAGTGGATTTCTCAGCAGAAACCTGACAGTCTAGGAGAGAGTGGAATGATCTATTCAAAATCCTGAATGACAAAACTTCCAGCCAAGAATACTCTATCCAATGAAAATCTCCTTCAGATATGACAGAGAAAAACTTTCCCAGATAAACAAAAGCTAAGGGAGTTCATTGCCACAAGTGCCCCCCTACAAGAAATCCTCAAGCAGGCCCTCATATCTGAAAAAAGAAATAGGAAAGGCGCTACAAAGCCCTGAGCAAGGAGATGATAGGCAGGCAATAATCAAGAAGTGGCAGATCTCTATCAGATAAGGTTAGTAAACAATTCTAACGTCAAGGATAATATAAACAGAAAATACCAAAACAAAAATGACCTCATCTTTTTATCCATAGATGCACAACACAGGTTGGAAAAAGATATGACAAAATAACTTAGAAGGGAAATAGTAAAGGGATGGAATCAGTATAGTCTAAGGAAGTAGGAGGCTGTCAGAAAATGGACTATCTCAACTATGAGATTGTTTATATGAACTTAAGGGTAACCAATAACAAATAATCAGAACAGACATCTTTACAATAAACGAGGAGGAAAAGAAGAAAAACAACAGAGAAAACTACCTAATCAAATTGGTAGTCCAAAATACATAGGAAGGAAACAAAGGAAATGCAGAAGAACCAGGAAATGTGTGAGAAGATGGGAGTGTTAAGCCCTATATATCAATAGTCTCTCTAAATGTAAATGGATTGAATTCTCCAATCAAAAGATACAGAGTGGCAAGATGGATTAAAGAACAAATGCCAACAATATGCTGCCTCCAGGAAACATATCTCAGCTCTAGAGACAAACATAGGCTCAGAGTGAAGAGATAGAAGACAATACTTCAAGTTGATGGCAAACCAAAGAAAGCAGATGATGCCATACTTATATCAGACAAAGTAGACTTCAAGATAAAACTGATAAAGAGAGACAGAAAGGGGCAGTGTATAATAATAAAGGGGACTCACCACCAAGAAGACATAACACTTATAAACATGTCTGCACCCAACAGGAGCACCAAAGTACATAAAGCAACTATTAACAAAGCTAAAAGGAGATATTACCAACAACACAATAATAGTAGGGGACCACAATACTCCACTTACATCAGTGGATGGATCATCTAGACAAAAAGCCAACAAACAGATACTGGACTTAAATGAAAAACTAGATGAGATGAACATAGTAGACATATATAGAGTCCTCCATCCCAAAACAGCAGAATACACATTCTTCTCAAGAACGCATAGAACATTCTCAGGGATAGAGCAAATATTGGGAAACAAGGCAAACCTTAATAAATTTAGGTAGATTGAAATGATATCTACTATCGTTTCTGACCATAATGCCGTGAAACTAGAAATCAACTACAAGAAAAAAGCTGGGAGAGGAACCAAAAATGTGGAGACTAGACAACATGCTACTGAACAACCAAAGGGTCATCAAAAAAATAAAGGAAGAGATCAAAAGATATTCAGAGGCAAACAAAAATGGAAACACCATGTTGACTCTTATGAGATGCAGTAAAAGCAGTCCTAAGAGGGAAGTTTATAGCAACACAGCACCACGTTAACAAACAAGAAAAAGCTCAAATAAACTATCTTAATCTACACCTAACACAATTAGAAAAAGAAGAAGAAACAAAGCCCAAGCTCAGGAGAAGCAGGGAAATAATAAAAATTAAGTGCAGAAATAAATGAAATAGAAACAAAAAAGACTGTGAAAGGATCAATGAAACAAGGAGCTGGTTCTTTGAGAGGATGAACAAAATTGACAAACCCTTAGTGAGACTAAGAAAAAAAGAAAGAAGGCTCAAATAAATAAAATTAGAAATGAAAGAGCAGAAATTTCAATGGATAGCACAGAAATACAAAAGATTATGAGAATACTATGAAAAACTATATGCTAACACACTGGACAACCTAGAAGAAATGGATAAATTCTTAGACTCTTACAACCTCCCAAAACCGAATCAAGAATAAACAGAGAATCTGAATAGACCAATCACAAGTAAAGAGATTGAAACAGTAATCAAAAACCTCTCCAAAAATAAAAGTCCAGGACCAGACGGCTTCTCAGGAGAATCCTGCCAAACATTCAAAGACAATTTATTACCTATTCTTCTCAAACTATTCCAAAAAGTTGAGGAAGATGGAAATTCCCCTAACACATTCTATGAGGCCAACATCACCCTGATCCCACCACCAGACAAGAACAATACAAAGAAGGAAAATTACAGGTCAATATCGCTGATGAACATAGATGCAAAAATCCTCAACAAAATATTGGCAAACTGAATACAGTAATACATTAAAAAGATCATACACCATGATTAAGTAGTATTCATACCAGGGACACAGGGATGTTTCAACATCCACAAATCAGTAAATGTGATATAACATATAAACACAAAAGGAGGAAGAAAAACCACATGATCATCTCTGTAGAAGCAGAGAAAGCATTTGACAAGATCCAGCATCCATTCATGATAAAAATTCTCAATCAAATGGGTATAGAAGGAAAATATCCCCACACAATAAAGGTCATATATGACAAACCCACAGCCAACATCATACTCAGTGGGGGAAACTGAAAGCCATCCCACTGATAACAGGAACAAGACAAGGATGCCCACTCTCTCCACTCTTATTCAACATAGTACCAGAGGTTTTGGCCAGAGCAATTAGGCAGGAAAAAGAAATAAAAAGAATCCAAATAGGCACTGAAGAAGTGAAACTTTCACTCTTTGCAGACGACATGATTTCTATACATAAAATGTATAGAAAACTCTAAAGAATCCATTGGAAAACTCTTAGAAATAATCAACAACTACAGCAAAGTTGTAGCATACAAAGTCAACGTACAAAAATCAGTGGCATTTCTCTACTCTAATAATGAACTAATAGAGCAAGAACTCAAGAATACAACCCAATTTACAATTTCAACAAAAAGATTAAAATATCTAGGAATAAATTTAACCAAAGATGTGTAAAACCTATACAAGGAAAACTATAGGACATTACTGAAAGAAATCGATAATGACATAAAGAAATGGAAAGATAGTCCATGTACACGGATTGGAAAAATAAACATAGTTAAAATGGCCATACTACCTAAAGCAATCCACAGATTCAATGCAATCACAATCAGAATCCCAATGACAATCTTCACAGAAATAGAACAAAGAATCTTAAAATTCGTATGGGGCAACAAAAAACCCAGAATAGCCAAAGCAGTCCTGAGAAACAAGAAAACTGATGGCATCGAAATCCCGGATTTCAAAACATATTACAGAACTGTAGTAATCAGAACAGCATGGTACCAGTACAAAAACAGGCACACAGGTCAGTGAAACAGAACTGAAAGCCCTGAAATAAAACCACACATACATGGACAGCTAATCCTCAATAAAGGAAGCAAGAGGGGCTGGCCTGGTGGTGCTGTGGCTAAGTTTGCACATTCCTCTTTGGTGGCCCAGGGTTGGCCAGTTTGGATCCTGGGTGTGCACATGGCACCACTTGGCAAGCCATGCTGTGGTAGGCATCCCACATATAAAGTAGAGTAGGATGGGCACAGACGTTAGCTCAGGGCCAGCCTTCCTCAGCAAAAAGAGGAGAATTGGCAGCAGACATTAGCTCAGGGCTAATTTTCCTCAAAAACAAATAAATAAATAAATAATAAAGGAACCAAGAACATAGAATGGAGTAAGGAAAGCCACTTCAATAAGTGGTGCTGAGAAAACTAAAGAGCCAAATCTAAAATAATGAAAGTAGACCATTATCCTTCTCCATAGACAAAAATAGACCCAAAATGGATCAAAGACTTGAATGTAAGACCAGAAACTATAAAACTTCTGGAAGAAAATATAGGCAGTACACTCTTTGTCATCAGCCTTAAAAGGATCTTTACAAACATAGTGTCCACTCAGACAAGGGAAACAAAAGAAACAATAAACAAGCGGGACTTCCTCAGACTAAAGAGCTTCTGGAAGGCAGAAGAAACCAAGATCTAAATGAGAAAACAACTCAGGAACTGAGAGAAAATATTTGCAAATCATATATATGATAAGGGATTAATCTCTGCAATATATAAAGAGCTCACGCAACTGAACTATGAAAGAATAAATGACCCAATCAATAAGTGGGCAGAGGATATGAAGAGACATTTTTCCAAAGAAGATATACAGATGGTCAATAGGCAGATGAAAAGGTGCTAAACATCACTAATCATGAGGGAGATACAAATCAATGCTACAGTTAGATATCATCTTATGCATGTTAGAACAGTTACAATCACCAAGACAAAAAAATAACAAATGTTGGAAAGGTTGTGCAGAAAAGGGAACCCTCATCTACTGGTGGTGGGAACGCAAACTTGTGCAGCCACTTTGGAAAACAGTATGGAGATTTCTCAAAAGGTTAAAAATAGAATTACCATATGACCAGGCTATCCCACTACTGGGTATTTATCCAAAGATCTTGAAATCAACAATAAGAGATGTATGCACCTCTAAGTTCATTGCAGCATTATTCACAATAGCCAAGATGTGGAAGCAACCCAAGTGCCGAACGACTGATGATTGGATAAAGATGATGTGGTATATATATACAATGGAATACTACTCCACCATAAAAAGCACATAATCGTCCCATTCACAACCACATTGGTGGAACTTGAGGGCATCATGTTGAGAGAAATAAGCCACACAGAGAGAGAAAAGAACATATGATTTCACTCATATGTGGAATATAAACAAACTTATGGACAAAGAGAACAATTTAGTGGTTACTGTGGCAGCAGGAGAGTGGGTACAAGGGGTGAGGTGGCATATCGATATGGTGTTTGATAAATACTGATGTACAACTGAAATTTCACAATGTTATAAACTAGTTAGACCACAATAATTTTTTTTAAACTGGTTTTTTGGAAAGTTCAAAAAAGGTGAGACAACATGAGTGACATCAGCCTCATGGTGGAATTTTCCCCCTTGTCACTCCCCTCTAAGTTACAGCCAAATGGACATGCACTGACCAAGAGAGGATTTCCTATACAGCACTAGAGGATGCCTAAGAGATCCATGCGTCTATACATCTGAAGGTGGGTGGACTCAACCCCCAGTAAGCAGTGGAACTAGGGGAGAAGCCCCCACCACCCTCCCTGAGTGGCAGCAATCCAGGTTGTGGATCCTCACACAGTGGCTTGCACAAGTGGTGAGGACAGCCCAGCCTGGCCTGTGTGACTGCTGGCACAGTGGAGGTGGCCTGGCCCACACAACTGTGAGCAAACGGGGTGGGGGCAGAAGAAATAGCCCCTTTGCCCCAGCAGTGGCAGGTGGAACCTGTGACCAGAGGCTTCAGGAAACACAGCAGATCTGGTGACCTAGCCCCCACTGGTGGCACCCCCCAACACCAGCTCAGCAGCAGCAGGAGATACATATAGTTCTCCAGGTCCCTGGCAGGGATAGTGACACCTGTGAACCCAGCACCCCTGGCAGCAGTGCAGTGAGCACCTTCAGACAACCCAGGACAAGCATCACCGGTCATGATGGGGCAGCAGCATCCAAGCCTATGGGAGCCAACAGAAAGCCAGGGGGGTCTCAAATAGACCAGCCTCACTATACCTGGAAGACCTAGAAAAAGAATAAACAAAGCCCAACATCAGGAAAAGGAAGGAAATAATGAAATCAGAGCAGAAATAAATGAAACAGGAAGTAGAAAAACAATAGAAAGGATCAATGAAACTAAGAAGTGGTTCTCTGAGAAGATAAACAAAATTGACAATATCTCAGCCAGATTCAGAAAAAAAGAGAGAAGACTCGAATAAATACAATCAGAAATTACAGAGCAGTAACTACAATGGACACTGCAGAAACACATTGGATTACAGAAGAATACTATGAAACACTATATGTCAACAGACTGAATAGCCTGGAAGAAATGGATAAATTCTTAGAACCATATGACCTCTGAAAACTGAATCATGAAGAAATAAAGAATCTGAATACACCAATCACAAGCAGAGATTGAAACTGTTATCAAAAGCCTCCCAAAGAAAAAGTCCAGGACCATACAGCTTCTCTGGTGAATTCTAACAAACATTCAAAGAAGATTTAATTCCTATGCTTCTCAAACTATTCTGAAAAATTGGGAGGATGGGACACTTCTGCATTCATTTTCTGAGGCAAACATTATCCTGATATGAAAACCAGACAAGGATGACACAAAAAAGGAAAATTACAGGCCAATATCAGTGATGAACATAGACGCAAAAGTACTCAACAAAATATTAGGAAATTGAATACAACAATACATTAATTGGATCATAGACCACAATCAGGTGGGATTTACTGTAGGGGTGCTGAAATGGTTCAACATTAGCATATCCATCAATGTGATGTACCACATTAACAAAATGAAGAATGAAAATCACATGATCATATCAATAGATGGAGAGAAAACATCTGACAATTTCCAATATCCATTTATGATAAAAACTCTCAATAAAATGGGTATAGAGGGAAAGTACCTCAACATTACAAAGGCCATATATGACCAACCCACCGCCAACATCACACACAATGGTCAAAAAGTGAAAGCCATTCCTCTGAGAACAGGAACAAGACAAGGGTGCCCACTCTTGCCACTCTTCTTCAACATAGTACTGGGAATTTTAGCCAAACAAGTAAGGCAAGAAAAAGAAATAATAGGTATCCAAAAAGGAAAGGAAGAATTAAAACTGTCACTATTTGTGGTTGACATGATTCTATATACAGAAAACTGTAAAGAATCCAACAAAAAACTATTAGAAATAATCAATGAATACAGTAAAGCTGCAGAGTACAAAATCAACATTCAAAAATCATTTGCGTTTCACTCCATAACGGGGGCCTGCAGTTTGCCAGTTGGGATCCTGGGCGTGGACCTACACACCGCTCATCAGGCCATGCTGTGGTGGCATCCCAAATAGAAGAACTAGAACTATTTACAACTAGGATATACAACTATGTACTGGGGCTTTGGGGAGAAAATAAAAGAGGAAGATTGGCAAAATACGTTATCTCAAGGCCAGTCTTCCTCACACACACAAAATCAGTTGCATTCCTATACACTAGTAATGGACCACCAGAAAGAGAAGTCAAGACTATAATCCCATTTACAACTGCAACAAAAAAGAATAAAATACTTGGAATAAATTTAACCAAGGAGGTGAATGCCATATACTCCAAAAACTATGACATTAATGAAATAACTCAAAGAAGACAAAGAAATGGAAAGATATTCCATTCCCACGCATTGGAAGAATAAACACAGTTAAAATGTCCATATTACCTAAATCAATCTACAGATTGATCTACAGATCAACCTACAGACTTAATGCAAACCCGAATGGAATACCAATGACATTCTTCATGAAAAGAGAAAAAAGAATCTTAAAATTTATATGGAAAAACAAATGACACTGAATAGCCAAAGCAATTCTGAGGGGGGAAAAAAGAAACAATATTTGGATGTATCATGCTCCCTGAACTCAAAATATACTACAAAGCTGTAGTAGTCAAAACAGCATGGTACTGGCATAAAAAACCCGGATATACAGATCAATGGAACAGAATTGAAAGCCCAGAAGTAAAACCACACATCAAGGGACAGCTAATCTTCAACAAAGGAGGCAAGAACACACAATGAAGAAAGGAAAATCTCTTCAATTAATAGTGTTGGGAAAATTGGACAGCCACATGCAAAAGAATGAATGTAGACCATTGTCTCACATGATACACAAAAATTAACTCTAAATTGATTAAAGACTTGAACGTAAGACCTGAAACCATAAAACTCTTAGAAGAACATATAGGCAGTACAGATTTGACGTAGGTCTTAGTAGTATCTTTCTGAATACCATGTCTCTACAGGCAAGGGAATCAAAAGACAAAATAAAGAAATGGGATTACATCAGACTAAAGAGCTTCTGCAATGCAAAGGAAACCATCAGCAAAACGAAAAGACAACCTACCAATGGGAAGAAAACATTTGCAAATCATACATCTGACAAGGCGTTACTTTCCAAAATATATAAAGAGCTCATACAACTCATTAACAAGAAAAAAGAATAATCCAATAAAAAAATGGGCAGAGGATACGAACAGACATTTTTCAAAGACGATATCCAGATGGCCAACAGGCACACGAAAAGATGTTCGACATCACTAATCATCAGGGAAATGCAAATCAAAACGACAATGAGATATCACCTCAGACCAGTCAAATGGCTATAATTACCAAGACAAAAAATAACAAACGTTGGAGAGGATGTGGAGTAAAGGGAATGCTCATAAACTGGTGGTGGGAATGCAAACCGGTGTGACCACTATGGAAAACAGTATGCAAATTTCTCAAAAACTTAAAAACGGAAATACTGTATGATCCAGCCATTCTGCTACTGGGTATTTATCAAAAGAACATGAAATCACTAATTCAAAAAGATATATGCACCCGTATGCTCACCACAGCATTATTCACAATAGGCAAGATGTGGAAGCAACCTAGGTGCCCATCAAGAGACAAATGGATAAGAAGGTGTTGTATATATATACAATGGAATACTAATCACCCATAAAAACAGACAAACTCCTCCCATGTGAGACAACATGGATGGATCTTGAGCAAAATAAGTCAGACAGAGAAAGAAATACTGTATGATTTCACTCCTATGTGGAATATAAGCAAACACATAAATGAGAATAGATTAGTGGTTACCAGAGGAAAAAGGGATGAGGGAGGATGAAATGGTAAAGCCACATATGTATGGTGATGGATAAAAACTGAATTATTGGTGATGAACACAATGCAGTCTAAAGAGAAACTGAAATATAATGATAGACACTTGAAATGTATACAAGGTTGAAAGCCAATATGACCCAATAAAATAATTATATATATATAAATACATATATATACATATATATATATTTAAATACAGACACTGACCACTAAAAATAGGCACATATAGAAAAAGCAAGTTAAAATGGAATTTTAAATAAATATTATTAACCCCAAAGAAGAAAAAAAGAGAAAGGGGAACAAAAGCCAAACGGAAAAAAAGAAAACATATAGTAAAACGGATGACCTAAATCTAACTGTCAATAATTACATTAAATGTAAAAGGATAAAATTCTCCAATTGAAACTTAGAGTTTGTCATAACAGATAGAAAAACAGCATTTAAAAAGAAACAAAAGAATATCTTAAATACTCAAATTCTTTGTTAAATTCTATCATATGTAGTTTCATTATTTTGACAAATATTTTGAATGGCTGCATAGCACTCTAACTTATGGTATAATAGAATTAATCATGTTTAGATGATTATGATTTTATACATTAAGTTGGACAACATATCTAAGGTCTTTTCTGCTCTTGCTCTCTGTTAATTTAAGACATGATTTTACTCTCTCTTATGGCCACTAGCAATCCGACTTAGTACTTCTGTGGTTCATGAGTTAGAGGATACTAATGTAGGATGATCCAGAATTATATCAAAGTCATTAAAATTCATCGCATCCTAGTCAGCAATAAAATAGTCATATTTATCATTCAGGAATCCCTTACCAAGGACCATGATCCATATATTTTCAAGTCTTAAATCATATTGCTATTCAATTCCAAAAACCTCACAGAGCATTGGATCTCAGCCTCCAGAGATCGTTCATTGCTGGGCTTTATCACGTGTATCTAGAAAACTCACGTCTGTGAGAATGTCAGAGTCTTTCCCTGCTTGGCCAAATGGGATCTCCATCTCTCATGCAACTACAGTCCTGACACGGGAAGCTCAAATCATTTCTTGACAGGACTTAATTTCTTCATTCCTCCATTATAGCTCTTAATATTACTAAGTTGAACATATAGGAGAGAATAATCTGGTCAGTGAATACATAAACACTGGCTAGAAGAGACTCGGCCACATAAGGAGGACTAGGTTATTTGGAACCATTGTTCAGTTCACTGGAATGGGAGGAACTGGGAAGCACATAATAACATGGGGTTCTTTTGGGTAGGAAGCTTCAGAACAATTAATGAAAACATTTACGTCCCACTATTTCAATGAGAAGGAAACACTAACTTACACATACCATGGTTGTGCACCTGCCAAAACGGATCAGTCCTCCTTGGGATTCCTCTACTGGGAAAGAACAAAGAGAATCCAGAGCTGGGAAAGGAAAAAGAGACCATGAGAGCAAGCATAATTTAGGGTTACCATGAGAGGAAGTAACATTTGGCTCCTCCATTCCATTTTGCATAATACCTCTAACTGTACAAACATAACAATATGAAAAAATTAGAAGGACTGTAGATAAACCCAAACTCTTCCCCTAATGCCCAGGAAACCCAAACACTTCAGCAGACAGTTTTCTGGCCAGACCTCCACTTTGGGGAAGCTGCTCTGCACCTGAGACTAGGCTGCTCAGCCCAGCCCTGAACAGGTCCTCCTCCCTCCATTCACACCTTCCAGGACTGAAAAGGAGCCACGCCATCCAGGCACACCTAACCTCATGGCCTTGGGGTCAGGTGAGGTTGAAGAGGTTAGAAAAGACATAGAACTGGTCAGGAAATATTCAGTATTCCAATTCCAGAAAAACTGACTGTGATTAAACACATTACAACATATCCACGTAATAAACGTGAAGTCAGGAAAAATATCGTGAACATGGAAAGCATTCCGGAAACACTGTCAGTAGAAAAATCAGGTTATAAAACTATAGGTACAATATGATACCATTTGAAGAACATATGTGTATCTCAATATCAAACGACTGAAAAATCATCAGACTTCAATAGACAGAAAAAATCTAGAAAGTTTTACATTTACATGTTGACAGTGCTTATCTTTTGCCCCTGATGGGGGATTTTGTTTGTTGAGTATATCTTAACTTGCTGATTGAATGTTCATTTGTTAAAATATCTATGCATGTGAAGATTTGTTGTGTGTTAAGTGGAAGCTGTTTTCCAAAATGTGGAAAGTTCATTCTTCTAAACAGAGTTTAGTTGGTCTTGGGGAAATGTACTAAATTTGGGTTGTTTTATTAAATGGTTTTTGTTTCCTTCAGTTATCAGTGACACAATCTCCTCTCAGGTTTCTAGGCATGCTCATTGTTGGATTACTGTCTAGACAGATGGCTGAAGTCCCTGAGTATAGCTAATATGTATTGTTGCTGGTCTCGGGGCTACATCCTTTTGCAAGTTCTCTTCATGGAACCCTTTCCCATCCTGTTAGCCACGTCCTCCAGAAAGCTGCTCAATTATCTTATCCCATCAGTCTCACTCAGCAACCATCATCATCAGAAAAAAAATGTAAAGTAGGAGTTACCATGTGACCCAGCACTTCTGCCCTTAGGTATATACTGAAGAGAATGGAAATATGCATTCACACAAAAACTAGTACACAAATGTTCACATTTGTCACAGCCAAAAAGTGGAAGCAATACAAATGTCCATCAACAGATGGATGAAGAAAATGCCATTTATGGATATAAGGGAATATTACGCAGCCAGAAAAATAAGGCTATTTTGATACCGACTCCTCATGGATGACCTTGAGGACACTGCACTAAGTAAAATGAGCTAGTCACGAAAGTATAAATTTTGCACGATTGCTCTACTATGAGGGTCCTAGAGAAGTCAAATTCATAGACACAGAAAGGAGAATGGTGGTTGCCAGGACTGGGAGGAGAGGGGAATGGGGAGTTAGTGTTTAATGGGACAGAGTTTCAGTTGAAGATGAAAAAGTCCTGGAAGTGGGTGGTGCTGATGGTTGTACAACAGTGTGAATGTACTTACTGTCACAGAACTGTACACTGAAAAGTGGTTAAAATAGCAAATGTAATGCCGTGTATACTTTCCAAAATAAAGTAAAAGAATGATGTGCTTATCTACCACATGGACGAACTTTGAAAACCTCAGGCTAAGTGAAAGGAGCTAGACATAAAAGGACACATACTGCATGATTCCATGTAGACTGAATTTCAAGACTCAGCAAATCCATGGAGACAGACGACGTGTTAGTGGTTTCCAGAGTATGGGAGGACGAGGGATAGGAAGTGACAGCTGACAAGGACAGGGTTTCTTACTAAGGTGATCAAATATTTTGGAATTAGATAGTGGTACTGATTTGTACAACCTTGTGAATATAGTAAAAAGTTTTCTTTTGAGTACATTTTTACAAGGTGAATTTGGGGCTGGCCCAGTGGTGTAGTGGTCAAGTTCAGCACATTTTGCTTTGGTGGCCCGGGTTCACAGGTTTGGGTCCCAGGCATGGACCTACACCACTCATCATGCCATGCTGTGGTGGCACCCCACATACACAACAGAGGAAGACGGGCACAGATGTTAGCTCGGGGCCACTCTTCCTCAAGCAAAAAGAGGAAGATTAGCCACAGGTGTTAGCACAGGGCCAAACTACCTCACCAAAAAAAAAAAAAGGGGGGGAATTTTATGATCATGTATATATCTCAACTGAAAAAGTAAGGTAAAAATTTACAACATAAATTCCTTACCATCATGGTGCTCTCATAGGTCATCATAGTTTGATCGCAACCCGACAGTGGTGGCTGCAGTCAGAATGACATCACTGCCTTATCAAACACCAAGTCACATTATCTGAATCTCCCTAGTGGCCTTCAATGCATCTATTCCTATTCAGGGTTTACTTTACCTACCAGAAGGAACATAAGAGTATCAACAGTGTCATTTGAGTCTTTTTATCACCCCAAATACTAAGATGGCATGGTCTGGCATATGATAAGCATTTACTAAAAATCTGATTATTTTACCCCAAATTCTAGTTCTAGACATTTCTTAAGAAAATATTGAGATAAAGAAATGCATGTACGAGTATCTTCAATACAGAGTTTTTGACAGCCAAAAACTAGAAACACAAAAATCTAACAGGGAACAGGTTAACTAATTTGGTTCTGCTGTGTGATGGCATGTACAGGATTATTAATCAGGATGATACTGGTCCCAGTGTAAAGTACACACTCATAACCGGGGAATGGTATCCAGTTGAAACTTAAGACATAGATTCTGTTCTCAGATTTTCTAAATGTAACTGCTCTTAGAGTTCATGACATTTTAGTGTCTTGGGTTTTTCATCAGTAAAGGCAAGAGTACGAAGATCACTTACTTAGCATGAATATGTTGGAGAAATATGATCTACATTCAAACTTAGTAATATGTTGTAATCCCATATAAATATAAATATGTTAGCTATTTTTATTGAAGAACATTGCATGTCCCCTAATTGGGTATTATAAAAGAAACGATTCTCCTTCCTAGAGTAAAATTGTGCTTATCAGCCCTGCTCTGATAATGCTCACAAAAATAATGGGCAAAATTAGATCTTTTGCTTGAGAATGCATTTTTAATTCATACATCAAGAGTTTCTAGAAAAGAGGAGGAGGAAATTTCCCTCCCGCCGAAATGCAGCAGAAACAAAGAGACATTTGTGAATCACAACCTGCGCAAAGAAGCTGATGTGATCAAGCGTCTCATAAAGTGAGAACATCAGTAAGACTCTCAGTGCCCTGAAGCAGCAACAAAAGGCATGTGGGTGAATAAAATGATTCCTTATTTTCTTGTATTTCAATCAGTATTTGGAAATCTTTTTGGGAAGACAACTAAAAATCAGATATTATTGCAAAGTTTTGTTAAATTTTTCTTATATCAATAATTTAAAATCAGTGAATTTATGAAAGAAAGAAACAACTATCCTCAATGTTGATTTTTGCATGAAAACAATTCTTTCCCCTCCCCAAGGTTCTTCTTTGGGGGATGGCAGGACTGAGGAGGAAGTCACCAGGCACCAGGCTGTTCTTGGGGCACAGAATGACTCCCTTACACGACACTCTCCAGGTCCACACCCGCCCTGCTCATACACATAAACAGATGGAAAAGACGACAGAGCCTGGACTACGGGTATAGGTTTACAGCACGTTCCTGGGGTCCGAGCTCTGGGAACCCCGAGGCTCTGAGACAGTAGCTGCCCCTCAGAGCTCCCAAGTAGAGAACTCCCCAGGCTTTCCCAAACTAACCTCGGTGCCCCCTGGCTGGAAATCTTCCTTTAGGGCTCAATGTCCTACTTCCCTCTTGCAGCCAAGTGGCTGTGAGGAGAGAAGAGGAGGAAGCGCCAGGGAACCCAGAGCCACCAGACAGTGACGCCACAGAGCCACAGCCATCACACCTGCACAGGTAAAGGACATGCAACCAAATCCCCGTCACCCCAGCACAGCCACGCACCTGTCACAGCCTCGCAGCCACACCCACGGCACGGAGGCGCATCCCACCACTCACTCGCGTCTCTCACACACACCCCGCCACACGCTGCCCGTCTGTCCCCACAGACACACACCGTCCTCTGCCTTTCAGGCCCGAGAGTCCCCTGAGGACTGGCGTCCTTACTATGGGCCTCCACCCTGTGAGCGCTTCTGCCGCCACCCCACCTGGTTCACGTCGGGCTCCGAATTGACTCGCTTCACAGGATTCCCGCATCCTGTGCTAACACATCCACAAATGAGCTCAACTCACCTTGCAAAGTGGGAGAAGCGCGCGAAAACGGAATGGAAGACAAAGATCTGGCGTGACCGCTGCCCTCTGGGAAGTGTCGCTCCAACCTGAACCTCTCTGGGCGCGGCGGCTCGTCAGACAGGCCGCCGAAGCGCGGAAGTCCCGGTGGAACTGCAGCGGCGAGAACCGCCCGGAGCCCGGCCCCGGAGCGCGCGATGCGAGGGCACGTGCACGGGCAAACGCCGCTGCGCCCAGGAGGCCGAGCAGGGCAGCCCGGCGCTGGTTCTGAGCCTCTGGCCTGTGCACGCAGAGTCGCACTGGAGTGTCGGGGGGCAGCCCCTGGGGCGCGAGCGCAAGGCGGGTGTGAGCTCTGAGGGCGGGGCCCCGGGCGAGTCCCCTCAGGCGGCTGCAGCCTGGCGACAGCATATGCGGAACCTAACTCCTGATACCGCCGGGGGCGGGCTGGTTTATTCAGAAAGCCTGTTAGCTGCGTTTAAACGGTGTGTAGGAGTGAAGTAACACATGTTTACTTAATTCTCTAGGCTAAGCTATAATAATAAAAATGGAATGAATATTTAATTGTAAAGGTGCTGTGGTGAATATTTTGTATATACTTTGCAATATTGATTTAGGGACAGATTTTCCAAGCATACCCAAAGAGAGGAATCTTAGTAAAATTCTAAGAGTTCACTGGATAATTATTGTAATCATCCTAATCACTTGAATGCAAATCAATTAATAAAAGTAAATCCTAGACAAAGATTTGATAGATTTATTTTAACAAATATAATGAGACTGCATTACAGCCCGCTGAATTAGAATCTCTGGAAAGCTTTTGTTTATGTCTGTGGAGGATTTTGACACAGCCAATGCATGGACTAAGATTTGAGAGTCAGTGCCTAATAACAAGTATAATAATGCAAATAATAACTAATGTATACTTAATCCATGCCATGAGCCATGCACCAGGCCAAGCACTTCAGATTATCTCCTTTAACATTCATAACAACCCAATGGTGTAGGTACTGTTACTATTCCTGTTTTATATGTGAGGGAATGGACGTTTAGAGGGGTCAAGTTACCTGCTTAAGGTCACATGGTAGGACTTGAGCTCATGAAACAGACAAACAGCTTTTCAGCCTCTAGCTGTAACCATCAATTATATACAGAGGGCCAAGGAACATGTTAAATGGCACCATGGGGATTCAATCAGAAAACTCCAGAATGTGGGAAATTCCATGACATAAATGACTTGGGTTTTTTTTGACAATCAAAATGGATGAAACAGAGAGGGAAGAGAGACTTGTAGATCAGCACTGTCCTATAACACTTTGTGCAATCGTGGAAATGTTCCGTATCTGCACTTTCCATGCGACTATTTGGCACTTGAAATGTGGCTGTTGCAATGGAGGAACTGAATTTTTAATTTTATTTAATTTGAATTAATTTGTGTTTAAATTTAAATGGATACATGTGGCTAGTAGCTGCCATGTTGAACAGTGCAGTTATAGATCAGACTAAAGAGACAGGTCAGTCAAATGCTATGTGTAGACCTTATTTAAATCCTGAGTCAAACAAAATAATTCTAAAAAGATTTTATGAGACAACTGGGAAATGGCCACTGACTAGGTATGTGTTAAAATTTTTAAGTAGCATAATGGCTTTATAGTTAGGCTTTTAAAAAAGAGACTTTACCTTTTAGAGATACACACTAAAATATGTAAGCATGGGGATGATATGACATCTGGAACTTGCTGTATAAGATTCCTTTGGGGGCAAGAGAGAGTACTGGTTGGAGTATAGATGAACATCACTGACCGTGAATGGATGATTGTTGAAGCTGGGTGATGGGCACATGAGGGTACAACTGTCTTCTCTCAACCTTAGAATAGGTTTGAAATTTTCAACAATTAAAAATGTAAAAAGATATTTGCGTAGTGCTTTTCCATGTATTATCTCATTTAATCATCAGAACTTAGGAAGCAACTGGAACGACTGTTTACAGATGGAGAATCCGAGGCTCAGAGAGATTAGGTAACGTGCCTGAGGTCACACAGCTAGTTGAAGGCCTAGACTCAAATCCAAGCAATCTACCTCCAAATGTTGTGATTCCATCTCCTCATACTCTGTGTGACAACCTGTGTCATTGTCACGGGTTGCTTAACGGTGAATGAAGCAGGAAGGGTGAGGGAAACAGAGTAAACACCATGGCTCTCATTCAGAATGATGGCTCTGCAGCACGTGCTCCTCTAATTAGGAAGAGATGACCGTCAGCCACCAGCTGCATGAGCTGATTAGTGAGCACAGAGAGAGAATGCTGCTGAACAGGATTAATTTGTAAGTTCCAGCTGTGAAAGAGGCTTTATTAACCTTTTTCTATATACCACCAATGATGATAATAAAAGCCATTTAAGACATTAAGTCCATTGATTGCAATTGCTCTTCTCAGGACTCAAAGGTTATATTATGCTCCTTTTCCTTCAAAATATAGTCAATATGTGCTGAGGAAAATTTTCTCAGGGTAGTATCTGAAACAAAAGACAAGTAACTTGTATTTGATCTTGTTAATGCATCTATTCTCAAATTAAATGATTTTGGTCTTTAATTTCTTATACCTTCCTCAAAGGCCTTGGTTCCTATCGGCATATGATGACACGTTAACGTTTCCTACATAAAAGATTTCACAGCAGAGGCACAGCTCGGCCAATGCTTTTAGGCAATATTTTCACTCCTTGACAATTATGATACAGTGAAGTATCTTTCTTAAGCTAATAAATTAACCACTTAGTATCTGTGGGAACTACAAACAAGAGAGATGAATATACTAATTATTACCCTTCGTATCCGGACCTTTGTCTAGGCTTCACTGCTTACTGGTTGTAGCCTATGATAGTAGTCACTCAGCACTTGAGTGAAGAGTCACATGTAGCTTCATCTCTAAAAATATTTGCAAATATTTGCCTGGATCTGTTGGAATGTAATAAAAGGGACAAAAAAATAATGGCCTAATAATGACAGGATGCAGGAAAAAGGGTTATGAATTGAATCTTGAAGCAATTAAACTGTGTCCCGTAGAATTTTATTCCTGGGCTGAGAGTAACGGCCTTGAAGCACTGAGCCTTCTTGCTCAGAACAACTGCCTGCTTCCCAAGCAGCTGCTCTGAATCCAACATCTCCATCATCTCAAGCAGCCGTCACTCCCTCCTCAGGTCTGAGCTGACCCATCTCACCTGAGAGCTGGAGTTGCAGGAAGGCACGAGGCAGGAATTGGAGTCAGAAGGCAAATGGCAAGCGCAGATTTATGGAATGGTGAGTTCCAATAATTAAGTAACCAAAATGTCATACAGAAATGAGATGTGCCACACAAATTGTAACCATGAGTGCCTTAGAGTTTGCTGAGGAGAGAATAGGATTACGAAGACTTTACCCTAATGGTCTAAGAAGGCTTTGAAAACTACGGATGTCTTTCCACGTGCTTTGAGTCAAGACTTGTTTTCTTCACGTTCTTATTAAAAAATCCACCTCTAGCCAAAAGGGTTTAAAGACATTACCACCTTCTAAAGATCATGAAAATTGAAAATCAAAATGACTTTGCTTATGTAGGATCCAAACTTTTCTGAAGTATTTGAGTTCTCTTCAAAGGAAATTTCACACATAATTTGGAGGAATGCACGTGTTGAGGTAAAGATTCTTTTAGGGACATTTAGATGGTGAAAGAAAGTAAGCCCTACCCTCACCCCCACAGATAGTGCAATAAACCATTATTAGATCTTATACTGTTATTAAATAATATGTTTTACAAAAAAGATTGAACACATAAAATAAGAACATACCTCTGATTGTTCCAGAAGTAAAAATATCATCATTTTGTGTCAAAAAGCTCTTCCTGATTGACCACACCTGCTATGTTCCTTGTTCACTGTGTAGTTTATTGCTTATTTCTACAGGCCGGCTCTGCAGATGTCACGTCTGGTTATGCGACAGGTTTGGAGTTTTAGTTTATTTTTGGCTGGGATGGCGTGACAAAGTTTAATGTCTTGCATAAGCTTAACATTTCAAAAATTTTTAGCCTGAACTTTGTTACATCTAGGACTTTCCTGAAACTTTGACCTGATAATGAGGAGAAAGTGAACATTATTCAAAAGATGTAGGACAAGGAAGATAGGGAGAAAGGAGCATCAGTACTGAACCCTCCAGATCAATCTTCGCCCTCGACCTGATACAGTTATCAATGCTGCATTAGACAACCCGGCTCTGGGCAGTGAGCAGAAGCCTTTCAACGAAGACGTCTGGCTACTACATACAGTGTTTAGCATGGTTTCCCAATTGAAGGTTTCTGAATTTAACCTCACCGTTAGCCTCCCTTAATATCTGGCAGGCAAAGTGTTGCACAGTCTGGATAGAATCCTGCTGCAGGATTACCAGATTTCTGGACTATTAGTACTATTCTCTTTTAATGTCATCGTTGTGAAACAAAATGAACAACCTGAAAACTATATTTGCAAGTTAAGCTGCAGTAACCATTTACTGCCAAAACTAAACGTGACCAAAAACCTCTAAACATGACAAAACACACGCACACCACCCTACACCACACACACACACACACACACACACACACACACACACGGGCCAGGAGCCATAAGGCAATAGTTTGATAAATTATACTACTATCAAAATCATACAACTCCCAAACACAGAGGATACACACAAGAGACAGAAAGGATGTGGGTAAGAGGAATCCTCACTTACTACTAGGGAAAAGTATGAACTCTAGGAGACAACCACGCTGAAGAACACTTTACAATAGCCAGTAAGGAGGGTGCAGGACTCACAAACCAACAGCCTCCCTTGTAGACAGACACACTAGGGAAATCCTTGGACACGTGCACAAGGAGATATGTCAATGCAGCATTGTTTTTACTAAAGGAAAAAGGAATAATCTAAATGTTTATTAATTTTAAAATAGAAAAATATATTCATAAAAGGGACTACTATTCGGTAGTTAAAAGGAATAATCTCAATCTATATGCATCCACATGGATAAATTTTGAAGTCATAGTGAATAACCATGCTGAATTGCAGAATGATATGCACAGTCTGGTGCAATTTATAGAAACTTTATAATTTTAAAAAATTATATATATACATTTTTTAAAGAAACAGATCTGTGAAAAAGTATAAAACCATGGGAGTGTATTGTTTAAGGTGTTGTCAAAATCACAGGTGACTCCCTTGTTTAGGCCAAGCCCAATTTGGGTTCTTTTAAAAATAAGCAATGAGGTAGAAGTTTCAGAATATCCAAAGACTAGAGAGTATTCAGAAGTTTCTTTTACCGTCCTTTAATTCTTTCTGCAAAAACGTTCAGACATGAGCACATTGGTTCCATCAGCCTCCTCAGGAAATGTCTTCATTTTTCATGTGCCCGAGCAGATAGGAACGCCCCAGGCCCCCTGCCTGCAACCTTTCATAGAGGCAGACGTTAGAGCTTTGACCCCAGCTAAAATCTGCTCCAAAGTGGGCAGAAAGAGGTATTATGGCCTTTTTCAAATGAACCTCTCCTAGGGTCAAAATAAATTATTGTATAATATATAATATATCCAATCGCAACTCAACGACCTCCCTTGAGGCAAGTTTGACGGGCAGATTCTTCTCTGTTCTTTATTAGCAACATCAGTCAGAAGGTGGCACAGTTTGTGAACAGCTTCTCACGGGAACTTTGCGAGCCTCACTGTTGCAACGATGTGAACCTGGTCTCTCTTGGAAAGATGCTTGCAGATCCCGGGAAGGCTTACTTGAGAACAACTGTCCACAGACAATTCATTATTGCTGTCTTTTTTTCTTCTAAAAGACACAGGAAAATATTTAAACCTTTGGTGCATGTGAGGGGGTTTTCAGGTGTACAAAGGGTCTCCACAAATGATGCACGTCACCTTCGAGGTGGTGGTCACCTGTGGGGAGACGTGGAGAAGAATGGCATCAGTGAGAGTGGAAGAGAAGCTTCAGCTGTACCTGTAACATTTTATTCTTTAAAAAACAAAGGTGAAGCAAATATTGCAAAATCACGGTAACATTTTAAAACTGGATGGTGGACATATAGGTGCTATTATATAATTCTCTCCTGCTTTCTGTACACTTGAAATGTTATACTTAAAAAAATGATAAAGAAACAAAGCAATGCTGAAGGGTGAACAACAAACTTGGAAAAATATATTCAGAACATGTATGGGTGTGGGCCCTGTGGCCGAGAGGTTAAGTTCATGTGCTCATCTTTGGCAGCCTGGGGTTTGCTGGTTCGGATCCTGGGTGTGGACCTACACACTGCTCACCAGGCCATGCTGCGGTAGCATCCCACATAGAAGAACTAGAATGACTTGGAACTAGGATATACAATTACGAACTGGGGCTTTGGGGAGAAAAAAAATACAGGAAAATTGGTAACAGGTGTTAGCTTAGGGCCACTCTTGCTCACCAAAAAAAAAGGAAAAGCATACTTAAAAAAAAAGGAACATGTATGAGAAAAGGGTCTATTTTCCTGATATGTAAAGACAAATCAATAAGGACAAGATAAATGACCCAAGAGAAAAATCTGTGGAGGATATGAATGGGGAATTTATAGAAAAATAGCTAATGAATTTATAAAATATATAGCCTAAATATATATGAATCTCTCTCCATGTGTGTCTATGTGTGTGTATACACTCATCAAACAAATGCAAATTGAGAAAACAATACTGCTTTTCACTATCATATTGGCAAAATTTCTTATATTTGGCAAAACACAGTGTTACTAATGGTGGAGAAGAAACATTCTCATGTGTTTTTGAGAAGACTGTATTGGTATAATCATTCTGGAAGGCAACATTTTTTACATTCCCTTTGAAAGACCAATTCCATTTCTAGGGTTTTTTCCCTTTGGATATAATTGCATGAATGCACACAGATATATGTATAAAGGTATTGTTTATCATAGTAAAAAATTGAAGAGAAAATAAATTTTCACCAGTGGAAGACAGATCAAATTGATGATGATACATCCAATTGCCGAATAGTCTGTATCAACAAATGAAGATCTCCACAATACAACATAAGTTTAGAATGAGCAAGTGGTGGAACCATGTATACAATACAATTCGATTTGCATGAAAGGCATGCGTTATACATACGTGTGCACCCAAATGTCTGAACGCAGCATCACAGTGATTACCTCCGGGGCATGAAACTGGAGGTTGGGAACAGGCAAGAAACCTTTTCTTTCCTCTTAGACTTTTATTGCATCAGTTAGGACTCTATGCTGCAAATGACGGAAAACGGAAACTCAACCTGCTCTAAGAAGTGGGTGGATTTGTTGGCTTAATGTAACTGAAAAATCTGGGGGGAGTTTCAGTTCATCTTGAATCACGGCTCTGCAATGTCACCAGGATGCTTTTCCTGGGTCATGACTTCATCTTTTGCGTATGTGAATGGTGTCCTCTAGGGGTGTGTACCTGATGGCCCTGATCATCTGGATAGCTCCCCTATCCATTACCAAAGGCAAGGGGGAATGCTTCCCTTTTCCAGAAGCCTCTACTTACTGGCTCTCAAGGGTTCATCAGTTCTAATTGGATTGTATACCAATCTTTGAATCAAACATCATCAATCGTGGCAATGGGCTTGTGGATCAATTCCAGGCAAACAAATTAACATAAAATGGAGTCTGGATGGTTTCCCAAAAGAAAGAGGGATGCTGGGCAGCAAAGAGCAAATATCCACTATTGCTAGATAATGTTTTCCCAAGGGCATGTAATTATCTGTCTGTCTATCTATCTATCTATCTTTCTATCTATCTATCTATCTATTTTATAGTCCACTAGGGCCTAGACTCTGAGCTCCACAGGAAGGGACTATGTTTGTGTCACTCATTATCTGTCCTTTGGGTCTAAGACGGGTTCCTGGAACATGATAGGTGGTCAGATAATATTTGTAGAATAAAAACAAGATGAAACAACCTACATTGCAACCTGACTCCTAATCACTGTCTACAGATTAAGAAAACTTAGTCACAGAATGAGCATCCTCAAGGCTATCTTTCACAATATTTTCATCCCAAGTGATCAGAAGAGAGGCTGATGTAGTGAGAGAGACACAATTTTTAGGAGAAACACTGATGGCTCTTTTAAACATTTGCTGATACTGCTTTTTGTTGATAGAAATTATTTGATACATTGTGTGAATTCATTACTCCTGAACTATTGCAATAGTGGATGAACTCAGCTAATTCACTTACTCTATTGTTCAAATAGCTTAGGGTCAGGCTAATTTAAGACTTTTCTTCTTCTTTCTCTTCCCTTTCCTTGGCCCTCCTTTGGGTACTCCCCTCACCGGGCCACCGAGAACTGCTTCTGCCTGTGCAGCTTGCCACATATTTACGGTTGCCAGATAAAATACAGGATGCTCAGTAATGTGTGAATTTCAGATAAACAGCGCATTATTTTTCAGTACGTGTATGTCCCAGATATTGCATGGGACCAGATATTACATGGGGTATGCTTATCTAAAAGATTATTCATTGTTTATCAGAGTTCACATGTAACTGAGCATCCAGTGTTTTTATTTGCAGTAATTTCTTATTTTTATTTGCTAAATCTGGCAACTCTACACATAATGCCGGCTACCTGCAACTACTTTCAGTTTCCCAAAGGGTAAACCCCTGGGCTTTCTGGACCATGAAATAGCTGATTATTGGATTTTTACTTGTTAGTATGGCTCTTTTATACTTAAAGAGCAATCCTAAAGTAAACCCGTGTGTAACCACCCCCCAGGTGAAGAAACATAGCAGAACGATGCCAGTACCTTAGCGCCATCTGTGGTTCTTTCCTATATCAGCATCCTCCTCCCTCCCTTGAGGGGTAACGACTGGCTTTTTTCATCATTCTCTGGCATCTCTTTAGGTTTGCCACCTGTGTAAGCATGCATAACGATATAGCTCCTTTTGACTACCTTTGATAGCTTCTTTGTGACTTGTTTCTTTCACCCAACCTTGCACTTGTGAGGTTTATCCATGTTTATGAGTGCCGCTGTGCTTCCTTACTTGTCATTGCTGCACAGTGTTCCAAAATGTGATCATACCCATGATTATCCATCCATTGTACTGTTGTGTGGTTGATGGTACAGTTTTAACTTAAGTTGAAAATTTTAGAATGTTTTAAATTTATTGCAGGAAACTAAAATAACTACCATAAAATAGTTTCATACCGTTTAGGGAAATTTCTAATACTTAGTACTCCTCTGAAAATTTCTGTTGCTATATTCAATAATTGGGCAAAGTTTAGAGGCTTATATAAATTGGTTCTCATTTATATTCACAAATTGTTTTTTATTGTGGAATAACAGACATATAGTAAAATGCACAAATCTTAAATATATATCTTGATGAATTTTTACATATGTATATACTTGTGTAACCATCACCCAGATCAAGATCTAGAACGTTTCCAGCATCCTTTTACTATGACTGTCTTGCAGCTCTTTTATTTCCTGTTGCTACCTACAAGATAGCTGTCTGTCTAAATTTTTGGACATGCCCAATACAAGTCTGTATGATGATGGGTTTTGGGCTTTCAGGTGCACCACATGGTGAGTCTGCACAATGCTAAGTGGTTCCTTTAGAGAAGGGCTCAAGCCATTCGATTTCCAAAAGGAAAAGTGATAATACAGATGCTGATGGGGCTAACAAAGTAGATGAACTAATGTTTCTATTAAATAAAAAAATATTTATCTTCCAAAAGGAGGATTTAAGATCAGGCAGATAGTAACATCACATGTCTTTATAGTTAAATTGAACATATAACTCTCTGCTTGTGTATTTATCATATAAAGAAAAAACTGACTTATTGCAAATATTATCACCCACTAGCTGTAAAATGCCTTGAACCTGGTGATGTGTAGAAAGTATAAGGATAAAGTTACATGCAAGCAATTTATTCAAAACTTTGAACTTATTGATATATTTTTTATTACTATAATGTATTCTGTATACTGCTCTGTATTCTGACCACAAATTGCTGTGATTCCCCTCAGAATTATGCCACTCTCTAATGGCTACATAACAGCAATGTCTCTTAAAATATACCCAGTGGCACAGTGGTTAAGTTTGCACCCTCCACTTCAGCGGCCCAGGGTTCACCTGTTCGGATCCCGGGTCCAGACAAGGCACCACTTGGCAAGCCATGCTGCGGGAGGCATCCCACATATAAAGTAGAGGAAGATGGGCATGAATGTTAGCTTAGGGCCAGTCTTCCTCAGCAAAAAGAGGGGGATTGGCTCAGGGCTAATCTGCCTAAAAAAAAATATATATATATATATATACACTCTGAAATTTATTTATTTATTTATATTTTAATTGCAGTAACATTGGATTATAACATTATATAGCTTTTGGATGTACAGCATAATATATTTCGAATTCTGTGTAGATTACATCCTGTTCACCACCCCAAAATTAATTATAGTCCATCCCCTCACATGTCAGCCTAATCACCCCTTTTGCCCTCCCCTCCTTTCCCTATGGCAACCACCAATCCAATCTCCATTGCTATGTGTTTGTTTGTCATTGCTTTTATCTTCTACTTATGAGTGAGGTCATACGGTATTTGACTTTCTCGCTCTGACTAATTTCACTCAGCAGAATACCCTCAAGGACCATCCCTGTTGTCAGAAATGGCCATGTTTCATCATTTCTTATGGCTGAGTAGTATTCCATTGTGTATAAATACCACATCTTGTTTATCCATTCATCCCTTGATGGGCACCTAGGTTGCTCCCAAGTCTTGGCTATTGTGTATAATGCTGCAATGAACATAGGGGTGCATGCATCTTTATGCTTTTGTATTTTCAAGTTCTTTGGATAAATGCCCTGCAGCAGAATAGCTGGATCATATGGTAGATCTATTCTTAATTTTCTGAGGATACTCCATACTGCTTTCCATAGTGGCTGCACCAGTTTGCACTCCCACCAGCAGTGTACAAGGGTTCCCTTCTCTCCACATACTCTCCAACATTTGTTGTTTCCTGTCTTGTTAATTATAGCCATTCTGACCAGAGGGAGGTGATACCTCATTGTAATTTTGATTTGCATGTCCCTGATAACTAATGATGTTGAGAACATTTTCATATGCCTGTTTGCCATCTGTGTATCTTCTTTAGAGAAATCTCTGTTCAGATCTTTTGCCCATTTTTTAATTGGATTGTTGGTTTTCTTGTTGAGCTGTATGAGTTCTTTGTATATTTTGGATACCAGCCCCTTATCTGGTATATGGTTTGCAAATATCTTCTCAATAAAGGAATACAGTCAAGTCGCAGGAAACAAAATCAATGTACAAAAATTAGTTGCGTTTGTACATACTAACAATGAAGCAGAAGAAAGAGAAATTAAGAATGCAATCCCACTTGCAATTGCAATCAAAAGAATAAAATACCTAGGAATAAACTTAACCAAAGAGGTGAAAGATCTGTACACCGAAAACTATAAAACATTGATGAAAGAACCCAAAGAAGACACATAGAAATGGAAAGATATTCCATGCTCTTGGATTTGAAGAATCAACATCATTAAAATGTCCATACTCCTTAAAGCAATCTGTAGATTCAATGCAATCCCTATCAAAGTTCCAACAAAATTTTTCAAAGAAATAGAACAAAGAATCCTAAAATTTACATGGAACAACAAAAGACCCTGAATAGCCAAAGAACACCTGAGAAAAAAGAACAAAGCTGGAGGTATCACACTTCCTGATTTCAAAATATACTACAAAGCTACAGTAACCAAAACAGCATGGTACTGGCACAAAAACAGACACACACATCAAGGGAACAGAATCGAGAGCCCAGAAATAAGCCCACACATTTATGGACAGCTAATATTCGACAAGGGAGCCAAGAGCATACCATGGAGAAAAGAGAGTCTCTTCAATAAATGGTGTTGGGAAAACTGGACAGCCACATGCAAAAGAATGAAAGATCATTCCCTTACACCATGCGCAAAAATCAACTCAAAATGGATTAAAGGCTTGAATGTAAGACCTGAAACCATGAAACTCCTGGAAGAAAACATAGGCAGTACGATCTTTGACGTCGGTCCTAGCAGCATATTTTCAAGTCACACGTCTGTCCGGGCAAGGGAAACTAAAGAAAAAATGAACAAGTGGGACTACATCAGACTAAAAAGCTTCTGCACAGCAAAGGAAACCATGTGAAATTTCTGAATGCTCACTAGAGATACGTTGTTCAGACAGATCTCTCCAGTATTTTACATTTTCAGCATGGGAAGGAAAGAGAACTCAAGCACTGAGAGTTTTAGTGAATCTTAAGGAAAAGTATTCACGTGTTAAATGAAATGATTTTGTGTGCACATGCAATACATGTTGAAGAGGAAGAGAGGGAAGAAGAAAGTGGATGGGCACTGAACAATGTTTTATTTCTATAAATGTGGAGCTTACAATTGAGAATCTCTTGCAGGAAAGATTCCAGGTCAAGATGTACGCTGTGACACATGATTAATCCCCACTCTCTCATCTCCCACTGAAATTCCAACACAGATACTTTTCAAAATCACAGAACTATATCTGTAGAAAACGATTACAGTCTCGTCAGTGTGCCAGAAATTTTGAGGACTACCTGGAAAATAGAAAGCAAATGGGTTGAAATTTCCTGTAAAAATCAAAAGAGAAGAAATTGCATCTCAGGACACCAAAGCCAAGCCAGGTTCTTTCTAGGAAGCCTCAGATAAGCTCTAGGCTCAGCATCAGCGGATTCAAAGGGAGGAGCTGGCTGTGGAGCAAACATCAGTGGAGTTCCCTCAAGATGCTTCCTCGTGAGAGTATTTGGGCCTGAGAGAAAAACCAAAGCCAGACTTGTAGTAATGTCAGAATTTAGACCCAAAAAAGCATTAAAACAAGATACTTTATAATATTAAAGGGGGAATTTGCAATGAAGGTATAAAATCTCTGCACCAAATAACATAGCATCAATATCGATCAAGCAACAACTGTAGGAGATGCAAGGAGAAATAGAAACCCACTAGAGATGGAGCCTTCAGTTCACCTCTCTCGATCTATTTTAGAGCAAGTAGACAAAAGTAAGAAAATAGAAGAAAGTGCAGTAATGTCTTCAAAGGTCTAGGGAAAGACTTTTTGAATTTAGCCTTATTGTTAATTAAGCATCAGGATAAAATGAAGACATCTGGAAATTAAAAAGTTACCATTCAGTGTCCCCACGAGAAAACAATTACTTGAAGTTCTTCAGGCCAAAAATGGGAAACCAAGACATCAGATTGTACATAATGGTGGCAACTAAGTACAACCAGAAAAAATAAAAGAAAAATTTAAGCAGCAAACTTTTAATGTCGTAGCCTTCAGTTTCCTTCTAAATTAGTTCAATCGCAATGTTTGGTTTGCGGTGAATAATACTTATGTAATCTTAATATTGTACATGCCGTGTATTGGTTTTCACTTTTGGGTGTCAAACAATGTCAAAAGCACAGAAGATTTAATAATTATATTACAGAACAGCAAGTAAATCTCATAAATCTTGGCAATTTAAAGATTACGTGGCAGGGTATCTCAGCCAACAAATTCAAGTGTATAAGAAATATCACTTTATTTTCTACATTTCAGTTTAATTTCCACCTCTGGGAAATATTCTCTTTCTCCCTCTACCTCTCTCATAAGACCTGCTTGATGGGAAATGTAACCACAGACATTCCTGGGCTTTCTCTGCCCTCCTGGGGTCCCACCAAGGTATGCAGTTGCCAAATATTCAGAGAGAAGGGCGCCCCCCAGGCTTCAGTGATCTGCACACCCGGGTAACCGGGAGCCTCCATGAATGACTCTTTGCAGCGCAGCAGATCTCTGCTCCTTTGGGGCTCCACGCGCGGCATGGGAGTCTCAGCTGAGGTTGGAACCCTGTGCTAGGGTCCTGCTTTCCCCAAATAGCTGACACCACTACCTTTTCTGAGGTTTGCCCCTCCTAGGGCTCCACCATGGAGCAGTGTTTGTTTCCCACGTAGCTTCTCAGCACCGCTCCGGCCCTCGCGGACCTCCGACGGGGGAGCCTCTCCTGCCCCTGCTCCTCCAGGGCCCCTGCGTCCTCCTGAACGTCGTGTGCTCCTCGCTGAGCTCAGGTGTGTGGACAAGTAAAACAGGCAAACATTTGACTGGCTAACTCTGCCCTCCTCCCTGCCCTGTGCCTCTCCTGAGGCAATAAAATTCACAGCACGTTACTGCTTGAATGGAAAAATGGAAAAGGGGAAACATGAATTAAGATCACACAGTATTTTTCAGACAATATTAACATAACTGAGAACAATAGGGAGGTAACTAGAGAGAAGAGGAGTAGAAGGGTAGTGTTCTTGCCTTTCATTGTGGATACTGAATCCATAGTAAATTTGATAAATCAAGAATTAAACATTTATATATGCTATTTAGAGTAAATAAGGCAATGACTAGAAAATAAAAATATAAACAATATAATCCAGAGGTGGAAGGGGAGTTAAATCATGATAAATTCTTAGTCCCTCAGAGTGGAATATCAATAGATTCTGTATAAACTTGATAAAACTTGAAGAAATATGATATAAAACTAAACTAAAAACTATTAACAGAGGTGATTTCTGGGAAATGAGTTAGGGCCTAGGGAGAAGAGGAGAAAACTGGGAAGAGGAGGGAGACTTTGTTATTTTCATTTTAAGCTTTTTTATTTTAATTTTTTTAATGATGCAATCCTTTTCTAACAAAAATTAGGTTAGTTAAAAATAAATGACTATTTTAACACACTGCCTCATCAACATTTATAAGACATACTTAATAAAGAATTCACACATTAAAATGTGCCTATGGGCACTAGGCCTTTACTTTAAAAATTTACTATTAAATTCCTTCCCATATTAGGAAGAGCTGCTAAAAAATCCACACCGAAAAACAAACCCCCTTAGCTTTATATAGATAAACAAATAATTTAGCCAAAAAGAAATACTTGAGAAACGACTAGAAGGAAACACTAACAAAAATTAGCAAGAGTGACAAGGCAATGGTAATGAGCACGCCGTCTTTCAAAAGAAGAAATCATTCAAAATATTTCTTTATCAGAGTCGCAAAAAAAATCATGTCCTCTGGTACAGTAAAACCACTTTAAAGATATATTCCAGCACCCTGCTAAATTCCATCAAAGTTCCTGTATGTAATCTCTATCAGTGCACACTACACTATATATTTACTCCTGAGATCTAAACTTCATGTAAAACTACACATCATCCTGAATAAGAGAGAGTGCAAGATGGCACAGGCAAGCACACAGACTCAGTGCCCTCTTCACAGTCTACTTTCCTTCAGAAGGTGGGCAAGTTCCTTTACCTCCAGCTCTTGTTTTTCTCCTCTGCCAATATGGAACTTCCAAATCGAGGTCTTATGAGGCTTTCCACATATGCCAAGAAGTAACCCAGCTACCAGGCAAAGAAGTCCAAGAGAGACCAAATGGAGAATCTGCTGGGGAAGGAAAGCCTAACCAAAGGGAGAGAATGGCCCCACTTGATAGTCAGCAACTGGGTCCACAAAGATGAGCGAGACGGCCGTGGATTCTCTCACTCTAGTGGGAGAATGAGAAGAGAGAATTAGAAAGGGGATCAATACCCATCCCAGCCAGTGCCTGGCCCTTTGAGCCAACCCAGCTGAGAACACAGACATGAAACACAGATGACTTGTTCCACTGAGGTCTGCCCAAATTCCTGACCCACTGAATCAAGAGCAAATAAAATGGTGGTTGTTTTATGCTGCACATTTTGGGGTAATCTGCTACAAAGGAATAAGTAACGCATATAGTCCCCTTTGTGTATTCTCATTCATGATACTGTTTGTGTCTTCTTTTTTTGATCAATCTTGCTAGAGTTTTATCTATTTTAATTTTTTCAAAGAATGAAGTTTTAACTTTGTCGATTTTCTTATTGTATCTTTACTTTCTATTTCACTGGTTTGTGTACTTTCTTTTACTATCTTTCTATTTTCTTTGACTTTACTCAGTTATTATTTTTCTAATTTCTTAAGAGGGACACATATTAATTTTAAGATTTTCTTCTTTTCTAATATAAGCATTTAAAATTTCTTTCAAAATTCCTTTCAAAGCACCTAATCCCACTAGTCTTGATTTGCTTCTTCATTATCTTTTGGTTTTAGACATTTACATTTTCCATCATAAGTTTCATCTTAAACCCAGAAGTTACTACACAGGGATTTTAAATTTATTTTTCGCTTTTAATTTCTAACTTTCTTGAGTCTATGCAGTTTGTTGAAGTTTTCTTCATGGCCTAGTGTGTGATCATTTGTAACTCCTCCATACGTGCTCAAGGAAAATATGTGTTCTCTGATTATTGAATGTCCATTCGGTCAAGTTGGTTAATGCTTTTGTTGAGATCTTCTTTATATCGTTGCTGAATTGTGTCTGTTTGGTCAATCAGTGCTGAGAGAGGTGTGTTGAATCACTCACGATAACGGCGGATTCATCATTTTTTCTCTGTAGTTCTGTAGATTTTTGCTTCATCAATAGTGAGCCTATTTTATTAGCTCCATACATGTTTAAAATTGCTCTAGCTTGGCGAATAGAATGTTTTATCATTGCACCATGACCCTCTCTGTTCCTAACAATGTGCCAGCTTTCTTTTGGAAAACTGCTTGGCAATTTCTTATAAAGTTAAGCATACCCAGAATGACCCAGAAATACCACATCTATATTTCCCCAAGAGAAATAAAACATGCCCACAAAAAAGACTTGTACAAGAATGTTTATAGCAACTGTTGACCTTAAACAGACAGTCAGTTATTTCTCCAGCAAAAATGGGTTTATGGGGGACCAGGAAAGAATTGCAGTTCAAAGTCTGAAACCATCTCGAGCCAGGTGCAAGTCGCTAGCAGCATGGAGGAGAAACTCTATTCTGGGAGGAAGAGCAAGTTGGGACGGCCATTGTAAACATGGAGTCCAGAGGTATAGCAGCGTTTCACTAGCTGAGTTGTGATAGTCTCTCATTGGCTGAGCTTCTTGGTCAAGAAGAAGTCTGTCTTCTTCCTGTTGGGCTCTGCTAGAAGGTAGGGTGTGAGAGCTCCGCCTTTGGGCCCCAAGACTCCAATTTAATGAAGTTTCTATTTATTAATTTCCACACAACTTTATTCATAATCGCTAAAAACGGAAACAATCCAGATGTCCAGCAATGGGTGAATGGGTAGACAAAGTATTCGATGGAATACTTTTCAGCAATAAAATCCAACTCCTGATCACGCAACAGTAGGGATGGATCTGGAAAGCATGGTTAGAGAAAGAAGGCCCACCTGGGAGAGGACCTACCCCCTTTATGTGTGTGGTGATGGAAATCAGAGCAGAGGTTGGCTGCCTAACAGTGGGCGCCTGGAAAGGGGATGAGGGAACTCTCAGTGATGGAAATACTCTGTATCCCGATTGGGTGGTGCTTACACAGCTGTTTACGTTTAGCAAAACTCATCAAATCACACACTAAAAGATCAATCCTTTCCACGGTATTTAAATTTTACCTCAATAAAAAGCGGATGGGAAAAAAAAAGCCTGGCGATGTTGGAAAGTAACGCTAAGCGATGTAAGGAGAAATCTGCGGTAGTAAACCCTTTTTAAAAAATATTAAGTGAAGAAAACGTTCCAATAAGCTGAGCTGTATTTGTGTGACTAAATAAGGACGTTAAAAAGCCCTGCAAACAGTGAATCCCTTCTGCTCCGAGGAGCGCTTTCATTTTTCCTCGGATGCTGGGGCCCTGGAGCTCCGGTCGGATTAGGGACCCTAACGCCTCACCTGCGCCCCGGCCCCGCCCCTCAGGCATAATCCCGTCGTACCCGCCCATCCTTTGAACCGTGCGTTCACCTTTCAATCAGTTCGAATAGCACAGGGAGAGAACCAATCGCAAGCCTCGTGGGAGAGAAGGGGCGGGCCCCTTTCCCGCAGGGGTTGCTCAAAGGCCCTCCAATCAGAGGCTGGGTGTGGGAAGTTCGGATTCTGGGCGGCTCAGGTGTAGGCGGCACTGCTCCGAGGCGGCGGCGGCGGCTCTCCAGACAGGGAGCGTTCCTTTCCTTTTGGTTTGACTGAGGTTTCACGCGACAGGCTGCCTGAGGAAGGTGAGTGCTGGGAGCTGGAGGAAGGGCGCTGGCTCGCCTCCTCCTAGAAGGTCTGGAAGGGTCTGAGGTGGGCAGTGGCGAGCTGGACGCCGCTTGGGGGAGGCTCCTCTAGGACCACTTACCTGTCCTTCCCGCAGCCGATGGCTCCGTCCTCCAGAAGAGTAAGTATTTGTTGCCATAATCTATGCAGCAGTCAGCGTTTCACCACTGGGCCGTGATTGGCCTCTGGGGCGGGACGATGCTTAGCATCCTTGGCCCCGACCTTCAATTCCAGTAGCTGCTCCCAGAGCCAGCGACAACTAAACCCGCCCTGGTTGGGAACCTCTAGGCAAGCAAGACGAAGGCATTCTAGACTTTCAAGCTGGAAGAAACTCCACTCAGCCAAGAGGGGAACTTAGATGTCCTGTATGTGAAGAGCCAGGCTGCGGGGCTTGAGATCCCAGCTCCAGCGCCTGTTGGCAGTTCTCTCCCTCACCTGTGTAACAGCGATGACACTAACCACCTGTGCTGGTTTAGGTGACAATTAAACACGCCTTTACTATTAACTCGAGCTTTTGCACACACCCTGTCTCTCTTTGTGGAGCATAGTCCTATGCAGTATTTTAAAATAACTAATGGTTTATTGTTTAACATTTAGCACATTAATACTTGCAGGAGGTGGCAAGTCAAATAGTAGAGGAGCATGCTTACTGAAAAGTAGAGTCCTTTGTCACTTCCCCTGGGCTCTTACAGGAGAATGTTATTAGCATCCAGGTCAGAAGAATTCTCATTTTTTATATACTCTGTTGATTGCTTAAAATCATGTAACATTTTAATGGGTTGCATTTCTTGTGCAGATTTTTCTTTTATCTGGAGTTTTCTAGTGGACTGTCTCAGTTATTCTTGTTGTTGAAGAGTATAGTGTGCTTAGAACTTTTCTATCTTCCTATTGCAGACCTTCCCCTTTTTCTTTCTTTTTTTTTCTTTTGAGCCAGCAACACTTGTGGAGAATCAGTCATCTTTCTCCCATTGGGCTTGGTTCTTTTCTATACCAGCTGCATAGGTGACTCCCTTAGACTTTCCACTTTCCTTTATTCTTTTCCTCATTTGAATGAAGGATTTCCTGGAACACATGGCATCCTGTTTCTTGTCCTTCTCCCTTGTTTTGCTTGAACACGTTCTCAAGAATCTTTCTAAGAAAAGAGTATGGGCCAGGTAAACAATATGATTTTTCACATGGCCGAAAATAATTTCATTATGCCCTCAAATGGCAAACTATGGTTATCCTTCTGTATCACCATGGTAGTTCTTCTAAAATCCCATCTTTTGCTCAATCTTGTATATCCAACTGCCTGCTTATCATCCCTGTCTGTCTAATAGGCATCTCGTGTGTTTGTTTTGTTTTGTTTTTTGGCTTGAGAAAAAATGCCAGGCTGCCTGCCTTCATCACAGGGAAAGGTTAGGAAACGATTCTGTATACTGTCCTTCACTTACTTTCCCTATTCTCTCCTTTCCTTCACTCTTGTCACTTTGTAATGCTGTGCGGTGAGCCTAGAGCCTCTTGTTTGTGTTATGGCCCACAGCTTCCTGGGCTTCACTTCATCTGTCAAGCAAGGCCCTATGTAGAAGCCCAAAATAGATCGTACTATCTTTTGATAACTTTCTTCCCACTCTGCAGTGTCGTATATTTATTCCATTTTGTACTGAAAATTTTTTATTTCAGAATGCTCTGAGGTGGGGCAGGAGGTGAACTGGAATCTTAATTTTTTAAATAATATGAAAATCTATATAAGTTGTCTACCTTTCTTTTCCCTGGCAGGATGGCTGCATCACATTTTGCCAGTCAACTGAGAAAGGATTTAAGTATTGAGATGATTAGAACTAAAATTGCTGAGGAGAGTTTTCTCTCTCAGAAAGCAGACAGATATGATAAATATGAACGAAAAAGACACTCTGGTTTGACGGATGTCAACCTTCCAACCTTGGAAGGTAGAAATCTTGAATTAGAGGAGACATCTCAAGAGCCTATTCCAGAAGAGATGAGTGTGAGGCAAAGTAAGTAAAGAGCTATTGTAATTTTAACTGCTTTGAAGAGGGGAAAAAAGTTGGTTTAATACCTGAGGTTAAAAAATCCTTGACCAGGGGCCAGCTGGGTGGTGTGGTGGTTAGGTTCACATACTCTGCTTCTGCGGCCCGAGGTTTGTGGGTTCGGATCCTGGGCGTGGACCTACATACTGCTCCTCAAGCCTGTGGCAGCATCCAGCAAACAAAATAGAGGAAGCTTTGGCAACAGATGTTACCTCAGGGACAATCTTCCACATCAAAAAAAAAAAAAAAAACTTACCAGAAGAATGGAGTTTTGAAATACCATTCTAAATAACTTGATATTTTCTATGACTAAATACTTCCTATTTAAGGTAAAGGCTGTGAAAGTTCCATTCGCTTGTGGAGTGTTGTAAGTTCTGACTTCTGGAGTTTGAATAAGATAAGTGTTGACAAGATTAATTGATAAGGGACATTAAAATAGAAGTTTTGTAGCTAAATCAGGTCTCAAGTTGTTTAAATGTTCACTGCTTCAATTTTGTCATTTTCCAGGACCAGTGAAATATGCAGCCCAAGGGCCTTCTTTACAGGGAGACCAGCTTTACTCTGAGTGACATGAGAAGCCATTATTGGATTAGTGTGTTTATAATCTGCTTTATGTTTTAAAGCATCACTTACGGATGGTAGGGTGACCAGCATGGCCTCCAGAAGACCAGCTGGGAGATAACTGCAATAATTTAGCTCATGGTTGACCACAGTGGGAACGGCAACCCTGGGTGGTTTCATTCTGGTTACATTTTGAAGTTTGAACCAATAGGATTTCCTAATAGAGTGGATGTAGGTTGATAAAGAAAAGTCAGGATGGTTCTAAGGGTTTTGGCCTGAGCAACTAAAAAAATGGAGTGGCCATTTACTAAGTTGTAAAATACTGAGAGAAGAACTTGCCATCTATAGATGGCAAGTCAGGGTGCTGTCTAGTATGGTCTGATGATGTGAAATATAAAGCTGGGCTGTTTTAGTGAAGAGGAAGAAATAATTGAGAAACAGCAATGAGGGACCACCCCCCACCCCGGCCCGCTTCAGGCCCAGTGATATGACCTTTGTGGGAGAAGAAAACAGTCAACCACTTGAGAGGACAACTAGGGGAGCGTTGTCTTCAGGGGAGAGCCAGGTTACGGTTAGATCAAGAGATGAAGGGAAGAGGAACTTCAGGGAAGTTGAGGATATAGGGGTTTCATCGATGATTAACCACTTCATCATCTGAGCTTTCGCATCTTCTGTTCTCTGCCTGGATTATTTCTTTTAAACAACTTTATTGAGGTAGAATTTGCATACCATAAAATTCACCCATTTAAGTAAATGCCTTTTGTTTAGTAAATTTACTGAGTTGTGCAGTCATCTCCCTGGATTATTTTAAACCCTCACCCAGTGGGCAAACGCACTCTCATTCTTCAGAAACCTTCTCGGGTATTCTCTCTTCTGACAAGCCTTTCCTGACCTCCCCAGACAGGTTTATACTGATTCTCGATTGTGCATTCTCGTAGTCTTCATTCCATGCTAAACCAAATTGAAACTGTGCTCATCTCCCCCACGATACTGTGAGCCCTTCAGGGGCAGAAATTCTCTTATTCTTACTTCCTAAAAATGTCTGGTACATAGTAGCCACTCACATTTTTCAAACAAGTTTAAATAAACATGAGAATACATAGTAGAAACCTGAGTTGAGAATCACAGGTGGGAGATAAGGAATCTGACAGGTCAAGGTGTCATCCAGGGATGCCTCTGAAGCTTGACTGAGGCTGGAGGAGCTGTTTCCAAGATGACTCACTCACATGACTGGCAAGTCGATGCTGGCTTTTGGCAGGAGGCCTTAGTTCTTCGTCATGTGGTGTCTCCATAGGGCTGCCTGAATCTCCTTAAGGCTTCACATGGCCACTGACTTCCCCAGCGCAAGTGATCTGAGAGAGAGCAGGGCCAAGCTGCACTGTCTTTAATGATACAGTCTTGGAAGCCACACTCCATCATTCCCACACTTTTCTTGGTGACACAGCTCAGCCCTATTCTGTGTGGAGGGGACAACACAAGGGCATGACTACCAGGAGGTGAGAATTGTTGGAGGTCAGCTTGGAGGTGGGTGATCATAGAAGTTAATTAATTTAAAAGTGAAGTAATGGATGCCTAGGGGATGGCAAGCAGTTAATTTGTGAACAAGAGAAGGCAAAAGGGAGAGAAATTTTGAAAGAACAGGGGTTGAAATGACTTGTGTGGTTAGCGTGCTAAGGAATCAATACGAAGTTACTGAAAGTATTGCTTAGCAGCTGTTGAAGTTAGATAATGGTATTTTAGACATTTGGATAACTTTTTATTTGAATGTTTTATATGCTATTTTCCCCCCTGCTTAGGATCAGCAAAGTCTCTTCTAAGTGATCAACGAAGACAAATGTTCCAGAAATACCTAGAGGAAAAGCGACTGAAAAAATTGAGAAACCTTCAGCGATGACCATTTATAGTGTGTGTTTATAGACATGATAAGACTATTTTTCTTTCATGAATACCAGCACACCAACCAAAAAAGGTAAATTTAGTATCATAACTTGATATTCAGGAATAGTTCTTAACCAGACTTTTCTTTAAGAGATTATACTTGATCTTAGCCAAGAGGCCAAGAAGCGATTATTTGAGAGTTTAAATGACTAAAACAACCCTTTCCCTGTAGTCCCTTTATTCACTTAGCTAGTTGGCAGGAGCTGGGAGTGACATCCTAATAGTTCAGAAGATGGAGATGAGGTCTCTCGGTGCAGCCATAGGTAGGTTGACACGGGATAAAACTAGCAAAGCAGTCAGAGCCAGGCTGGACGGGCAAGGCCGGGCGAAGGATCTGGCGTCCACCCTGTCGGATGCGGAGAGTCAAGAGAGGCTTATACATGAGCTTGTACCATGATCAGATTAATAATTCAGGAAGATTACCCTAGGCTGGAAGATCGTAGTCTGGAAGGGGAAGAACTTATAGGTAGGAAGACTGTAGTGAGACTGTCGTGATGGAATAGATGAGACAGGATAAGGGGACTGGGGCAGTGGGCTTAAAGGAAGAAACAGGTGTGAGACATCTCAGGAGATAAATTTGACGGGGACCAAGCAGATGGTGAGGGGTGAAGGAAATTGAAGAGTCGGAGATAAGATGATTCTGAAGATAAATTAGTTTGAGCAACCATATAAATTGTGCTGCAGCTAAAAGAGGGGTGGAAGCCAGGAAAAGGAACATGCCTAAGTGGGTGCATATTGATAATGCTTTTCCTGCTTTTTCTGCAGCTCATTTGGGCCATCTGGATAACAGGCAGTTGGGAATAAAAATTTGAAAATCAGGACGGAGATCCATGCTGAGTGGTGGATTTAGGATATGATATTGGGAGTATGGATGGGGGTTTAAGCTGTAGGGCTAAATGAGACCACTCCAGTAAAGATATACACATTGTGAAAGAGTGAGGTCTAGAGAGCACCTTCAAGTGGGCAGAAGTCAGGTACCAGTGATAGGTCAGATTGGCAGGAGAGCTAAAACAGGACAGAAGCTGGAGGAGGGGTGATCTAAAGAAGAGAATGATCCATGAGTTAAGGGGGATGAAGTTTGAACACAGGCAGCTGGATTTGTAAATTAGGTAGTCACTGGTGATTTGCTCTTTTCAAGGTCGTCTCTTGTTGGCTGTGTATTCATTCCTGATTTAAATAAGAATTGAATAATATAAAAGCTCAAGATATCGCCTGTTTTTGTTTGCTTCAGGAATGTCATTGATTTGAGAGACCTTTGATTACTCTGCATGTGACCTTAGGATAAGGTGGAAGTGACCAAAATTAGTAGAATGTAGCTCAAGGTGGAAAGATACAGAAAAATATGGTGTGTATGTGTTCGAGGAGGGCGAGATTGTTTCTGTTTGGAGGAACATCAGAGAAGACCTCTTGGAAGGGGCTGAATTTAATCTGGCTTCTCAAGAGTATGTAAGGCACCAGTCATTGGTCTAAACTGTAAACAGCTATTTACAAAGTGTTATATGTAGGGGGAAAAAGACACACATTGTTGTGTTAAATAATACGATTCACCAGTAGTTTTTTATTCTACTTAGACAATAGCCATCGCTGAATATTGTTTACTTTGTGCCTCGTTTCTTCAGCACTAGATCTTCCCTGAGATTTGGAGAAGCAAGTGGCTTCTAATCTACAGAAGAAGTCTGATTGTGCTTCTTCAGGAATTTTAGAGTTGATAAATAACTTATCACTTTTAATCAATCCTTCTCTTGCTGGATTTCTTCCTTGCTTTGTGATCAGGTCTCCATTTTCTTATGGACAGAGGACAAGTGCACAATCATTGGATTTGAAGGCAAACTGTCAAAGCTAAGAAAGTAAGCTGTGCAGTATCTTTTCATAAACAGGAGAGAAGAGATCTTAATACTCTAGTTTCTTCATTGACCCCTTCCAAATATTTCCAGTTCATCATATTAACAAGGATTCTAATACCTGGAAAATATAGTATGAAATTTCTCCTTTGTGCTCACTGAGAAATATGAGTAAGTTTTGAGGCTTTTAAGCATAATTTAAATCAAACCAGAACCAGAAAAGAGAGTAATTTAAGTTAGCAAGTATCTTTTTGCCATAAATGATTAAGGGTTGGATGACTAAGGGTAAAATTTAACTTTAAAATGGAGACTTTATTTTGTAATGAGACATGGAAGTAAATTATGGCAGTTCATTTTTTTTAACTTTGTCTGCTTTTGATTGTTTTAATGCTGTTCCATCTTGTATGGATTGCCAGGTCAAAGGCCAAAGCCCAAATGGAGCTGACTAGGGTGAAGTTGATAGTAGATAATTGTTACTAAAATGATGAATCGTGCTCCTTTTCTCAGAGTAAGTAAATTCATTTTAAATCTATTATCAGCTTCAATCAGAGTGATTATTTTACTAGAGTTAACAGTACCAAACTCCCTGTTATTGGCATGGTGACATAGAGCAGTTTTGGCTAGATGCTAAGGAAGTACTCACTTGAAATATTCATTGCCAAACATCCCTTATGAGATCTATACCAACTCTGTGTGTCACTCTGTTTGTTTACTGGGCTCTATTATGCATCCATGTCACTATAAAATGCAGATAGGGATATAAAGCACGTAGGGTGGGGGATAAACTTACGGGTCTTCAGAACACCATTATGGACAAAGTTAATAGGACGATTACTAAAATAAAGTGAAGTGGGCAAGGAGGTAAATAGCATGTCTCTTTATCAGGTGAGAAGGCTCCGTTTCACGTATTCAATAAATTGAGTCACTGCCATGTTCCTCTAGGCTCTAGGATATAGTAATGAATAAAGCAACATTCCCTGTTTTCATGGAGCTTACATGTGAGATAGGCAATGAAAAGAAAAATATATAGTATGTGATGGTCCTAAGTATTATGCGGGAAATAAAAAAAAAAAAGAAGGCAGATGGGGAGTATTGAAGCTGGTACAGGGTGAGCTTCCGATGGGGCCTCACTGAGACGGTGGCGCTTTGAATGCAGTCTCCAAGGAAGTTGCAGAGTGCACTGTGGGAAGAGTTTTCTATCCAGGAGAAGATTTTTCCAGACAAAATTCAAAAGTTTTGAAGCGAAAACATGCTGGTATGTTTAAGGACTCTCAGAAGATTATAGTCAGCTATTTAGAATAGCTTAGGCTATTAGCATTTTCAAAATTCTAGGATTCTACAAAAAGTTTGTAAGGAAATCTATATAATGGAAAACTTTTTTCATCTCATCTTATTTGGGGTGGTGGATTTTTTGCTGGGTCATTTACAATAGATTTCAGATGAGGGGTCAAAATACCGATTGAAAATGTGGTAATTTGATTCATCAAGCAATTAAATCACATACCACCTAATCTTTTCAATAGATCATTAATAGGAGTGATGTTCGAGCAACACGATCTGGTCAAAGACAAACTTCTGAAAAGAAAGTGTCCAACGAGAAAAAGGTAGCTTATTATTATAAGCTCTGACGTTGCCGCAACAATGCTTTAGTAATTACCGAAAGCATTTAATTTCATGGTTCCCGCAGCAGGGCAGCCTGCAATGCCCACGTGCGTGAGAACCACTCGGTCGATGACTCAAAGAGCGAAGCAGACCTCGGGGGCAGGCACCGCCAGTGTAGCCTCTGCGGGAGCAGCCTTGGCTGTGCCGGCCACGCGAGCGGCACGTGGTGAGAACTGTTCCTTCATCAGTGGCTGAAGTAGAATGCTCTGGTCCCTGAGGTTTTTCGTGTTCAGTTTTTAAAGTCATCGTGTACTTCTTTGAGTAGGCGAGGAGGAAACGGGAGATTCCAGGTCCCCAAGACAGGTTCAGTGCCCCACCATCCAGTTAGCACACAGTGGGCGCTCAAGCGGTGAAGCATGTGCACCGGTGGGCAGCGCCACAAAGTGAAGATTAATGGCCCCAGTAAATTACAGCCCATTTGTTTGGTGGAATACAGTGTAGCGTTTAAGAACGATCCTGTGAAAGACACTTCATGACATGGTCCAGGATGTATTAAGTGGGCAAAGAAAACAGGTCCAATTCTGAACAGTGTGATCACAATTCTAAAATATGTATGTGAATATGTGAACATAGGAAAAAAACTGGAAAAGCATACCCTGAATTGTCAGCAGTGATGATTTCTGAATAAGGTCATCTTGAGTGATTTTTATTTATTTATTTTTTGAGGAAGATTAGCCCTGAGCTAACATCTGCCGCTAATCCTCCTCTTTCTTGCTGAGGAAGAGTGGCTCGGAGCTAACATCCGTGCCCATCTTCCTCTGCTTTATATGTGGGACACCCACCACAGCATGTTTTCGACAGGCAGTGGGTGGGTCCGCACCCGGGATCTGAGCACCTGGGCTGCCAAAGCAGAAGCGTGAACTTACCTGCTGCGCAGCGGGGCCAGCCCCTCTGGGGTGATGTTTTTTGCGCTTTGCTTTTCCTGATTTTCTATAATAAATATGCATTTGATAGTCAGAGGCAAAAGGTAAAATACTTTAGCACCTTTGGTTTTGTAAACAGATATCCTATACTTGGCAGGAAGTTTTATCTGTATTTATCGTATTTAAATAGGGTATTTTAAATAGGATATTTTAAAATGACTTTTAATCATAAAATCCATTAAGGCATAGATTCATATTGTTGCCTTTTTTCTTTCCCAAATTACCTAGTACTTTTTAATTTTTTTCGAGGAAGATTGGCCTTGAGCTAACATCTGTGCCCATCTTCCTCTAGTTTATATGTGGGACAGCTGCCACAGCATGGCTTGATAAGCAGTGCATAGGTCCATGCCCAGGATCTGAACCAGCAAACCCCGGGCCACCAAAGTGGAGTGTATGAACTCAGCTGCTATGCCACTGGACCGGCTCCTTACCTAGCATTTTTAATGCAGAATTTTCTATCTAGTCAAAATGGATCTGTTATGTCATTTTTATTTTAGATAATATAACAGAAAGAAAAGTACCAGATCAAGGAAGGCCTGCCAAAAAGATCGAAGAAGAACCAGGCAAGGTAGAGTATAAGTATCTGTTTATTTCTAGACATTTGGAAAATCTCATTTTTATTTTCATGAAGCTGAAATTAAGCTTACAAAACTGCTTCAAGAGGTTAACCTCCACGTGTGTGAAAACCTCTTGAAGCACAAGGAAGCGTCAAGAGGGTTTACTGTTATGGTTTGTGAGGTGTCTCATCTTTAAAACCTTATAGGTAGAGAATGTGTAGTTTGGTTAACAGAAGAGAGAAAATAAAAACACAGCTGACGGAAACCTTCATGTGAGCATCGGCTAGGAGATGGGTGCAGTGGGTGAAATGCGTTGACTCTGGATTCAGCTAGGCCTGAGTTTGCCTATTGTCTCGCTTCCAATTGGCTATATAATCTTGGGGAAGCTATGAGTTTGTTCTCCCAGCTGTAACATGTAATATCTACACAGAGTAGTTTCAAGAATGAAATCACCTGACGTTTCTGACAGCATCTAGCATAGTGCCTGGTAGAGTCTTCAAAAAGAGCCACCATTTCGAGGACCCAATCCCTTAATTTATAATCCATGCTATAATTCCTTAGCCTTAAAAAAAAAAAAAAGTTATGCCAAAGTGTAAGAAACCTGGCTAGGTTCTTACCAAAAATCAGACATAGATCCTCCAAGGAAGGCAGTACAGGGTGATCTTCACAGGCGAGCAGCTGGACCTCACAGCTCCTCCCTCAAGGTTGGTTTTCTCCTTAAGGATTATCGCTAGTGTCTACCTTTGCAGCCACACAGGCCTCAAGCACAGTGTTACCCTTAAACTCTAGTCCGGGTAGAAATACGTATCTCATTAAAACTCAGAAACGTAGAAACCTCTAAAAATTATGTTGAAATGAGTGGATTAAATTGGCAAAGGTGGTTGAAAGGTACAAACTTCCAGTTATAAAATAGGTAAGTAGAGAATGTAATGTACTGCATGGTGACTACAGTTAATAATATTGTATATTTGAAAGTTGCTAAGAGTAGATCTTAAAAGTTCTCATCACAAGAAAACAAAATTTGTAACTGTGCATGGTGATGGATGTTAACTAGACTAACTGGGGTGATCATTGCACAATATACAAATATTGAATCATGTTGTATACCTGAAACTAATGTAATGTTGTATGCCAATTATATTACAGTAAAAAAAAAAACTACCAAATAACAAATTGACTTGAAAAAGAAAATACGCTTCACATTTTATATGGTTAATCTTACTGTGCCACATTGAAAAATAGTTTTGCTCATATGATAAACTTATTTATAATAATCCAAAGTTATTAAAAAAGATTTTGTCCTTGACAATACTGGTAATCCAATAAACATTGGATTTCTGATTCTCAAACCTTTGTAATTATCAACATAATTTAAGTAAAAAGATACGTATTTGTTAGGTGAGTGAATTTTTCCACCTTAGTTTTCATATATTTTAATTTTTGGTAATACCTAAAACCTATTATGTAGCTGGTCTTCTGACTCCATGTAAACATTTAATTGTATTTGTTTTTGTTTCTTAAATTATGTACGTGGGACATATCTCTTAACTTTCACATTTTCGGGCCTAAAAAATTGGTGGAATATATCCCAAGAAGAGAGACTCTCACTCTATTCTGTTTATTCACATCCAGGTCATGTCTTTTAAAGTTGATAGCGAAGTAAATACTTTGGAATCACAAACCAGTGTGACAAACGGAAGGGATCCAGATGGAGTCTTATCCAAAGTGGAAAAGTTACCTGAGACAAATCCTGCAGAAGTGAAAGGGAGGCCATCCTTCGCACCAGTAGATTTTCTGTTTCGGCCACCAGATGGTCTGAAGAGCTATGACGTAACACCTAGACTCCAACAAGCACCGCTACTTTGACAGCCAGTGACAGAATGAGATGTTATGAATGAATTCCTTGCTGACATGGAGAACGAATGCCTTTCTTAAATTTGGCCTGTGCTTTTTAAGTTATTTAGTTAGTAAACTATGTTCATTACAAATCATGAAAATTTGACCTCTCCAAAAAATTTTTCAGAAGGATACAATAATGTATTTGACAGATTTGATATTTTCTGTGCATTATTATTTTCACGATTCAATTTGCTTTTTTTTGCTTTTAAGAAGTGACTTAATTGCAACACTTAGAAATAAATTTTTAGAAAGAAGAAATTGCTATACTGCAGCTCAGACATGGTTTGGATTTTTTTGTTTGTGTTTTTTTTACTGAGTACTACTTTATAAAAGCTATCTCAAAAGACAAAATGATTAACTTGTAAAGTGGGGAGAAAAAATCAGTTTGAATCTTTACAAGAAATGGCAAGGTTGCTTTCCAAAGGCTGGCTGGCGGCAGATTGACCGAGAACTGCTCTGCGGCATCTGAGACTCCTAAGTGTGTATGTCCGGTTGAGAGGGCTTTGCATCTGTGGATCTCATCACAGGGGGCAGAGACGGGCCTTCCCGCTGGAGGTGTTTACGGTTTTTCCCTCTAGATTAGACATGTTTTAAAAAACAGAAACATATTTCTATTTTATCCCATGTTTTTAAAAAACAACATAATTTTGAAATCCTTCAGTGAGATGTATGGGTTCATGTTTTACGAAGTGTATTTTTGCTCTTGCTTAGTGATGAGGCTCCAGAAGTAACAAAAGAAATGTTGGCACACAAAAGTGAAACTTCAGTACATCAAGATTCCGACGAATTACGCCGTCCTTTGAGTTCTCTGACAGTTGGGAGCACAGGTATGGTATTTTCATGAATTTTTTACTTGTTTCTCTGGGTTATGGTTTATCAGAGATCGTTTAGAGTCTTTTCCACCATGTGTCTCACCATGTAGCTCAGGGTGTGATCTCAGGGTCAGAAGAGACGGAAAAGCATGGGGAGGGCTATCTGGAAACAGAGCTGGAATGAGGACTGCAGACTGAGAGGGGGACCGAAATGTAAATTTCAAGAGATGAAGAACATTGAGAGACACTGTAAAAGGAGATCTGATGAATGAAATCTTTGAGGCAGAAATAAAATTTTATTTAAATTTTAAATTTATTTACAATTTTAAATTTCAATGTTGAAAAAATTGAAGGATTTAAGAAATTTGTCTTGTGGGGGATGTCGTTATAGGAGTTGCTGCTTTGAAATGTATATGTAATGTTTTCTTTAATCTATAGATCGTGTCTTAAATAAAAATGAAAATACTACTGAAAATTTACATGGCTTTCCAATAAAAGAAGTCCCATCACTTGAAATAAAGGAGGATCAGACATCTCAGCAGCGACATGTGCTGCATTTCAGGTCTGTGCGTTTGTTCCCAGTGTAAGCATTTTGTATTAATGTCTAGACATTTAAAACCAAAATTAAACTATTTTAACCTTAATATAATACGTAGATGAATTAGGAGGAAACTGACCTTGAGTGATTTTTATTTATCTTTTAAATTAAAAATCTTTTTCAATGGCTAGTATATTCATGTGGTTGCTAACTTAAAAGATAGAAAGAGGTACAAGTGAGAAGCCTTTTTTCCAACTCTGCTCCCAACCCTACAGTTCGAACCTTCCACAGAGGCAAGTGTTATTCATTTCTTGTGAATTCTTCCAGAGATACATAATGCATATGTAGATAAACTTTTTTTAAATGTAAACAGTAGCATACTATTCTGTTTTCATTTAATGTTAAATGTAGGAGATATTCCATTTGAGTCCTTTAAGAACTTTCTCATGCTGTTTTTGTGTGTGTTTTAATGGCCGCATGGTATCCAATTGTATGGCTACACCACGATTTACTTAGTAGGTCCCTGTTGCTGGTTGTTTCCATTGAGTTCAGTCTGGTAGTATTACTGTCAAGCCTGCAAAAAACAAGCCTGGATGCTTTTCAATCCTCTCCTGTGCAAATAAATAAAGACCTCAATTTACATTCCCTCAGCAAAATATGGGAGTTCCTATTTTATCATACCTTTTTTTCAAACAAAGAAACTAAGTTAATGTTTATTTTACAAAAGAAGGATAGAGGGAGATGATGGTAGGCTCCTTGGCCCACTAAATCATAAGATAGGATTATGTTTCTCCAACTATGAAGACTGAAAATTAGAGTTCCTGTTTGGGAACCTAAAAGCCATGTCACCTAAATGCCTTGGACACAGATCAGAGGACTGCATCTGGAGAAAGGCCCCAACGCTCCACATCACACAGGAAATGATGACATACTATGTTCTTGAGTGAATGTAGCAAGGAGATTCTCACATCTTTTCCAATACAGTACTAACCACTTTTTTGGGCTTTGACAATCAAATAGAGGAGAAATATTATCTTCCTATACTTTTAATACTCATTTGTTCTATTATGAATGAGTATATTTCAGAGCCACTTCAGCTGTTTGTAGAACGTAAGGTTTTATGATTGTAAGGGATTTTAGAGATGAGCTAGTCCACCGTGTTGTTGGACTGAGACATTGAGATAATAAGCAATTTACCCAACTAAATAATGTCGGATCTAAGACAAGTCTCCTTTCTCATTAATTAAGTTTTCATTAGATATAAACAGCTAATTTTTTCTTCTAAGAAAAAAAACTATCCTCAGTTTCTCCTGCTAAGATGCTTTTTATAAAGAGACAGAGTCAATTTATCTTGGGCCGGGGTTTCTCAACTTGCACTACTGACATTTCAGATTGGATAATTCTTGTTGTGGGGCCGTCCTCTGCATCGCAGGATGTTGTGTAACGTCCCAGACCAGTAGCACTCCTCTGGTTTGTGACAAAGGTGCTCTAGACACTGCCAGATGTCCCCTGGGGGGCAAAATTGACCAGTGTTGAGAACTACCGCCCTTGGACAAGCAAAGCCTACTAATTAGAATCTGTGAGGCCCTGACACTGTAATTCCAGTCTTACAGGGTTTAGCTTCAACTTACTCTGGGCAGTTGGGTTGGTCTCAGTTCCATGGGCAATACCAGAAGTAAAGACAGAACTCAGGCATGTCTGGTTCTTTCTGTTTCATCTCTGATAAATGAGAACGGAAAGAACTAGAAATATTAGCTTGGAAAGTTGCTCTTGGCATTAACCATCCACGTAAGTTTTAGGTGTAGAAAGATGGACATGTATAGGATATCAACTTGTATTTATGGATTTTAATATATCACAGTTCATAAAATAAGCATCAGCTCTGGAAAATCGCTATTGTATAAGTGTCATATTGCTAATACTTAGATATTAGTATGAGAAACATTTGTAAAGCTGAAACATGTCATAATTTTAGAAAGATTCTCTGATATGAAAGAGAGGAATTAATATTGACCGACTGCCTTGAGTGGGAAAGGAAGCTTGAAGTATAGATTCCAAACAAAGGGGAGGGAACATTTATGTTTTTTGTCTTAGCTTTGTTTATTTTATTTTATTTATGTATTTATTCTTTTTAGGAAGATCGGCCCTGAGCTAACATCTGTTGCCAGTCTTCCTCCTTTTTTTCCCTCTCCCCAAAGCCCTGACATATAGCTGTATATCCTAGTTGTAGGTCATTCTAGTTCTTCTGCGTGGGATGCCAGCACAGCATGGCCTGATGAGCGGTGTGTAGGTCTGGGCCCAGGATCTGAACCAGTGAACCCTGGGCTGCTGCAGGTGAGTGCATGGACCCAACCACTTGGCCATCAGGGTGGCTCTGCATTGTTTATTTTAATATGTCTACATTTATCTGAAACAAAAATCTAGTGTTGCCGAACTTTATAGTTTTGTTAATCAAAATAGCAAGACTTTTCATTTCTCAACATACGTTCACTAGTATCTCTGTGCTAAAATGGTAGATGACTTATAAGGTGTAAGTAATTAGAATGTTAGCAATCATTCCTGGGAGTTAAACGTTTGCCTATTTTATTATTAGATTTTTTATGACTTTTTGAGTGACATCTATATCTAGTATTGTTTAATTATGCAAAATATTTTCTGAATGAAAATGACCTAAATAAATATGGAACAAATTTTCTGATATTTCCTTAATCTTATTTGGAGAAGCTTTTTAGAAAAAATCATTTGTGTGCTGTGTGAAGTCCTTAGATGCTGATGTACAGTGAGTTGTTTGAGGTTGAATTCTTGTAAAATACAAGGTGAGCAGAATGCTGTTTACTATGTAGCAACATATATGAGAATGAATATTGCTACGTTTTAGTGGGAACAGAAGCAGACAGTTAATGCTCAGTATTGGTATGACAAAGTTTTGTAGTCGATGTTTTTTTGTTTTGCTTTAAGGTAAGAGTTTGATTCTGGAAGCCCCAGGATATTTGGGGTGAGGTCGTCTTATCAGCTGGCTGACTTGCAATCAAGGTCCTGTTTTGTTCTCTAGCTTTTAAAAATCTCATCTTTTCCTTAGCAGAAGATCTTATTCCCCTCGCAGTTGGTCAAAAAAGACTCCTTAAGGCAGAAATATTCAAACGGCTTGAAGAACTGGTGGACAATTTGGAATACAAATGAGGCAAAAAGGATACCACCTGTGCAGACCTGGATGGGTTCTGGAACATGGCCAGCCTTCAGGTATGTGGCCAGGATTTGGAATGGCTTAACTTTCGAGTCGCATGTTTTTGGAAGTGAGGTAACAGTAGTAAAATGGGAGTAGTAGAGGCTGCTTAGGTATCTGTAATATTAAAGGAGATATTAGCCCCTTTACAAACTGTAAAGCACTGTCTAAATTTTATGGCTGCTGTCCCCTCCTCCTGCATACTGTCAGGGTAATTTCTATATGGGTTGGAAATTGAGATTCTATTCAGCTGTTGCCTAGTCTGTGATGATTCCATGTGTGCGAAAATGAGGACGAGTCTTCAGTAGCTGGGTCCATCGAGCAGTTATTGTCCCTGCTGTGTGTCAGGCGTTGTATGAGGAGCTGACAAATAGGCACATTCTCTACCCCAGAGGAGTTTATAGTTTTATCAGAGTCAGACATAGCCCTCATACCAATCTGGTGTAGAAAGCGCTGATAGAGGCCGTTACTAGGAAAATCAGTGAAGGTAGGGAGATGACAATTTCTAGCTTTTTGAGCTTATTTTAGAAATAAGCATATAAAATACTAATTCAAGAACCAGTGGCCAAGAACCATGAGACATTTGCAGACAGCCCGAAACCTGGAAGAAGGGGCCGCAGCAGCACAGGAAGGAAGCTGTCTGGATGAGGCCGTGGGCTGATCCAGGAGAAAGAACTTTAAAAGCAAGTGTTAATATGCTCAAAGAGACCAGGCATTTTTTCTGCCAAATGAGAACAGCTATGCAAAAAAGAACATTCAGAGAACGACAACAAGAGCTCTTTGAAGTTAAAAACTATATGAGCAGAAATGTAAGATTCACTAGAAAGATGGAATATGAAGCTGAGATCTCCCATAAATTAGAGCAAAAAGAGAGAGATAAAAGAGGAGAGACTAGATAAGAATATTAAGGGGACCAGTCTAGGAAGTATAATATCCAAATAACAGGGATTCCAGAAAAAGAGAACAGAAAAAATAGTGGAGAGGAAATGATCAATGAAATAGTTTGACATTTTCCTGGAACTGGAGGACCTGAATTCCAGATTGAAGGAGCCCATTGAGTGCCTAGCACTGTATGTCAGTGTAGACACACACCAATGCACAATGAAATATAATTGTACAACTCTTGGGATGAGGAGAAACATCTAGAAACTTCCAGAGAGCAAAAACAAGTTTCATACAAAAGGTCAAAAATCAGAATATCCCTAGATTTCTCAACAGCGACATCGAAAGCTGGGAGAACAAGGCCCTCGAACTTCTCGGGGAAAATAACACTCAGCCTGGTGTTGTATACCCAGCCAGTCACGCTTGAGGGTGGAAAGGCATGTTTCAGACACACACAGTCTGAAATTTTACCTCCCAGGCACCCTTTCTCAGGAAACTGAGAACGGCCCTCACAAAAATGAGGGAGTAAGCCAAGAAAGGGGAAGGAGCTGGGACAGATCCCCAAAAAGTCTAAGGGAATTGTGGCTGAGGTGAGTAAAGAGGGTGAGCAGCAGGCTTAGGAAGCAGCTGTTCAGACTGGAGCAGGAGGCTGGGGCTCGGCGAGATACTGTCTCTGAGGCTGAACGGAACAGAATACCCGAGTGGTTTGCTTTTCTAGTTGTATTAAGAGGGAATTTATACATACTGTGCAGACTTTAGAGGCAAATTGATGATAGATACATTAAAAAACTAAGCAAACAAAAAGCAAAGCAATGATGAAGTCTAGAGAAAAATGTGAAGAAACACAATATTCTGGTAATTATATGGCGCAGAAGTGAATAGTGTTTATGGAGTCACTTTATGACCAGTTGACATAATAATGAGTTGGTTCACTAGCATCCTTCAATGGTGACCAATTAATTTTGTCTTTCTTAGTATCATAATTATTTTATGGATTTAAAAGTATTTGTGTTGGCATCTTTTACAGTCATTATCTTTAGTGATGCTCATTTCCCAGTTTTGGCCAGTGGGAGCCTCTTCAAGTTGGCTCCTGGGGCTTTTATTTATTTTAAAGAGCTATACTGAGGATAAACAATCTACATATGATAAAATCTGCCCATTCTAAGTGTAAAAGTCAATGATGTTTAGTAAATTTACAGAGTTGTGCAACCGTCGCTGCAATCCAAACTTAGAACGTTTTCCTCACCGCAGAAAGATGCCTCTTGCCTGTTTTCAGTCAGTTCCCATTGCCACTCCCAGTCCCAAGCAACCACGAGTCTCCTTACTGTCTCTGTAGATTTGCTTTTTCTGAACGTTTCATTCTAAGAATCACCCAATAGTGGTCTTTTGTATGTGGCTTCTTTCCCTCGGCGTGGTGTCTCTGGGGTTCCTCCATGTTGCAGCACATGCCTGTACTTTGTTCCTTTCATGGCTGAGTAGCGGTTCATGGAGACATCAGTCTGTATCGTCCAGTTGATGGACATTTCCACTATTTGACGATTACGAATAATCTATGAATATTCACTTACAAATCTTCATGTGGGCATGTTTTCTTTCACTTGGGTAGATATGGCTGGATCATGTGGTAAATTTCTGTTTAACTATTTAAGAAACTGCCAAACTGCTTTCCAAATTGATTACACCCTTTCACGTGCCCGCCAGCAGTGTGTGAGAGCTCCTGTTGCTCCGCATCCTCACCAGTGCTTGCTCCTGTCTCTCTTAGTATTGGCCATCCTGTGGGGTGTGAACTGTCATATTGTAGATTTGATTTGCATTTCCCTAATGAGTAATGATGATCAGCATCTTTTCATGTGCTTATTATTAGACATTTGTATGTCGTCTTCGGTGAAATATCTATTCAAATCTTTTTGCCCATTTTTAATTGGGTCTGTCTTTTTATTATTGAGTTGTAAGTGTTCTTTGTATATTCTGGATACAAGTCCTTTATCAGAAATATTTGCAAATATTTCCTCCCAGTTTGTGGCTTGTTCTTTAATTTTCTTAATGGTATCTTTTGGAACACAGCTGTTTTTAATTTTGATGAAGTTCAGTTTATCAATTTTTTTAATGTTGTGATTTTGGCATTATTTCCAAGAACTCTTTTTGCCTAACCATAGGTCACAAAGATTTTATCTTATGTTTACTTCTAAAAGCTTTATCTCTTTCACTTAGGTCTGTGAACATTTGGAGTTCATTTTTTAAAAAAATTAAGTTGTGATTAATTATTTTTTGCTAGGAAAGATTTGCCCTGAGCAAATCTGTTGCCAGTCTTCCTCTTTTTTTTCCTCCCCAAAGCCCTGGTATATAATTGTGTATTCTAGTTGTAAGTCCTACTAGTTCTTCTGTGTGAGCTGCCACCACAGCATGGCTACTGCTAGACAAGTCATGTGGTTCCACACCCAGGAACTGAACTTGGGCTGTCAAAGCACAGCATACTGAACTTTGACCACTAGGTTATCAGGGCTGGCTCTGGAGTTCATTTTTGTGTATGGTGTAGGAAAGAGCCCAAATTCATATTTTTTCTTGCAGATATCCACTTTTCTCAGTCCTGTTTGTTGGAAAAAACTATCTTTTCCTCACTGAATTGCATTGGCACTTTTGTTGAAAATCAATTGGTCATAAGTGTAATCCTGAGTCTTTTTGACATTTAAATTTTTTTGAGAAAGGGAGATTGAGAGTACCTATTTGTATAAATGCAAATAGAGTACCTATTTGTATAAACAGAGACTCAAAGCATATTTACCCAACTGTTGACAGTGGTTACCACTTTGAGGAGATTGGAAATACCAGAAGGATGGGATCATACATTCCCATCCTGCTAGTATGTATATTATTTGAATCCTTTAAAATGAGATTGTGCCAGGGTCAGCCCAGTGGTATAGTGGTTAAATTTGGCACACTCCACTTCATTGCCCCAGGGTTTGCGGGTTCTGATCCCAGGCATGGACCTACACCACTCATCAAGCCATGTTGTGGTGGTGACCCACGTACAAAATAGAGGAAGACTGGCACAGATGTTAGCTCAGGGCCAGTCTTCCTCAAGCGAAAAAAGAAGAGGATTGGTAACAGATGTTAGGGCCGATCTTCCTCACCAAAACAATAAAAATGAAAATAAAATGAGATTATGTCAAGAGAAAGAGAAGGCAAGCTACAGACTAGGGGAAACTTTTGCAAAAGACCTATCTGATAAAGGACTGTTTTCTAAAATATACAAAGAACTCTTAAAACTCAACAATGATAAAACAAGCAACCTGATTTAAAAATGGACAAAAGAACTGAACAGACAGACACTTGATCAAAGAAGACAGATGGATGGCAAGTAAGTGTATGAAAAGATAAGATGCTCAACATCATATGCCCTTAGAGAATTGCCAGTTAAAAGTAAAATGAGACACTAGTACACACTTATTAGAATGGCAAAGATCCAAACCGCTGACAGCACCGGATGTTGGTGAGGATGTGGAGCAACAGGAGCACTCATTCATAGCTGGTGGGGGTGCAAAATGGTGCAGCCACTTTGGAAGACAGTTTGGCAGTTTCTTACAAAACTAAACAGAGTCTTACCATACGATGCTGCAGTCACGCTCCTTGGTGTTTGCCCAAATGAGCTGAAAACCTGTGTCCAGACAAACATGTGCACAGATGTTTATAGCAGCATTGTTCATAATTGCCAAGACTTGGAAGCAATGGATATGCTCCTCAGTAGGAGAAGGGATAAATAAACTGTAAAAAAAAAAACAAAAAAACAAAAAAAAAACGGAGAGATTGTGTTCACACTGTATAATTTAGGATATCTCTCCTACCATTTTAGTCATCAAAATAGTTTGGGAGTTATTCACATATGACATCCTTTATGTAGATTTTTAACATAAAATAACAATGAACAATTTTACCATAAGAATTCATTTGAATACAAAATTGACAATGACAGTCTAATTTTATGTCACCAGTCCAAGTCGTTGTCAATTTGTTTGAAGCTTTTGGGCATTAATTTGTAAATTTAATATGGTTAGCATTAATCTGATAAACTTGTGCTTCATTTATTAACAGATACAGGATCTACGCCAGAAATTCAACAATCTGACCATACTTGAGGAGTGTGGATGGGAGAAAGCCAGCAATACGAGCAAAGATGTGTTTCAGGTAAATTTGTGGATTTCTAATATAGACTTTTACTTTAATGAATTTAAGCTTTAGAAACATTTAGCTTCAGGTTTTTCATTTCACAAAACGTGTCATCTATTACAATGTCCTGATTGTCTTGAAAGAGTGAGGAAAGGTCAACACAAAATTCAGGATGGTTATTTCTGGCGGGGGAGGTGGGGCTGAGATTGGATTTGGTCCTCCTGAGAGCTTCTGAGTTGCTAAGTAACGGTATGTACCAGTGTGTTTTATTCTTTAAACTGTACCTATACATTGTTTTGCAGTAATAATAGCAGTAGTACATAATTTATATAATGTGCCAACTATGCTTCCCAGGCCCTCACACACATTGACTCAGTTAATCCTCACAACAGTCCTGTGAGGTGGGTGCCGTTATCCCCGGGTGGGGAATCTGAGGCCAGGAAGACTCGAGCACGTGCCCAGGGTGGAGCTGGGTTTCTCATTCCAGAACCCATGTTCTTAACCCACAGGTTATGCCATCTCTGCTTTCTATACTCTTGTGCGTGATATATTTCAAAATGAAAGAACTTTTTAAGTAGAAAAGAGGAACAATGACTCTTAGACTCTCTCTCTTCTTCCCAAATTTTATCATGTAAAATTTCCTATTTTCTCTGTAAAATTGGCTTTGTTGACATGATAGATTCCATTCTTATCTATTTGTACTAATTTTTTTCCCAAAATATTTTAACTCCAAGCTTTTGGTTCAGAATTGCTACTTCTCAAGCCAGCTTGGAGCCCTGCCACTTTTTCTTTTAGATTTTAGAAAAATGCCTCTGGTTGTAAAATCAGGTTTCTAAACTGGTACTTTATTATGCTGTGTAATCCAAATAAAAACTCTGTTTTGAATTCTGTCTTAGGAGTTTAAGATGTTAGAGTATTAAAGGATTATTGTAGGATTGTTTTACTAATGAAGTCTCCTTATTTTACTAATGAAGTAATGTCTTAGTAAGACGTTAGTAATGTCTTACTAATGACAAAGGCCCTGAGGACAGTGACGAGATTGATTGAATGAATTTCAAGTCTGTTAAACAGGAAGGATGCTGGGACATTTGGACCTGCCGTGCGCATTTCTTATCGGGTGCTTAGTCCTGGGGACATAACACCATCAGTGACGCAGATAACGGCTGTGTCAAGACAGCATTATGTCGGAGCCTTGTAATTCTGCCCCTTACCACCAGTGTTTCTCTCCTACATTATTTTATAGGCCACCGTTAAGACTACTGAACAGTTAAAATCAAACTAATCTTTTATCTGTACTTTGGAACCATTCCCCCAGATCTCTTAGTCATTGACCTCTCATCCCATCAGTTAGCCTTGTTCTCTCTTTTCCATCAGTTTTTAGACATGTTGAAGGGTCCTATCTTTGTTTACATTAAACGACAACCACAACTAACTCCTTGAGGGCAGGAACTTTGTCCTTTACCTTTGACCCCCAGCATGTTTAGCACATACTAGGAACTTGATAAGCATAAGATGGATGTGTGAAATATTTTAGGCATGCTTTATTCATTTTTCTTATAAGATGGTAATGAGTTGCTTTAGTAAATGTCATAATTTCTCTTTGTAGGAAAAAGTTGTCTCGGGTATAGCGAGTGAACCAAAACATGATGATGCTGGGATCGCAGATGGGGGTCGCCTCGCTGCTGTGAAGAAGGCAATGAGAGAGAGGATGCAGCCGGGAGAGCGTGCTGAGGCCGTGGGCTCTGCGGTGCCAAAGGAAGTTGATCATAAAGCGTTTGACACTGGATCTTTTAGAATTGAAAGTCCCGTTAAATCATTCTCAGGTTAGTTTTTCTGTTGAGACTACTTAAGAAACGTACTTGGGTTGGATGGGAGCTTGTACAGGAGGTGAAAAAGTTTTCACAGGAAGCAATATAAGCTGTCTGTGATTTCTGGAAAATAGACCACATCCTCACCACCAAACACTTGCAGATTTTGTTTGATGGATGGGATTAGATTACCTGAAGTGACATATCTCCTAAAGTTGCTTTTCTGTGTTTTCTAAGTGACTTCACTTCCATTATTAGCCCCTAACCCCACGGTCCTGGGAGGAAGGTCCCAGGTCCCAAGAGGGAAGGGCGATGAGCATGAGGAGTGAGGTGATTTCCTTCAGGTTGGTGCCAGGCTGGATGAGAATTTCAGCAGGAAAGGAAGCTTAGGCACCAAACCATCACACTTCTCTGGCTGTTCTTAAAAAATGACGCTTAGGGAAGGTGGGTTTGGTTTTATTTTCATTTGTATCAAAACTTTTGCCCAGATCTTTTTGAAACACAACAGGCCAATCCACAGACAGAAAGGGGACTCATGGTTGCCAGGGGCTGGGCGTGGGGAATGGGGAGTGACTGCTACAGAACCCGGGATTCCCTTGTAGGGGGATGTGAATGTTCGGGAACCAGACAGTGGTAATGGTTGTGCAACACTGTCTATGAAATAAAGGCCCCTGAATTGTACATCTTAAAATGGTTAAAATGCTGGTGGAACTTTATGTGAATTTTACCACCATAAAAAGAATGAAAGTATCTGCAGTATGATTTAGTTTATGTACAATTCTAGAAATCCCTAATCAATAGTGACCACAGGGAGCCTGGGGCTGGGGGCGGGAGGGATGAGAATGAAGCAGAGTTTAGGGGCCAGTGGAGACGCTCATCATGCTGACTGTGCTGACGGCTTGACAGGCCCACTGGAGCTCACCAAACTGTCCACAGCAGACACCCACTGCTTCTCGCCCAGCAACCGTGCCCGGAGAAAGCCGCCAAAGAAGTAGAAAAGCTACACAGGTTTCAGCTCGTGGGGTCACTTTCATGCTCCCACACGAACATGCAAAGCGAGGACCACCTCGCCAATGGGGAGTGATCGCCACCCATAATGTTCAGAGAGAACACACCCAAGCATAGAACAGCGTGCTACTTCTCATCCAAGAAAGGGAAGAAATTAAATATGTGTGTACATACACAGATGTATATTTGTAGGTATTTGCTCATATTAAAAAATAAAGGATAAGCCAAATTTATGAAAACTGTTACTTATGGGGGAGGAAGAGAGCAGAGTTGAACAGACAGGGGTAGACTCTGGACTTATGGGAATATATCTGGTTTGTGAGTTTTGACCTTGGAACCATGTACGTTTTTACATACTTATAAAACAAAATTTAAAAACATACTTTAAAAAGGCGATCTCTAACAGAAGAGAAGGGGACACTTCCGATCTTCCTCTTGGACCAGTGTTACCCTAATACCAAAACCAGACACAGGAATCACAGGAAAACTGCCAGCCAGTATCTCTTCTGGATACGGACACAAAAACCATCCACAGAATACCAGCCAGTGAAATCCAGCCACGCAGAAAAAGGACCACACACGATGGCCAAGTGGGATTTGCTCCAGAACGCAAGGTTGGTTTAACATTGGAAAAACCAACTCACGTAATGCACCTCATCCATAGAATAAAGAACCAAACCACACGGGCCTCTCAACAGACACAGGAAAAGCATCCGACCAAGCTAACATCTTTTCTTGATAAAAACGCTGAACAAACCAGGAATGGAAAGGAAGGTCCCCAACCCGATAAAGGGTATCTGTGAAAACCCACGCTCACAGCATGCTTAGCGGTGAAGGACTGGATGCTTTTCCCAAGGGCAGGATCAAGAACCTCCACTCTCGGACATCAACACCACACCACGCTACAGGTTCTTCCCAGAGCAGTCGGGCGCGACGAGGAAATAACAGATCCACACCGGGAAGGAAGAAGCGAAACTATTTCTAGCCGCAGGTAACATGATCATGTACACACAAAATCCTAAGGAATACGCTAAAACACTATTAGAACGAATAAATGAGTTCAGAGGACTGCAGGATACAAGATCAGTACACAGGAATTAATTGCATTTTTATACACTTGCAATGAACAAGCTGAAAATAAAATTCAGAGAAGCATTCCAGTTATAATAGCATCAAAAAGAATAAAATGCTTCAGAACAAATTTAACAGAAGATGTGCAAAACTTATACTTGAAAACTACAAAACATCTTCGAAAGAAACTAAGACCTAAATGAGTGGAAGACGTCCTATGTACACGGATGAGAAGACAGTAGTAAGACGGCCATACTCCCCACACCGATCTACAGAGTCAACGCGAGCCCAGCAGAACCCCAGCTGGCGTCTCTGCAGAAACTGACAAGCTGACCCTAAAATCCATAAGGAGTTGCAAGGGTCCACGGAGAGCCAAAACAAGCTTGAGAAGGGACTCACACGTCCCATTTCAAAACCGACTACAAAGCAGCAGTAATCAAGACAGGGTGGAACTGGCATAAAGACACAAGGACAGGTCAAGGGCTAGAATCAGAATCCAGTACTAAACCCTCATATTTATGGGGAACTGATTTTCAACAAGGGGGCCAGGGCCGCTGGACGGGGAAAGAATGGTCTCTTCAGCCTTGGTGCTGAGACAACTGGATTTCCAGACGTAAAAAATGGAGTTTGACCGCTGCATCACTATATTCAAAAATTAACTCAAAATGGATCAAAGACCTAGACGTAAAGGCCGAAACTAGAAACTCTCAGGAAAAAACAAAAGCAAATCTTCATGACCTTGCATCTGGCAATGATTTCTTGGATATGACGGCAAAAGTACGGGCAACAAATGAAAAAACAGATAAAGTGAACTTTATCAAACAAACAAAAACTTTTTGGCATCATGGAAGACTATCAAAAACTGAAAAAAGGGGTCAGCCTGGTGGTACAGTAGTTAAGTTTGCACACTCTGCTTCAGTGGCCCAGTGTTGGTGGGTTCAGATCCTGGGCACAGACTTACACACCGCTCAACAAGCCATGCTGTTGCAGCAGCCCACATCCAAAATAGAGGAAGACTGGCACAGATGTTAGCTCAGGTCCAGTCTTCCTCAGCAAAAAAGAAAAGGTTAAAAAAGACTCAGGTCAATTCTCAGTTTTTCAGGTGCTGAGTACATATAATTAAAAAAAAGAAAAAACAACTCAGAGAATGGGAAAAAATGCACACCAAGTATTGGATAAGGGACTTGAATCTAGAATATATAAAGAACTCTTACAATTGGACAATAAAGTGACAATCCAGTTAAAGAACGGGCACAGGATCTAAACAAACATTTCTACAAAGAAGATGCACAAATAGCCAATAAGCAGATGAAAAGCTGCTCAACATGACAGTCTTCAGGGAAATGCGAGTCAAAACCACCAGGAGACACTTCGTGCCCCCTAGGACACGCTGTCTACAATCAGCAAGACACAAGTGCTGGCGAGGGTGTGAGAGATCGGAACCCTCCTACGCTGCCGGTGGGAATGCAAAATGGGGCAGCTGCTTTGGGAAATGGTCTTGTGGCTCCTCAAAGCGTTAAACATGGTGTCGCCATGTGTCCCAGCAATTCCACTCCTAGGTGTGTATATCTGAGAGAACCCTACACCTGCACACCAAGACTCGCACACGCGTGTTCCAGCAGCCCTGTGCACCACAGCCCAAAGGTGGGCCAACCCAGACGTCCATCAGTTGATGAATGGATAAATGCACAACGGGACGCTGAAAGGACGTGCCACTGACACACGCCCCAATACAGACGAACCTTGAAAACACAGGCTCACTTGTATTTTTGCTTTATTTTGCAATAAAGCACTTCCTTTATTGCTCCTCGCTTTACCGCGCTTTGCTTTATTGCGTTTTTCACCAGATGCTCCACCAGCAAAGAGAAGATGACTTGCTGAAGGCTCAGGTGCTGGTTAGCATTTTTTAGCAATATGGTATTTTTTAATTAGGGTATGCACTTTTCTTTAGTCATAATGCTATCACCCACTTAGACTACAGAATAGCATAAACCTAACTTTTATCTGCACTCGGAAACCAAACAATTCGTGTGACTTGCTTTATGGTGACATTCACTTTGTTGTGGGGGCCTGGAGCCGAGCCCCCAGTGTCGCCCGGGTCTGGCTGTGTGCTGAGGGAAAGAAGGCAGACACAAAAAGCCACACATGGTATGGATCTGTTTACATAAGATGTCCAGGATACTCGAACCTACAGAGACAGGAAGTGGATTAGTTGGGGTGGGGGAGGGGGGATGACAGCTAAAGGGTACAGGGTTTCTTTTAGGGGGTGACAAAAATGTCCTCCAGTTGACTACGATGATGGCTGCACAACTCCGGGCATACACTGCATTGTGCTGAGTTGTACGTTTTAAATGGGTGAACTGTGGTCCGAGACTTATATCTCAATAAAGCAGTTCCAACAAGAAAAGAGGACAAGCCCTAAAAACTGCAAGCAAAAGGAAGCACGTGAACCATTCAGCAGGTGGAACAGAACCTGCTCACAACACACATGGACGGAGGGTCAGCATCCAGAATAGGAAGAGACATTCCAGAGGGGAGGGTGGGGATGAAGAAAGAGAGAGAAAGCACCCCGGAAGCACAGGGGCAAAGGGGAAGCACAAGCACCCCAATGCGGCCTGAAGGCGGAGCTCAGGAGCACAGCCCAAGGCAGCCCGATCCATGGGGGAGCGGGACGCGTCAACGCCAGCACCCAGGAGGGGCCGTGCCAGCCGCCGGCTACACGGGAGCCTTCCCACGCGGCTGAGGCGATGTGGGAAACCACGATTGTGCTCGTCTACATGTGTCTACACATGTCAACATGGATGGCCTGGAGACATGCCACCGAATTTCAAAACCAAATGGTGAGACAATGCACGGGGGATCATGTGTTAGGCTAAGTTCAAAATCGACATGTTGCTGCGCATGGACTGTGGGTCCACTAGCACCCACCCTACACAGGGAGAGACAGGGGGCAGGAGGGCGCAGAGGAAGGGCCAGGCTGGACCTCAGGGGATCAGTTGCTTAAAAAATGCAAAGGTGAACGCTGCTCCATCTGGGAGGGCAACAACGCACAGGCATGTCTGTCTTCAATATTTGGCACAACCGTTAATACAGAGTCTCCACTGTGTTTCAGATCCTGAAAACAGAACACAAGCACCAACCCGTGAACGTGGTGCTGCCCAGAGGCAGCACGCAGGGCACCCACCTTGGCCACCTTGCCCATGTCCTCCATGGTGGCTCTCTCGTGCGGAAACTGGGCGAAGGTCCGCTCAATCTTGGCGATGATGGCATCGACGTTCACTGTCCCCTGCGGACGGCCTCGGGGGAAGTAGAAGGTGGGGATGCTCTGGCTGGTGGCAGGGGCTCCTCCTTTGTCTGGACCTGAGAAATGAGACAGGTGGTGAGGACTTGGGAACAGGAAACATCGTCCTCACATGAACCCGTAACAGACAGGGGCGGCACCGTTCTCAAAGTGAGCGCACGGGGCCACGGAACCCCAATGTGCACAGAACGCCAGACAATCCTGGGGGCCAACTCCAGCCATGAGGCCACCCGCATCCGAAAGGTCACACACCACAAGAGAGCGTCACATACCACTGATCCACACTGCTGAGCCTCCCCCAGCCCTGCCTCAGTGTGACCCCGCAACAGTGACAGCTGACGGCCCAGGCTGCCAGGGAAGCTGGCACAGGTCCTTGTGGGGAGCCTGCCCCGCAGTCCTCCTGGGGTCAGGGTCCTCCAGGCGGGCCGTCAATGGCGCTCGCTCACAGCCAGGACAGGTGTGGCCTCTCTTTGGGGCCCACACCTGCAGTCGCTGGTTCCCACGTGTGCCTCCCGGAGAATGGGACGTACGTCTGTCACCTGACCTGGGATGGCCCTCCGGGAAAGGATCTGGCCCTGCAGCCTCTTTCTCGCCAGAAGGCAGAACGGCAGCTGAGCCACCCCAAGTGAAGCCAGCACCTTCAGCAGCAACTACTTCGGAGAAGTTTGACCTCCTGACATGCTTTCCAAGACACAGTGGTGTCGGGACGTGCCCTCGGGGATTCAGGGAGCTGACCTGCTGTGGGGCTGTCGTTACAGGCGGAAGGGGGGACTCTGTATATAAAACACGGTTGTTTAAAATGCCCCCAAGCAGAAAGAGCTGTTCAGTGGACCCGGTTAAGGAATGACTGCCGAAAGTTGGCCCCAGGCCGGGTCTGCAGCACCGAGGGGGGAGAGGCTCTGAATCTCCTCTGAGGCCGAGCCCATGAGGCTCGCTGTTCCCACTACGGTGGGCACGGTCGCCCAGCAGGACTCAGCAGCATCTCCCTGCTGACTCAGGAGAGGCCTTCTGGGGCCAGAAACAGCTCCTGGGAGCCGGGTCGTAGATGGCCGCCGAGGACCAGGCACCCGGTCGGCCTCGACGGGCAGTGACGGGGAGGCACAGTCTGGCCCATGGACGCATCTCCGGTCTACACCCTACATTCTCTAGGGCTGGGGACACGAGGCCACAGTCTCAGGAGGCAGGAACAGCCCAGCGTCCTACTGGGGAAGGACTGGACTGAGCAGCAAAAACCCAATGCCTGAGGCCACGGGGGCTGATGGGGCCGGGAGTGGGCAGATGGTCAGGAGAGTGCACTGTGAGGGTCCCCAACTCAACAAGGTCTGGGGAACCCAATGCACACGGGACACCACGGGACCACATAGGACCTGCAGACCCTGAGCGTGCAGGAGACACACACACAACACAGCAGGCCGAGGAAACACCACAGAGGGTTCAGGGCCGGCCCAGTGACCGGGCACAGCGTGGTTCTTACCCAGAGGAATGGCACCGCCAGCAGGCCCGAACGCCCAGGTGGGGGGTCCCCTCCATGCGCCACGGGGCACTCACATGTCAGCCACCCTCCCCAAGGCCGAGTGACAGAGCACAGCTCATGCAGCCACCGCCTCATGCCACAGGGACCAGGGGCTGGAACACCAGACACCAACAGCACTACCAATTTGCCACCAGGATACACAGTCAACACGGCTCCCCACTGAAACCTGCGGGTGTCCTACACATCTCGTCCTGCAACGGGGGCCTCTTCACCACCCAGCTGCAGCCTCTGGGACCGGCTAGTGTCCTCCTCAGTCCATCAGTCCATCTCAGGGACGGCCCATGTTCTCTCAGTCACGTCTCGGGATGGCCCCACGTCCCCCTCACTCATGTCTTGGGATGGCCCCCCACGTCCCCTCAGTCACGTCTCAGGATGGCCCCACGTCCCCCTCAGTCACGTCTCGGGACGGCCCTGCATCCCCTCACTCACGTCCCGGGACTGTCCCTCGTCCCCCTCACTCACGTCTCGGGAGGGGCCCATGTCCCCCTCAGTCATGTCTCAGGGTGGCCCCGCATCCCCTCAGTCACGTCTCAGCATGGCCCCATGTCCCCTTCAGTCACATCTCGGGACGGCCTCGCGTCCCCTCAGTCATGTCCCGGGACGCCCTGTGTCACCTGTCTGTTTTCCCTCCAGCACTAGGAGGAGGAGTCACTTGTAAACGCTTTCTGTCCTGCCCCACTGACGTGACCCACAGACGACAGCAACACGTCCAGAGGTGTTGCTGTCCTGAGTCTGCTGTACTGGGGGGCTATGGGGAGAGCCTGCAGACGCACGACAATGAGCCCTGTGATCACAACAGGGCAAATAAAACAGTCAGGGGTTTGACGCAGGGTCACCTCAGTGCTGAGAGCCGAGAGGCAGATGTGGACGGCACGGTGATCAGAAAGGAGAGGCTGCAAAGGGCGGCCCTGAGGTTCCGGCACCTATTGCAGGCCGGCTGTGCTGAGCGAGGTGGATCTGCCATGGACGGTGGGAAGCACGAGGACCACACTGTGGACTAAGCCTCAGAGCAGAGCAAAGGCTGGACGATGACCTCGGGCCCACCCTTCACGAGACTCGGCCCGAGTCAGCACCCAGGGACACAGGCTGATCCCCCTCCTCCCAGCCCGGGATGTCCTGTTCCACGGGGATTGGGTTACAGTGTCAGAATCACTGAGTCCTGATGTGACAGCCCTGCACAGCAGCACTGAGCCAAAACCACACCCACCGTGGCCCAGGGACAGGCGGGAGGGGAAGCCACACCCAGAGCTGCCTCCTTGGAAGGAGAGGGTTCGGTTCAACAGATCTGCTGGGGGTGCCCACGATTCGCTTTGAGGAAGATAACTTTTCCCCTCGATTTCTGGAACAAAGACTGAGGGCCATTTTTCATTTTTTTAATTTTTTGTGAGGAAGACTGTTACTGAGCTAACATCTGTCCCAATCGTCTACTACTTCATATGAAGGAGGCCGCCTCAGCGTGACTTGACGAGCGGTGCTAGGTCTGCGCCTGGGATCCGAACCCGCGAACCCCAGGCCACCGAAGCGGAGCCTGTAAACTTAACTGCTGTGCCCCCGGGGCAGGCCCCTGAGTGCCTGTTTCCTTGCCTTGTGGCGGTGGTTCCGTTTTCCCGTCTTTCTCTTTTCTTCTCTCCCGCGAGGCGGAATGAATTGCGAGCCCAATGCCCTGAGCTGTCGGCCACAGTCGCTGCCCTTGTACCTTTGTGCAATACGGTGTTGGTGTTTCCTGAGCACCGACCACATCTTCCCATGAGCCATCTCACTCAACTGCCGCGTTCAGGACAATCTGTGACTGACGTGCCCCCAGCATCCTGTATTCACGGTGGGAAAACTGAGGCACAAGGAGTCTGGCGCTCCAGGCAGAGGGCAGGGCACCTACACTGTGGGGTGGCTGCCCCTGGGCTGGTTCTGGAGCCGTTGTCAACCATGTGCCTTCTCCCCAGTCCATGGCTGGGCTGACACAGACCCCTGGGCTGCTAAGTCACAGGGACGTCGTTCGCTGCTGGTCAGCGCTAGGAGGCCGCGCACCTGGTCACCTGGGAAAGGACAAGGAAGAGGGATGACAGCGCTGCTACGCCTCCATGCAGACACACTGCTCGGCCTCTCGCCTACGACCAGGTGTGATTCCTGAAAACGAGGTTGCTGTCACCGTGTCAGCCGGCTTCTGCCAGACCCGTTACACAGTTAATACTCAGGCCGGTCCTGAGAAATGGACTTTGACAAAATGGACAGAACGTGACAAAGAACTTAAATCAAATCTTCCTGCGGCTGTCAGTGCACAGCAATCCACCACGAGGCTCACCCTCGCCCCCCTGGCTGGCCCGAGCGTCCCCATGGGTGCCCTCCTCCCCCTGGATGGCCACAGGCACACTCCAGCTGGCGACGGCGTGATGCTGACTCCACCACACGAAGCCCTGAAAGCAGCGGGGTGGGCTCACTGGGGCGTCCTGGACATGTGGTGTCAGGCCCTGTGTCGCTCACGCCCACTATCTGTGCCCCCCTCCTGTGGAGACATAGGGACATTTCCTGCCCAAGGGCTGCCAAGCGACAGCTCTGGAACCTCGCTGGACACTCACGAGGAAGTCTGTCTTCATCTGCACAAGTCACGCGTGGCGACCAGACCTCCTCATGAATCCGCAGTCTACGCAGATGCGAATCCAGGCTGGGATCCGCGAGCAAGGCTTTGCCCTGGGGTCCTGGCGGCTCTGCCTGGGGAAGTAACGTGGCCTTTGTGCCCTGGTGACCTCGCGGTGACCCGGCCGCCACCACACGTGAGGGGAGGGCGGGAGGCCAGCATGCCCCTTTGTGGAGCAGCAGCAGCAGCAGCGAGTGCTCGTGGCTCCTGTCCTAGGCGTGAGGATACATGCAAGCACCTCCTGAGGGGGCTTTGGGGGCCTGGTGTCCCTGGTGCTGGTGTCTGCACACACCACAGTCCTAAAGGTGGGCGGTCCCCACCACGGGCTAGGCGCCTGTCCTGCGTTGTTTAAAGGTGAGCGAGTGCAAGAAGCTTACAAAGGCCCCAATCTGAATGGGAGCACAGGGAGGCAGCCGGCACGGCCTCAGCACCGCAAGAGTGTGGCTCGTCCACGTGCTCCTGCGGGAGGAGCTCCGGGGGCCACCACCATCTCCGACACCGCATTCCCTCCTGCCCCGTCAGCAGAGGGCGCTGTCAAACTGAGGTTCCGCCGTCTGGGGGAACTAAGACACCACACAGGCATCAGGCTCCACCCCCACCGTACTCTGAACCAGGTGGAGCATCTCCTCATTTGTCTAAAAGGCAAGGACACCATCTTCCCTGCCCCTTCTCTACTCCACGCTGTGCCGTCATTTCTGTTCCTCCTCTGACCATTCCCAGGGCGGCACGTGTCTTCGGCTTTGTGAGTTTTGTCCTCCGTCCCCAGGCCCCACGTCTTTTTATTTACTTTGTGACGTCTGTCACCACACGGGAGTTTTTAGATCACGTTTGTAGTCGGCTTCATTCTCTCGTTGGTCTAACAGATGGTCCAAGGCAGCACTGGGAGCTACTTTATGACATCTGAGCACGTGCCCTGTGCTCACGAACTCAGAACGACCGGCACCACGGGGACAACGTCTGAGGTCTGTACAGTGGCCCATCGACCCTCCCATGGCCCTGCTGGGCGGGGAGGCCTCGGACAACAGGAGAGGCCAGAGGTATAGAGAAGGACATGGGGGGCCAGTTCCAAGGAGGATGGACACCGGGCCCCCGTGATGCAGGCTCGGCCGCAGTCCGAGAGGGAGAAGCTGATGGGCCACCCGGGCAGAGGGGCCAGCCTGGGCCAAGGGCACGGGGAGCCCCAGGTCCTGTGTGGGCCTCGCAAGGGGCAGAAACCACGCGTCAGGAGCAAGTTCACCAAACCTCTGTGGGTGGAGACGCGCCAACGTGTCTTCCGAAGCTGCAAAGACTGAGCACTCTAGGAGGCAGTATTCACACTGCACGGGATGAACCACATCTGACGGTTTCTACCCGCTTCCTGAGCACATGGCGCAGAGATTCCCACGACAGCGATGGCACCGGCTCAGTCACCTGTTCCTCCTTCTCCATCCCCCACCGTCTGCTGGTCCGCTTGTCTCCAGGGGCAGGAACAGGAAGGGGATGGGGCCCAACAGCCAAATGGGCCTCCCAGTCAGGACTGGCGGGGAAGGGCCTGCTGGTCGCGATGGAGACACACACACAGACGCACACACACGCATGAGGCCTCCACGCCCAGGGCTGCCACGCGAGGGCCTGTCTCTGCCTCAGCTCGTGTGTCTGTTCCTGGGGGTGGACACACAGCTCGCTGATCTCCAGGAACCCCTCGCCTCGTGCGGCAGCCCGGGTCCTTCTGACCCTGGAACACAGCAGAGCTCCTGTCTTCCTCTGCTCCGGGCCCTGAGGCCTGGCCCCGAGGACACACGCATAGCTCCATGAGACATGACCTTCTGGACAGCGGCACAGGACGAGCAGAGTGGGACACGAGCGAGCTTACTGCCTGGGGAGCTTGACCATGGTGGAGGGAGGACGCCCACATGGGCTGCGCAGTGAGAGACGGCCCCTGTGGTCAGAGCCATGCGGACGGGGGGAATTTGGGGGGAATTTGGCAGATGGAGGGAGGGAGGAAGGGAGACAGCTACAAACTTAGGGGCAAAGACACAACCACAGGTCTTTGGTGCTCTTGACAGCGCCCTGCAGACACCCCGCATGGCCACACTGGCTGCTGCCAGCAGGAGGGCTTCCCTTGAGGGTGCCACACGTCCCTTCCACCAACACGCTGGTACAGGAGGACGGTCCCCTGGGTCAGGAGTTTGAGAACCACTGCACCACAGCTCCCTGGGGCACAGCGGGTGTGTGGAGGCGCTAATGACTGCCCCTGTCACTGCCCACCTCAGGGCCTTTGTGCCTACTGTTCCCAGGCGCCCCACAAACACTGCCTTACCTCATCTAAGACCATGATCAGATCCCACCTGCCACTAGCATGTCATCAATAGACAACACAACACCCCCCGCCTGAGCCCACTCCCACCTGCCGTCCCCTCACACCAACCATCACCCCAGGTCACAAGGTCATCCCTGACACACCACACATCCCACCCCACCTGCCGCCCCCTCATAGTAACCGTTACCCCAGGTCACAAGGTCATCCCTGACAGGACAAACATCCCACCCTACCTGCTGCCCCTTCACAGGAGCCATCACCCCAGGTCACAAGGTCATCCTACACACCACACATCCCACCTCACCTGCAGCCCCCTCATAGGAACCATCACCCCAGGTCACGAGGTCATCCCTGACAGAACACACATCCCACCCCACCTGCCGCCCCTTCACAGGAACCTCACCCCAGGTCACAAGGTCATCCCTGACAGAACACACATCCCACCCCACCTGCCGCCCCCTCATAGTAACCGTTACCCCAGGTCACGAGGTCATCCCTGACAGAACACTCATCCCACCCCACCTGCTGCCCCCTCACAGGAACCATCATCCCAGGTTACAAGGTCATCCCTGACAGAACACACATCCCACCCCATCTGCTGCCCCCTCACAGGAACCGTCACCCCGGGTCACAAGGTCATCCCTGACAGAACACACATCCCACCCCATCTGCTGCCCCCTCACAGAATACATCACCGCAGGTCACAAGGTCATCCCTGACAGAACACACATCCCACCCCACCTGCCGCCCCTTCACAGGTACTGTCATCCCAGTCAGGCTCTGTAGGCTTTTCTGTCATCCCAACTAGAAGGTGCAGCTACCCTCCAGTGCCTGGCACAGAGCAGGCCCCCAGCAATATGCAGTGATGGAACGCACATCCCAAAGAGCTCCCCTGAAAGGAAAACACCTTTCGCTGTGTTCGGAAAGCTGCTACCTCAGAGAACTTGGCCACATGACTCTGTTTCCCTCTGTCCACAGTGAGTCTCTCCCAGCCTGGAACCTTCCATGTCTCTCACACTCATGGGGAAGCAAGCGTCTCCCACCAACTCACTCCCTGAGGCACAGCGCAACACTGGATGACCCAGTTCTGGTGCTGGACTTGCAGGATCGACTCAGGGAGAAGTAAATGCTAACATGTGTGCTCTTTCTGCGGCCCTGTCAAGACCCAGGTACCCGGACCAGCCCTTCTGAGGAAGGCAGCTGGAAATGCTGGGGAGAGCACTTGACAAACATCTTCCTGAGTGCCTCACGGACTGGCAAGAGAGGAAGGACTCTCAGGGCACGGACGCTGGGAAGGGGCACCCAGCGAGGCCAGGAGAGGCTGGACAGGCGCTGCCTTCAGGGAGTGCACTCAAGGGGGTGAAGTGACCGTCACCTCACAGTGTTGCAGAGCTCGGGGACAGGAGGCAACATCCAGCATCCTCGACGGAGGCTGCCCCCTGAGCGGGATCCTGGGGGCTGCCCCTGCAGCGAGAAGAATGAAGTGGAAATAAATCCCCACCAACCTCTGACCCCAGGAAGGAAAGGACAATCATAGGCCTGAAAGCTGGTGCTGCATCAAGGGGCTGCGGGCAGGGGTGGTGGCAAAGCTCCCGAGAGCTCACAGCAGACTCCCAGTCAAGTGTGCAAACCAAATGTACATCCTGTGCCTGGTCCCCAAACCCTCCAGCCGACGACGTCAGGCTGCCACAGATCAGCAGTGCCCGGAAGCAGCAAGATGTGCTGAGGTGAACCATCCTCAACTCGGGACTCAGAAAACGCCCCAAGTTCCAAGGAAAGTGAGGCGTTCATGATCAAAATGCACAAACACACATGAAAGGAAGGCACCATGAGGGAGAGCCGGCAAGCAGGGAGCAGCTGGGCTGGCGAAGACTCCGGACTCTGACGTTGTTGAGAATGAGAGCCGACACGCTTCATATATCAAGACAGGGAGAGGCTTGAAGATGCAAGAGTGAGGAGACTTAAGACAGCCCCAAATAAAACGTCCAGAAGAACAGGAAACACACTTGCTTTCTGGGTTGGAGAGCAGAGCAGCACAGCTGGGAGGGACTCGTGCCCCGGGAGGGAGGAGACGCAGGTGCTGAGCCTGCAGCTGCAGAGCTGGAGACACATCCTGAGACCCGAGGCCCAAGGAACCCCAAGCAGGAGTCCTTGGAGCGACCCACACTGCACACCGGACGACGAGACGGGACAACACCCAAGACAGCGGCAGATCCTCAGAACCTGCCACAAGGAGACGGAACGGAACAGAAAAGGGGACCATCTCCAAAGGAGCGACCCAGGAGCCCTGCAGCCAGCTTCTCGACAGAAATGCAGGGGCCAGAGCTGGAGGAGAGCGGCTGCCCTTTCGCCCAAACGCCACCTCCCGGGAGGTGTCTGCCACACAAAACCAACATGGAGACAGTTTGAGACCAAAACGGAAGAAAAGCAAAAGCGAGCCGGCCACTGTCAGCAGACGCTGGTCCAGGATGTGCGGGGGACCGTGCGTCAGGCAGAAGCCAAGTGCTCCTGACGCAGGTCGGAGATGCAGGAAAGGGGCGTATGGGGGGCAAATCTCAACACGCTGACTGTGTGAATCATCATAAGGCGGCGATTTTATTTCTTTTTAAAAACCCTCCGAAGGCAACAACAGCAGTATAAAATGAATGGGGTCATGGAATGGAAGTGTCTGAGAGTTTTGTTTTTTTTTGTTGAAGAAGATTAGCCCTGAGCATCTGCCGATCCTCCTCTTTTTGCTGAGGAAGACTGGGCCTGAGCTAACATCCGTGCCCATCTTCCTCTACTTTATATGTGGGACGCCTACCACAGCATGGCTTGCCAAGTGGTGCCATGTCTGCACCTGGGATCCGAACTGGTGAACCCCGGGCCGCTGAAGCAGAACATGCTCACTTAACTGCTGCGCCACTGGGCCAGCCCCCATCTGAGTGTTTTGAGCTGGAAGGCAAAGGTATTAATTTTTCACCTGGAAAAATCCAGTAGTGGCCATTTCTAGGATGAGCAGTCAGCTAGGAGCAAGGGAATACTCCAAAGTACGAGAGGAAAAGAGAAAGAGGAGGCAAGAAAGGACAGGACGAAAATAAACCAAGATGGACGAACAGTCATAACACGTGGAAACAGACAAACGGCACAGTTAAAAGATGAAGATCAGAAGGAAAAAGAGAATCGTGTCTATTCACAAGAGACACACATAAGACGTAAGGGTGCAGAGGGTGAACATCTTCTCAAAAGACGGAAAAGGGTAGAGGGGCCGTGGGGTGGCTGGACTGACGTGCACACAAGAGGTGGAGGTGTGGACAGTACTAGAGAGAGACAGGGACCGCGTCAGGGCAGGCGACCAGGGGAAACGACATGCCTCAGAGCTGGCCGATGCCGGCCCCAGGAGCCCCACACGGACACGGCAGACGCTGCAGGGAAAAGCAGAGGTCCAGCCCCCAGGGAGGCCGGGCCCAGCTCCCCGGAGCGATGACGGAGCTGACCGGACAACGAGAAACAAACAGCCTGCTGCAGACACGGGAGATTTACAAGTTTAATCTCCGGGACAGAAATAGATGCGGCCCCAGCACAGCTGCAGCTCTCACATTCTTTTCCAACACACAGGACGCCGTTGGGGGCTGGCCACCTCCTGGGCCGCAAAACAGGTCTCAGCAGGTCCTGCAGGGACCGTGGGGCGCATTCCCCGACCTCCAGGGGACGCGGCCAGATGACTGGAATGAACAAAAGTGGCAAAAACACACACGTGTGTGTGTGAAAGGAGAGTCCTAAAGTACGGCTCAGGCCTCTTAAAAAATGGCAACCAGCCGACCAAGGGGCATTCGGGTCCCCAAGCCTCTTGCCTGGGCTCCCACCCGCCCCGCCCCACGCAGGCCCCCTGCAGCCCCGATCAAGGGGCACGGCCTCACGGAGAGCTACTTCTGTAGAGGGCCCCAGCCGCCTGCTCCCTGACTCGACCCCACTCCTGGGACCTCAGACTCGCCCATGGGCCTCCCAGAACACACAGTGGGGCGGAGCGGTGCCCCCACGACCAAAATCCAAGCCCTGGGATAAAGCAAAGGCATCTCTTCTCCCGCAGAAGGGTGTGGGGGAGCCCAGCAGAAATCCGTCCAGCTGTGTCTCTGGGGTCACACCTCCCAACACCAGCCTCGGACGGTCAGGTCCCAGAGGGGTCAGACGGCACGTGCTGGGACATCAGATGGGTCCCTCCGACTCCAACGGGCCAGGACAGGGCACAGGTGGCAGAATGAGAGCAGGCCAGGCAGGGACGCTGGGCCGGAGCGGCCAAGCCCAGCAGCGTCCTGGGCGGCCCCGTCTGAGACCGGATGCAGCAGCAAGGCCGGGACGGGGCCCTGGACGGGGCCAGGGAGCTCAGGGGGACAGCCTGTGGATTCCAGGTGAGCCCAGGCCCCAAAGATGCTGCACCCAACAGGAGGCCCCTGTGGGCCGCGAGCTTTCTCCTCGGCTCCCGTGGACCCTCCACACCAGCTGGCAGGAGGTGCGCCAACTAAACGCGTGAACGACACTCCACGCTGACAGATGGGAGCCAGAGGTCAAAGTTTAACACAGGGGAGCCAAAGACAACAACGGGGGAGCCAGGCCCTGCACACGGGTTCGTGCGAAGGATCTCCCTCCAGCACAGGAGGGGCCGGGCTCACTGTGGAGGCTGCTGGGCCAGCCGCGTTCACAGGAGGGAGCAGAGCTGTGTTCCCAACACTGACACAGACGGGGGAGCCCGGCTGAGCGGGGTCCCCGGCCTGGACACTGTCAGCCTGGCTCTGCACCTGCCCCACAGGACGGGCTCCCAAGGGGGCGTGTGTGTGGCTCTGGAGTGGCCTGTGAGGGGAACCTGCATCCACAGCCGAGTGGACAGAGGGGCCGCTTCCAGCTGCCAGGGTCCTGGGAATGTGGATCAAAGGGGGTATTCATGACCCTTCCTGCAGGGTACTGTGACCCCACCCAGACTAGGACCCCAGACTGTGGCCCACTTGCCATCTGGGACAGGCAGAGCTGGGAGGCCACGCTGTCACCCCAGGGAGGGGAGGTCAGCTCAGAGTCCAGGACTGTCCCCAGGGGGTGGCCACACTGGGGTCTGGAATGACGCTCAGCGGGGTCTGTGTGCCCTGAAGGACCCTGCAGGGAGGCTGGACAGCGTGTCCGGGCCCACAGCAAGGTGACAGAGTGGAGGAGCAGAGGCGCCCGTCAACTGTGCCTGAGCCTGTTTGTGGAGAGTGGGTGATGGGACCCCCGGGGTACAGGACGCTCAGGACCCCTTCCAGCGGGGTGAGCCGAGCATGTCCTGGGCCTGAGAGAGCCTGCAGTGACCACCGGGAGTTGGCGCTGCTCGGCGCCCAGAAGGCCCAAGAATCCCTGGGCAGGGTGGGCGGGTGGACATGGGAGGCGGGAGCAGGGATGGCTCCACTGTGGACGGCACAGCCGTGCCCCAGGGTCCTCTGCTCCGGGCCAGGGGGGCCCACTGAGCGGGTGGCGTGGCCGTCAGGCTGAAGCACCACCTCCCTCCCTCCACCCCCAGCCTCTCCCTCTACCCCCAGCCTCTCCCAAAGATGTTTGCTGACCCCCCCAAGGCTGTGTCCCGAATCCGCCCTCCAACATCTTGGGATGAAAGGAGCCAGGAGAACTCTCCTTCTGCTCCTCCCACAACCCCCATGAGAAAGACCCACTGGTCCACCGCCTGCAGCCCAGGGAGCACTCACGTTACGCAATGCACATCGTCACGGCTGAGAAGCAAGGTTGAGACATGTTTTCTGTGACAAGAAACAACTTCCCATGAAATGAATTCATAAAGTTTGATTCCCAAAAAGTGATTTTCATTTGATAAGCAGCAGCCCTAAAGCAATGCAGACTTTCCTGCATGGGCTCTGTGGGGAGCCGGGCCCCCAGGCACGACCATCCTGGGCGAGGCTGGAGGGATTTCCGGGTCTCCCACACAGCCCAGTGGACCATCAGGAGAAACCCTAACTGCCCCACATCTGTTTTCCTATCGTCAAAGCAGGACCCGCGTGGGGCAGATTCCACTCCTGGGTCTCCAAATGCAGGCACTTTCCTTAAAATCTAGGGACAGACTCACACCTTCCCCAGCTGCAGACAAAACTTCAGAAGTTGGAAGACACAAGACAGGAAAAATTCCCAAGCTGTGTAAAAGCTGAGATATGATCCCAGAAAAACTCCCATTAAAATATCAGCAGAAGGCAGGTCTTTTTTTCCCCCAGATGGCCCGGTCTGATTGGATGTCATTTTTTTTGGCCACAACAGGACGTTAAGTCCTGGCCTACAGAAAAAGTGCGGGTGTCTAACTGCAAGAGGTGAGGCGTTCAGGAGCAGGAGCCCCGGCCCCAAGCCCTGTGGCCCTGCCCCCAGCACCGGCCCAGAGCTGAGGCGAGGACAAGATATGCCACGGAGAGACCCCTCGAGTCACAGACAGACTCTGGGGATCACGGGCTGTCTGATGCTTCCAAACGACTGGGTCCCTCAAACTAACTCGTAACACGTCCAAGGTGTAGACACAGCAGGTCTTACTCCTCTGAGCACACACAACCATGGAGAGGGTGTCTACACGCCAACTACTCACTATCAGCACCGAGCCATCCACTTGCCCGGCCCATGTGTGCAGATCCCCACAGCCCAGTAAACACCATGTGGCCGAGAAGGCCAGGCGTCCCACAGGGCCGTGTCATCACGGAGATGGCCGTGACCATGGGCCAGGCTTCCCACCGGGACCACAGGGTCAGGTCCCCACCCGAGCCAGAACCTGTCCACGCGCTGGGGGCTTGCATCCTGGCCACACCGCGGCACCTGCCGCCAAAACTCCAGCAACGGGCGAGCTCTTAGGAGCTCTCCCAGCGACTTCACGCGGGACCCACGCTCCCTGCACGGGTGGGTGCGAGCAGCCCCCGCCCCCCCCACACCAGGGAGGGACTCGGGAGGGACCCGGGTGGGCCGGGGGGGTGACATGCGGCAGACCTGGACCTGCTGGAAGGCCTTGAGCCTCTTCTTGAAGCGGGAGGGCAGCACGAAGTCGCAGCCGCGGGCCAGTGAGGCCAGCTCCTGCCTCAGGCTGGGGTCCTGGCACAGCGACGGCTCGTGGAGCCGCATGTCGGCTCGCGTGGGCCGCCAGGGCCCGGGCCAGGCACCTCGCTCTGGCTCTTGCTCTCGGGGCTGGGCCTGGCTGGGGCCGCTGGGCTCGGGGCGGCAGCTGCGCCCGGCAGGACGGTTGGGGTGGCTGGGCTCAGCGCACTCCGTGCGTCGCTGGCCAGGCGCTGTGGGGGCCGGCCCAGGCGGCGCGCGTTCCACAGGCTGAGGAGGGCACATGGCTGGAGGAGGGGTGGCAGGCCACCCCTCCCGCGGGCAGGCGGGCCGGCGGCTGTGCAGGCGGGAGGGGACAGCTGGCGCGCCCTGACCGAGCAGCTCTCTGCGCGACTGCTGAGGGTGCGGGAGGCCTTGCAGGGGGCGGTGTCTGCAGGGACCCCGGCTGTGGCTCAGTGTGGACGCACAGGGCACAAACAGGTCAGCAAGGACAGCCGATCTGGGGCAGATCTGGGGCCGCCTGCCAGCGCTCGCACAGCGGGGAGGTGGCGCTCTCCCCAGAAGCAAAGCCTGCCCGCCCGCCCACAACTAAAGGGGACCTGCCACAGGCTCCTCGCGGAGGAGCGGGTTCTACGCTGAGGCCCCAGCCTGGGACCCAGATGCAGCCAAGCAGCTGTTCCCTCCCTGAAAACGCACTGGGAACAAAGGGGTCTGCCCGCCCCAGCTTCCCCTGCTCGTTAGAGGCTGAGAAAACATACTGAAGCTGCAGAGGACACCGGAAAGTTTTCTCTTCAAAAATCGGGTGAGGGGGTGAGTATTCTGGCTTCTGTAGTCTTGGTGCCGGTTCCACACGACAAAACGTAGAATGTCAGGACAGGGCAGAAAGTACCACAACATACAAGGTAACAATATGGAACGACAGTGTGGAACGTCACGACAAAGTACCAAGTAACCAGAACGTCCAAAATAACGACAGTGCACAAAGTACCAACAGGGCAGAACGTAACCACAACGCAGGATGTAGCGCTAACGCACACCATAAGGTAGGAGCCAGTCACATAAACGTCAACAGGGCAGCAGACAGCAGGTGCACTGAGGATGCGGCCAGCGGACACACGGACACCCGGCACCTCCGCCCGCTCCCGCAGGAAGGACCAAGGCTGCAGTGGGGGCCGAGTCGCCTGGGCCCACGCAACTCAACAACAAAACATCAAACAACCCAATCAAAAAATGGGCTGGAGACATGAACAGACATTTCTCCAAAGAAGATATACTGATGGCCAATAGGCACAGGAACAGATGCTTATCATCGCTGATCATCAGGGAAATGCAAATCAAAACTACACTAACATATCACCTTACACCCGTTAGAATGACAAAAATATCTAAAACTAATACTAACAAATGTTGGAGAGGTTGTGGAGAAAAAGGAACCCTCATACACTGCTGGTGGGAAGGCAAACTGGTGCAGCCACTATGGAAAACAGTATGGAGATTCCTCAAAAAATTAAAAATAGAACTACCATACAATCCAGCCATCCCACTACTGGGTATTTATCCAAAGAGCTTGAAGTCAGCAATCCCAAAAGTCCTATGCACCCCAATGTTTATTGCAGCACTATTTACAATAGCCAAGATGTGGAAGCAACCTAAGTGCCCAGCAACAGATGAATGGATAAAGAAGATGTGGTACATATATACAATGGAATACTACTCAGCTGTAAAACAGAACAAAATCATTCCATTTGCAATAACATGGATGGACCTTGAGGGAATTATGTTAAGTGAAATAAGCCAGCAAGAGAAGGATAATCTGTGTATGACCCCACTCATATGAGGAATTTAAAATTATGGACTAAGAACAGTTTAGCGGATACCAGGGGAAAGGTGGGGTGGGGGGTGGGCACAAAGGGTGAAGTGGTGCACCTACAACACGACTGACAAACATTAATGTACAACTGAAATTTCACAAGATTGTAACCTATCATTAACTCCATAAAAAAGTGTTAAATGTATATCTTTTTTTACTTATCAAATACTTAAGGGAAAAAAAGACTACCCATTGTAGGACAACTTACTCTGAAGTAGACACTCTCACATATGGACAGTGGTAATAAAAGGATTTAGAAAACAACTTGGCAATAAGCCTTTGATCTCTTGAGTAATTCTGCTTCTTTTTATCTATACAAAGAAAATAATTCTTAATAAATAACTTTACTCACAAAAGATACTGATCTATGAGTTATTTACAACAGCGAAAACACTGTAAATAATTAAAATGTATAATAATGGCTAAATAAACAGGTATGCATAAAAGTCATACAATATCATACCATCCATTAAAAATAATTCAAAAAAGTTCAATTATAATATGGAAAATAGTTCACACTACAATGCTAACCAAAAATAGCAGGCTATAAGTTGTAGACAAAATATGATCACAACTATGTTTAAAAGCACATGAGGTAAGCCCTGTGGGATAGTGGTTAAGTTCACGTGCTCCACTTTAGCGGCCCGGGGTTCATGGGTTCAGATCCCAGTCTCAGACCTACACACCACTTATCAAGCCATGCTGTGGCGGTGTTCCACATACAAAATAGAGGAAGACTGGCACAGACGTTAGCTCAGCAACAATCTTCCTCAAGCAAAAAGAAGATAAGCAACAGATGTTAACTCAGGGCCAATCTTCCTCAACAAAAAAAAATACAATAGGGGGCCAGCCTGGTGGCATAGTGTCGTTAAGTTGGCAGCAGCCTGGGGTTCACAGGTTCAGATCCTGAGCACAGACCTAGCACCACTGTCAAACCACGCTGTGGCGGCATCTCACATAAAATAGACGAAGATTGACACAGATGTTAGCTCAGCAACAATCTTCCTCAAGCAAAAAGAGGAAGATTGGCAACAGATGTTAGCTAGGGCCAATCTTGCTCACACACACCAAAAAAAAAAGGAAATAAAATAAAATAAAATAAAACTATTACAGTAAAATACTGTCAGAAATATTAATAGTAGGTGTTATCTAGATGATAATATTATAGGTGATCTTTTTCTACCTTTTCATATTATAAATTTATCGCTTTTATGCTGTAAAAGTTCTGTTTTCTTTTTTAATTCATGTAATTTTCTTTTATAGTTCATAAATGAAGATTGGAGATGTATGAGGTAAACTAAACTTAAAAGTTGAAAACTTAATTTTCCTAAGATTTTGCAAGGTAATCCACTCCCATTCAAGAAATTACTCATATGTGCATGTGTTTTTAGTTTTAAAATTATTGTATCTATTTACAATGCATTATAAAATATACAGCTCATTTATTTGTTAGTATCCATAATAACTTCAGTTATAAATCAAACAGTATTTGATAGTTAGCTTTTCACACCTCCTTTATTTACAAGTTTACTCCTTGCTTTAGTGTTAGAAATCTTATGTCCTTATTCAAGTAAAATTATAAGAAATTCTATCAAAATCTTCCAAGTATTAATTACATAAGCATATAAAATAAAGTCTAATTGTCTATAAACTTTTTATGCCTTGATTTTAGTCGCAAATGTGATACAGGCCCATACAGGTTTCCACTACGCTGCTGAATACTTAACCACTGCTTCCGGTTGTTAGGGTAAATGGTGGAATTTTTCTCAGTGGGTCCACGTGTCTTGGGTTTCCTTACAAAAACTTACCAAATTTTAACATGTGCATTTTATGCACACTGACCTGATTTAAACCTCATGAGAACTTTATTACAGGAACCTGAGGCTCAGAAAGGCACTTATTTGCTGAATGCAATAAGGGAGTTAAATAATTTGCACTTACAGCTACTAAGTGGAAAATTAGGAATTCTATCTCCAACCAAAGCCTACGCTATACTGCACCCCTTAGGGGAACTCCAGGCACAGTGACAAATATAATTTAATGAATAGAAAAAGTAGTTACCCTAAAAGATAATCCTCAAAAAACTCAAAATCTGAAGTACAGTTTCTACTGAATGTGTATCGCTTTTGCACCATTGTAAAGTCAAAAAATCGTTAAGTTGAACCACCATTAAGTTGGGAACCGTCTGTACTTAAAAGGACTATGGACAAACTAAGACGTCCATGAAAGTGCTTTCAGTTACTAGAGCATACTTTTCCAAAGTTTTTCATCTTTGTTCATTGCTATCTTTATTGTTTTATATACGCTCATTGATTTAATTTACTTTTTTAATAAGACACTTTATGGACACATGAAATTACCCGAGTTCTCTGGCTTTACTGCTCATGCTTAAGCCACTGTGCTTACCACACTATTTTCACTTGGACATAGCAGCAACTAAAGATAAGTCACTAACAATAAGAAAAGTAAATCATTTTAAAATCAATTCCTAAAACTTCCAACTAAAACTGGAACCGATCCTCACAAAGACCAAGACTTGACAGGCGTTACAAAAGTATTTCAAACAAAGGACAGTACGAAAACTAAAGCCACAGACAGCTATGGCATTTCACATAGGACCATTTAAAAAAAAAACAAAAAACACTAACCAGTCAGCTACAGCCCATAAGGAGCTTATAAGTCCTCACTCCTATGCTCACAACAAGAAAAAAGATAAAGGAAACTGTAAATCAATAACATCTTAGAAAACTGAGGTCACAGGGCAAATCACCACTGAAAACACTGGAGACAGGCAGATACAGAGAATCACAGCTTATCTGGAGTGGGAACACTTCAACAGTAACTGACAAACTGTAGGAGACCAAGTATGGATCAGCCTGAGAGTTAAAATATCTTGGGGTCCCAGTTTTGGGGGGGGCCCACACTTTCCTGGGTTTTACGTCCAGGAACCCTAGGAGGTTTTCAGGTTTTCACAATGAAGATCTGAGGAAAATCCTCTTCTGCTTTGAGCAGGAGAAGGGGAAAGTAACCATACTGAAATATGCCCAGAACATTCTCTTCTTAACAAAGTCACACCCTGAAGATAAAGTACTTTAGCAGAGCATCATCTACCTGGAGGAAGAGCAATTAGGCAACCTCAGCCTCCACCAGCCTTCTTGTCTCACCGAAGCTGGGGGAGGGAGGGAGGGCTAAAAGACACTTTTGAAGGTCACAGTCCAGGGACTCAGGACCACTAGAAAAAAATGAGATTTAATCGTAAGATTACAGAACACTTTCCCTCCCCAACTGCTTATCACCCCATCAACAGGGATCCACCATAACAACAGTGAATTACAAGTGAGAATACAGCAAGATAACAGACTCTGTTTAAGAAAGAGTTTTTACTTAGGGAAATCCAAAGAAAACAGGAAGAAAAAAATTAAAACAAGGAAACTAGAAGAAAATGAAGCCTCTGTCACCTACGGGTACAGCAAATATTAAACACAACCCAGTTCCTAGTGAGATTAACATAAAAGCTCACACTAAAAGCCTGATTACCTCAGTTCCTATCACCAGAAATATCATATTTGGCTTTCAAAAAAAATTGCAAGTCATGCTAAAAGGCAAGAAAAAACACAATCTTAAGAGACAAAGACTGCATTAGAACCAGACTCAGATAAGACACAGGTTTTTGGAATTATAAGACAGGGGAATTAAAAATAACTGTGACTAGTATGATAAGGTCTCCAATAAAAAAAAGCAGGTAACGTGCAAGAATAGATGGGTAATATAAGCAGAGAGATGGAAACTCTATTAAATAAAACAAAAGGAAATGCTATAAATCTAAAACACTGTAAAAGAAATAAAGATGCTTTTGATGGGCTCATCAATAGACTGGACACAGGCAAGGAAAGAATCAATGAGCTCGAAGAGGAAAGAACCAGTCAGGTTGATGATACGTCAACAGAAATTTTCCAAACTGAAATGCAAAAGAGAAAAGAGAGAAAAAAAGAAAACAGAAAAACTAGTAACTATAGGACAATTACAAAAGTTGTAACATACACATAATGGAATAAGAAAGAGAGAGAAAAGAGCAGAAGAAATGTTTGAAATAATGGTGGGTGGAAAATCTTCCAGAATTAATGATAGATACCACAGACGCAGGAAGCACAGAGAATATCAAGCAAGATAAATACCAAATATCTACACCGAGCTATATCATATGCAAACAGGCAAAAAAACAAAGACAGAGAAGAATTTTAAGAAGGCAGAAGAAAGACACCTTATCTAAAGAGAAACAAGGATAAGCATTCCATCTGACATGTGGTCAGAAACCATGCAAGCAGGAGGAGCACGGAATAAAATATTTAAAGTGTTTAAAGGAAATAAAAAAACCACCAAGCAGGAACAATGTATCCAGCAAAATGATCCTTTGAAAGCGAAAGAAAAATAAAGGCTTTCTCAAACAAATGAAAACTTAAAGAATCTGTTGCCAGGAGACTTGCCTTGCAAGAAATGTTAAAAGAAGTTTTTCAAAGAGAAAGAAAATTATATACGTCAGAAACACACATCTGATAAAGAAAGGAAGAGCATTAGAGAAGGAATAAATGAAGGGAAAATAACATCTTTTATGTTTCTTATTCTTAACTTACCTAATAGCAAAAATGTATCGGGTGAGTGTGATCCCCTTACAGATAAGAGGAAGAATTGGGAACGCTCTATTATCAGGTACCTACACTATTTGTGAATGGTATGGTTTTATTTGAAAGTAGACTCAGACTAGTTATAAATGTATATTGCAAACTGTAAGACAACCAATAAAAATTGTTTTAAAGAAGTATAATTTATAAGTTAAAAGAGGAAAGAAAATGAAATCATATAAAATGTTTAAAACCAAAGGCAAAATGGGGAAGATAAAAAGAAAACAAAGAACAAGTGCAATGAATAAACAACAGCTACAAACATGGCAGATATTAATCCAAATATATAAAAATTAACTTTAAATGTAAATGATCTAAATACATCAACTAAGAGTCAGAGTGTGTCAGAGTGTCAGTGTGGATACAATCAGGTGTCAGAATGAATTAAAAAACAAGACTCAATTATATGTTGTCTACAAGAAACCCACTTGAAACATAACAATATTGGGGCTGGCCCGGTGGCACAGCAGTTAAGTTCGCATGTTCCGTTTTGGTGGCCCAGGGTTCGCCAGTTTGGATCCCAGGTGCAGACACGGCACCGCTTGGCAAGCCATGCTGTGGTAGGCGTCCCACATATAAAGTAGAGGAAGATGGGCATGGATGTTAGCTCAGGGCCAGTCTTCCTCAGCAAAAAGAGGAGGATTGGCAGCAGTTACCTCAGAGCTAATCTTCCTCAATAAATAAATAAATGAATAAATAAGTAAATAAAAATAAACATAACCATAGTGATTTTAAGTAAAGGGATGATGGGGGAAATGGGGACTTGTTGTTTAATGGGTATAAAGTTTCAGTTTTGCAAGAAGAGAAAGTCCTGAAGATTGGTTGCACAACAATGTAAATGCACTTAACACTATTGAAATGTACATTTAAAGGTTAAAATGGGGGCCAGCCCAGGTGGCCCAGTGGTTAAGTTTGGCACGCTCCACTTCGGCAGCCTGGGTTCAGTTACCAGGCACAGACCTCTGTCAGTGGTCACGCTGTGGTGGTGGCGCACATACAAAAAGAGGAAGATTGGCAACAGATGTTGCCAGGGTGAATCTACCTCAACAACAACAACAACAACAAAAGGTTAAAATGGTAAATATTATGTTATGTATGGGTAGTTCACCACAATATTTTTTTAAAAAGTAAAGGGATGTATATTCAAGTCCTTTGCCATTTTTTAATTGAGTTGTTTGTCTTTTTGTCACTGAGTTGTAAGAGTTTTTTATATATTCTAGATAGTAAACCCTTATCAGATATATGATTTGCAAATATTTTTTCCCATTCTGTAGATTATCTTTACACTCTCTTAACAGTGCCCTTTGATGTGAAAAAAGGTTTTAATTTTAAGGAAATCCAAACTATTTTTTCTTTTGTTGTTTGTGTTTTGTGCATCTTATTTAAGACACCACTGGCAAATCCAAGGTCATGAAGATTAGCCCCTATGATTTCTCCTGAGAGTTTTATAGTTTTAGGTCTTTAATTTAGGTATTTGATCCATTGTGAGTTGTGGTATAAAGTATAAGGTAAGGATCCAATCTTCATTCTTTTGCATGTGGATATCCAGTTGACCCAGCACCATTCACTGAAGAGACTATCAAGAAAGGTATACAGTTTTTGTCAGGGATGATAAAAGAGCTCTGAGTATAGATGGTGGTGATTGTTACATACTGTGAATGCATTTAATGTCACTGAATTGCACATTTACAAATGGCTAAAATTATAAATATTGTGTTAGATATATTTTACCACAATAAAAATAAATGTGAGATACTACTTCACATCCACTAGAATGGGTATAATAAAAAAAGATGGACAATAGGATGTGTTGGTAAGGATGTGGAAAAATTGGAACCATGATACAATGCTGATATGAATGTCAAATAGTATCGTCACTTTGAAAAACAGTTCTGAAAGTTCCTCAAAAAGATAAACAGAGTTACCACATGACCCAACAATTCCACTCCTAAGTATATACCAAAGAGAAGAGAAAATATATGCCCAGACAAAAATTTATACACACTCATAATTCGATTCATAATAACCAAAAAGTAGAAACAAACCAAATATCTGTCAAATGATGAATGGGATATTATTCAACAATAAAAAGAAATGAAGTTTTAAGTCATGCTACAACGTGGATGTACCTTGAAAACATTATGTTAAAATCAATGTAGCTGGTCACAAAAGACCACATGTTGTATGATTCCTTTTATATAAAATATTCAGAATACACAAATACATAGAGATAGAAAGTAAAAGAGTGGTTGTTAGGATCCAGGGTAGAAGTTGTGAGGGGCAATGAGGCATGCCCACTAATTGGTATGGGGATTCTTGTTGGAGTGATAAATATTGTGGTGACTATACTAAAACCACTGAAATGTACTCTTTAAATGGGTAAACTGTGTGGAATGTGATTTATTTTAATAAAGCTGTTATTTTAAAAAAATGACGCACATTAACTGAATTGCTGATAGATCTTTTGACAGTAATTGCACTGGAATTTTGTCCTTTAATACAATTTCTAGCCCAAAGAAGAACGAGGGAGGAAAAACCTAACTCAAACTAAAAGATTTAACATGATCTGAAAATATTATTTGAATCCTGAGCTTTAAAAGGAATAAATAGGAAGTAATCAATCTGTAATTGCTTGAATTTTTTGCTTCAGCAGAGATTATAAAATTATGGAATGGAAATAGAAATTAAAATAATCTGTTATAAATATACATATTTTTTAACTTATCTGTCAAGACAATTATTTTGTTGCCTTTTGAGGCCAAGCAGTAGTGAACATTGATTGACTATATTAAAAATGAGCAGAAGCAGCACAAGTTCCTTCCACCAAGGATCTCACCCTAGGATATCAACTCTTTAATGAAGCTCTGCTTTCTGAAAAATTCCACATTCAGTATTAAGAAAAAAACCAAGTGTCCACACTTTATGTTCATCAAGGGCACAAGGTTTTTACAATGTGATTTTACAATTTCTGTTCTCTATAATAAGATTTTTTGGCCTTCAACTCTACTTGAATCTTATTATTGTATTACTTTCTATTTAACATTAATTGCTTAATATTAATTTTGTACTGGGACACAGAAAGGACCAAAGTACCAGACAGTCTGGCAGGAAGCTTGTGCCACAAATAAGGGAAGTCAAATGGTATCTTCCCTTTTTAATTCTTCAGAGATCTCTCTAGAGATCCTCTAAAAGACCTAGACTTTTTAAACCCACGTGCTTCTCTTGACCCTTGAGAAATATTAACATCTTAAACTTCAAAAATTTCTGGGCATATAACAAACTTTTGTTCCTTTTCAAAAAGAAAAAAAAGGAGGGGAAGAGAAAATACTGAAACAAGAAATAAACAAGACTGGTGTCTATTCTACATCATCTCAAAAAATCATTCAGGCCTCCCAGCCATCTAAGGATATAAAAATTAAGTATATGAGACAACAGGTCACACCAGCATGGGTAACACAGAATAGTCATCTTAGAAGATTAATTTTATTTTTCTAAAGACAGCGTCCAAAGTTTACCACAACCAACATGGCATTACTGAAACGTAAGACCTTCTCTTTGAGTCCTCACACAAGATACATTAAAAGGTAGTCCTTCATAAATAAGTATCCTGCATACAAAGAGCCACGGAAAATCTCTTGAATACCACTGAAGATTTCTCTAAAAACAAAAAGGAGGCGATCATTTTTTTCACAAAACCTTGGATCTAACTCATTTGAGTAAAAACTCAGAATAGCGGTTCTACATTTTGTAGAAGCCATCTTAAGACTGTGCAGAAGTAAACGGAAGAATTCATAAGGAGTTGATCAGAAGCAAACTAATTCTGTACGCCGTGCCTAACCATTAAAGTTACATGAAGATTAGCATAAAGAGAGGACTCAACTAAGAAGAAACAAGAGAAAATCAGTAAGTTCTGCAATTCTGATAGATGAGGAGTAGAATACAACCCAACAAACCTGTCCAACATCAGCTCTAATCCTCCTACCTCAAGACAACTAGAGTTCCTAGTCTGTGTGTACTCATTCTGATAGTTGAGCATCTTGCCCTGTACGTAAAACCTAATTCTCGTCTTACCACCCAAAACTACAACTCATTCCTTGTCACTCTGGTTAAACTTCCTCATTCATTTCTTTTCAGCTGATGGCACCGATCTCAGAAAACTAAAACTAATACCACTCCCAGAATGCAAATAGCCTATCTTCTTTAACTATTAAATGGTTTTCTTATAATTCCATTATGATTAATAAAAGAGATTCAGAAATGGCCAAAGATCCTGAGTTTCGAATTTTCCAGTCTGGTTTAACACATGAAAAAGTCATATGGGTCTGTTTTAGCAGGCTGATGCCTCAGGGGAAAGATGAGTCATAATCTAGGAGTAACAATATAATAAGGAAACAAGACTAATAGATATAACTTTCTAATGGTTGATGCTTTTTTGAAAATCCTTTAAAGTAACCGTGTAGCATTAAAATTACAAAGCAAAGGCAATTCAGGTCACCTTCACAAATATCTGTTGCCTGGAAAACTTCCATTTAAACTCTTCCCGAATTGATAAGGGTTTTAAACCCAGTTAACCAGTCAGATTTCACGTCTTATTCATGAGGAGTTAGATTCACTTAGTCATTTTACAATATTTACCAAATGCTGAATCTATTCTGGACACTTGGTATTGGAATAAAAAATATATTAAGACCTCACCTCAAGGAACTCACAATCTAATAGTGAAAAAAGGCTGTTAAGTAGCCCAGGAGTAATCTAGGGAAGAAAGGGGGGTCCGTCCCTATAACTATGAATTACCTAATGCTTTTTAAATCTTTGACTACACCTAATTTTTATATAGCTTCCTTTAGGGTTAAAACTCTTTACCTTATTTCCAACAACTGCTAACCTCCATTTTAAGAACCAAAATTTGCTAGAGGGTCAGGAATTTCCTGAAAGAATACCTTGGAAAAGCAAACACTGAACCACAAATGTTTCCTGTATTAAAAGAGAAAGGTGTAATGGTTTAACATAAAGTCAAGGGAAAACGTAGATCACTTGAAGGTGGTAAATATTTGCAAAGCTTAGATTTACCATTCCATTCAAGGCAAATCTACCCAAATTCAATACATTCTATTCACTTTAACACAAAAAGTAAACAAGTATTACTGCCTTTATTTTCTACAAAAGCATGCTAAATTCTTTCAAAAAAGGAAACCTTTAGGAGGTTTTTAACAGGATGAAGTTTATTTTAGCTCAAAGGGAATGAATTTAGATTTAAGTAAGTTAAAAGACAAACTACCCTCAAATGAAGCAGAAATACAATTTTACTTCTACTCATTGTAACAAAATCTATTTTCCTCTAGAACTTGATTCAGAGTGAATTTATATCCCTATATATTGTCATACAAAGAGTACTTAAACCCAGTTTAAATAAAAGCCTTATTTCTCTTTTGGTAAAGAAGAAAGTGGAGAAAACCAAAATCTAGATTTCCTGAGAGAAAACAAAAGTCACGTTCCTATTCTATAGCTAAATATTTAGTGTCATAACTAAGCCCATCCACAAGCTACTATGGTAACCATTTAATTTGTGGACTACTACTCAATTTTGAGAGAGTGCTAAAAAGCAAATCTCTCCAGATAAAAACAAAGCTTATTTCCCTAATCAATAAAAACTGAATCAGATAAAATCTGCAACACAAGTGGCTAACTAAACAGAGTTTTGAAAAATATTAATTAAGCTCTGAAATAATAAGTTTTTTACACAAGCAATAAAACCATCATGCCAGAGGCAAAAGATATATAAACACATTAGATCATCTTCGAAAAAACAGTGTTTAGCTCATCTTTAGAATGTAGTGAACTCGATACTCCAGGTGATAGACACCTGAGAAGGAAGGTATGAAAAATCAGAATCAACTTATATGGTAACTTCCATACTTTGGGATATGTACATCACAGCTATTCATAGCTCTTTTCATAGAATTCATACCTAATCAATTCTCTCTCCAACTATTAAGTAAATCCACTCCAAAAAATAGAAAAGGAGCAAAAAAGGAAAGTCAAGGGGCTGGCCCCGTGGCCTAATGGTTAAGTTCACGGGCTCTGCTTTGGTGGCCCAGGGTTTTACTGGTTCGAATCTTGGGCACAGACATGGCACACTGCTCATCAAGCCATGCTGAGGCGGCATCCCACATGCCACGACTAGAAGGACCCACGAGTAAAAATACACAACTATGTACCAGGGAGCTTTGGGGAGAAAAAGGAAAAATAAAATCTTAAGAAAAAGAAAAGGGGGGGGCGGCCCATTGGCACAGCAGTTGAGTGTGCACATTCTGCTTCAGAGGCCTGGGGTTCACCGATTCGGATCCCAGGTGTAGACATGGCACTGTTTGGCAAGACATGCTGTGGTAGACGTCCCACATACAAAGTAGAGGAAGATGGGCACGGATGTTAGCTCAGGGCTAATCTTCCTCAAAAAAAAGAAAAGAAAGCTAGTCAATTTTGTTAAGAGCTTACACTATGCTAAACATCTTATAAAGATTTTCATTTAGGTGTTATTGTTTCCATTGCACAGATGAAAAACCAACTTTCCAAAGTCACCCAAAGTTACAAAGCAAGAGAATTGGATTTGAACCCAAATCTATCGCTATATCATGTAATTCCAAATGAAAGCAAGTTGAGAGTAGAGCTCAAACTATTTGAATTGTATTCCAAAGGATTGGAGATTAATCGATTTTCCTCTACTTCCTTTCCCCGAGAAGAGAAAATACCAAATGCAAATAGACCTCTTACTTAAGTTAAATGACAATCCCTCAATAATTTATGAGATATTCTTTGAAATATTCCTCTAATAATGGAAAAACAACCGGTAAACAATAATATAGCTTGGTTCCATTTGCATCTTAAGGAAAGCCTGATATTTAATAAAAGAAAAGCACTAATTCGTCTTTGAAAATGAAAACAATTACAGCTCATTTACTCACTTATCTTTTCTATAACAATAGTCCAGGTGTGGAAGTTTTAGCATATGGTTACTAAGGACTCTCCTCCACATCCTTCTTCCCTGATGATAAATCCACTACTGAAAGTAAAATATAAAGAAAAGTGTGAAGTACAAAATAGAATGTCATCTAAAATCCCACCATCCAGAGATAATCGTAGGGGAAAATGTTAACACACATTTGGTTTTAACAAAACTGAATGGTTACTCTACTGGTTTGTAACCTTTCCTGTCCATTAATATACTGTAAATATTTTCCTGCATCATTAAATATTCTTCTAAAACATAATTTTTAGTGGCAGCATAGTATTCCATCATGTAAAGATGCCATAAGATTTTTTTCCAGCTAACAGCACTTAAAGAGGGATATGCTTTCATTGTAAGAATTGCAGCTGCATACTAATAGGATATATAGCACAGCTGGTAAATTTTAAAATCAATTTTTATTTATTCAGATCATAAGTACCAAAAAAAAAAGGGCTACGTGTATTAACTATTACAAAAGATTCGCTGAGAAAAATATGGTGACACTTATTTTATCTTCACTTAAAGAATTACCAATGCTTGTCTGCGCTGTTAAAAACTTCAGTGTTAAGTTATAGGTGTCTACAAAAACACACTGGCCACAATAAAGAACTGCAGAACAAGAAAATTCTCAAACTGCCAGTGGAAGTGTAAATTAATAAAGTCATTATGGAGAGCAATTTGGCAATTCTAATAAGAAACAAAGGAGTGACATCAGCATCATGGCAGAGTGAGGTCTTGCCTTACACTCTCCCCCCCTAAGATACAATGAAAAGGACACTCATAAACCAACAGAGGAAACTGACACAATACAAGAGATGTCTGAGAGATCCACACAGCCATATGTCTGAAGATGAAGGTGCTGGACCACACAGGAGGCAGCGGAAGGAGGTAAGGGGATCTCCTGTCCCCCCTCGAACGGCAGCAATCTAGAGCATAACACCATGCATGGCTCTGAGAGAAGAGAGGGGGAAAGGGCAGCCCTCCAGGGGAACGCATTCAATCTCAGAGTTGTCTCCCAGCCTGTGGCAACACTCCACACAGAGGAGGCTTAGCAATCACAGGGGCGTCTTCCCCAAGCTGAGCAGCCCAGAAGGGCAGAGAGTGAGTACAGAGCAGGAGCACCCCCAGGATCACGCAGCAAAAGAAAGCAGCCTTCCCCTGCCTGGCACATCAGCTCATCCAGAGCAAGGGACTCTCACCAGAGCACCTGCACACCTATGTGTGTAAAGCAGCGGTGGCCAGTGGGCAAATGCAGATGGGCCCTGTCAGCACAACTTCCAAAGGACAAGCACACCTGCCAGGGATTGCAGTGGGCTCAGAATACACAGGTTCTGCCCGGCCCTCCCGTGGTGGGAAGAGGCAGCTGTGACTAGATACTACCACTATGCAACAGCACAAATCCACCCCATCAAATAGTATGAAGAGATATATTAACACTACAGACCAGAAAGTAAATGACCCAGAAATGAATCCTGAAGCCACAGAAAATTACAATCTAACTGACGGACAATTCAAAATAACTATCACAAAAAAACTCAATGAGATATAGAAAAAAAAAATCAGAAATGCTGGCAATGAAAAACACAATGAATAAGATAAAGAAAAATTTGGAGTCTTTAAACAGAGGTGATATTATGGAGGACAAAATTAGCAATTTAGAAGAAAGAAATATGCAAATGCTTCAGAAGGATGAGGAGATAGAAGTAAGACTACAAACAAATGAAAAAATATCCAACTCAATTACAAAATGTAACATAAGGATAATCGGTATTCCAGAGGGAGAAAGGAGCAGAGAGCTTGTTCAAAGAAATAATAGCTGAGAACTTCCCAAAGCCAGGGAAGGAGCTGGAATTACAAGTAAATGAAGTCAATAGAACTCTTAATTACATCAACATAAAAAGACCTTCTCCAAGGCATGTATTAGTAAAACTGGCAAAAATCAAAGACCAAAAGTATTAAGGGCAGCAAGGCAGAAGAAAATAACCTACAACAGAACCCCTATCAGGCTTTCAGATTTCTCAGCAGAAACCTTAGAGGCTAGGAGAGAGCAGAATGATATATTCAAAATTCTGAAAGACAAAAACTTTCAGCCGAGAATACTCTACCCAGCAAAAATATCCTTCAGATATGCTGGAGAAATAAAAACTTTTCCAGATGAATAAAAGCTAAAGGAGTTCACTGCCACAAAACCTCCCATAAAAGAAATGATCACGAAGGCCCTCATACCTCAAAAAAAAAGGGTTAACCAAGCCTTGAGCGAGGAGATAGACAAAAACAGAATATTACAACTCTCTATCACAACAGGTTAGCAAACAATTATAACGTTAAAGAAAAAGGGAAGGAAAACATCAAAAATAACTATAATCACTTCATTTTAACCAAAACTCACAAAACGGATTAAGTTGTGACAACAATAACTCAGGGAAGAAGGAAGAGATGGAACCTGCTCAGACTAAGAAAATAAGAGGCTATCAGAAAATGGACTATTTCATCTACAAGATCTTTTATACAAACCTCACGATAACTACTGAACAAAAACTCAGAACAGAGACACAAATGATAAATAAAGACAAAACTGAGAAAACCCTCATAGAGAGTCGCCAAACTTAATTCACAGTCAGAAATACACCGGATTGCGAAACAAGGGAAATACAGAACAACCAGAAAACAAGTGATAAAATGGCAGCATTAAGCCCTCATATGTCAATAATCATTATAAATGCAAGTGGAGTGAATTCTCCAATCAAAAAACACAGAGTGGCTGGATGGATTAAAAAAACAAGACCCAACAATATGCTGCCTCCAGGAAACATCTCAGCTCTAAACACAAATACGGGCTTAGAAGGGATGGAAGACAATACTCCAAGTTAAGGGAAAACAAAAGAAAGCAGGTCTTGCCATACCTGTATCAGACAAAGTAGACTTCAAGATAAAAAAGGCAATGAGAGACAACACAGGCAGTATATAATAATAAAAGGGACACTACACCAAGAGGATATAACACTTTTAAGTATATGCACCTAACACAGGAGCACCAAAGTACACAAAGTAACTACTGACTGACCTAAACAGAGATATTAACAGCAAAACAATAATAGTAGGGGCCCTTAACACCCCACTTACATCAATGGATAGATCATACAGAAAGTCACCAAGGAAACATGGGATATAAATGAAAAACTAGAGCAGAGGGACTTAACAGATATGTATAGAACATTCCATCCAAAAACTGCAGAATACACATTGTTCCCAAGTACACGTGGAACATTCTCAAAGACGGACCATATGTTGGGAAACAAGGCAAGCCTCAAGAACTTAAGACTGAAATCATATCAAGCATCTTTTTCAACTGTATTCTATGAAACTAGAAGTCAACTACAAGAAAAAAGCTGGGCAAGTCATGAATATGTGGACACTAAACAACATGCTACTGAACAACCAATGGATCACTGAAGAAATCAAAGGAAAAATCAAAAAATATCTGGAGACAAATGAAAATGAAAACACATCATACAAAGTCATATGGGATGCAGCAAAAGAGGTCCTGAGAGGGAAATTCACAGCAATCCAGGTCCACCATGGAAACAAGAAAAATCTCCAATAAGCAATCTTAAACTATGCCTAACAGAGAAAATGAAGAACAAAATCCAAAGTCAGCAGAAAGAAGAAAATAATAAAAACTAAGTTCAGAAAAAAATGAAACAAATCAAATAAACAGTAGAAAAGATCAATGAAACTAACAGCTGGTTCTTTGAGAAGATAAGCAAAATTCACAAACCCTTAGCCAGACTCACTAAGGAAAAAAGGAAAAAGGCTCAAGTAAATATAATTAGAAATGAAAGAAGAGAAATTACAACGAATACCACAGAAATGCAAAGGATTATAAGAGAAGACTGTGAAAAACAGTATGTCAACAAATGGGACAATCTAGAAGAAATGGATAAATTCTTAGACTCATACAACCTCCCAAAACTAAGTCAAGAAGAAACAGAGGATCTGAATAGACCAATCACAAGCAAAGAGACTAAAACAGTAATCAAAAGCCTCCCAGAAAACAAAAGTCCAGGACCAAATGGCTGCTCTGGAGAATTCTAGGAAACATTCAAAGAAGAGTCAGTGCCTATCCTTCTCAAAATTTTCCAAAAAATTCAAGAAGATGGAACACTTCCTAACACATTCTACAAGGCCACTGTCACCCTGATCCCAAAGCCAGATGAGGAAAACACAAAGAAGGAAAATTAGAGGCCAGTATCACTGATGAACATACATGCAAAAGTCCTCGACAAAACAGTGGCAACCTGAATGCAGCAATACATTAAAAGCATCATACACCATGATCAAATGGGATTTATACAGGGATGCACGGATGCTTCAGCATCTGCGAATCAATCAATGTGATAAACCACATTAACAACATGAGGAATAAAAACTATATGATCATCTCAACAGACACAGAGAAAGCATTTGACAAGATCCAACAGCCATTTATGATAAAAACTCTCAACAAAATGGGTACAGAAGTAAAGTGCCTCAACATAATAAAGGCCATATATGACAAACTGACAGCCAACATCATACTCAACAAGGAAAAACTGAAAACCATCCCTCTAAGACAAACAGGAAGAAGACAATCTCCACTAATATTCAATGCAGTAGTGGATATTTTGGCAAGAGCAATTAAGCAAGAGAAAGAAATAAAAGCAATCCAAGCTGGCAATGAAGAAGTGAAACTCTCAGTGTTTACAGATGACATGATTTTATATATAGAAAATCCTAAAGAATCCACTGGAAAACTACTAGAAATAATGAAGAACTACAGCAAAGCTGCAGGGTACAAAATCAACTTATAAAAATCAGTTGCATTTCTATACTCTAATAATGAACTAACAGAAAGAGAACTCAAGAATACAATCCCATTTACAAGTGCAACAAAAAGAATAAAATATCTAGGAATAAATTTGACCAAGGAGGTAAGACCTATACAATGAAAATTATAAGACATTATTGAAAGAAATCAATAATGACATTATAAAACGGAAAAATATTCCAGGCATATGGATTGGGAAGATAAACATAGTTAAAATGTCCATACTACCTAAAGAAATCTACAGATCCAATGTAATCCCAATCAGAATCCCAATGATATTCTTCAGGGAAAGAGAACTAAGAAGGCTAAAATTCATATGGGGCAACCAAAGACCCCAAACAGTGAAACCAATCCTGAGAAAAAAGAATGAAGCTGGAGGCATCACAATCCCAGACTTCAAAATATACTACAAAGCTATGGTAATCAAAACAGCATGGTACTGGTACACAAACAGACACATAGATCAATGGAACAGAACTGAAAGCCAGAAAGAAAACCACACATCTATGGACAACTAATCCTCGACAAAGGAGCTAAGAACATACGATGGAGAAAGCAAAGTCTCTTCAATAAATGGTGCTGGGGAAACTGGGCAGCTACATGCACAAGAATGAAAGTAGACCATTATCTTTCTCGCCATACACAAAAATCAACTCAAAAGAGATTAAAGACCTGCAGATAAGACGTGAAACTATAAAACTCCTAGATGAAAATATAGGCAGTATACTCTTTGACATCGGTCTTAGCAGTACCTTTTCAAATACCATGTCTACTCTCGCAAGGGAAACAAAAGAAAAAATAAGCAAATGGGACTTCATCAGATTAAGGAGCTTCTGCAAGGCCAAGGAAACCAAGAACATAACAAAAAGACAACCCACCCACCAACTGGGAGAAAATATTTGCAAGTCATATATCCAACAAGGGGTTAATCTCCATACTATATAAAGAACTCATACAATTCAACAACAAAAAAACAAACAACCCAATCAAAAAATGGGCAGAGGAATGTGAGGACACAGGGAAAGGTGGCTGTCCACAAGGTAAGAAGAGAGGTCTCACCAGAAACCAATTCTGGTGGCACCTTCATCTCTGACTTACAGCCTCCTTATGAGAAAATAAACTTCTGCTGTTTGAGCCACCCAAAAAAAAAAAAAAAAAAGGGCAGAGGATATGAACAGACATTTCTCCAAAGCAGATGGCCAACAGGCACACGAAAAGATGTTCAACATCACTAATCATCAGGAGAATGCAAATCAAAACTACACTAAGTATCACCTTACACCTGTCAGAATGGCTATAATCACCAAGACAAAAAAGAACAAATGTTGGAGAGGGTGTGGAGAAAAGGGAACCCTCATACACTGCTGGTGGGAATGCAAATTGGTGCAGTCACTATGGAAAACAGCATGGAGATTTCTCAAGAAATTAAAAATAAAACTACCATATGATCCAGCTATGCCACTGCTGGGTATTTATCCAAAGAACTTGAAATCAACAATTTAAATAGACCCATGAACCCCTATGTTCTTTGCAGCATTATTCACAATAGTCAAGATGTGGAAGCAACTCAAGTGCCCATCGACTGATGATTGAATAAAGATGATGTGGTAGTTATATACAATGAAATACTACTCAGCCATAACAAAAGACAAAACCTTCCCATTTGCAACAACATGGATGGAACTTGAGGATATTATGTTAAGCTAAATAAGCCAGACAGAAAAAGATGAACACCGTATGATTTCACTCATGTGGAAGATAAATACATGGACAGAGAACAGATTAGTGGTTACCTAAGGGTAGGAGGTTCGGGGGTGGGGATAAGGGCTAAAGGGGCACATATATATGGTGAGTGACAAATAATAATGTACAACTGGAATTTCACAATGTTATAAACTATTATGACCTAAGTAAAATTGATCTCCTGAAGAAACGCTAGCATATGTTCAAAGGAGACATGATGAAGAGTGTTTATGGAACCACATTTAATAGCACCAAATTAGAAAAAGATTCAAAAATCCACCAAGGGTAGATAAATTACAGTTTACTCATACAACTTAATACTAAACAGGAATGAAAAGTGAGCAATCTAGATTAGTGTTGTCCAAAAGAAATGTAATGTAAGCCACAAACATGAGCCACAAATATAATGTAAAATTTTCTAGAAGCCAAGTTAAGGAAATTGAAAAGGCAGGTGAAATTAATTTTAATATCTTATTTAACCCAATATATCCAAATTATCACTTCAATATACAATATAAAGGAATTCGTAATGAGATTTTACATAATTTTTTCATTTTGTCTTAACCCATTGTGCAAATACACTTCCAGCACATCTCAATTCACACTAGCTACATTTCAAATACTCAATAGCCAGAGATAGTGGCTATTGTTTTGGATAGTGCTGATCTAAGGCTACTTCATACTCCCCAAAACAACACTAAACAAAAAAGCAAGCTGTAAAATAATATGTACTGTAGGGTGCAACTTAAACTTAGGAAACCAAAAGAATTCTAAATAATGTTTATGACTACGTAAAAACGTGTCCATTATATGTTCATATATGTAGACAATATTTTAAAATCCATGAGACCTCATGTCTACCTGTAATGTTTTACTTCTCTAAAAGAAATCTGAAGCAAATGTGACATAAGATTTCATAAGGCTGGGTAGTAGGTGGAAAGGTATTTATATTGTGTTCTTGTCTGGAATATTTCACAATTAAATAAATTCAGAGTGTGCATGTTCTAGAACTCTCATTACCTCTACCTTACAATAACTTAAGTCTGAAAATATGCTAACGAAGTATTTAGAATATAAACAACTTACTTCACTTTGTTCTACAGAGAATAAAAGTAGCCTTCTTTCCTTCATGTAAGTTTTAAGGGAAACGAAAACTTCAAAAAACAAAATAAAGATAAGAATTGATACATTTGCCTTACTTATTTACTCAGTAAGCATTTACTACATGGCTATCATTAGCATTCAAGAAGCTCATGGTGTGGAGAACAGCTTTTTCTGTCACAAGTTACACAGTCATGTGGAGATCAAAGTATATTTAGGCACTTTACAGAATACCAAGATCCAAGAAAAAGAGCTACACACCAAAACAGCGACTTTTGGCCCTCAAAATAATCGTTAAATGGAAAAATTTAAAGGAGATTCCTAAAATAGCATATTAGTTTGCTGTATCACCCTGGGACACACAAGGACTTCCTAGAATAGTGTTTTTTAAAAGACCAGTGAAAACACACATGCAAAACCCTCATTATTCATTCTATTTAGTGTTGGCTAAATATGAATTACTGGGACATAAGCTAAATACTCTAAGAAAGGTTCCCAGTGTATGAAAGCAAAGTTCAAAATGAGAAGCACTGAAACCACAGAGAATGAGTTGTCACAACTCAGAACTTCAGATATAAACCATCATTCACAACAACAAATTTTATGCAGAACAAGAAATCTGATAAAATCTAGTTGAAAAGGCAACTTTAAAAATTAAACTTCAATTATCCTGATCTCTTCAGTTTACTTTGAAATGAATAAGAAAACAAGATGGATTGTTACATCAATGGAGAGTTGGATAGATAGATAAATATGTGATGAAATAAGTACAGTAAAATACTAAAGGTAGACTCCAGTAAGTATATGTAAAATTTTTTCAATCTAGCTGTAAGTTTGAAAATTTTTCATAATAAAATGTTGAAATATTTATACTTCAATAATATGAGAGTAGGGGCTGGCCCCATGGCCGAGTGGTTAAGTTTGCGCGCTCCACTGCAGGCGGCCCAGTGTTTTGTTGGTTCGAATCCTGGGCACAGACATGGCACTGCTCATCAGACCACGCTGAGGCAGCATCCCACATGCCACAACTAGAAGGACTCACAACGAAGAACGTACAACTCTGTACTGGGGGGCTTTGGGAAGAAAAAGGAAAAAAATAAAAAATCTTTAAAAAAATAACATGAAGAGTATAATAACCTCTAAACTACAATTATGATGGACGCCAAACACCAAAGATACTACCACTTAAAGGAAATCAAGAATGCTACCTGTTTCTTGTATTGGCACCAAAAGAAAATAAAAAAAAATCAACTTGTCTTTTTGCAAATAGTTCATTTTAGGCAAACACTCTACGGCACAGTTTTTTTAAAAAACAAAAAAATTCAATATAATAATATGATGTCTGGAATTTGTTTCAAAATAATCCAGTGAGGGGGGACCTGGGTGGGTATATATGAAATTCAACTAACCATGAGATGGTAATTGTTGAAGCTTGGTGACAGGTACTTGGCAGGGTTCTATTTTCTTCTTTTTGAATACACTTGTGATTTTCCAGAATAAGAAAGTTAAATATATAAAGAATATTATTTTAACACCTAGCTCAGTGTTCTATACCCTAGAATAAGTGGCCTATAAACAGTAGGTACTCAAATTTGTATAGATAAGCATTTATATAAGTAAGGAAATCTAGAATTTAAACTCACACACTTCTGATTATATTCAGTTAAACATGGATTAATGCTTATTTGTGAATTCATGACATAAAAACATACAAGTCATTCATTTCAAGCGTCCCCTGCCCTTACACCTCACTGGGTGTTCCTAGAGAAGATTCAACCGCCATAGGTAACATTTACTGGGTTAAGCACTGTTCTAAGTGCTTAACACGCATTATCTCAGGTAATCCTCAGAACTACCCTATAAGATAGGTACTATTATTATCTCCATTGTACGGATGAGAAAACTGAGGCACAGGGAGGTTAGGTAACTTGCCCGAAGTCACAATGTAAATAAATTGTGGAGCCAGAATCTAAATGTAGTTGATAACTCCCAAATCATACCTTAGCCAGATCTGAATTACAAAGTACTTAAGAAGTAGAGGTTTGCTTTCATTTAATATAGCAAGTAAAAAATGGGGAGAGATTTTTAAAGTACTCAGGAAAAAAAGAAAAAAAAGAAAGTACTCAGGAAAAACAATTCTTAGCAATGTTTTAATTAGATGGGGGCTTTAAACAAGTGAGTCCAATGTCCTGAATTTACAGCAAATCAAACACAGCTATAATTAAACATATTCTACTTGATTACATAAAAATTCCACAAATACATATGACACTAGAAAGAAACAGCTCTCTAGAGCCACAGGATAGTATGGACGTCACGACTGTATCCCCTAGTAAATAAACAGCCATTTAATAAGTATTTGCTGAATAAGCTGAATGGTTAAAACAATCCTTATCTTATTTGTATAGTTGGATGTTTTTTACTTTGCAGATAAAATAAGCTGTTTCAACTATTTATAGTATTAAAGGTGTAACTAATCCTGGCTCCCCATTAAACGATAATCTTGTAGAAAGATACTGATCCTTGTTTTTATGGACAATTAAGTTCTAAATCTTCTGGGTACCTCCATATTTCTTGATCTATTATTATAGTGTGCATTTAGGAAAGTAGTAAGAGAGTTACCAGGACTTGACATGAGTTCCATAAATCTGATCCAAGCTTCTGGACTTTCCCCACTCTGATCAAAGAATGTAAGGGAAGGGTAACTGTTCTTTGGCCAACTTCTAACTTATTCCACATTTTTCACCATAATAAAATCACATAGGTAATAAAGAAATGGAATTCCAAGTTCTAATATAAGACATACGATGGAAAGGTCAAATAAGGAATATTTTTTCACAGCAGAAAGATTAGTTTAAATTACTCAAATTTTATAGAAGACTAGAATTGGTTTACTCTCACTTTTTTTCTCCTATTCCAGACTTCCTCCTGCTATAGGTAGGCATCAAGACCTTTCTACCTAGCAAATGGAATTTATTCTGACCCCTAAAGGTCATACTGTTAAACTGGTTATGGAACTTAAAACAGAGTCAAAACTATGGAGCATGCAAATCCAAAGTAGAAACTGTACATCAGAACAAAGAACACATACAAACTACTTTGAGATTAGAAAAGGAAACTTTTCTGATCGAAAACAACTATGTCACTAATTGCACACTCCTAGAAAGTTCCCTTAGCTTCTGAGTTATGTTGTAGTGATTTCAGTAAATAATCACCTTATCTTAATTTAAATAGTAAGGAAACAACTCTGAAGCATATGAACAAAAACACAAGGAATCAAGAAGATTCTAAATAATCCACTGTCACAACAATAGAATTGTAGCTAATTTACTTCCTTGAGACTGTAGCAATGACACAAAACTGTAAAAATTACTTTAAGACATAACAAGTGTCCTTTGGTTTCTTGAACAAGAGTTCTGACATGACTTACAGAAAAATATTCTACATTCTTCATTGTTATAAAATACATACAAAAAATCCTAATGGGCTATTAAAAGCATAGTACTGCACCAAGAACCCTGATCTGGGAGTCAAATAATCTTGGTTCTAGTCCTAATTACTACTTAGAGTTATGACCTTAAGCAAACTGCAACCTCAGTAGAGCTCAATTTCCTCACTTGTAAAATGAGAGAACTTTACTAGATGACTGTTAAGATAACGTCCCAGCTATTAAATTTGCTTCTGAAAGGGATCATCAATCCAACTTTATATTTGACTTTCCAAGTGGTTAAGTTCACACACTCGCTTTGGCAGCACGGGTTTCCCCAGTTTGGATCCTGGGTGTAGACCTACACACTGCTCATCAAGCCACATTGTGGCAGCATCCCACATAACATAGAGGAAGGTTGGAACAGATGTTAGCTCAGCAACAATCTTCCTCAAGCAAAAGGAGGAAGATTGGCAACAGATGTCAGCTCAGGGCCAATCTTCCTCACACAAATAAAAAAGAAAGAAAGAAAGAATTGAGACCTAGGGACACACAAGTAATAGAAGACCCAGAACTAAGTTACAGAAAGCATGGTATTACTCCAGTGCTTTTTCAATATTTCATTCTATTAAAAACACTACCCATAACCTGATAATACCTTGACTTACTTTATATCACCCAAAGTTTCAAAGTTATTTCATTCCTTCACCAACTATTTAAGTCTAAGTGTAAATCAAGCTAGCTATCATCGCTGAACGGGAGCTGTGTCATATAATAAATCTACTTTGCCCATCATTCCACTGTTTATCATTGTTAACTAATTATCTTTTCAAAAGCAAGAGACTCAATAATCCTCACAGAGATCTGGCCCAAGAGTAAAGACAGACTTCCTCCCCCTACCATGTTTCCTAATTTTTAGAAAAGCACATGCAACAAATAACAAAGATTTATTATCTATCGTTACACAAATAAATGTTGGCTTTAACAATAACTTTGATGAAACAAATTTATGAATAAAAGGAAATGTTTTGAACTCCTCACTCTTTTATAACTGGATCACAACTAGGCCACACTACTCAAAACTAAGGAAATATGAACCATACCCTTGCTTCCTTAGAAGGATATCATTAAATATGTCTAGCGTCCACATGGAGGAAAAATCCTGTCCTCAGGTACTTTTCTTGAAAAACAGAAATACAGTAAATAAGAGGAAATAAATGTATCTACGCATATGGTCTTAGCCAGTTCTTAGAAAGCAAAAGACTAGCCATACCATTACAAGATTCAAAACCATGAAAATTTCACTTCTAAAATCGTTATTACATAAAAACTTGCAGAGCTCTCTTTTAGAGAAAGGAATAGCAAATTCAAATACAACACTAGAAATAAAACAAAAGTTAGAAAAATCCACTTAAATTATTAAAGATAAAGCAAACAGGAGCCAGACCGGTGGTGCAGCAGTTACGTTTGCACGTTCCTCTTTGGGGGCCCGGGGTTCACGGGTTCAGATCCTGGCTGCAGACATGGCACCGCTTGTCAAGCCATGCTGTGGCAGGCGTCCCACATATAAAGTAGAGGAAGAAGGGCACGGATGTGAGCTCAGGGCCAGTCTTCCTCAGCAAAAAGAGGACGATTGGCAGCAGATGTTAGCTCAGGGCTAATCTTCCTCAAAAAAAAAAAGGTAAAACAGTATAAACAGTATATTCTTAGACATGACTATGAACATGTTAAAAGAACATTTCCAGTCACATAAAAATTACTTCTGATTTTCACAGAATGCTATTCCCCATCCCTGCCAACTATAATCTGTTATGGTGAAAGACCTAAGCCAAGCCAAGTTATATTTGTAAGTTTCAAGACCGTAACAATTTAAATAAAAAGGAAAACAAGCCAAGAAAAATACCCCCAGAAATATGATGAAAAACTAACATCTATATTCTATTAAGATATCAAATACATTTTAAAAAATTTTGTCATCAAAGGAATAGACAAGGACATCAAGGACAAAGAATAGAACAATTCTCACAAAAGATGCAATTAGTAAAATGTGTTGAACTACCTTTAACCTCTTTATAGCAAGGTACCATTTTACACCCAACAACTGAAAATATAATGCCCAATGAAGGTACAGTGAAATGGGTACTCTCACACATTATGCTAACAGTGTAAATAAGTATAAACCCTTTAGAAAGCAATTGGTAAATTACAGAAGAATCATAAACGTCATAACCTTTGATTCACTAATCCCTCTCTTAGGAATATAAACTAAAGAAATAACCTTTTAAAACGCCTTATAAGAATGAATGAAGCCATTGTCACAGAGAATAATAGAGTAAATTACGCTATAGCTAAATGGATTAAAAACAACTGAAAGAAACAGAAATCAGAACAGAAATTAACAGAGGATAGAGAGAACAGGAACGGGGAATTACTGTTTAATGGATACACAGGTTCTCTTTGGGATGATGAAAAAGTTCTGCAAATAGACTGTGGCGATGGTTACACAATACTATGAATTTACTTAAAGACACTGAACTGTACACTTAAAAATGGTTAAAATGGTAAATTTTATGCTACGTATATTTTTACCACAATAAAAAAGATGGAAAAAATAACTACGTAAACTACATTTTTAAGTGAAAATACTGATTCTCAAATTTAATCAAAACTATTTCTAACTATGTGAACATTATACATGCACATGTCCAAGGAATTTTAAAGCACCACGGGAGCTGGAGCAAAACACCGCTGGAGGACAGCAGCTCTCTCTGGGGGCAATTTTGCCCCCAGGGTACATGTGACAATGTCTGGAGACTATTTTGGAGATCACAACAGCGGATGGGGTCATCACTGGCATATAGTGGGGAAGGGGCGAAGGATACTGCTAAACATCTTACGACGCACCCAAGAGTGCCCCCACGACAAACAATCATCTGGCCCAATACATTAACAGTGATCCTGCTGAGAAATCCTGCTTTAACAAGATTTTTGGAGAGTTCTCTTTTATTTAATGTGTCTATATTGTTTTTAACGACTGCAGGGTAAATAAAAATTCATTAAAGGCTCAGCAGTTGGGTCTCTTTTTCTTTCCCCTACAAATCTCCCCCACAATCCGTATTTTTTATTCTAGAGAAAGGTCGGGAACCAAAGGTCAAAAATGGGAAAAGCAGCAAATTGTTACACATGGGTTATTTTTCTGCAAACTGTTCTTAAACAAATTACAAGAAATAGAACAAATCTGGAATTGGCAGGCTTTTAACACAATTTCCATAGACCTATCCATATGTTGGCTTTGTATTATTTTCTATTATATTTTTTCTATGATTTTTCTTATTAAGATTATGATAGATTACAACCTTGTGAGATTTCAGTTGTACATTATCGTTAGTAATGATGTGAGTACACCACTTCACCCTGTGTGCCCTCCCCCCACCCCCCCTTTTCCCTGGTAACCACCGATCAGTTTTCCTTGTCTATATGTTAACTTCCACCTATAAGTGGGGTCATATAGAGTTCGTCTTTCTCTGTCTGGCTTATTTTGCTTACCATAATACCCTCAAGGTCCATCCATGTTGATGCGAATGGAACAATTTGGTCCTTTTTTATGGCTGAGTAGTATTCCATTGTGTATATATACCATATCTTCTTTATCCAGTCGTCAGTTTCTGGGCATTTAGGTTGGTTCCATGTCTTGGCTATTGTAAATAATGCTGCGATGAACATAGGGGTGCATGGGATTCTTAGGATTGCTGATCCAAAACCACAAAAAGTGACAAATGTTGGAGAGGTTGTGGAGAAAAGGGAACCCTCATACACTGTTGGTGAGAATGCAAACTAGTGCAGCCACTATGGAAAACAGTATGGAGATTTCTCAAAAAGTTAAAAATAGAAATACCCTATGACCCAGCTATGCCACTACTGGGTATCTATCCTAAGAACCTGAAATCAGCAATCCCAAGAATCCCATGCACCCCTATTTTCTATTATATTTTATGACTCCACATTCTCATTTGTTTCATCATAGCAATTTATTTTCAAATTTGAGACCTATTACTGTTTTACACCATCGTTTCTCCACGATAAAATAACTTTTAAAAATGTTGTTCTTCAAATGCATCTTTGTAAATGCCAGTAAGCGTAAAATAAATGAAATCAATCACCACATTTTTTAAAAGTCATAGTAATAAATTAATGCTAAAACTAGTAAGTGAAAGTTTATTAAGGAATAAGATATTTACACAGTCTCAGTATCTCCCCACAAATTATTTAGTGGTTAAAAATGGGGAATAATTAACTTTACATAGAAAAATCTGGTGGATACCACTTTAACCAAGCGATCGAAATTATCATCACTAGTCTTGGGATCAATTGACATCATGTGTCTCCTATCAAGATGCACTAAAAAGAACACAGTATCACTTCTGTTGTATTTCTACCAAAAATGCATAACCTTAATCTAATCATAAGGAGGCATCACACAGACCCAAACTGAGGGACCTTATAAAAACATAACTGGCCTGTGCTCCTCAAAAATATCAAAGTTAAGAAAGACAATGAGAGGCAGAAGAACTGTTCCAAATTAAAAGACATCAGGGCAAGTGGAAACTCTGAATATGGATTTTGCATTAGATAAGAGTATTATACATATTTAAAGTTTCTGATTTGTTATTTGCATAAAAGAATATTCTTGTCCTTCCGAAATACTGAAGAATTCAGGGGAAAGGGAGCATGATGTCTGCAACTCACTCTCAAATGGTTCAGAAAAAAAATGAATATAAGAAGAGAAAATGCAACTAATTAAGTAGTTGGGACAAAATGTTAACAATGGAACTCTAGATAAAGGGTAAACAGGAGTTCTTTGTACTAGTCTTGTAATGCTTACGTAAGTGTGAAATAATATCACAATAAAAGTCACCAGGTTCCATGATGAACAAAACTGGAAGAGTAATTAAACAATGGGGAAAAATTATCATTAAAAACGATTTCTATTCCACTTCCTTTTCATTTTTATTTTCATTTATTGACTTAGACCATTGTCCCTTCCCTAACCAAGACTTTTAACAATTCAAACATAGTATCACTTGGTACATTAGGTAAGTAAGTGTCTCAACAACTTAAGGTAAAAAATTCATTATTTGAAAACAAGATCCTTCTTTTAAAAGAAGGCGGCAAGTGTCTGGAGCCCCCAAACATAAGAAGCTCTATACCAAATGCACAGGAAATATCAACGCCATTACAAACAACTGAGGACACTTGCCCCAGTGGACTCTGATTTCAAGAGCAGCAGTGCCCTCAGGTGGCAAGAACTTATCATTCTCAAGGGAAATCAAAGTTGCATCACCATCTCAGGGCAGCAAAGTAATATCGCTACTGTACAGTTCTGACATACTGAGTAAACAAAGCAGAACAAAAGAAAACCCTCAAAATAGCCTTTGCTATTTTCCAAGTCACATTTCCTCAAGGAAGCTTTATAACAATGGGGTCCTAATTGATTTCACTGTCCCCTGGACCAAAATTATGTAATTACTTATAAAATATTGTCAGTTGTGATTCCCATGTACCACTGTACTTCCAGTTCAATCAAATGACAGCAAGAACCACATGCTATATTTCTATATCCCTTACTTTGCTGAAAATTTAATAGATGCTCAAAAAATAATTTTGCTAGTTGATTTTTTCATGGTTCTGAATATATTCTTCTATGAAAGATGAGCAGATTATTTATAAAATAGATAATCATAAATTGTTGCTTTAATTTCCATACATTGTAACACATGATAAACTATGAATAGACAGACTTTTTTCATACTGAAACATGATTAGGAAGAATCATAAAAATACATAAGAAGGCTCTAGGATTTTTCTATCAATGCCACAGTATAAACGTTAACACCACACAAGAAAAGTGGAACATCAGACTCTATCTACTTAGTCCTGCGTAAGCCTCAACTGTCCTCATCTCTACTGTCATGCCTGAAAAGGGAGAGTGAGCACAAGCACTAGCTGCTCCACATGGGGCTGCTCCAGCTCCAGTCTCTCATCCTTCAAGCATGGTTCAGCAAGTTTGGTACTACTCTATCAAGTTCAATTAAGCCATTCTCTTTGTGCTGTATATAAAGCAACAGAGTGAAACTTCTTTTGCTGGGATTAATTGTCCTAATAAGAAATGCTGCGCTTGGGAGGTAGAAAGAACTTGCCAGAATGTTGTGCCAACAAATGGGGAACATTCGCATTTCAATAAACTGAGTACTCAGTTTTTGGCAGATATACTTTGCCTTAAAGACACTCCTGGAAAACAGTTTTTAATTTTATTTTATAAGTCTTAGTGGAACATCAGTGACAAGTCCACTGGTGTGAGCCTGTCCCCAGCCTTAGGTAGATCAACAGCGTTGGATTGGTAGCAGTTGTCTTGAGTATCCTTAAGTGCCTTTAGGCCCCAAGCACATGTCAACTTCTATGGCTGTTTTACTTGCTGAATCTTACTTGTAACAAAAATTCTGTCCAAAATCCAGCTTTATTTCCTAAGGAATATATTAGGGTTCACAAAGAATAATTTGGCCATATTATCAAATTTCTTTTAATAAAAGACATAGAAAACTTTCTGTGAGGAGAATGAAATTAAAAAGTTATGAATTACCCAGCAACATTAAAGAGAATGTCAACTCTCTCAATTTCATTGGCAAACTCATCAATTTGTTTTTTTTTTTGTGACATCCAGGACTCGAGTCTGAATACCTGAAACATAAAACAAGGGAAATTATTTACTTATACCCATAAAAAATGTTTAGTCTTGTAGATGTAGCTGCTTTGAAGTACAAAGATTACAGTATCTGTCCATTTTGCCTTCATAGGATTGTTGACCATTGGTAGGGTCTTAAGAATCTTAAGAATCTCATTAATAAAAATCTTAAAATCCTCCCCATCCTGAACTCCCAATAACACACCTCTCTTTCCCTCCCTTTCTCTTCACTCTCTAAATTGAATACTAAAGGCCTTTTCTGAGAAAAGACTTTACAGTGAAGTATGATCTATATTAGATGCTTCTCAGTGAGCCAGCAGTAATAACAGAGCGCAGGCTTGCTCTTTCCCCAGAGGTGAGTCACTGCCCCAGGAACACTGAATCCTATCTGAGTGAGGGGTAGGGAAGGGCAGGGCAGTGAGACAGGAGACTGCTTCCATTTGTGCACTTTACCTTCATGTCAATTCCATTATTTATTGGAAACAACTTTGTCAGTCAAGGGTATAATCACTTATTTCTGCACTAAATTGCAAGGAGAAGAAATGAGGGGCCAGGAGAAGGGATGAAACACTTGAAAGCTAGACATGAGAGATCCAGCATTGGATCTCAGAGACACACTGTAATAGTTACTAAAAAACCCCAAACATTCTCTAATAAAAGAAAGTCACTATTTTAATGTTTTTTAAAAAAATATGGTTTATTATTCTTTTATAGATATAGAAAGAAAAGATTATAAACATAGAAAAGGAGAGAAAGGGGAGAAAGTTTTGGGAGGACTTTCTTCCCTTAGTACTTTTTCAATACTTTTTCAGTACAACAGCGTTTTTCTGACTTGGAGTTAAAATTCCCTATTATTAAAATTAAATAATTTTCCAATAATAAATAAACAATCCAATAATTAAAATAGCATAGTCTAATTCCGTTCATGAATTCAATGTGCTAATTTGCATTTGATTATATAACCTGTTCTATTTTGCTGGAAGAATTAACTTTCAAATGAGCTGTCTGTTCTGATTTCTTTCAGAGGAACTCTAGTTGAAGTCCTTTGATGCTGGAGTTGAGTTCAGTGTGGTGCAGTAAGGGGTGATACACAGCGAAATAATTTGCATAATCTCTTAGGGTTTCTGATCATATGTGACTTTAGGGCTGAGCTGTCTCCAATATGGTAGCCACCAGGCACATGTGGCTACTAAGCACTTGAAATGCAGCTAGTCAGAACTGAAATGCGCTGTAAGTGTACAACACACGTGAATTTAAAAGATTTAGTATGAAAAAAGAATGTAAAATATTCCATAAATTTTTTTTATATTGAGTATGTTAAAATGGTATTTTAGATATATTTAGTTAAATAAAATACATTACTAAAATTAATTTTCATCTGTTTCTTTTTACTTTTTAAATGTAGCCACAGGAAATTTAAATCACACACGTGGTTCACATCATTTTCCTACTGGACAGCACTGTGCTGAGTAGGGCACAGAAGTGAAAGTTGTCATTAAAAGTTAACGCAACAACTGTTAAATTTCACATACAACTTTGTAATTAGGTACTGAATCCTTCAACATGCTGGATAAAAAAAAATTTAAGTATACAACTTTTATATATTTAAGTATACAGATTTTTGTCTGTAGGTTCACAGAATATAGATTTGATATCAAAGAATCAGGCTCTAAGAAGAAGGCCGGTGGAGCTGACCAGCCAAGTAATTTTCTTTCAGCAGACGAGTACTGTTTTTTATAATACCTTATGGACTCTGAATCCCAAGTTCAAGCTGCTGAGTTGCTTACCCGGGTACTTTTCCAGTTCTTGAAGTTTGGACTCATTGATATCTGTGGCTATGACTTGGGCACCTTCTCTTGCAAAAGCCTGGAAGACAACACACAAATGAATCCTTTGTTTACTTGGTTAAGCTGCTCTCATGAATAGAAAATCCTTTAGCCTTTTCTCCCTTTATCTTATTTTCATTGTTTTCCTTATACATGGGTGGAATTTCAAACTATCTAGTCTCACTTAGCCCTTCCCATTGTTATTTTTATCATTAATTAGTACAACATGACATACATTGTGCTTGTCATCTGACTTTGTCCCTTTTAGTAACATCAAATACAATAGTGTTTTTAAAAAACTAGGATTCTGTTATTAACACCTCTCAAAATACTACTATTCTGTGATTTGACAGCCTTTATTCCATTTCTGAGCAGGTGACTAAACCCAAAATAATGAGAAAAATGGGTTATTTCAACACTTTTCCTCCTAAGAGTATACTAGTGTATTTACAAATATCAAACTAATCCTACCGTTACAGTTAAGCTGCATTATTAGCTCAAGTGAGGACTATAATGTGCAAGAAGCTGCTATAAATTACAAGGTAAAGGTAACCTGATAGTCTTAGAACTCTGGAGTCCTATGTCTGAACTGAGGTGATTTCAGAGGGCTTTGTACTCCTTTAGGCCAGCTGTAACAAATTTATTACAGTGCAGAGAAACTGAGGCAAAGAAATAAGTTCTCAGCGTCAAAAGTTATGAGACGTCACATAATAAATATGTGAGGTAAGCCTTGCTTCATCTGCCTGGGATCAAGAGTAGCAACTTTTATTTTTGTAACTTAAGACAACAGAAGCACAAAAGCCAATAAAAAAAAGAAGTAGAGCAGAATTAAACAGCCATGGGATCTGTCCACGTGATTCAACACCTCCAAAGGCAGGAAGCAAACAGAGATAGTAACTTACTATGGCAGTGGCCCGGCCGATCCCCTGAGCAGCAGCTGTCAGGACGATGACCTTCCCATCAAGTCGACCCATAACGGAACCTGCGGTTTAATCTACAGACACGTGTATTTAATGGCATGCACTGTAGACATGGTCCTATGCAGTAACATCTAGAATGAATGGTTCAATGTACTCCTTTAAGAACCTGAAGATGGCACCTCAGCACAAATATTCCCACCATGAGAATTCTCCAAGAGCGCCCACTCTAGATACCTAGCTTTGTACATCAAAACCATTTGGCACAGCCCACTCAACTGATACTCAGTAAGAGACAGACATTGGACTTGACCCACCTTTCGGTTTTTTGAGAACCCAATGCTGATCCAGAAGGGGTGGAGTCCTCCCCTCCCCATCCTCCCCGCTGTGCCCGCACGCACTGCTATGCCACTGGGCATGTCCTTCCTGCTTTCTGTCCTGTAAACTTCCGTTGGGTTTGCACCATCAATCATTTCTAGTTTGTTTATTTATATTCTTATTTTTGCAGGGGAAGATTCGCCCTAAGCTAACATTGAACCAGGAGGCTGAAGTGGAGTGCACCAAACTTTAACCACTAAGCCATCAGGGCTGGCTCTCATCTGTGGTTTTTCCTTGTCCCTTGGAAAGATTTCACCATCGGCCTCAGAAAGTCACTGAACAAAAGAACCGGAAAATCAAATCATGTCCAATACCCCCATTTTACAGATGAGGAAACTGATGTGGCCTGGTCCAGGTGAGAGAGACAGACGAAACGCAGGCCTCCCCATAACGCTGCCGATCCTCTTCTCAAGCTTAAGCCGGCGGGAGTTAACGCTTTAACAGCCACAGTCAGTCACTTCTGACAGGCAGGACTGAGACACTGTGACCGGGGGAAAGGTGGCGTGCATCAGGTCTGATCAGTGCCGACTGCAGGGCGCGCGGAACGGCTAGTGCTGAGGTCGGGGTGGCGAGGAGTCAAACGATGATCAAATGAGGTGGTCTTCAAGGAGCCAGGCTCTCTCCCCCATCCTGCTGTTCTCAACGTGTGCCTCTGACCTCGCGCCAAGTCACAACATGGCTGCTATGTCCCAAGGCACCATATCCGCATCCGCGTCAAAAAACACCAAGGGAAGGAGCAAAAGCCAAAGGTCTTTCTACCCAAGAAGGAAGGCCTGCTCAGAACCCCGGCCCACGTTTCACCCGCCAGCCCTAGCAGCCGCGGGGGCCGGCGTGTGGGGGCGCCGTCTTCCCCCCTCAGGATGGGAAAGGCAGGGAAGCGAGCTGGGAGGGCGTTGAGCGAACGCACTCAAGCAGCACGCGCGCACACACACCGCGCCCGAGAAGGCGCAGGCGGCTTCTCCAGCCTGGGCCCCGAAGCCCTTTCCTCCCGAGCCCCACTCCGTCCTCCTCAGCCACGCGCGGCTCCGCCCGCCGGGGGCGCTCACGCTGGCAGGCGTCAGGCAAGCGGGGGCGGGAGGGCCGGGGGCGGGGGGGGGGCGTCAGGAAGGCGTGGGCGGACGCGCCGGGGGGGGGGTGTCAGGCAGGCGGGGGCGGGCGCGCCAGTGGGGCGGGGCGGGGGGCGTCAGGCAGGCGGGGGCGGGCGCGCCGGGGGAGGCGGGGCGCGGGGCGAAGGCCCGAGGTGCGGCCGGGTCCCGCGCGCTCCTTCCCGCGTCCCAGCTGGCGTCGCACCCGGGCCTCCCACCAGCCGGCCCAGCGGGCCTCGTGTCGCCCGGACGCCTGCCGTCCAGCCCTCGGCCGCCCGGGGCCCGCGGCGTCCACGCGCGGACAGGCGGCGGGCGTTCCAGGGGGTGCCCCGCCGTCCCCGCCCCTGCCCGGGCGCTCGCTCCCTCTGCTCCCAGCGCTGCCCCGAGCTGCCGGCGCCCGACTCCGGGACCAGCTCGCCGCTGCCCGAGGCGCTCCGACCGCGGCCGCCCTCGCCAGCCACCAAGAAGCCCAGCCACTCTGAGGCAACGAAATTTTCACTGGTTTTCCCCCTTCTTACACGAGAGGTTCATACTCACTTTAAACTTGGGGAGAGTTGAGATATTTTCAGTATGTACTTTAGGAATGAGAGACTCCAGGAACCTTTACCCACCCCCAGTCCTGAGCGTGCGGATCAAACGCTGTGACTTGAGACCGTGCGCCCCGCGGCTCTGGGCGCCGGGCTCCGGGCGGCCTCCCCGCCTTTCTGGGCCCGGAGTTTGGAGCCGAAGGTTTACTGTTAGGTCAACTGCACTGCCACGCTAAAACAGAGTTTTTGGGAAAATGAGTTGCAAACATAGACTGAAATGGTAAAATCCAATATGAAAAGCAAACTTGATGGCTTTCTTACTGTAAACACTGGAATCAAAGTGTTAATTTTTCATTATCAGAGACAGAGCATTTTCAGGAATTCTGTCTTTATGAGCCCGGAAGAAAAATGTTCACTTAAAACACTGAAAAATCCTCTCTTCTTTGGTTATTTTGAAAAACTTAAGATACCAGACTTCCAAATGCATCCTTATCCTGATCTAACTGCTAAGATTTCCTGAAATAAGTAACGTGCAGAGCAAAGCAACATCTAAAAATTAAACATCTCCTTTTCCCAGTCCATTTAAAGTTTCATTGAAAAAATACCAGGAAATCTTACTTTAGAGTAGCAGCAGGTGGATGGCGTCCTCCAGGTCACTGCGCGAGCGGCAAACGGAGACCGACCTTCGTGCAGACAAGTCAGGCGCTTAATGATGAATGCTGGGATGTGTAGTTCAGGTTTCTTCCGAGTTTGCTGGTTCTGTTTCCTTGAGTTTTTAAGGATTCGCACATCGGTATACTCAATGTGTGTACGTGCTGCCGTCTAGTGGAGCTCAGGTCGAACTGCTAACTCCGAGTAAACGGTGAAAAGCGGAAAAAGCCCCCGCAGCATGCTCAGGACTGGAAACCACTCCCTTGGCTTTGACCCCTCTCAGTCCCTGTCGTTTGTGTCTACTACGTGCCGTTCTGCGGTGTTCAAGATGGAATGAGGCAGAAGTCGCATGTGGAAGACGGCAGAGCCGCGAAACAGAAGGAGCCCAGGTCACTGAAGATACTAGAGCCTTCTCTCCTGGCCCTTGACATGATTGCTGAGAGGGCAGCACACGTTCTCTCGCGTTGAAGGTATGGTTGTGGTTCTCTTGTGACGCGCCGTCTCTTCTAACACTAATACACGCTTAGTGGCGGAATGCAGGCGTCCTGACTGCACTGGCGGTGGCGTCAGGGAGCAGGTTGAGCCTCAGTGGGAGTGTGGAGGCTTCAAGGAAAGAACATGCTGGGTAAGAGCAAAAAGCCAAGTCTGGCTGAAGAGAACAGATACACAAGAAGGAAAAGAAAGGACTGGGTCACGTGAGCCCTCTACACTAGGCTTCGTAACTCCAACTTTCTCAGGCAGGTAACTGAGCAGAGTGAGTGTGTAGGTTGTTTGTGCACGTGCTGTTTAAGTGGCTTCACTCAGCACCCACCCAACTCACTTTCACCTGCCTCCTACACTGTAAGGGTGATAAATAAATGACAAGCAGTAGGCTATATTGGAGGATATGAGGAAGCCATTTGGTTTGAAACTAATTTGACCTGACCTTGTTTTTCCAGAAAGGTCTGTTGAGCATGCATTGTACATCTGCTTTAAATGCTTACAATGTCCCAAAGATAAGAACAATGCCCTTAAAGATAAGGAGGTAGCTTCCCCCCACATCGGCATTTCCTTTAATATGCATCTCTCCCTAAACTAAGGATTAATTATGGACCTGCTGTGCTCACCGTGTGACCACCCACCTTGTGACCACTGACCTACTGACCTCTGACCTGCTGGGCCAGCAAAGCATCTCGCGATAATTGTAAAAGGGATATTCCTGCCATATATGATGGATGCTCTTTGTTCCAAGACTGTGTATAACCACTCGGTACACCCCACTTCTTTGGTGCCCTTCCTTCCTTGGGGGAGGAAGGCCCCAGGCTAGTCCTCAGACCTGACTCATAATAAATTCACCCCAATTTTGATTTGTAGATTGATGTGGATTATTTGTGTCAAGGGGCTGAAAACAAAACTCTCAAATTGCCAGCTTCCTTTGCTGCTAGGGTTGGCCAATGAAATGTGGGCTGGAGTTTCTGAGGAGGCCTTTCTTCTTGGATAGAAAGGCCTTTGGCTTTTGCTCCTTCCTTTTTGGGGGGGGGCAGTCCTGGAACGGGGATATGGTGCCTTGGGACCTAGCAGCCATTTTGTGACTTGGTCTGAGGTCAGAGGCACACACTAAGGACAATAGGGAAGAAAAGGAACCTAGTTCCTTGAAGACAGGCTTAAGACAAAATCCCTAAACTAACTCCTCTGGACTTCTTATGTGAGAAAAATAAACTTTAGTCACTTTTCAGGTTTTTCGTTCTTGGAGCTAAGTGTATCCGTAACAGTCACAGTGGTTAAGAACAGACTGTGGAGTCAGAAAGATGCAGGTAAGTCCCACATCTTTCCCTCACCAGCTAAGTGAATAAGTTACACAGCTGACCAAACCTGTTTCACGTCTGTAAAATGAAGGTAGGCATAGCACCTACCTCAGGGATGTTGTGAGGAGGAAGGACTTGGCATGTACAATATTTGTTACATTTGTACTTAAAAATGTGAATGATTATTAGAAATCCAATTATAATGGATGGTAAAAATTACCCTTAAAGATTTTTTAAAACCCTGCCCTAGTTTCTGCTTGTGTTCACATAAGGTCTTTGGTAAAACTGTCTCTCATTGCCCCACTGTAGCTTCTAACACTGGGTCTAATGACTGTAATCACACGCAGCTGTGCTCCTTGTGTTCCTAACAACATCTTTCCTTTCTTTTTTTTTATGCTTTTTTTTTGGTGAGGAAGACTGGCCCTGAGTTAACATGTTACCAATCTTCCTCTTTTTTTTTTTCTCCCCAAAGCTCCAGTACATAGGTGTATAGCTTAGTTGTAGGTCATTCTAGCTCTTCTATGTGAGACACTGCTACAGCATGGCTTGATGAGCGGTGGTAGGTCCACGCTCAGGATCTGAACCAGTGAACCCCACACCACCAAAGCAGAACATGCGAACTTAACCACTTGGCCATGGGGCCAGCGCCAATACCTTTCCTTTGACTTTTGAGGATTTTGGAATAGACTTTTTATGAATATGAGAGTTCCCTAATCAAGGCCAACTCAGGTACCTCTTTCTCAATGCAGCTGTCTTCAGCCTCCCTTTATTCACAGATCTTCAACAATTATGCTTACTCTACGACCGCCTAAGTCACATGGTATTGCAGATATTTGCTTACCCCTCTGTATAGTCAGTGGACTAAATTTGTTTAAGGTTAGGGACCATATCTTTTTCACCCTTACATTGTGATCAGCTCATATTAAAAGTATGAGTTATTTGTTTTCCAGCTACAACATGAGTCCCACAAAGGCAGTGCCTTTCGGTGCCTAGACCAGTGATCAGCACACAGTAGAAGGTAGTTAAATATTTGAGTATGAATGGCAGGCTCTCAATAAGTTTCCTGAACATGATTCTGCTAGGCTCTCAAGAAAATGTTTCCTATGAACAATACTGTATTTTGTCTTCTCTGGTCCTGACTTGACTTTTCAGATTTTAGTGTTGTCTGACCATCTTATTGCTTTTTAACATTCTCGCAAGTTTCCATTGCTAACTTTCATCATTGTTCCTTCACAATCTTTCATCATGACACTGAAACTCAGGTCATAAGAGTTAAGCAACATTCTGAGGGAGACATCAGCAAGACGGAGGAATACAAAGTCCCGGCTCTTTTTCCCTGACAGAGACACTGTCGTAACAGCAATACATGGACCAAAGTATCTTTGTGAGAACTTCAGAAGCCAGGTAAGAAGTTGCAGTCCCCTGGGTAAGGGCAAAGCTAACAACTTCCACCCTGAAACTAGGCAGAAGAGCCCTTTCATTTTCCCTGCGACCACCTCTCCCCCAAGCCAGCACAGCTCACCCCTGCTTACAGCTCCTCCATCGTGAGGAGCAGGGGAAAGAAAAGAGAGGAAAATTCAGTCACAGTTCCGTCTTTTTGGAGAGCTGCCTGAAGGACTGGTTTCTGTCTCACTTGACCCGAACTGCTGATGGAACTGGCATGGTCTGGCACCAGACAGAGCCTAGCGTGGCTCAGCACCATCAGGAGTAGGTGCCCAACTCGAAGCTTCATCCTCGGGAGGGAGGGAGGGAGGAGAGCAGAGCGTGTGTCTTATGTGCCAGCGTTTTGGAGGGCTGCCATTGGGACTGGTTTCTATCTCACCTGATTTGGGGTGCTGATGGGAGCTGACGTAATTTGGATGCCTGGGGGCCAATGAGAACAAAGGAGAGTGGGGTGGCTTCCTGCTGCAGCACCAAAGAAGCTGCAGTACTACAGACAGATATTAGAGGGAGCAAGAGATTATGAGCTCCTGAAAAAGAAACTGGCAAACCTCTCTAATTGGCAAATCACATACACAAGCCTAGAGAGTCACATCTGCCCAAAAGCTTTCAGAGGGCCCACAGTCTATAACTGGGCTGACTGATGAAGGTCTTCCCCTGTATGAAGCAGCCCACAAAGACTGGAAGAGGTGGCTATTTTTCAAATGCATAAAAGTCAGCAAAAAAATCAAAAGGCACACAAAGAAACAGAGAAACACGATGCAATCAAAGAAACAAACTAAATCTCCAGAAACCAACTCCAAAGAAATGGTGACCTATGAACAAATACCTGACAAACACTTGAAAATAATAGTTTTAAGGAAGCTCAATGATCTACAAGAGAACACCAATAGACAGCTAAATGAAATCAGGAAAATGATGCACAAACAAAATGAGAATATTAAAGAGATGGAAACTATAAAAAAGGACCAAACAGAAATTCTGGAGCTGAAGAATACAAATAACTAAAATGAAAAATTCACAGAGGGGTTCAATAGCAGACTTGATCAAGCAGAAGAATCAATAAGTTGAAACCAGGTCATATGAAATTACTCAGTTAGAGAAGAAAAAAGAAAAAAGAATAAAGAAAAGTGAAGAGAGCCTAAGGTACTTATGGGACATCAGCAAGTGGACCAATATATGCATCATGGAACTTCCAGAAGGAAAGAGAAAGGGACAAAAGATTTATTTGAGGAAATAATGGCCAAAAACTTCCCAAATCTGAGGAATGAAAGATATCCAAATTCAAGAGTTAAGCAACATTCTACTAGACTGGATATCTGAAGACTGATCTTATATATATATATAATTTCTATTGAGTTCATAAGAGTTGACATCATTGTGAAATTTCAGTTGTACATTGTTTCTTGTCTGTCACCACGTAAGTGTTCTCCTTCACCCCCTATGCCCACCCCTCACCCCCCTTCCCCTGGTAACCACTGAACTGTTTTCTTTGTCCATGTGTTTGTTTATATTGCACATGTGAGTGAAATCATCTGGTGTTTGTCTTTTTCAGTCTTACTTCCCTTAGCATAATTCCCTCCAGGTCCTTCCATGTTGTTGCAAATGGGATGGATCCGTCTTCTTTTAATGGCTGAGTAGTATTCCATTGTATATATACCACATCATCTTTATCCAATCATTGGTCAATGGGCACTTGGGTTGCTTCCAGGTCTTGGCTATTGTGGATAGTGCTGCTATCAACACAGGGGTGCATATGTTCTTTGGATTATTGATTGCGAGTTGTTTAGGTAGATACCCAGTAATGGAATAACTGGATATGGTATTTCTATTTTTAGTTTTCTGAGGAACCTCCATCTTGTTTTCCATAGTGGCTATACCAGTTTGCAGTCCCACCAGCAGTGTATGAGGGTTCCCTTTTCTCCACACCCTCTCCAACTTTTGTTATTTTTAGTCTTAGTGATTATAGCCATTTAAACAGGTGTAAGGTGGTATCTTAGTGTAGTTTTGATTTGCATTTCCCTGATGATTAGTGATGTTGAACATCTTTTCATGTGTTTCTTGGCCATCTGTATATCTTCTTTGGAAAAATATTCATATCCCCTGCTCATTTTTTGATTGTGCTGTCTTTTTGTTGTTCAGTTGTGTGAATTCCTTATATATTATGGAGATTAACTCCTTGTCAGATATATGATTTGCAAATATTTTCTCCCACTTGGTGGGCTTTTTGTTTTGATCCTAGTTTCTTTTGCCTTGCAGAAGCTCTTTAGTCTGATGAAGTCCCACTTATTTTTTTCTTCTGTTTCCCTTGTCTGAGAAGACCTGGTATTCAAAAAGATCCTTTTAAGTTTGATGTCAGTGAGTCTACTACCTATATTTTCTTCTAGGAGTTTTATGGTTTCAGGACTTATCTTCAAGTCATTGATCCATTTTATTTTTGTGTATGGCATGAGATAATGGTCTACTTTCATTCTTTTGCATGTGGCTGTCCAGTTTTCCCAACACCATTTGTTGAAAATACTTTCCTTTCTCCATTGTATGTTCCCAGCTCCTTTGTCAAAGATTAGCTGTCCATAGATGTGTGGTTTTCCTTCTGGGCTTTCAGTTCTGTTCCACTGATCTGTGTGTCTGTTTTTGTACCAGTACCATGTCATTTTGATCACTATGGCTTTGTAGTACACTTTGAAGTCAGGGATGGTGGTACCTCCAGCTTTGTTCTTTTTTCTCAGGATTGCTTTAGCAATTTGGGGTCTTTGGTTGCCCCATATGAATTTTAGGATTCTCTGTTCTGTTTCCATGAAGAATGTCATTGGGATTCTGATTGGGATTGCATTACATCTGTAGATTGCTTTGGGTAGTATGGACATTTTAACCGTGTTTATTCTTCCAATCCATGTGCGTGGAATCTCTTTCCATCTCTTTATGTCATCATCTATTTTTAAGACTGATTATATTTTTAATGGCCTTAAAGTCGTTTTATTACCCAGGTGAACATACCTACTACTTTGCAATACTCTTATTCAGTGGAGGAGTGAACATCGTAGAGAATCAACCTGCAGCTCTGTAATCATGTCTGGTTTGGGTGCAGAGGAGAAACCAAACTCCCAAGGGACAGGCCTGAGGGACAGCGTTATAGGAAGGCACAGTTTCACTTCACCCTAGTGAACCTGTGACAGTGTGTTAAGGTAAGGGAAATAACCAATTCATAGACTTTAACAGTGATGGCTATGATATAATTAATAATCTCTCCCTTTGAATGTCTTCTTACCAAAGAGCCAAGAATGCCTTGAAATCACTAACTGTGTTCTAAACCTTATGCAACTTGCTGTTTTATATGGTTTTTCAAAGTCATATGATATAAAAGTACTATCAGATACTCTCTAAAACCACAGTTCTTAACCTCTTATAGAGTAACAGACCTCTCAGAGAGTATGTTATAAGAAAGTAGGGACCCTAGTATCCTAGAAAACTGAATCCACACACAAAAGATAAAATTTCAGAGGTTTTACAGATTGTGTGAAGCCCATCCATAGATGCTTTATGTGTTGCGGGGAGCCCAGGTTTAGGAATTTTGTTAATTAAATGATGCTTTAATTTATGTATTATCTAAGTCACATGTGGATAACGAGATTAATGAAAATGTATACATTTTATGTATACACGGAAAGACTGGAAATTTCCTTCAATAACTTTATTCTTCACAAAATATATAAATAAATAAAACAATTCAACTTCTAAAGTATTATCACATTCAGGAAGAAGGCAGTCTATCACCATTCTAAATGACTGGAATGCCTCAATTTCTAATGGCAAAGTGCAAACTGAATTGAAATTAAGTTGGACTGTGACATCATTGCCAGGGATAGAAAAATAAAGTAACAAATACAGTCATTTCTAAATAAGGAACACTAGGCCCCTAGAAAAGTGACAGCAGAGTTTACTGAGTCTTGCACTCGGGCACAGCTTGTCCTGAGGAGGCGTGCCAAGGGCCTGGCTGAGGATCCACACTCTCTGCTCCAGCAGTTTGTTCTTCTGAGAAAAAAATAGAAAGCAAAAGTCATCTTATTAAAAAACACGTTTGGTTGCAACACAACATACAGCTTATATACAGTTTACCTTACAGCTGAGGTAATGTTTTCAAATTGATAACCCATTATGTTCTCCTGCTGTTCTTTAACATCTTTCAACGGCTTCCTCTAGCATGCTCCCAGGATGAAGTAAAAATTCCTCTCCACAACCCACAAAGTCCTGCGCATCTGGCTCTTCTCTCTCTGGCTTCACCGACTTCACCCAGAGGAACCTGTGTGCACTGCGCTCTGGCCACACGTGGTTTTCCAACCCTTCCCCTGGTTACGGTCTCTCCCAGCTGGGCCGACCCTGTTCCCTCTGCCTGAATCGCCTTCCCCTCCCCTCTTTGTTAAGCTAACTCACCTTAACCTGTTAGATCTCAGTCCCCTTCTTCAAGGAAGACTTCCTTATGTTCCTAAAACAACCTATTAAAAACTCATAGGCTTTTGAACTCTAGAACTGTACCTTTTTTGACTACTTGATCACCGTCTATACCCACTAGACTGTGAACTCCAGGAAGGCAGGGGCCATATCTGGTTTGGTTATCAATGTACCATCAGGGTGCAATATGTGACACATAGGTGGAGACCAAAAATTTCTGTTCATTGAATGAATATGTAAATGATATAAGTCTATGATCTGGCTTGTGTAAAATGAATATAATGCTACTGGAAATACTGGCCCATTGAATTGATAAGAAGGTCTTTTGCAGTAAAAGTAGTTATGTTTGTAGGATGGTGTCTCTCTGTGTCCTCGAGAGCTGCTTGTCTATCTGAGGGAAAAGTTGAAGGTTCAGGAGGCAGAATAAGACTTCCCTCGGGGTAAAAAGTGATTTCACTTCAGTGCTGTGCTTTGGAGAAACTTCTCACAGAGACAGCAAATGACATCTCTGCAGTGCAGCTTCTCCATGACATCTTCTCTTGTCTAAACTTGCCCTTTGGGGCCACAGGTGACAAATGAGTTCCAACCGTTATCCCCGATCCCCAAGTAACCAGTATATTTACCCACCTGGGCGGAGGCCTAGACTTGAGTTATCAAAATAGCGAACTGGGTGAGGTGCTGGGAAAGACTTTGATCGGCCATCAAAAAACCAAGATTTCGGTGAGTCCTTTGGCACAGGATCTTGTAAATTCCGTTCCTTGCATTGAGAAGGCGTATGCTGTCTCTTTTGAGAAGCTGGTTCGGTCGCTTTAGGAGACTTTGGAGAATTCTCACAAGTCACTTCTTTGTGAGCTTCTCTTTTAAGAGTTCTCTCCTTCCACATTTTGACCTCATTGGAAAGATGATGATTATTGCTTAAATGTGGGGAAAAATAAAAGAGACTGTAAGACTGCTCAATTCCAGAAATATATTCATATTTACATAAAATTTTTTTTCTTAATTGTGGTAAAATATATGTGACATATAATTTACCATTTTATCATATTTACATTTTAATTTCAACCTAATGCTTCCTAAGTTTGGATTATTTCCACAGTTCAGAAAATGAAATGAGGTCAATATAAATTGAAAAATTGTACTAAATCTCCGTGATCACAGAATCTTGAAAAGTATGATATTAGGTTTCAAATGAATCAGTGATGTCGTCCAGCATGGTTTATCTACTGATGCTCTGTGGCAATAATTTGATAAGTTAGTCTTCTGGATGGATGAATCTTTAATGTACCTTTGTTATTTTAAAAGATATATTACACTGTGCTTTTCTGGATTACTTATAGTGTTGCTTCCCACAGGAAATGCTGCCTGCATTTATTCACTCCTTCAGAGAAGCCTGGGAAGCAATCCTAGGCCCTGCTCTCCTTTCTTTGATCAGTCAGCCAAGTGTGTTGATACAACCTCACACTTTTGGGTTCCCCCCCATTCTGCTCTAGCAGCTAGAGACGCCGTATGAGCTCATTAGGCCCCAGCTTAAAATCCTCCAGTGGTGGTAATCCTCCCGTTACATTTAGGAGACCACCCCAGCTGCCTCAGAATGACCTGCAATGTGTAATCTGGACCAGTGGCCTCTGGCATCGCATCTTGCACTTACTCTGCCTCATTCTGTATGCTCTGGCCACACTGCATGTCTTTCTGTTCCACTTTCCTCTTTGACTCAAAGCCTGTGCACATGCTGTTCCCTCAGCCTAGAAGGCTTAGCCATCTCTCCTGTCATCAAGCCTAACTGCTACTCATTTTCAGATCTACTCTTACATATTAGTTTCTTGATCACCGCCCCTCCCCACATCTAGATAAGGTCTGATCCCTCTGTTGGACCCTTTCATAATGTCCTGTTTGCTTTTTTTGTTGTTTAATAGCCTCACACAGAACAGTAGCTATTTGCATATTTATTTAATGCCTATTTTTCTTCTATTGCATCATTAGTAAAGATTAGCACAAGATTCTAATCTTTGGTAGAAGCCAATTAATTAAATTTTTTACAACTGTTTATAAAGGTTAATGGGCTACAATAATGGACCTGAGGGATTCTCCTTTGAGTAAAGCCTCACTGACTTGGGCATATTTGTGGCATATTTAAGCTCCCCTCAAAGATCTTGGTTTACTTTTTGGTTCTTGGCTTAGTTAAAAACAGGCTTAGCTAAAATCAGTTGATGGGCCAGCCCTGTGGCCTAGTGGTTAAGTTCCGGGCACTCCACTTTGGCAGCCTGGGTTTGGTTCTCGAGTGTGGACCCACATCATTCTGTTAGTGGCCATGCTGTGCTGGCAGCCCACATACTAAAAATAGAGGAAGATTGGCATGTTAGCTCAGGGGAATCTTCCTCAGAAAAAAAAAAGGTCAGTTGATGGATAGCAAACCTCTGGAATGGTGCTACCATATTCTCATTCCTTTTAAAAAAGACACATTACATGAGCTCTAAAAATTACTTCCCCTATATGTGTGAGGGGTTGCCCACTGCAAAAAATATATATGCATGTGTAGGCATCATCCTCTCCCACACGTACCACCATAAGCATAATTCCTGTATCAGGTAAGCAGATCTTACCTTAACAGTTCATTCCATTGCTTTGTTAACTGTTCATTTTGCTGCTTTAACTTAGAAATTTCCTTTTCTAGCCGTATATATTCACTTTTCAAAATAAGAGCTCTTGTGCTTTGTACAATGCCGCTGCCACCCCCACAGGTTAAGGGTTTCCTTGAAGGCTGAGAATCAGTATGTTCTGATATCACTGTGGGAGGCAAACACACAGGCAGGTGATAATTTTAATTATCTCCAAAGTTCACAATAAAGGAAACATTAGTAAGTTCAATAAATCACTATAAAAAACAAAACATCTCAGCACCATCTCCCTGAACGTCATCCTTGACTTCCTCCTCTTCCCTCACCTCCTATGCCAATTCCATCATGGATTCTAAGTATCTGTGGAACCCCTGCTTCTCTCCACCCACTACCTCCACCACCACCACCTGCTAGGATCACTCACGGTGACGGCAGCAGTCGGAGCTGCCCTTCACTGTCTACTCTCGACGCCAGTGGGGTCCCCTGGAGGGCTGCTTCCACCACACAGCGTGTGTGGGGTCCACCCCAAGGCAGTCAATGTGCTCCCAATACTCAACACGTATTTGTTAACTAAATAAACCTTAGACTGCTATTAAAGAATATACTATTCAGTATTTTACACCATATGTGTACAAGTAATGTAAAGAACTGTTTTGTAAATTTTAGGTAAAATTGCATAAAAGTGTGAGGTGCTTAGAAAGTGGAATGATCCACTGGGTCACTGACTGTTTACAAGGGAGGGGCAAGATGAGTGTGGGGAAGACACTCAATGTCCATTTCCTTTTCAATTATTCTGAATTCAGGTATAACACGTACCTGAAAGTCACAAATTAGAAGGAATCATCCTGACCCTTCTCTAACAACAAAAGTTCTATTTTTACCCCTTGAAGTTTTCCAGGTAGGAGCTGCAATTATCCTGCAATGGACACTAGGGCAGTTCAAACTAAACAAGCACCAGACAATGCGTGGACAATAATACACACAAACATCATCTTGCATTTGCCTGACATTTAGAATTTTCAGTGTGCTTTCACACACAACTTTTAGCCTGATCCTTACAAGTCTATATCCAATCTAGAAGGTCAGGCGTTCTCCTCATGATTTCACAGGCTGTTAAGTGAGGGCAGTCAGCTTAGAGAACTGTTCGTGACGTTATTTCGATGCTGGACCCACTACACAAAGCTGCCCCAAGTACTGTTCAGCATTCTCTCTTTTCAAATGAAACATAAGAGACAGAAATATGGGAAAAGATACAGTTTGAGGAATGTATATGCAGAAATTTGATGATTAGATTTGAAAACTGTATCTAAGATAAGTTTCAAAGAGTTTGCCAGTAAGCATCAAGTCTGTATTTTCAGTACCAACAACAAGTAGGATAATATTTACTGTATACTGACTATGTTTTTACAGTGCACATGGTTAAAATCTATTAAGATATGCTTGTGTTTTATTGGGAAGGGTACGTCTACCTTGACAGGTAAGTCATTCTTGTATACTACTGAAGGTATCTTCACTGATATGTAAAGATCTGATAGCGCACAGGTTACATTCATAGTTTTTAAGAATCTATAATGGATAAATAGTTGAGATTACAGGAAACTTAAGGAGGTATCACAGGATAAATATGATCTCAATGAATTCATTTTAAAAATAGTTCTTTATAAATTAGTGATTAACAGGTTTATTCTTGACTGTCATATATATAGTAGCAGTCTTCAAAATGTGTAAGTATACTGAGAAGTAAGATGGAAAAAGATCTGGAAATATCAGCATTTTCTACTTACTTGAAGTATCTTGGGCCTGCTGATTTCGTCTAAGATTTTCTCTCAATAGCCTTATAACTTCTTTTTGATGTTCTACAGTGGCTTTTGTACAAGTAATTCTATTAAGAATAACAACAGAAATATGTAAAAGGCCAGCAACTAATTTTTAATGGAAGAATAAACAGAACTGCTGTCAAGAATTTTCTGATAAGATACATCACATTGATATGATATGCATAAGCAGCAGTAGGTAAGCCCTCACGATACCCCCTGGTATCATGCACTTTATAGCCATAAATAACACCATCAAATTGGAAGTGTTCTGTTTGGCTGCAGGGGCAATTTTTTTTTAACATTGAGAAACCAATTCTTTTAAAATTTCTGAAAGCCCAATAGGTATCATTAACTGGATATTGAGCAAAATTACATTCAGGGGCACCATAAAACAAATAATTGGGTTGTTATCATGAGGTCCTAGAAACCTCTTGAAGGTACAACAATTACCAAAGCGTAAAACCAAAAGCACCTTCTGTATACACTGTAAGGAAAGCACACTCGACTGCAGCTCTGATCTGAGGTGACACAGTCAGAGGTCACAGTCTGCTCATTGCACCCAGGAGAAAAAGACATTCTGTTAATTATTTGCTTGAGTGTTAATTGGCAATGCTAAATTATGAGACTTTCTGCCTTTCTTAGAGACTGAAAGTATCTGCTGATTCTATTCTATATAAAATTGCTTTGCATTTATTTAAAAAATTTTTTTTCTTTTGAGGAAGATTAGCTAGCCCTGAGCTAACATCTGCCACCAATCCTCTTTTTGCTGAGGAGGACTGGCCCTGAGCTAACATCGGTGCCCATCTTCCTCTACTTTATATGTGGGATGCCTACCACAGCATGGCTTGACAGGTGATGTGTAGGTCCACACCTAGGATGGTGAACCCTGGGCCACCGAAGCGGAATGTGCAAACTTAACCACCGTGCCACTGGGCTGGCCACTAAAATTGCCTTTTTAATGATGCTCCACTAAAACCAACAGTCCTATCAATAGAAGGCTGGTTAGAATGCATGAAGATTCAGAGTGCGACTTTTTGGGCAAAATTAGATATCATCATTAAACATTTATTAAACATTTACAGGAAGAATAAAAAGTGTGAGGAGTCAGAGGTGACATATTAATAAGTGGCAACATTATATTTCTAATTCAGTTTCCTTGACTCTCTGTTTAATGTTCTTTTCATTATGCTATACCACAAAGAACTTTAGGCATGCTATTGTATATGGTACTATACATAAATAAATCAATAAAAAGGGAATATGCTCTTGGGCACTAAGTACTACAATTTAAAAGGAAATAAAACCTTACACAAAAATACAATAGGAAGAACAAATGAAATTAAGAGAACCAACAGAAACCTTAGACAAACTGCTAAAAACACACACACGTTCTTAATATTCACTTTCAAACAAAAAAGGCCATTTTTAAGCTGTTCCTATATGATTGAACAAGAAGTATCCAAAGACATAGTATGTCAGTAATTGATCAGAATTGTGCTTGTTTTCAAAACCTTTGCATACATAATGAGAATTTAATAACTTTAAAATCTGTAGATGTTTGTATTTATTTTATAAAAAGCAATAACAATATCTTAATATATTTTAGATTTATACAGTTTAGAAAGGAAATTTAAGCTACTAAAGTCATATTCAATTAAGACAAAGACATACTCCTTTTCAAACTCCTTGGCATTTCTCATCTTCTCTAGGTCTATTTTCACCAGCTTTGTTTTGAGCTCTTCAATTTCTTCTTTATAGGGCTTAGCTCCTAAAGCAACTTTGTCCTAAAGGTTTTAGAGAAAAGAGAAATAAAGTAATTTTAGAGCAGTTTCAAAGACTTGTTAACTACCTAATATAGTAGGAACATTTTAAAACAGCAAACTCCAAACATATGAAAAGGAGGAAAGGCACAAATTTTAACCCTAAAATGAGTAACAAATAGATATTTGATGTGAAGTACATGTGAAGCTATTGGAAGCTAATGTGTAATTAGAAAACCTATGACTTCTATTTCTTAAAACAAATATTTTTCCCAATTAAAAAACAATATACTTAAACAAAATGAAACAGAAAAGTTGAAACGAATGAAATGGGTAGATAAAGGTAAATCAGGAAAATAAGACAAGAGATGAACAGTAATATAAATATCAAAGTAGAACTGAATTCAAGGCACAAAATATTATATAACATTATTGGGGATATTCTGTACTCAAGGTTGGTTCAATCTAGCCATACATCTACTTCGACTCAGAAAAAAAATCAGTCATATATACATACAAACATATACAAAAATCTTTTTTAATAAATAGGTTTAACTTTTTAGAGCAATTTTAGGTTTATAGACAAATTGAGCAGAGTACATAGAGTCCCGGTAATACCCGTGTCCTCCCCTAGTTTCTCCTATTATTAACATCTTAGTGTGGTATGATTGTTACAAATGATGAGCCAATATCGATACATTATTAACTGACGTTCACAGTTTACATTAGAGTCTATTGTTTGCATTGTATAGTCCATGGGTTTTGACAAATGTATGACACGTGTTCATCATCACTGTATCATGCAGAATAGTTTCACTGCCCTAAAAATCTCCTGTGCTCCACTTATCCATCCCTCCACCCTCCCCCAGAACCCTTAGTAATCATTGATCTTTTCCTGTTCGCCTAGTTTTGCCTCTTCCAGAATGTCATACAGTATGCAGTGTTTTTAGATGGGCTTTTTAAAATTAGCAATGTGCATTTAAGGTTCCTCCATGTCTTTTGTGGCTTGATGGCTCATTTCTTATTATTGCTGAATAAATCATTCATTTCTTTTATTGCTGTTACCACAGCCATACTATGGATTACTATTATATATTGAATACAAAAATAAACCCATCTAAATAGGGACCCAGAGAGCTCTTCATTCCTCTAGGCGTTACCCCCAGTGCCTATAAAAACATTTGCACACACACGTAGTTAGCAAAGACTAAAAAGATGCAAGCTTCCAAAGCTGAGATGCTCAGCTTAAAGAGGTTGCTGACTAGGTCAGATAAGCCCATTCTGGGAGGAGCCCAGTATTTGCTCAGTCATGGCACCAGTAAAATACCCTGGCTTTCTGGACCAGATGCTGATATCAGGGACTCCTTGAGCATATGACTGGCTGGAGTGGTGTCAGTTTTGTAAGAAACTGCCAAACTCTCTTCTAAAGTGGCTACTGTACCACTTGCATTCCCACCAGCAGTGAGCAAGAGCTCCTGGCCCCACTCCTTGCCAGCATTTAGTGTAGTCAGTGTTCCGGATTTTGGCCATTATATTTTGAGATACAGTGGATGTACAGTGGTATCTCATTGTTTTTTAATTTGCAATTTTCTAATGACATATGATGTGGAGCATCTTTTCATATGCTTATTTGCCATGTGTGTATCTTCTCTGGTGAAGTGTCTGTTCAGATCCATTGCCTATTTTTAAATCAGGCTGTTTGCTTTCTAATTATTGAGTTTTAAGAGTTCTTTGTATATTTTGGATAACAGTTCTTGATAGATATGTGTTTTGCAAAGATTTTCTTCCAGTCTGTGGCTTGTCTTTCATAGGGCAAACATTTTTAATTTAAATGAAGTCCAGTTTATCAATTTTTTTCCTTCATAGATTATGCTTTTGGTGTTGTATGTAAAAAAAGTCAATGCCAAACCCAAGGTCACCTCGATTTTCTCCTACGTTATCTTCTAGGCATTTTCTAGTTTTGTGTTTTAGATTTAGGTTACAATCAATTGAGTTAATTTTTGTGAAAGGTGTCCAGTTGTTCAGCACCGCTAGTTGATAAGACTATCCTTTTCCATTGAATTGCCTTTGCTCTTTTGTCAAAGATGAACTGACTATATTTGTGTGTATATATTTCTGAGCTCTCTATTTTGTTCCATTGATATACTTGTATACATTTTGATTTAAAAGTTCAAAGAACTCTAAAAATATTTATTCATTTATGACACCTAAAAGAAAATTTCAATATATTCTAAAAATGGAGAAATTGCAGTAATTTTTTTGCCACAATATAATGAAATAAATTAGTCATATATAACAGTTTTAAAACAATTCTTGAGTAAAAGAAATTGAAATTGGAAATACTCTCTTAGAAATGAAAGACAGTGAGAATTCCTTATTTCAAACACATGACGTGTGCCCAAGCTGCACTCAGAAGCGCTGACAGCCTTAAACATCCTCTAGCCGCCTGAGGAGTCTGAGCGCCTGTGTTCTCAGTGAACAGCACCTGCTCATCCTATTTTAGATGGAGTCTGCTGAGAAACTTTCTTTGCTCTACCAGAAAAAGAATTCCTTTGAGATTCTGATTTGAATTACATTAACTTTAGAAATTAATTTGGGAAAAACTGATGGTTGTACAGTATTTAGGTTACAACCTAGGAAATGGCATATTTCTTATTTTAAACCACATGCTCTCCTATATTTCCTTTTAGAGTTTTGTTGTTCTTTTCATATATGTTGTCTCATTTTTTGTTAAGGTTAGTCACTTGAGCATTTTATATTTTGTGCCAGTTATAAATAAGATCTTTTTTTCCCACTGTGCAGGATGTCCCTAAAGTACTAGCACAGTTTGAATTTTTAACAAATTTACTGCTACTTGATATAAATAATTTGTAAAGATACAACAGAGGAAATGTATCAAGATTTAAACAAAACTGTTAATGAGTCATTTGTTCAAATTACTTTCTTCTATATTCACTTAATAAACCCTACATTATATTGGACAGCTATATCCAGGTGAATTAAAATAGTGGTGAATAGGTTAAAAGTTAATATCTTTGCATTTTACTATGCCAAATCTCGAGTTAAATATACTGTTGCATTTTATAGAATATTTATATAAAATACAGAAACAGATTCTTAAAAATTCAAACTGTATAAAGATTTTATGGATACCCTATACTTTGTTTTCTTTCCTCATGGATGCTGTACAATGGCATACTCTATTATATTATCTAAATGGTTACTTTTAGTATGCAGGAAAGATATTCCTCTCTCCATAGACACCTGTACCAATCTATACTGAGTGTGGAGAAATTTGTCGCTTACTCCCTCTTTCTTGAAACACTAGCTTCACTTATATGAAGAAACTGGAACCACTCTGTTGCCCAGACCCCCTTTTCTTTTTCACTCACTGGCTGCTCCATCTCAGTATCATTTGGTTACTCCACATCTCCTCTCCATTATGCTTATGCCCTCGTCCAGTCTCATGATTTTTATACGCTGATGATTCCCCAAACTTAAACCTCTCGCCTATATCTTGCTCAGACTCAGATATTCAATTGCCTAAGTCATATCTCAACTTGGGTGTCCCCAGTGGGCATTTCCAATTCAGCATGTCCAAAACTGAACTTTCCTGGTTTCAAACTTCCTCTTCTGGCAGTCTTTCCCATTTCCGTATGTAGCAACTCTATCTTCTTGGCTGCTCAGGCCAAAAACTTTGGAATCATCTCTGACTCCAAGAAATACGAGAGGTACGTGTTTGGCTTTCTCTTTGATAAATTGAATCTAAATATTTTGCAAAAAAAAAGAAATATGAGAGGAAGAGACATGTGCCACTTCTGGGCCAGAGCCTTTATGAGTACAGATTTTAAGACAATTTTTAGCTTCTCCATCTTGTCCCTTTTCTGTGAGCCTGAGCACGGACAGCTTACAACTGGGCTTTAACCATGCAGATGAAAACAGCACCAAGGAAGTGCTGGAGAAACAAGATGGGAGAAACGGGGGCCTCTGAATGACCATGTGGAAAGGAGCCACTTGCCAAGCTGGAACCCACACTTTTACGTGTGAAATAAGCTTCTGTTTTGTTTGAGCCATTGCATTTTGTGGTTCCCTTTGTTGTAGGAGCTGGCACGTCACTAACAAACACGCCTTCCTGGATTCTATTTTCAAAGGGCAGCCTTTAAAAATTTAAGTCAGACTATATCATTTTGCCAAAATCCTCTGATGACTTCCCATCTCATCCAGAATAAAACCCAAAGTGCTTACAAATAGCTTTCAAGATGCTTTATGATTTGGCTCTCTGCTACTTCTCACCTATTTCCCCTTCTATCCTTGCCCACGCTGCTCAGGAGACGCTGGCTTTCTTGCTGTTTCCTTGAATACATCTCAACTACTTCTGTGTTGCGGCCTTCGCATTTGCTACTTCTTTTGCCTAGAAGGCCCTTCCCTACCAGACAGCTCACACCATCACTTCGTCATCTTAATTGTGCGGCTCTCCTCAACTCCCCTTACAAAATCACACTCCTACTCACACCCACTCTCACCCTGCACCTATATACCTCTGTCTGGTTTAATATTTTTCCATTGCACTTCTCACCGTTTAACAAACATATATACTTGTTTATTTTCTGACTTCATGAAGCAGAATGTAAGCCTCTTCAAGGAGGCTTTATTTTTTTTCCATTGCAGTACACATGGCATCTAGAACAATGACCAACACATAGTAGGTATTCAACAAATACTTGTTGAATGAATAAAAATGTGATCATTTAGTTATTTGAAGTATTAAAAAATTACTCTCAAAGATTTTAAAGCTTTACAGTTGATTTTATTGGTTTTTAGCTATACTAACAATTTCTAAAAACAAAAATTAAGATTATTTTCTCTTGCCTCTCTGTTTCATGTCTCATTGAAAGAACCAGAATTTTTAGAACAATGTTAAATAATGAAAAGAGTAGGCATTCTTGGCTTGTTTCTAATTTTGGAATGAAGAGAAGAGACACTGGAGCAGGAACAGTGAACAAAATGCCTATTAGGATCCGACCCAAGTAGCAGAAGAGTGAGAAGTAGCTGTGGCTCAGACGAGGAAGGAAGGCTGTGATGAAGGAGGGTGCGACTTGTGTAACGGCATTCAAGCTCAAAAACATTTCAACTCTGCTCTTTCTAGAGAAAACAGGTTAGATTAAGCCCATAGGCTACCAGGTGGGACTCAATAACAGGGGATTAAGTAGAAAAAAATATAATTTTAAAATGTACTTATCTAACAGAGTATTAAATATTTAGATAAGAAGCATATTTTTTTGAAAAATAAAAAGAAAGTCTCAACAAGAAAAAAACCAACAACTCAATTAAAAAGTGGGCAAAAGATCTGAACAGAGATTTCTGCAAAGAAGATATATGGATGGCCAACAGGCTCATGAAAAGATGTTCAACATCATTAGCTATCAGGGAAATGCAAATCAAAACTACAAGGAGATATCACCTCACTCTGGTCAGAATGGCTATAATTAACAAGACAGGAAACAACAAGTGTTGGAGAGGATGTGGAGAGAAAGGAACCCTCAAACATTGCTGGTGGGAGTGCAAAGTGGTGAAGCCACTATGGAAAACAGTATGGAGACGCCTCAGAAAATTAAGAATAGATCTACCATATGATCCAGCTATCCCACTGCTGGGTATTTATCCAAAGAACTTGAAAACACAAAGGCATAAAAGATATATGCACCCCTATGTTCATCACATCATTATTCACAATAGCCAAGGCTTGTAAACAACCTAGGTGCCCATCAAGGGACGAATGGAAGATGTGGTATATATACACAATGGAATACTACTCAGCCATAAGAAATGATGAAATCTGGCCATTTGTGACAACATAGATGGACCTTGAGGGTATTATGCTAAGTGAAATAAGTCAGAGGGAGAAAGTCAAATACCATATGATCTCACTCATAAGTAGAAGATAAAAATGACAAACAAACACAGAGCAAGAGAGACTGGATTGGTGGTTACCAGAAGGGAAGGGAGGAGGGGGAAGGGCAAAAGGGGTGATTAGACACACGTGTGGTGATGGATAATTGGTCTTTGTGGGGTGAACATGATGTAATCTACACAGAATTCGAAATATATTATGATGTACACCTGAAAGTTATATAATGTTATAATCCAATGTTACTGCAATAATAAAAAATTAAAAAAAAACATATTTATGAAAAAATGTTGCAATATACTACTAGAGATATACAAACATACATCCTCTACATTTTTGGCATTCAGAAATTAAAGTGAAAATAAAAAATTTCCTTACTTTGAAAAGTAAAAAAATTAAAAAAAATTAAAAAAATAAGATATATTTTAAACTGTCAAGAATATTTATGTTTTTTAAAAATAATTTTTACAGGAAGATGAAAACAATCATTATTTGGCATGAAAATAAACGTATGCATTTATTTATATTTATTATGCATAATTTATAAAATTATGCCTTTATTTATAAAATGAGTTTTAAGTTACCTGAAGTACTTGGATCATTTCTTTTGTTTTTTCAAGGCATTTATTTGATTCATTAACTTGTGATTGAAGTTTTGCTATTATATCATTAGTCATCTCAAGCTCTTTCTGCATCTTTATAATCTTGTCTTCCTTTTGCATGGCAGTTTCTTTAGCTTCACGTAGTGAAGTTTCCAGCTCTTGAATCTTCTATTAAAAAAAACACACATATATAAGGTGTGCCTTGAAGACAGAATCACAGTTTATATGAAACAAAGATCATATATAGGTATTAATCTTTCAGATTGCATCAACATAGGATAGATGGAGACTCCAAATGTCACTCAATTTATACATGTATTATTTTTTTCATTTAGAAGCTGATCATTTAGGACTAAAAGAGGCCCAGATTTTATATAAGGTTAGTACTTATTTTATTTACTAGTTAGCATGGTGCTAAGCATATTAAATAGGCACTTACATTTTAAATTAACACTACTTACAGAAAGTATATTTGTTAATTGACACTTTAGAGGAATACATGTAACATATCTTTCCCTTTATTTTTATTACCTAGTTTTTATGCTGAAAAATACAAGTATGTGGAAAAATCCAAAGGCATATAATTAAGATTAAGTTCCCCCATCTCAGAACCCCCACTGACTCTAAAGCGATGACTACTAAACTCTTTCAAGTGTATCCTTCTAGAAATTTTCTATATGTATCTACACATGTGAATATACAGTTTACAAAAACAGTAAGTCACACACACAATAGTGTGTAAGAAGAAAGTTCACACAGAATAGCGTGAAAGAAGAAAGAGCCAAAGCAGGACTGCATTCGAACATGAAGAAGACAGATATGACTACAGAAGAACTATACAACTTTAATGTAGACCATGAAGACACTGAAATTGTTAAAGGTTTTGTTTCCCTTGGTTCAGTCATCAGTTTAAATGGAGACCGCAGCCAAGAAATCAAGAGAAGACTGTGACTCAGAAGGGCAGCGATGGAAGAATCAGGAAAGATCATCAACAGTAAGGGAGTATCATTAGAGACCAAGGCCAAGATTATCGACACCCTCGCATTCCCAATTACTATGTGTGGGTGCGAAAGCTGGACAGTGAAGAAGGCTGACAGGAAAAAATGGACTCATTTGAGATATGGTGTTGGAGGAGAGCTCTACAGATACCCTGGACTGCCAGAAAAATGAACAAGTGGGTCCAAGAGCAAATTAAGCCTGACCTATCTCTGGAGGCAAAAATTGTAAAACTGAGACTATCCTACCTTGGGGACATGATGAAAAGTAAAAGGCAGCAGGAAAAGAGGAAGACGAAATACGAGATGGCGTAATTCCAGAAAGGAAGCCATAGGCGTGAGTCTACAGGAGCTGAGTAGGGCTCTTGAGGACAGGATATTGGACATCACTCATTCATAGAGTTGCCAGGAATCAGAGCTGACTCTACAGCACATAACAACAATAAATATATACTTCTGGTTTTTTGTGGGTTTTTATTGCTGAGGAAGATGAGCCCTGAGCTAACTTCCTCTTTTTTTGCTTGAGGAAGATTAGCCCTGAGCTAATATCTATGTCAATCTTCCTCCATTTTATATGTGGATTGCTGCCACATCATGGCTGCCAATGAGTGGTGTAGGTCCGTGCCTGGGATCTGAACCATGAACTGGGCCGCCGAAGTAGAGCATGCAAACTTAACCACTATGCCATGGGGCTGGCCTCCTGCTTTTTAAAAAATTAAAAATTTTATTTTCACTTGATAATATATTTTCCAGATCTTTTCATTATCAACACATAGATCTCTCGCATTTTTGTTTTCATGGGTAAATATATCCTATTTCATGGAGGTACTATAAACTAGTTAACCTGTCACCTACTAATGAACATTTAGGTTATTTCCAGTTTTTTATAAGTACAAAAATATCTTAATTTGTTCATAATATAAGACTGTTCACATATACACACATGCAGGTTTTCCTGGAAAACGTTTCTTTTTGGTCCACCTGGAATTTACTTTTGTTTAATGAATGAGGTAGGAGTCCAGACTTATTCTTCTAAGATGGCTAGTTGGTTGTTCTGATTCAAACATTAAGCAGACTATCTTTCCCCCCTGAGTTGACTGCTCCTACTGTCATGCACTGAATTCTCCTACTTGTTTGGGTGGACTGCCCAACTCTCTGCCTGCCCCACTGCTCTACCTCCACATCACTGACCTGCTCTGTGCTACTCTGATTTGGCCTAATTATCAAACTAATAACATACGATTTATTATCTGATGGGGTATTTCCTGGGGTCATTGAAAATGGGATTTCCTTGTGCTTGTTTATCTTATTGCTTTGGAAGATGGGTTTCATATTTCCACTATTTTTACCTCTACAGCTGACTGAGGTCTGCAGTGATCAGCAAATCAATAAACTCTATATTAGTGATCTTCTAGTTTCCACTAGTAATAATTATTAAACTGGCAGTTGATGTTTTATTATAAATATTTATTTTGGTAAAAATGCTAAGTTGTAATTCACTCGGGTTCCCCACTAAGACGTGTGTGCTAACAAAATAAAACAGCGTGTTTGCTGTACAGATTCCCAAGTAAGGGCAGTTAATACAGTTATTGGATTATTCAAATAATGTACTGATTCTTGGGCACAGGTTAATCTGTATAAGAAATTTATTATACTTTTAGCCTCTTCCATTTTTGTTTTGATCACATTAACCAATATTAAAGACACTGATGATAATTAGAGAAAAGCTAAATTGCTCTTTCTCTCTAAACTAGTTTGGTACTATAGACATAGATTATAATTTAATAGAAAGTCACATGATTTAGAAAACTTATAATGTATGGTAATAACACCTTAAGTGGTATACATACCTATTAATCAAATTAAGGCATGAGTTACTTCTATTTTATAATTCAAAGGTAAGATCTTATGTAACATGTAGCTTTATAATTAGTTGAGTGAGCGCCCCAATAGAACTATATTTAAAAAACAAGTCCATCATGCATGTTCCCTAATACCTTCAATACTGTGATTTTGCTCTGAAATGTTACATATGATACATCTTTAACTCTACAATGAAGCTGCAAATTGAAAAACATCTTATAAGAAATCTCATACCTCTGTGGTTAGTTGTGTAGCTCTTGATGTGACATGAAGATTCTTATCGCCTTGTGTAGTAGGATTAACAAGGGCACCAGATGTTTGAGAGATCTTCAAAGTTTGATAGTTTTTCAACAGTTTTTCATTTTTCTCTTTCACTGATTTCAGGTCATGTTCCCATTCTTTAGTGATGGTCACATTTCTTTCCTCAAACTCTGTTGATTCATTTATTATAGCCTATTGAGTAGTAAAGACAACACTATAGCTTCTAAAATGAATTACGTATTAAAAAAACCACTATGGAAAATACTAGAGTTCTAGGACAAGGCATATGTTGAAATTCATTATTCAGAACATTCTAGAATAGTACTTTAAAAGAATGTGAACATTCTTTGTGGCTTGCACCAGTTCCTGACATTTCAGAAGACGCTGGATATTGATTATGAGAATAAAAGAAGAATAAGGACTAGAGAGGATTCATATTGATTTGCAAGATGATAATCTCATTCTATTAGATCAGCACTGACATATGAAGAGGAATCTGAAGAACTGGTCAGGTTAAAATCATTATGTATGTTATGACATATATAATGTCATATATAAACATTAACTGACATCTAATAGCAGAGCATACCCAGTAAACTTAATAACAATCTATTTTCCTCTTTCATTTCAAACCTCAGTGTTTATAAGGAAAAAAATTTACTGACTTTTCGTAATCTGAAAATCTTCTATTTCCGTGCAGGGAGTAACAGCCAATCCATACCCTCGTTACATCAAAGGCTGACTCACTCTGAAATTGCTTCTATCATCTTTTTACTTCCTATTCTTATGGGATGTACTTTTTGCTCTCATCATGAATGCCTTCTTGGCCTTACCTGTATCTTTCTTTGTGGCTTTATGGTAGTTCTGTGAGATGCGGATCCTAAATTAGTTGTGTTCTTGCTGGCACCCTGGACTCTCCTTGGTTCTGGACTACTGACCCCACACCACACCAAGTTATCAATTGCTATGCTCAGATGGTGGAAGAAGCCACATATCCATGCTGATCCACAGAGCAGAAATCTCTACTTTCTAACCACAAGTGAGCCCTCAATATTATGAGAAAAACACTGAATTATATGGAAATTATCTTATCCCAAACACTGGTTTTATGCTTTTCTTCATTGATTGTGGACCATTTTTTTTTATTTTAAAAGCTCATTTACTGTTTTGCTAGCTTGGGGTATTCGACAAATGAGATTCACTATCCACAGGAAAACCTTTTTTAAAAATGTTATCTACATTTCAATGTGATTTAAGTATAGTTTCCAGATGAAATTAAAGTGTCAGGAAAGAACTACCCAAACAAATGAAATATAAAACCAATCTTAGGAGCTATAATATTAATCTAGCTCCCTTTGCTCCAACTGCCTATATAACAAGCAACTTTCTGATTAATGACAATTTTACCAGGTGTATGAGGTAGAGATTACTTCAGAAAGCCGAATGAATCTTCTCATCAGTGGAAAGTAAAACAAATTAATAAAACTGATCTCAAGCAATCTTGGTTCATATGAATCTGTCCACAAGGGCTGGTCACCTTGGGAACAATGATACAAACCACATGTTTGAACCTCACAGTTGAAGGATCAGCACGTATGATAGCAACAGCACCGAGGTGAGAAGCACAAGGCCTCACTAATTAGTGGACTAGAGCTGTCTTTGGCTTGACCACAGGTGCTGCCCACAGCCCTGAAACAGGCTAGCATCTCACCTTGTTTGAGGATACTTGGGGGAAAAGGCTCAGGTCCTACGGAAGCGAGAAAGGACAGAGGAAAATGGCAAGATTTGAGGTTTCACCAGTGGAAATGGATTGTTATACTGCAACATTTTATTATCTTCTTTACAAGTTGATATATTTAATTACCTTAAGGAAGCAAAATGTGTTAGAGGAAGAACACATTTACAGTCACTCTTTTTCAAATAAAAAAATAAAGAAGCATATACAAATAAATGAAAGAAAATATACTTAAAATTAAGTTGCTCTAAGTCTTTTTAAGAATGAGGCAGAAAAATTAAAGCAAACAAAAAAAAAGAATGAGCACAAAAAAAGTACTACTTACAATTATCTTTTTATTATAAAAGATATTGACTTCACAAATCCTATCATTTTCTTTCTGGATGCCATTTTTAAGCTTTTCTATATCAAAATGAGTATTCAACCACTCTTCCAAAAACTGGGTCATTTCTTTCCTATTACTCAGTACTTGTTGAAATTCCATCTTTATGCTGTGGAAGTCACATTCCGAAAAATCTTTGAGAATTTCCTGTGTGAAAAATAAGCATTGAATCTCCTGAATCTTAGGAAAGTTTTTATCTAAATATCAGACAAATATCATAAAAAGGGGAAAATAACCTTACTGAACTTTCACTTCTAATATTTTGAAGTAAACATAATTCTAATTTATCCTCATTATATTAGAAATATAATTCTAATTTAAATAATAAAATTTTGGCAGTATAGGCTATGTAACAGAGGCACATCTACAAATTCTGCCTTTTGGCATTTTTAAAACCTGTTCGAAACTATGAATCTGTGACAGTGTCTGAAGTGCTTCTGGATGCAGCTTTTCTGTGCATACAGCAGGCCTTGCATGCATACTGGGAACTGCAGGGGCCTCACACTGCTGGGTGAGAGCAGGACACTCCATGTGGGGTTGCTACAATACAAATGTCTGTGACTCCCAGTCACAGATCTAGGAAGTTTTAGAAGGCATTTGGAAACTTATTCTGGGCTTCCAAGAAATCCTACTTGCTGATATTAAGTCTACTTTTCTATATCTGTGTAGTTCTGAAAGGAGGCTAGTCTATGACTTGGCACTCTTTACATCTGGCCAGCTGTCATCCTGCAACCTATTTTTTTTCTCCCCAAAGCCCCAGTAGTACATAGTTGTATATCCTAGTTCTAGGTCCTTCTGGTTCTTCTCTGTGGGACACTGCCACAGCATGGCCTGACGAGCAGTGCCAGGTCCACGCCTAGGATCTGAATCAGTGAACCCCAGGCTGCCAAAGCAGAGCACAGGAACCCACTTGCTACGCCACCAGGCTGGCCCCTCTGCAAGCTGTTTTTAATTTCATAAATGAAAATGACTCTAAGCACATGAAGAGGTACCTTTCTATTTGATAAAAAGACTTAAAATCTAATTAAATCCATTTTAAATAAATCATACCTCAATATGTAGATCCATTTTCTGGCTCAACTGGAGGTCCCCTAATTCTCTGGATGGTACATCATCATCTTGTTGAAGATGCTGCATTTTACTTAGCAGTTCATTTTGCTTTTCCACTTCATCAATAAAAACCATTTCAAGTTTACTGATGGATTCATGTTGTTCTTCCTTTATCTTTGTAACATAGCTTAATACATACTTGCAGGAAAACATGAAACAAATTGGGAAATGAAACTTTTATCACGTTTAGAGGAAGTTCTAAACTCTCAAGACTAAGAGGTGGGGCGGCTTGTCTTGTTTGTCTCTATCCTCTGAGGAGTGAGGAAGAAGGGAAGAACCTCTCTCTATTCCCAAGTTTCTACTCTCAGCGTCTTCGGAGAGTGACTTCCAGACCTCTAGTTTCTTATTTCTGACTTCCTTCTGGAGCTACCTCAGGGATGTCCTACAGTTACCTCAGATTCAATATGTTTACAATGTAACATGATGCCTTTCCCTATAAACCCACCTTTTTCTATTGCCTCCTTTTGGTTAATTATATCACGCAGTTTTCCCAGTGAGATTCATTTCAACATCCTCTCCTGCCTATGTCAGCTGGGTGGCCAACGTGAGTGTGCCCTGCCTCAGGACTTACCTGTCAAGTGTGGCTTAAAGGGGACAAGAATTCGAATGCCCTGGTTCTATGGACCTCATGAATAAGTTCTGGATATCTGATTGTTAGGCTTTTGAAGACTATTAGAGCCTGAGGGGCAATCTACCTAGGTAGGGAAGATACCGCTTCCTACTTCCTCAACTTCCACCATTCCTTAACAATTTACAATCTGGCCTCTTTCCTAACCACTCAACTAAAACTGCTCTGACAAAGGTCACCAGTAAGCTCTATTGTCAACAATTGAGGGGATCTCTTCATTCATGTTCTGGCTGTCTGAAGCATCTGCCACTCTTGACCACTTCATCTTTGACACACTCTCCACCACTGACTTGACCAATGGCACTTTTGCTCAGTTCTCTCTTATCTCTCTGACTTTTCCAACCTCAAACTCATGTGTTGCTCTCTTTTCTGCTACTGCCTCTTGAGAACTGATCTTTTCCAGAGTTCTCTTTTATCTTCACTCTATTATGCTTCTGGGTGGCCTCATTCACACCTGTTGTACTATCTATCACCAAATGCTGATGGATCCCACATCTTTATCTGTGGTCCTGATTTTTCTCCTGACAAACCTCAGATTCACAACTAAAAGCCTACTTGGTTTCTCTTCCTGGATGTTCCATTATAGGTATTTCTATCTCAAAACATCTCAAATTAAACACCAGATCTCTCCTCCTGCCTCACCTGCCTTCTCCCTTTCGTTTTTTCTTTCTATCAGTTAATGGCACCACTATCCACAAACCCGGCTAAGCCCAAATCCTGGGGCTCAGTCTGAACTTCCCTCCCCTCCCTCCACTGTCAAGCACATGGACCTACTATTGTAAACTGCCAAATATTTCTTTAACTTCTTTCATCCTTTCCATCCCTATGAATCCTTCCCCCATAGTACTGTCACCCATCACATCTCATCAGGACAATTGTAACTGCCTCTTGTCTCTTCTCTCTGCCACCAGGCTTATCATCCCCTGCAGACTCATTTCTTCTTTGTCTGTAGTGAAGTCTCTACAATGGCAACCCAATCACATTACTGCCACCACTTAAAATAACTGTCCAGTGACCCCTCCTCATCTCTAAAATGAACTCTAAGCTTTACTGCTTGAGCCCAGCTTCCAGTCCAGTCTTGTCTTCAACTTGTTCTCCAGGACATTGTCCACTACTGCACTTCTCACCTGTTCAAATGTCTGCCTCACCCACTGGACTAGGAGAGATTTAGCGGTTGCTCATCTCTGTCTCCCCAGCACCCTGACACATTGTTAAGGCCAAAGGCAGAGCTCAGGTTTTGTTGAATGAGCAGGTCCTAGATGCACTGAGGATCCTGCACATGCTATTCTCAGACCCATGCCATCTTTAATTCAGTAGCAAATGTACTAATTAGCAAATACACCAACTCCCAAAGCAGGACTTAAATATACTGGTTTGTAACTGAAATTAATGGCAATATTTACAAAGATATTACTAAAACAGGTGGTACCTTGAGTTTCTTCATGACTCTGTGGAACTCCATGGAACATCTCTGGTTGACAGTGAGAAGTTTCTGAATCTGTCTGGTTTGTGGATGTGGAAGTGAGAGGTTTGCTTTTACTCTAATTGAAAGCTCTCTTTGGGTTTCAATTTCCCTCTCCAAGTCAAGGCAGAGTCCATTTAAGCACTCATAATGACTATCCATCTCTGTGTATCTCTTCAGAAGCTCCTAAAGGCAGTGAGAATTCATTCAATTTAATAATTCATTCTACTTTAACAATAAGTAGTCCTAGCTCTGGAATTGTAACAAAATTTATGCTTTAACACTTTCTATAGGGCAGAAATAAATTGAGACTTTTGTGTATAAAAAACAAAGAGAAAATGTTATTGTCGATTTTGGATTATAGAAATAATTATAATCATTGTGGAAATTTAAGAAGTTTAAACTGTAGGGGAGGAAGATATTTCCTCTACACGCTCTAGGTCCTTCTGGCTGGACAGCAAATTAAATTCACATGAGACAGAATAACAGGAGAAAATTAAACAAAGCTTTATAACATGTATACATGGGAGAGACCCAGGAAAACTGAGCAACTCACCAAAATGGCGGAAGCTCTCACCTTAAATATCATCTTCAGCTAAAGACAAAGGAGGATGTTGTGGGTAGGGGGAGTCAGTATGGGAGGTTACCAGACAAGTACAGTAAACAAGAGTAAGGTTATTATGCAGATTTAAGTCCTTGCCTTCCGCATTGATAAGAGTTTCTAGAGGTAAGGTCATCCCCCTTCTTCCTGGTACAGAGAGGGAGACATCTTTACAGATGGAGATTTCCCTTACAAATGGAAATGTCTCTTACAAAGGGTAACTTCTACTTTTCAGAGTTTCTCTCATGTCTGCAGTTTTTGAAAGTAACCAGCCCAAAATAATCTTCATGCCAAAGAGATATATCTTGGGGTGGCCAATTCTAATCCTCTATAAAACAGCTATAACAAAGAAAACCAGAAACAACCATTGTTATCATTTTGATACATTTTCTTTTAGTCTTCTAAACATCCATGATTTGAATGAACATTTACAAAGTTGGAAGAGAAATTTGCATGAATTCAATCTAGTATGTATTGTAGCTCAAGGCTGAATGCTAGCTTCTGTTGACAATAGGTGGTGTGAGTGAGCAGATAAAACTGATGAGGATCAAGGATGCCTCAGGGAGAAAAGCCCAAGGCTTCCTGGCCTACATACCAATCTATATCATCCTCACAGAAGCATGGGACATCCTGACCTCATTCAATCTGATTCTTACCCAAAGTTATAAGACCACCTGATAACCAGACTCCACCTGCACTGATACTTTTTTTACCTAATTTTTCCTTTGTCTTGTAAAGAAGCAACTCACATACTTATGCCTTATAAATTTAGCCCTACCCTCAACCCATGTTTGCAGCTCTTCACTGCCCATAGGTCCTGTCGCCATGCTACTCCATGCTACTTCCTGAATAAAAGAGCACTACTGCCAGACCTTGAGAGTCCAAGAAATGTTTCTTTCGACTCCTCAGCTCACTGAGCCAGCATCAAAACGAGTGACAACAAATCACATGACCTACGTTCTATTATCTGCCTAGAATCTGAGATTTCTCACCTTTTATCAGAGTTAGAGTTCAGGTTCTAGCCCTGTCACTTCCTGACTGGGGAAATCCTTGAGCCATTCTCCCAACTACAAAATGAAGACTACAATAATTTCCACAAAGTTTTCTAGGGAATTAAGTAAAATGTTAGATAATATCTAAATATAACCTATAAAATACATACAGACACTATAAATTAAAGGAAATAAAATTACATTTGTAGAAATGCTTCTATACCCAAGTTTTAAACTTAGACTTGGTTTCAAATCCTAATTTTACCAATTTACCAGCTGTGTGACCTTGGGCAATGACTAAACTTCCTCCTGGGCCTCAATTTCTTTGTTTATAAATGGAACAATAAACTCTGTCTCATGAGGTAAAGCACCCAGTCTAGTGCCTTGTGTATGGCAGACACCCATTAGGCCTAGGCCCAGCAGCTCAACTTTCTAGAGACCAGACAGGTGACAAGCTGGTCAGGGCACAGGTGGAAGAACACTTTACATTCAATCGGGTATTAACATATTTAGTTCAGGGTGCTAAACAATAGAGTAAGGGGCTTCTGACAATAATGAGCTCTCCTTTTAATAATTTAAGGAAAACCTAGATAGATGTTCACTAATCTGGGATGTTGGAGAGGGGATTCTTGCCTTTGGTCTTAGGAGGAATCACCTTATGGTTGGAGCAGCACTGTCTAGTCATTCATTTGTACTTTTAATAAATACATATTGAAGGCTGACTTCTGTCAGGACTGTGCTAAGTGATGCAGCCATAAACAACACACAGAAGTCTTTAGGGATCTTGTGTTCTAATAGGGGTGACAGTAAATCCTGTTGGCTTTACCCTCACTACATGTTCAGAATCCACACACTTCTCACTGCTTCCACTACTACCTCTCTGGGCCAAGCCATCACCATCTTCGCATGATTACTGAAATTAGTCTTTCAAATAGTCTTCCTGCTATCACTTAATTTTCAACACAACAATCAGAGCTATCCCTTTAAAATGTAAGTCAGACCATGTCTCTCTTGTGGTCAAAACTCTCCAGTGGATCCACATCTCGTTCAGAGTAAAACCCAAAGTCTTTGAAAAGCCCCACAGCCTGCTTCCTCCTGTTAACTCTGACCTCGTTTCTCATTAGCTTTCCCCCTTGTTGATGTTGCTGGAGCCCACTAGGCAGCTTCTGCTTCAGGAGCTCTGTCCTTGCTGTTCTCCCTGCCTGTTCTGCTCTCCACCAGATACCTGTATGTCTCAACCATTGACTCCTTTCAGGTATCTGCTGAAATACCACCTTTCCAGTGAAGCCTCAAAGTCATAAACCCTACTGTTTTTCTTCAAAGATTGGCACCTGAGCTAACATCTGTTGCCAATCTTTTTTCTTCTTCTCCCCAAAGCCTCCCCAGTACATAATTGTATATTCTAGTTGTGAGTGCCTCTGGTTTTGCTATGTGGGATGCTGCCTCAGCGTGGCCTGACAAGCGGTGCCATGTCTGTGCCCAGGATCTGAACTGGGGAAACCCTGGGCTGCCGAAGCGGGAGCACAAACTTAACCACTTGGCCCCAGGGCCGGCCCCAAACCCCACTGTTTTGTTTGTGTATGTATGCATGTATGCACACACATATCTGTACTAGATTATGAAGTTTAGAAGAATACTGAGCATTATCTATTCATTCCATAGAGGTGCCTGTGACTCCACAGGCCTTTGGAAGGGCCCCAATATTTATTTGTAATTTGAACAGGGCACTTACTTTTATCCTAAAGCACTTTTCTCTCAGGCTTTCTGTAAGGTGCTGTTTTCCATCACATAGCAACATTTTTTCATATTTTAATACCTCTTTGATGTTCTGTTGGTCCTGCTTGGATGGAAAGAAATAAACAAGGCTTCAGCTATAACTCCATTCATATATAATGTCTAATCATTTACTTTTTCAATTACACATTGTACATTATTTCAATAATGGAATCAAATATTATACTTGTAACACAAAAAAATGTAAAAAATGGTCAGAAAATGAATAATAGTATCATGAAGTCTTTTAGTGAGTAACCTCAACTCATTGGGGAAAAAAGTGGGAGAACCACATATTTTTTGGAGACAGAATCTGTTCCTGTAACCTTCATAGCTGCAAATTAGGTTTTAGATTTATCTCTGGTTCCTACTCTTCCAGATCTCTGCAGTAGAATAATTATTGCCAACTAAACATGCTAGCACGACTGTCTGTACTGTCCATGGTGCTCCAAGCTCCATTCATATATTCTTCCCAGCACCTTGGACCAGAAAATTCATACCCTGCCTACATTTTGTATTTCTGACTACAAGTACAAAACAAAACATTTTCTCCCATTTGTTTATCTTATTTACTGCAGTACCCAGAAGACTAATTGTTCAATGATTATTGGTTGAATGAATTAAATCTCTTTATAAATTTAGTTAGGGTCCACATAAATATGATTCCCAAGTGTCTGATGTTTCTATTGAGATTGCAAATGATACTGTTTTCCACTTTATTCTTTCTTCACTATTGAAATATGAGAATGAAAAAGATTTTTATAGATTTCATAAACTTTCTTATTGATCTGAAGTTTACATTACTTTTTAGAGGATTCAGTTCAATTTCTTTTTTTGTATTCATCTTGCCTTCTTCCCTTCTAATGTCACTAACAAGAGCCCACGTCTAACCCTATCAGGTAGAGATAGAGAGATGGGCTATTTAATCTTTTGTAAATCGAATCCTTCAACTATTTCTCCATTGAGAATAATGCTATTTCTTGGTTTAAAAACTCTTTTAAAATTTCATTAAAGAAAATAGTCTGCTTATTTAACAAATTTTTTCTTAAAAATAAAGAATTAAAATGGTATTTTCTGAAATAGATTTTAGCTTCTTTTAAAACTGTACTTGCCTGTTTGTGTGAAAAGTTATAGTAATAGTTTTCCCATTATCCTCCGTTTGTAGAAATTTCCCGGAAGAAAAAAGTAAAAACATTGCTACCCTTTTCAAAAAAGCTTGTTTCTTATAAATAGTTACTAGATAGGGGTAGATTCTGAACTCGCTCTAGCTATCATTTCTCTTAAGGTTTCTCTGAATTGGTCTCTTTCCATTTTTGAGAGACTTTTATGCTCCTTAGCTCATCTCTCTCCTTAGCTACAATTCTTATTTCTTCAAGGCTTTCATAAAGTTTCTTAGTCAAGTGTAAGTTATCCATTTCCCCATTTTGCATAGATAAATTTTGGGCCTCAAACTGCTTCTTCAATCCTTCCGTTTCATTCATTTTTTAATGAGTTTTACTGACATCTTCTTTCACTTTAAGAAGTTGAAGCTCTTTTTTCTGAAGTTCTCGGATCTTGAGATAATTATAAAACAAGTTAGAATGCAAACAGAACTCCTTCAAGGACGGAAAATAGTCTATTTGTTACATACAAGCACATATCTATGTCTATATATCTATTTCTATCTCCTTGCTGAGTCTACAAATAATTTTGGACACAACTACTCCCAAAAGAATAAAACAACAATACCTTTTCCTGTAATTCATCTTTTGCCTTATTTAAATCCTTTTGAATATTTGAAATCTGGGTTGTCTTTTCTGAAACTCTCTCTCTGAATTTATCAATAGTTTCCTGGTGTTCTTTCAAATGCATACGAGCAATTTTCAGTTCTTGTTGTGTTTCCAGATCCTTTATTATTAGAAGAAATTGAGAAATATGATAATATAAAGGCACATTATCTTTTCTTAATGATGAACTAGTTAAAGTAAAAAAATGCATTCTCACAGTTAAAAACCACCAACACACCACCCCCAAATCAGAACAGTATGGAAGGATAGAGAGTACAGACCCTGTCCCTCACCTCGCCCATCCTAGTCCTGCTCCTTGTTGAACTGGCTGCTTGCTCTTCTCCTTTCAGACCCCTTGGACACCCTTCTAGATCAACGTCACAGAAAAAGTGTCCCATTCTTATGCTTAGTGTTCCCTTATACAGACAAACCCCACTTAGCCAGTGCCTTATGGCGGACACTTGGATTGCTTTTAGCTTTTGTTTACCACAAACAATGCTGCAGTGAATGCTGTTGTATTTCTGCCCAAATGTGTGAATATATTGGTTGGATAAATTCCTAGGAATGGAATTGCTGTAACAAACGTATATGCTGATAAATTTTAATAAGATATTGTCAAACTGTCTCCCTAAAAGGCTATAACATTTACTTTTTCACCAACAGTATCATTTATTTAAAAGAGAAGGAAGCTTCTTGTATTAAAAATATGTGTGCTGGACAGGAAGAAAGAGTATAACTCACTCTAGCTATGGTTTCTTGTAGGTTTGCCTTCAGTTGGTCTCTCTCCAGTTTGAGTGCCTCTTCCACTTTTCTTAGATTATCTCTTTCTTTCATTACAGATTTCATTTCTTCAAGATTTTCATGAAGTTTCTGAGCCAAGTTTAAGTTTTCCGTTTCTATTTTATCCAGAGTTAAACTTTGGGCCTTGAATTGTTTCTTCAATCGCTCTATCTCGGACATTTTTTTCTGTGTCTCACTGACATCTTCTTTTAACTTAAAAAGCTGATGTTCATTTGCCTTAAGTTCTTGGATCTTATCAAGATAATCATAAAATAACATGTCAGGATACAGATGGTTTTTAAGACAAGTATAAAGAATAGTTTCTAAATTGATTAAGACAATAGGCTTCTAATGTCACTCATTAATATTCTGCATAATTCCACACAGAATTTATTTTCTTTTGAGATTATATACGTAAGTGTATATATATATACACACAAGTGTGTACATATGTACATATACACACAAGTGTACATATAGATACATATATATACTTGTGCATATATACACATGTATATAGATGCACTCATGTACATATACACATAAGTGCACTAATCTTAAGTGTATAGTTCAATTATTCTTGACATATGTTTACATCTATGTAATAACAACCCAGATTAAAATATAGAACATTTCTAGCACCCCAAAAAGTTCCTGTGTGCCCCCTTACTACAGCCAACCACTATCATGACCTTGGTCATCTTAGGTGACTTTGCCTGTTTTTGAACTTATAAACCACAAGGTGTAAATCCATTCTCCCAGTGAAAGGCATCTGAGTTGTTTTCAGTTTTTCACTATTATGATTAGAGCTGCTATGAACATTCTTGTACATATCTTTATGTGGAAGTATGCGTTCTTTTCTCTCAGGTACATACCTATAATCGCTGGGCCACAGGCATGTACATGTTCAGTGTCAGTAAACACTGCCAACGTGTCTTCCAATGTGGCTAAACTATTTCATATCCCCAGAGGATTATAGGCACAAATAAGTCAGACAGCCAATCAAATAACCCTCCCCTCCCCCCATACCTTTTCTTGTAATTTAGTGTTTGAATTTTCTAAATCCATCTGCATATTTGATATTTCATCTGTCTTCTCAGAAACAATCCCTCTGAGTTTATCAATAATTTCCTGGTGCTCCTTCAGATGCATGTGAGCAATTCTTAGTTCCTCTTGTTTTTCCAGATTCTTCATCATTAGAGAAATTTTGAGAACAGTGACATATCTTAATGTTAAAATGTTAGTATTTTTTTAATGAAAATAACATATTTTCTTAGTAAAAATAATAAAACTATTACTTCTTACTCTGTATTTTTGTTGTTAGAAAGTGATAAGCTTTTCCTCCCCGTCCCCACCTCCCACAGCCTGCTCCCACTTTCCAGAGGCAAACATGTTATATGTGCACTATTCTACAGCTTGCTTTTCCTCCTAAGAGTCATTCTGGGCTTTCCATATTAGGACGGTCAAATCTATTCCATTTTTTTATTAGGTGTTGCATAGTATTCTGACATATTGCTCTTGTTTACCCAGTTTCCTTCTGATGGACATTCAGATTGTATCCCATTTTTTATTACAAATTGCTACAATGAACAACACTGTGGTGTATATATGTGTATGTATATATATATATATTTCTTTATCTTAACAATTGATTAAGTATACATGTAGGATAAAGTCTATGAAGAAAATATTGCTTACAGAATTTACAATTTTCAAGAACAATACCAAGTTACGTGCCTAAAAGTTTCTATCAGTTCACTCACACCAGCAGCACCATCATGTGAAAGCAGGGCTCACTGCTGTCAGCAAAGCCCACGCTTCCTCACGAGGGAGGGAAGGAGTATCGCTTACTGTAGCTTCCGTCTCTCGCAGGCTTTCCCTGAGCTGCTCTCGCTCCGTTCTGAGGGTTTCCTCCACTCTTCTGAGGCCATCTCTTTCCTTAGCAACAAGTTTTATTTCTTCAAGGTTCTCAAGATGTTTCTGAGTCAATTTGAACTTCTCTGTTTCTATAGTTTCCAGAGTTGAATTCTGGGCCTCTAATTGCTTCTTCAATTGCTCTGTTTGATGCATATTTTCCTTGAGATCATTTTTTGCCTTAAGAAGTTGATGTTCTTTCTCCTGAAGTTCTTGGATCTTGAGATAAGCATACAATAAATTATGATATAGATAGATTTGATAAAAAGCTAAATAATAGTTTCTAAATTAATAGGCAAATCTTTACTTGTCTCCAATTTTAGGCTAACTCATATCTTGTTTCTTTACACAAAAGACCTGATTCAAACTCTCAGCTACTCAGATAACAACTTTAAAAAAATACCTGTGCTTTTAAGGCAGTATTTGTGTTTTCTAAATGTATTTGCATATTTAATATTTCATCTGTCTTCTCTGAAACAACTTCTCTGAGTTTATCAATAGTTTCTTGGTGTTCTTTCAGATGCATGTGCGCAATTTTGAGTTCTTCTTTTGTTTCCAGACCCTTTATTAGCATGTGAAGTTTAAAGAATATTTTAACAACATCATCTCAACACTGCCCCCCTTCCCAATTGGCTCAGTTTTAAGGAAACACAACAGATGAAGAAAAGGGTCTAACTGACCTTAACTTCAATTCTTCTTATGTATTCTTTAAGTTTCTCTCTCTCTACTTCAAAGGACTCTTGTAATTTCTGTAGATCATTTCTTTCTTTGGTTATGGATTTTATGTCCTCATAATTTTCACGGAGTTTCTGAGCCAACTCTAGCCTCTCCATTTTCATACGTTCCAACGTTAATTCTCGGTTCCTTAATTCATTCTTTATATTCTCCACGTCATTCATCTTTTCCTGCATCTTACTCATCTCTTCTTGTACACTAAGAAGTTGTTGCTGTTTTTCTTGGAGTTGTTGGCTCTTAAGAAATAAAGTTTTTATTATTACCATTTTGCCATATTATCTTAAAATTCTTATGTAAAATGTACTTTGCCAAACTGAGAGAATCATTATCACAGCCCTGCACACTACCCTAGTGGAAACAGACAAGCAGCACTGAAAGTAAAGCAGCTTCTAGGCATAGTGTCTGTACTGGGCTGAAGAGGGTCCCACCCAAAATTCAAGTCTACCCAGAACCTCAATGTGATCCGATTTGGAAAGAGGGTTTTTGCAGATGTAATTAGTTAAGGATTGAGAAGATACCCTACTGGACTAGGGTTGGGCCCTAAATCCAATGAGAATGTCCTCATAAGAGACGGGAAAGGACGCACAGAGACACAGAGAAGATCCTGTGAAGATGGAGACAGAGATTGAAGTGATGCAGCTACAGAACAAGGACTATCGAGGACAGCAGGAGCCACGGATAGCACAAGGCAAGGAAGGACTCTTCTCTAGAGCCTTCAGAAGAAGCATGGTCCTCCGACACCATGATTTTGGAATTCGAGAATCTAGAAATGTGACAGAATAAATTTCCATTGTTTTTATGCCAGCAAGTTTATGATAATTTGACACAGAAGTCCTAAGAAACTAACATAGTGTCACTTGGTTAATCAAGGAGGCAAAGTAAAAATGCGAAAAATTTAAAAAGAAAAGAGACTGACTAAATATATAGATGTACCTGGCAAATAAACTGTAATTCCTCATCTCTTAAAACCTTTTTGGATAATTTATTTTTAGTTCCAATAAGGTCTTTAGGGGATGGCCCACACAAACACTGAGGCATTAACTTTTACATAAGCCTATTGATATCACCTCTTTGGGAGGAGTATGAAATAGGAGGTTTTAGTAAATTCAATTAGGTTATAGTGAAAGGGATGAGAATTAAGAGAACATATATTAGGAAAAAAACATTCCACAGAAGCACAATGGAAACACTACGCTATTTATAATGCATGTAGCACTGTTCTTAGGATAAACAGAAAGATATCAGTGGGTCCATTTTAGAATTACTAGAGCAGTACAATTGTTCTAACAGTCTTAGCTCTTACACAATTATATTACAACAGCACCTTACTTCTAAAAAAGAAATAATTCAGGAACTTGCAAACATCTAAGAGATGGAAATAGTGACAAATCTTAGAGTTTAGAGAATGACTAATATAGCTCTATATAAGGGCAGGAGCTTTGTTTTACTGACTAATGTATATCAAGTGCCCAGAACAGTGCCTGGCCCACGGTAATGCTCAATAAATATTTGATGAATGAATGAATACATCATGAGTAGTTTAGATGAACCAAGGCCCCCTCTCATTGAAAGACTCTAGGATAATATAATACACACAAAAGAGGTTAGCTAAGATCCTAGTGTGAGTTCAAACTGTCCAAAATATTAGCATTGAGAGCTGTTCATTTGGGAGGTACATTCTATTTCTGGAATTTAGGTCTATTAGAACCAAAATTTATCACCAAAAAAAAAAAAGTTTAGTCAGGAAATATGGCCAGGAAGATAACTTTAAAAATTCACCTTTTCCTTTAGCTTTTCTTCAACTTCTGCCAGTTTCTCACAGGTCCTAGAAAGCTCTTTCTCTTTCTTTATGGTACAGTTCTTTTCTTGTGCAACTATCTCTTGTTGCTTTTTAAGTTCACCTCTAAGAATTCTTAATTCTTCCTGGTTTTCAATGGTCTAGAATTTTTAAAAAGTTGAGATTAAATGACACTAGCTTACATTTAGGAAATCAGGTAAAAATCAGCATTTACCTCAGCCTGAAAATGGAGAAATCATGGCAAACTATATTGGAAAAGACTAACTTAAAAAGAAAGTGAGTCTATTTTGATCATGTAAATGCCAAGAATCTGCTTTCTTATGCTGTTTCTTTATTGCTCAACTTACATTCCTACCACGAGAATTAGAACTGGATTTAGTATTCCATCATAAGAGGTTTGCTTGTTTTCTACCCTGAAGCCAAAAGAGACTGTTTCTAAGCTTTCATCGATAGACGATGAGACTGCAGGTTATAGGCTTTTCATATGCTGGGATGGCTTTGATTTTGAGCAAGCTCAAAACAGCAGCCGTCCTTTGCTAGCATGAATTGGACTAATCTTAGTTATTATGCTTAAAGAGTGACATTCTCAAGTATCAAGACCAAAAAACATTACAAGACAGATACCGAGAAGAAAATACAACTTTTGTCTGTACTCTTATTTACATTCAGCTCTTTGACCAAACAGACAATCCTAAGAAACATGGAAAATTACACAAAAGGTCAGGGTCTACTGTGATCCATAGCAAACTTCTGAAAATATTAATTTCAATCTATTACACATTAGATTGCCCCCACATATAGAAACAAAAACTAAAGTAGGTTTGAAAATATTGGCAAACATTAACAACAATTAAACATGAAATTTAAGAAAAATTACAACAGCATAAATAAAATAGAAACACTTAGGAACCAATTAACAAAATATGTCCAAGATCTGTACATTGAAATCTATACAACACATCACTGAGAGAACAGTTTATAGAAAGATACACAATAAGCACATAAAAAGATGCTCAACATCTTTAGTCATTAGGGAAAGGCAAATCAAAACAAGGTTACACCCAATAGAAATGGCTAAAATTAAAAACACCAATAATATGAAGTGTTGGTGGGGATGTGGAGCCATCAGAATTCTCTTAATGTGCTGATGAGAATGTAAAACGGTGCAACTATACTTTGGAAATCAGCCTAGTAAATTCTTACCAAGCTAAACATACATCTCCCTATGACCCAGCTATTTCACTTAGATCCATACTCTAGAGAAATAAAAAATATATGTTCATAAAAACATTTGTATGAGAATGTTTATAGCAGCTTTATTCAAAATACCCAAATAGTAGAGATAACTCAAATTTCCATCAATACAGGAGAAAGGCTAAACAAATTGTGGCCTATTCATACACTGGAAGACTACCAAGCAGTAAAAAGGAGTGTAGAAAGAAGTGAGACAAAAGAGCACATGCAGTGTGATTCTATTTGTGTGAAGTTCTAGAAGAGACAGTGAGCTGAGGTGGAAAACATCAGGACAGTGACTATGTGGGGCAGAGGATGAGATCAGGATTGCCTGGGTGGAGGTGGGAGGGAACTTGCTGGGGTGGAGAGAACACAAGTAGAGACATTTGTCAAAAGTCATCACACTGGACACTCACATCAGATACATTTATTGCATGGAAATTATACCTCAATAAAGTTGTAAAAATCTAAAACATACAAAGACAAAAACACATTGCTGAATCTCACCATTCCAATACTGTCCCTCAGGTCAGTCTTCAGTTGCTCCTTTTCTGCAGTAACCCTCTCTAACATTTGTCGCAGTGCTGTTTTCTCCTGTATTAAAGAAAATATCTTTCTCTGTTGTTCAGTTAGCTCATTATCAACATCTGCAATCAGCACTTGGGTTTTTTTGGCTTCCAAACTCTGCTTTTTATCTATGCCAACCATCTAAAATATTAATACATTAGAGAAGAATTTCTTAGTAACAGTTTTAATAATAAAAATAGCCAAACTTCTATTACTTATTATGTACCAGGCACTATTTTCACACAGTGACACATTTAATCTTCCCCATAACCTTACAAGGTAGGCACTATTACTATCTCCGTTTGACAGGCAAGGAAACTGAATCCCAGAGAGGGTAGGTCACTTGCCCAAGGTCACTCAGAGAAGTTATCAGGCTTTGAATCCAAGTGGTCTGGTTCCAGAGCTCGTGCTCTTGTGCCTGTTCACTGGTAAGAGCTATGTGGACAGCTATAGATAATTCACAACTATCTTCATGTACGATGGGTTAACCTGACTTTATGAAGGAGTAAGCCAGCTTAAACTCTCCCTCTTTATTTCTTTCCTTCAAAAGCTGGAAACCATAACTTATGCCCTACTACTAACAAATCTTTATTTTCAGAGTTTTATTATAGATAAGAGGGCAAAAGAGTTTTGTTAGAAACATATTTCATATTATAGTAGCATAATTCACCTTTTCATATTTTTCATATACTGCTTAAGAAAAGCATGTTATATAAATCCATTTATCCATAAATAAGTCTTAACCAAAGGTAACCTGATACATGGACTCCTTGGTAAAAGGAGACAAAGATTGATGTTACCAGTATGAAATTAGGGTATCACCATATAATCCTATACTAGCCCAGTAAAAACACTCAGCTGAATATTGGTCACAGATGTTTAAAAAGTTTTTGTAATAATCTATATTTAATTAGAAAAAAAAGAACAAGAAAAAAAATCATCCAATGACACCAACTTCACACAACCACTATTAGAATTTGGGAATATTTCCTTCCAGAGTTTCTTCTATTAAAAGAATTTTTTTAACATTGCAATTATGACTACTTTACATATAAGATCCTTTTTAGTTTTTCTTTCCCACTTAGATTAGATGATATGCATTTTCCCATGCTGTTACATAATCTCCAAATTATAATTTTTAGTAGTTGCTCAATTCTCTAGAGTGGATACAGACAAACCATATTTCATTTGGTTAGCCCCTTCTTTTTGGCAATCTGCATGAGCTTCTACAAGGATGAGCAGAGAGCTAACTACAACTACAGGAGAAATTAAGGCAGGAACACAGAGTCTTTGGGATTAGTCAGTCAGCTACTATAATTCAGAATCTTGCATCTTTACTCCTAAATATGGAAATGTACACAAAACAAAGCAGATTGAGACAAAGTGCAAAACTGAACTCAGCCTAGAAAGTATTCCAGCTACCATGGTTATGAGCAAATCTAATAGGTCTAATTATTAAATAAGGAAAAAAATTGTGTCCTTTATATGAGAATAAGCCTACTAATCACAAAGTTTAAAATTTCTGTTGAGACACACTAGAGAAACTCATTTCCAGAGAGAGACACATCAAGCAGGATTGAAAACGGGCACTCCTAGAGGCTTCATGATAGACCTACTAGGCTATCATAGGCTGCCCTCTGGTGCTCTGATAAACAGATTTATCTGGAAATCCCTAGACCCACTGCTTTATCCTCATGGGTGATTCCAGCATGAACACGATTTCACAAGACCAAGCTCACCTCAGCATTGCATCCCAGATTTCAGAAACCCTGATGAACAGAATGGCCCAGGAGAATTTCCAGTTAGACCCTTTTATCAACACAGATGATTCCAGCATGAACTTAATACCACAGACTGGCTGGTCCGGTGAGTGTAACTCTCCTTTTCCCTCACTCCGCCTCTACTGCTCCTTCTCATGGGGCCCTGTGACTGCATTTTGCATTTGTTTAAAAGCGGCTACTGACTGTGCATTTATTTTCAAAAAACTATTGAAAAACCTTTCCCCTTATAAAAGTGGAAGTCATAAATTTTAAATCAAGGTCAAGTGCCTTTGGCCCATAGTTGACCCAAAATATAGATAAACTGAGAATACAAGATACAGAGCAAGTGAAAATGCTTTCTAGGAAAGAATGACTGAAGCATAGGGAGAGAGGAAGAGAAAGCTCCTTATCCAAGGCAGGAATATTGTACCCCAGAGTAAATGGGAAAAAAGAAGCTCATTATATAGAGTAATAGTATATAAAGGTATATAGAGGTTTCTTTACATAAGTTGGATCTTACTGAATTGTTCTTTAGTATGTATCTGTTTTTATTTAATAATGTATCCTGGAAATTTTCCAATTGTAGATGATGTCTACTTTAAAGAAATTCCATGACTATACAAAACTCTATTACATTTCTATACATTAACAATAAACAATTAAAAAAGGAAATAGAGAAAACAATCCATTTACAAAAGCATCAAAAAGAATAAAATATTAAGGAATAAACTTAACCAAGATGGCAAAGGCTTGTACAATGAAAACTACAAAATGTATCTGAAATACATTAAAGACACAAATAAATGGAAAGACGTCTCATGTTCACAGATTGGAAGACTTAATATTGTTAAGAAGTCAATGCTACCCAAAGCGATCTACAAATTTAATGCAATCCCTATAAAATCCTAATAGTGTTTTGCAGAAATAGAAAAATCCACCCTGAAATTCATATGGAATCTCAAGGGACTCCAAACAGGCAAAACAATCTTGAAAAAAGAACAGAGCTGAGGGTCTCACACACCCTGATTTCAAAACTTACTACAAAGTTATAGTAATCAAAACAGCTCAGTACTGGCATAAAGACAGATATATAGACCAATGAAATAGAAAACAGAGCCCAGAAATAAACCTTTGCATATGGTCAAATGATCTTTAACAAGGATGTCAAGACCATTCAATCATAAAGGATGGTATCTTCAACAAATGGTGTTGGGAAAACTGGATATCTCATGCAGAAGAAAGAAGTTGGGCCCTTACTTTACATCATATAAAAAAGTTAACTCAAAGTAGATCAAAGACCTAACCATAAGAACTAAAACTGTAAGATGCTTAGAAGAAAACATGGGAGAAAAACTTCATAAAGTGGATCTTGCCAATGATTTCTTGGATATGACACCAGAAGCACAGACAACAAAAGCAAAAAGAGATAAACTGGACTACATAAAAACTACAAATTTCTGTGCACCAAAGGACACAATCAACAGAGTGAAAAGGCAACCTAGGAATGGGAGAAAATATATGCAAGTCACACAATTGATAAAGGGTTAATATCCAGACTATATAAAGAATGTCTAAAATTCAACAACAAAAACCAAACAATCCAATTTAAAAATGAGTAAAGACTTGAACAGACATTTCTGTAAAGATATACAAATAGCCTACAAGCACATGAAAAGATGCTCAACATTACTAGTCATTAGGGAAATGCAAATAAAAACCACAATGAGATATCATCTCACACTTATTAGGATAGCTACTGTGAAAAAAGGAGAAAATAATACGTGTTGGTGAGAACTTGGAGAAATTGGAACCCTTATGCACTGCTGGTGGGAATGTAAAATGGTACAGCCATGATGGAAAACAGTATGACAGTTCCTCAAAAGATAAAAAACATGATCCAGTAAATCTGACATCCAAAAGAATTGAAAGCAGGGTCTCAGAGAGATATTTGTACACCATGTTCATAGCAGCATTATTCCCAACAGCAAAAAGGTGAAAGCAATCTTCAGTGCCCATTAATGGGTGAATGGTTAAACAAAATGTAGTATATACATACAATGGAATATTATTCAGCCCTAAAAAGGAAGGAATTTCTGATGTATGCTGCAACATAGAGGAACCTTGAGGACACTATGCTAAATGAAATAAGCCAGTCAAAAAAAGACAACATACTGCATGATTCCGCTTATGTGAGGTACCTAGAGTAGCCAAATTAAGAGAGATAGAAAGTGGAAAAGTGGTTGCTAGGGGCTAGAGGAGGGAGGGAATGAGGAATTGTTTAGTGGGTATAGAGTTTCAGCTTCACAAGATAAAAAGAATTCTGGAGATTGGTGGCACAACAACGTGAACGTACCTAACACTACTGAACTGTTTGCTTAAAAATGATAAAGATGGTAAATTTTATGCTATGTATATTTTACCACAATTAAAGATACAAAACAAACAAAAATAAATTTATACATATATATATATATATATATATATGAATGACTACTACTCCAAGCTATGGATGTATGAAAGATTATTTCACCATTCTCCTATTGGTGAACGTTTTAAATTCCCAGTAGTAATTATTCTGGATTAAATAGTATTAAGTATAATAACAATGAAAAATAGTATAAAAAATTCTGACATATAAAAGGCATTTTTGAAAAGTAGAAATGCATTGTAAATAAATCAGTTATATAAAATTACAGGCAATCCCGTTATGGACTGAATTATGTCCTCCCAAAATCCACATGTTGAAGCTCTAAGCCTCAAAATGACTGTATTTGGAGAGAGGGCCTTTAAGGAGAGTAATTAGGGTTAAATGAGATCATATGGCTGGGGCCCTAACCCCATAGAACTGGTGTCCACTCCAGAAGCAGAAGAGAACCAGAGCTCTCTCGGCTCACACACAGAAGGGCCATGTGAGGAGAGGTGCCATCTGCATGATAGGAAGAGGGCTCACAAGAAACTGAATTTTCTAGCTCCTTAACCTTGGACATCTAGCTTCTACAACTGGGAAAAAGTAAATTTCTGTTGTTTAAGCTACTTAGTCTATGATATTTTGTGATGGCAGACTAATATACCTCCCTTTTAAAAAATCATCATTAGCATCCTAGCCTTTCTTGTATATAATTAAATAACAAAGCAGCTCTTCTCCCCAGGTTTCAGGACAAAACGAACCATGCTGCCTAGAATAAGCTGAGATTTAAGCACAGCACAGCTCTAGAAACAGACATGAACACGACACACACATCGATAGTGAACTCTCAACTAGTACACAAAATCTGATATAAAACAAATATTTTACCCATAAGTAATAATAAGCACTCAATCTTTCTTACATTCTTAGAATTCAGAGGGGCTTTTAAAGATGTTTAAAATACACCAGGCCTCGGAAAATATCAGCTCAAAGTTTGAACTAACATTTTTGCCTTTTCCTTTTCCAACTGATTGTAAGCAGTTATATCTGAAGTTATTTCAAAGACACTAGGGCTAATCTTGTAAACTGTTGTTAGTTATTCACTGTGAATAATCAATAAGATTGAGGTCACCATTATGTACTTAAGTGTCTGAAGTTAAGGAGAAAGCTCACATATAGTATATGAAAACTCGAACAGAAATACCCTTTACCTTTTCCTGAAATTCATCTGAATTTTCTCCTATGTTTTCCTCTATACGCAAATTCCTGGAAGTTTCCTCAGAAATTTTCATTTTCAGTGTGTTAACTGTTTCTTGGTGTTGTTTTAAAGACTCAAGAGCATTTTGTAATTGTTCTTGGGTATCTATGTTCTTTGTCAGAGAAAGGGAACACAATTTCAATTAGAATAATGTGAAACAATGAAAATAACTTTATAGTTACTGCTTGATCATAAATAATAACTGATGGCTCCTGAACGTCTTGAAGAGGCTCTGAGTTTTCAGTTTACTCTGTCAAAGCCTCACCATGGTCACGGTGTCCTGAATGTCACTTCTGAGCTGTTCCCTCTCAATCTGCAGGCTCTCTTGGAGCTGTTTCAGGCCATCTTTTTCTTGGGTTAAGGTTCTTACTTCTGCTAAGGTTTGTTGAAGTTTCTCAGTAATCAGTGCTTTCTCCCTTTCGACAGTTTGCAGCCTAGAATCTCTACTTTCTAATTGTTGCTTCAGCTCTTTCACTTCATTTAACCTTTCTTGACTCTCAGCTGTTTTCTGCTGAAGTTCCTGGGTTTTGTAAGAAAGCTTTAAAATAAGAAAAAGTTACTGTGAGAAGCAGAGCATTCTGTGGCATCTATATAGAAGCCAAACCCCAGAAAACTAAAGACCATTTCCATAGAGGGTGTGTTGTACCAACCTCCATGTTCAAAGCATCCAAGCTTAAACCAAGTGTTTGAGCTTCTTTAGAGAGATTTCCTATGTTCTGACTCATTCTTGCATTCTCCTCAAGGACCATCTTATACTTTTGCTCAGTTTCAACATGTTGATTTTTAAAATCTTGGAATTCTTGATCAGTTCTTTTATAATTCAACTGGCTAGCTGCTAGGTCACTTTTAGTTTTCCCAACTTCTTCAAGTAAATCTTGAATTCTACTCTCTTTATGAACTACTTCAGAAAACAATTTGTCTTTTTCTGATGTTATTTTACAGAGCTCTTCAGATTTGTCATTTATCTATGGAAAAGAAATAAAATTTAGCTATGTTAGCAATATAAGATCCACTACAGCAGTTATCAGGAAAAGAAAAGCTTTATCTGCAAAAAAGAAAAAAGACATTGAAATTAAGCACAGATTTGACTGAGGAAAGGTAATATTTTTATTGTCACATCTTTATAACAATATATTATCCTGCTTAACTTTACCATCAAAGTTTTGTTTGGGTTCTAGTAAGGATTGAGTGGAGAAGAAACACTTAATTAGGATGTCTTTATTTCCTTATCTATCATTCTAAAGTGTTTTCTAACTTTATGGTGTTTCAGGCATCTTATGGTTTTTCTTAGAATTTGACTTATTATTTTCTTTCTAAAGGCTTTGAATGCAGCTCAGATTTCCAAAAACTTAATCCATGAATAATTTAAATTTTAAATAACTTAAATTTAAACTATTATTTAAGTAATTAATTTAAACCAACAATATCCAGCTTATAAATAGTTTAATCATTGTGAAAGATAAAGGAGAAGGAAGTAGGAAAAAGAGAGGAGAGCCAAAGTTGAGACAAAGGAGAGGGAGCGAGACAGTAGAGCTCTTGTAACCACAGGCTCAGGGTAGGAGGCAGGTCTGTGTAACTCAGCTTTTAGATCCATAACTATGTGTTGGGCTAAAAAACAGCATGTACTTTAAAGAGTTTTTAGGATGACTAAATAACGTTGCTAAAGTTGTTTAGCATGATGCTCACCATGTAGTAAGTACTCAAATTCTTGTCCTTTTTATTTCTTTCAGAAAGGCAGAAAAAGGAAAGGCTGGCAGAAGGTTTCCGGAATTGCTCACTAGGCTGCAATATTTACGTCAACCTCTAAAACTTCATCAATGCCACCCTCTTTACCTCCTTACTCTCCTTTATTCAACATAGTGATATGACCACAGCAACAGCACCAAAAAAGATAAAGACTAAGGGTGGGCCATCAATCTCTGTTGAAAAGCACTACATCTGAGGACTATAGAAATGGCCCCTACATGGATCTCATTACTAAGTATACTGTTACATATTCTTTGAAAATGTTCCTAACAAGCAGGGTCAAATGTTTACAGTCTCTTCACTGTTACTTTAAAATAAACTATGGCAAAATATTTAAGGCAATATTGCAAGGGTTTTTATTTCAAAGTAAGAGTTATTTGCTTAAAAACATATTTACCTCTTTCCTTAGCATTTCTACTTCTGAGGGTAAAGATTTCAACTCTGAGAGCAAATTAACTTCTTTATGCAAAGCTTCATTTTCTTCAACTTCTTTATTCAGTTCTTTCTGGAGATCAGTAATCTTTCTTCCTGATTCCAAATTACAGAGCAAATCTAGGATATTTTTGGTAAATTAAACAGTTTGCAGTTATTGGGACAATTTAAATTACATACAAACTTAGATTACTTAATCAGATTATATAAAATTTATTAAAGAAAGAACCAGTGTTGGTCAACAGGTAATCCAATTGTTAAAAGTTCTTGAATCGCCTTTTTCAAGATCGGGTCCAATTCATTTGAAAAATAATTCTTAAACCTTTATAATTTGAAGTCCATGGAAACACTTATAAATACTGACACCAAATGATATTGAAATTTAATATTAGGCTACTTACAAACATCAGAGAACAATGGACTTTTAATCATTGGAATGGAGGTGCAAAATCCTTTAGGCAGTTGGATTTGCAAAGAGGTAAGTCTGAAATTATAAAATACCTTTTGGAACTTTTCCATCTATAAGGCAGGTGAGTTTTGCTATTTCATTAAAAGAAGATTGTAATTCTTTCTCCAGATCAACTTGCATTTTCTTCTTTGCCTCCAACTGCCTTTGATATAACTGAATATCATTTTCCATTTGCTTGCATGCACTTGCAAGTTCTTTCTATGAGAGAAACAATACAAATTCACAAAAATGTAGTGATCATTACAACTGCTTTATTATAAATATAACAAAAATCACTTACCATTTTCTCTTTCAGCTCCAGATTTTCACTCCTGAGACAGGCTGCTTCTCTCTTGGCATCGAGGGCTACAGCCTCAGCATCGAACAGAGTCTGTTTCATCTGTTTGAGGTCTTGAATGTTTTCCTATACACACAACAAAAAGGATTTCCTGAAAGCTAACTTTCTTAGAGTTGGAAAAGACTTTAGAGAACACACACACAGATGTCATTCCTAACAAATCAAAAATGGTGAAAATACGTTAATCACCAAATTTTTTTTAGGATAGATGAAAAGAAATGACATTTTCGAAAATAAAAATATTTTTAAAAATTCTGGTTATCTTTTTCCAAATTATAAAAGCACTATATATATAGAAGTACTGTAATTTAAGAAATCTGTTATTGTTTAAAAAAGATTAACACAATTGTTGCTCAGCTAGCCTGTTAAAGTTTCCTACGTATTTTTAAATTATTCTCTCCAAAACATGACAGGTGAGCAATTAATAGTTAAAATTAAGAATATTAAATCACAAACTGAAAAAAAAAAGACAAACAATCCAAAAGAAAAAGAGAGAAAAGATACGAACAGGCAACTCACAGAAGAGAAAATATAACTGATAAATACATAAAAAGATCCACTGTGTCATTTTTAAAGAGAAGTAGCATTTTAACATGACTTTAGCTGACATGAATTCAACCATATGTCCTTGGGAAAACATTAATGCATGAATGAATGAATGAATGAATAAAGAGAAAGAAATAAAGAACAACTTTTAAAAAGTGGGCAATTCTGCTTGCCACTCTGTCAGTAGACACTCGAAGATTATATGAAAGTACCTTTCTTCCCAGGGCCTCCAAACAGTAACAACACTTTTAAAAAGAATCATTTGTGATTAATAGAAGGTAACAAAAAGTACTCTGACAAGTTCAAATGAAAACAAAAGAACAACAGAAACTAAGATTAAAAAAATTCTAGCTAGTGGACAGCCCCGTGGCCGAGTGGTTAAGTTCACGAGCTCCACTTCAGTGGCCCGGGGTTTTGCTGGTTCTGACCCTGGGTGCGGACATGGCATCACTCATCAGGCCATGCTGAGGCAGCATCACACATGCCACAGACAGAAGGACCCACAACTAGAACATACAACTATGTACTGGGGGGCTTTGGGGAGAAGAAGAAGAAAAAAAAATGATGACGACGAGTGGCAACAGATGTGAGCTCAAGTGCCAATCTTTAAAAAAAGAAAAAAATTCTAGCTAGAAACTGTTGCCTTTTAAAAAAGGGTGTTAAAAACTAGAATCAAACAGATACTTTCTTGAAGTAATCAGGTGGATTGAAAGCAAATAAAAAAATTTAACAATTTCACCATGAGATTCAAACGTTACTTAATGCCAAGATCTGATATCTTGGCTGAGATCAACTACATACTTCTTCATGCATTTGTATAAAACAATTGAAAAAAATTAAAATGTTTTTTGAATTACTGGTTTTTAATGGAAGCTCACTCCTAACTTACTTACATGCACTCAAAGAATGATGTCCTCAACTCTCTGAGCGAGTCTTTATCTGTAGAATGGCAATGATACCAACAGTCCCTTTCCCATAGGGTTAGTGATAGGATTAAATAAAATACTAAATGTAAAACAACTACAACAATGCTCGGCACACAGTAGGCTCAACGTAAGCATTTGCTATGATGATGGTGATGGTACACTATAAATGCCAACATGATTACACAACAAAATAAACCTGATTTTTACCGATGAGTATGACAAGTCCATGTTCACATTTTCTGATTTTTGAGTGTCTATGTATTTCTGTAGCTTTTTAATCTGGTCTTCCTTTTCTCTAAGCAGCTCTACTTTTGAACTTAGTTCATTCTAAAAGAATCAAAGGAGAGTGAAACACAATTTAATTGGATCTAAATTCTAAGGGATTAAAAAGAATTTACATTTAATAGTTTAGACAGTAAAATTTAAAAGTTGATACTTAAATATAATTCCTTCTCTTTTCTGAAATCATGTTCAATTACATATGATGTATATTTTATAGCTCTAGTCCCTTATCAACAGAAATATCAACATAAAAGCTCACCTCAAGATCTTGATTATACACTTCTGCATGCTTAACTAAATTCTTTATTTAAGTTGGAAATTTCATGAATTAGTTGCATCTGTAAGAGCATGTGAACAGGCAACAGAGAAAACCAATAGTTAAACAGAGCAAAAAAAAAAAAAAGACAGCATTCATTCACTGCTTCAGAATCACCTAACACAGTAAGAAGGGCTGAGAGATAACTGTTCAAGCTACTGCAGCAGAGCACCTCATTATTTAAAAATACAAAAACTCTCCCAAAAGACCAAACCCAACTAACCAAACGAAAAATCCCAAAACCCCACAAAACAAAGAAGAAAACCTCAGCATAACCCAAATAACAGTTACATCATCTGTTAATAAAGTTACAATAACATCAAAAGTACATTAGTAGGCATCACTTGGAGGAGATGAACTGTAATCAAACTTTTAAAAAACATTCTCTGAATAGATTTTTGTTTTGGGTAAGTTAAATGCATAAATGTATTTACCCCGTAAGATTTTTTCTTCCCATGAATTAGCCATTTAGCTTTACACTGGCGTGCTTGTTAATGCGTTGTGATCTGGAATGCAGGTTTGGATTAGGCTGGTTCCATGTGGTGCTCACCAAAGCTACAGAGGTATGCACAGCATTACCAACTATCTACCCTGTTGGTTTATTCCACAGGGAATATTGGAAAGATGATGTTATCGCTTTACATTGTCCAACTGTCTAAAAGTATAAAGAATACTTAAAGATATAAGTATTTCTATTAAAGTTTCCTTTCTATCAAAATAGCTATAGCATTAACTATCTCAGTACCATAAACTTTTGTGTTCAAAACAAGTAAACTACAATTTCCTAAGATAAACATATTTTTCCTTAGAATTATTTAATCTTAATAATCAGATGAGTCCTTAAAGAGTAAAAGCAAATTCTAGTAGAATGCAAGCGACTGGCTGTTTCCATCCTAAACTAGTTTCAGATTTCAGACTAGTGTTGACGTTCTTATTTTAGGGCAGTATCATCCAACAGAAATATAATGTGAGCCAAATTTGTAATTTAAAATTTACTAGTAGCCACATTAAAAAATAAAACAGGTAGAATTAATTTTAATAATACATTTTATTTAACCTAATATATCCAAAATATTGTCATTTCTTCATGTAATCAATATAAAAAAAATGAAATATTTTACATTCTTTTTTCATACTGAAGTCAATTCAGACTGGCCCCAATTCAAGTGCCCAGCTGCCACATGTGGTGAGTGGCTGCCCAATTGTTTGGCAAAGTTTTAGACATTTGTATAGGTTGTAATTTAAACTGGCTTCATCTTTTACCTCTTCTTCTCTGTTTCTAACTTTCGTGCAAGAAAGCTGCCTATTTCTAATTTTTGTGCAAGAAAAGCACATTTACCAAAAAGAAAGAACTAAATGATCATTCTTAATTTTGGAAAATATTTAGAAAATAAAGATTTAGAAGGAAAAATTCTCCCACTTCTCATTTGAAATAGCACTTCATTTGAAGTATTGGTTCTCATAAACAGAAAAAGATGAAGCAACTTTTGTAAAGATCTGAGTGTAACCTTCCAATAACATATTGTTTAAGATGCTGAGCATAAAGTGTACAATACGATCAAAAGTTAATCTGTTGCTGCTTAAGAAAACAATGTAGATTTCAGCTGTAATTTTCCGCAGGTGAAATGAAATACTTAAGTTCTTAAGACAAAAATCTCCAAGTTGTGAAAATTATAAAATTAAATAAATCAAGTTTTTGTCTTAAGAACTTAAGTATTTCATTTCACCTGCTGAAACTTAGAGCTGAAATCTGCATTGTTTTCTTAAGCAGCAGGACTGAAATTTCTCTTGTTCCCTGAGCTTGATTATACTGACCTTATTTCTCCCTCTAAAATCACTATTTAAACATCCTATATTATGATATTCCCACTTGAGAATTATCCACAGCTTTGGTGATTTTTGGTGAAACCCTTTGGCAAACCAGAGCAATGACATAGGTCCTAAAGCCATAATTTGACTTTTACTCTTTTTTGGTTAAACTTTTCCCCAAAATATATGTTTTGGAACATATTTTACTGCATACACATAAACTTACAATATTTTCAGTTTAAAATGGAATGGATATTGTAAAACTGTCTTTGAAAAGAATAAGTTTTTATTACTTAATCTTTTATGTTACCTTACAGAACCTAGAATTTCAATTTATGTCCAAGAAAAACTGAAGAGAATAGGATTATTTTCCCCTTTGACTGTGGTTAAAAAAGAAAAAAAAATCCAGATGTGAGATTCAAGTCATACATTCTGTTATTTTGTAATCTTTTTGAGTGTGACAATTCAGTGAGCTTCAGTTTTTACTAATTGAACATATAAATGACGTAATAAAAAATTAGAGAAATTACTGCTACACTTATGCCCGAAGTTAATTTTACGTCATATTATTTATAATAAGAAATACACAAAAACTTAGATGAAATTTTGGAGTTCGAAGGGGCCTTGGCAAGCACCTGATCTAACCTCAGGGGTGGAGACGCGCAGGAAGGAAGCCCTATGAAATTCGGTGCTTGCTCAAGGCCTTGTCAATAATGCGTGCCAGGCTTGAATCCGCAGTGATGTCGGGAGCAGCAAAACTGGGGCTTAAATCCATGGAGTCTGGCCCCAGAGAACCTGTTCTTAACCACGACGCCAGACCACCTCCTCTCAATAAAATCCAGTTTTACTGACTGAAGTCCACTGTTTTTTTCATGACATTTTGCATTTTGTCAATATGAGAATATTAAAAAAGGTAAAATGAAACTCTGGAGAACTTACAAACTTTTGCGTCTTAGGATATAATACCTATGAAATGTAGGATTAACTAATTTGTAGGTAGAATGGAAATAACATATTTGGCACAGGATTCTTTTTTCCTTTTAAAAAGGAAAAGAGGGTGAGAAACTAAACAATGACACAGAGGAAAAATGATTGTGTCCCTTTGGGCTATTCATACAGAAATCTGAGAAGCAGCTGCAAATTAACTCATACTTTAACCACACCAAACACTGGCTCTTAATTTTGGAGGGAATCACAGATCACTTCACAAGTATGATAACAGCTATGGATTCTCGTTCCCAAAAAATGAGTGAGTTCAAAACTTCTGCAAAATAATTTCATCGTGTCTATAAACTCTAAGTAAACGACTCTCTGCACTAAGAAATCTCTTGAATCTTTTGGACAATTTCTGTCTCCAAAGTCTGATGATTTGGGGATTAGGTTCTCTTAACATGTAGCCTAACATTATACACTGAGAAAATTTAACTAATCTGTTTCATTTCTAAAAATTCCATTAAAACTACTTGATATTAGTTATACTAATTTTTACAATAACTCTCTTATGGAAAAAGAAACATGCAAAATCAGCTTTCCCAGCTATTCTAATAATGTTCTAACTACTTAGGTACATACTTTCTAAAGAAAATGAAGTCCATTAATATGTAGTATCCATACATAAAACATTCACTAGATATTAAAATTCATATTGGTCTCAGAAGGAAACAGCTATGCTCTAGGCAGCAATTCTGGTATACTCAATAAATTATTGATAACATACAAATTATCAGGAAATAATTTCTTCAAGATTAATTCATCAATAGGCAGATTCACCAAACCTGCTCAAAGATGTTTTTGATTCCTTCCTCTTCTTGCACACAAGCACAAGTGAAACAATTATGATTTAACTATTTTTAAAGCAATATAAATGAACTGATTATTTCTTAAATTCTCTAAATTGTGTGTACAAATGGAAAATGGTTGGGTTTTCAATATATCAACCTTAGAAATAAACATCTTTAAGAAAATGATACTTTTAAAAGTGTGGTTTTAGGGTCCAGCCTGGTGGTGTAGTGGTTAAGTTTGTGCACTCCATGGGTTTGGATGCCAGGTGCAGACCTACATAGCACTCATCAAGCCATGCTGTGATGGTGTCCCACATACAAAATAGAGGGAGACCAGCACAGATGTTAGCTCAGGGACAATCTTCCTCAAGCAAAAAAAAGAGGAAGATTAGCAGCAGATGTTAGCTCAGGGCCAATCTTCCTCACACACACACAAAGTGTAGTTTTAGTTTAGTTTTGTGTTTCCACATCTTTTCATCTTTTACCTCTTGATCTTTTTCCGCTTTTCTTTCTAGAGCCTCAAATTCATGCAAACCATTCTTTTCTTTTAATTTCGATTCCATTTCTTCATTTTCTCTTCTTAGTTGTTCATAGTCTAGTACCAGACTATCATAGTTAGCACGAAGTGAATTCAACTCACTTTCTAAGTTTTCCTATTATAAACAAAACCAGATTTTCAAGTCAGAGAGGATTCAAGTTCTTTGTTTTGTTAACTAAAATCTGGATTAGTCAAATAATTCATTTAACCTTGAATCATTTGGTAGTTTGGGCCATTCTCCAATATCTTCCCAATGGTCTAGCTTGATCCACAGCATAACAGAAGGTCTGCCTTTTGGTAAACTAGCTAACATAGAATAGAGGAAGACTATTTTCAAAGAGATAGAATTAAAAAAGAAAGAAAGAAAGAAAGAAAGATCATATAAACAAATGCTCTGCCTGTGCCTGACTTAAAATTCAGTCGGGAGTAGGAGTAGGGCACATAATGGGAAGTCATCTGACCACAGATCCTTAAGCTCCTTGGTAATAAAGCTAATAATGTAATTCTCCACCTGCTTGACTCCTGTTTAATTTCTCAGACAGCTCTGAATTTAGGAAGTGACACGGAGCCATTATTTATTGACTTCTAAAACTCCAACGGCTGCCAGGCCTCACCGTGCTGAACAGAGGCCTGTTTCTGCTTTCTGTTCCATCATGAGGAAGAGTAAGCCATGAGTTAAAAGAAACTAAACCAACACTAGGGATTTGAAAAAAACAACAAACCTTCCAGAGTGTTTTAGGGACACAAAAGCATATAATTCCCCATAATAATTAATTATAAGAACCATTACAACTAATTATAATGGTTAGCTAATGATAATAACAATTCCCAAGAATCACTGCAATTTTATTTCAAAATTAAAATGAAATTTTCTTTAACAAATACATTTATATGACTATGTTATATTTCTTTGAATATTAGCAGCCTAGAAAGCAAACATGGAATCTAAACTTACTAAAGTATTCACTACAGTATTCCTTATTTCTTAAAGTTTTCATAAGACTATATAATTTTATTTACTTTCATTTTTCAGCATTATTTGGCAATATTACCCTTCCCTGATACACCATTCTACTTTATGCCTGAGAATTTTGATACTTTTAAAATCAGCCCTTTTTACCTTCAAGGGATGGCCCAAGGCAAAACAGAAACTTACCAAAAAATCATAGATACCAAGATCTGCTGGTAAAAACTAGAAGCAAAGGTTTACCTATTACCATACTTTAGGAAATGTTTAGCCTCTCTCTGTATGCCACAGTTACCAACGAGGAGTGTAACAAGTTGGGGAAGCCTTAATAAGAACCTCAACTACTACTGAAACAGTCAGAGCTAGACATGTGCCACAACAGCAAACATCAATAACAAATGAATTTAAAGAAGAGTAAAAGGATAATGTTCTGTAAAATACATTTAAGTTACCTGACTTAGTAGTTTTGTTGCTGGATTCCACTCTGTCTCAGTTAATGTATCAAGAGTGTTACTGAAAATATCAGACTCTGAATAGAGAGCTATAATTAGGGGGAAAAGAAATTTATCCATAAACATGTTATTAAGTTTCCTAAAACTCAAATTAAAGATTAAAAAAATTCTGATCTGAGGTAATAAGCTCAAATTAGTTAATATGTGCTCACAGTATGAATGCCAAGAATATATAAACAGATGTGATCATTTATATACTCGTGCGAATTAAGATCACTGGTTAGAATTAGTGATAAAATGTAGGATCCTTAGTACAACACATTCATGCACGGCATAAGGACGTTTCAGTCAAGGACGGACTGCATATACAACAGGCGTCCCACAAGATTAGTACCACAGAGCCCAGGTGTGTAGCAGGCTGTACCACCTAGGTTTGTGTAAGTGCACTCTGTGATGTTCACACAACAACAAAATTGCCTAAAGATGCACTTCTCAGAACACGTCCCATCATTAATCAACGTGCGACTGTATAGGTTAAAAGGACAAATTCTAAATTTGAGATTTAATCATTGTAAGCAGATTTTTAAATGCCCCTAAAAAATACTTATAATGTTAGAGACAAACTTTGCAACAGATTCCTGTGTAAATGCTACCCTTTCAAGATTAGCAAAGTTTAAGCCAGACATTATATGGGTACTAACTTAATGAGCAGTGATTAAAACAAAAACAAAAAATAAAAATATCTGTCTCAAATGTTTCAACTACAGCACATCATTCTTAAGAGATCTGGAAAAAATAGAGAACTTCATCAATGTTCACTTTCTTAAAATTACTTATTTTTATCATCGTAATCACATCTAAAATACATACATTTTATTTAACTGTGTTTATCACATTAACTGAGTTATAAATAAAGTCTCTCTTTATAGGGATACTTTTATAATTAAAAGTAGTTGAAGAAGAACTCACATTCATCAATTTCTCCTCCTAAAGTTAGAGCAGACTTATGTGTCTTTGTTGTTACATTCTCTGGTACATTAAACTCATTTACATAGTTTGAATCCTTCATTTTGTTAATTTTGCCAACACACCAAGTGACTCCTCGTTTTTTTTTAGCCTAAAGAAGAAGAAATCAAAATTACCTCACACACATCTGGCTCAAACATCATAAAACAAGGGAACTAGTTTCCATTTTTAACAACCATTGACTTGGTAGAATTCTTATTCAGCCTAGTTTAATATCTTATCAGTCTAAGGACATCCTGAGATAAGAAAACATATTCAAACTTTTCAAATTAGTGTTAACTTCATAATAAATTTGATGAAACTATTATTTAAATTTCATTTTGTATTTGAAGGCTTACTTACAAGAATTTCTGCAAATTTACTGAAAGGAATTAGTTAAGTATCAATCCTTCAAGTAATCTGGTGTTACAGAAGACAGCACAGCCACCAACATAGTGACCAAAAGCACTTCTGGGAACCCAGCCTTAACTGGGAAGGAACAGACAGGCAGCCCATTTGAACTTCCCTCAGCAAGTAAATCTTCCACAGGGCCATTCCCATGCCAATTCTTTGCCAGTTTATAAAGCTCACGATCCAACCAGCGCTCCTAATCTTGTTCCTTCCGTTCTCCCTTGGGACTCTGTTCCCTCAGGTATCTGTTCATCTGTCGTCTTCACTACCTTCTTCCACTGGGCTTTAAGAATGCTCAAGCCTCTGTTTTCTGCTTTTGATTTTTTCAAAAACAAACCCTTCACTCCTTCCTTCTCTCTAGCCAACATTTTCTTTTAGTTTCTATGTTCTCTTCTTCCTCGTCTCTCTACTTCTTCCTCATCCCTCCTGGGATACCTCTGTCTCCTGGTTCTTGTCCCACCCAGCTAGCTGTCCTCATCACTCACTTGGCTTTACTGCTTTCTCTTTCTCTGACCACCGCCTAAGTGTTTTTCCATATTTTACAGGTATATTCCTCTCTTGTCCCTTTACTAGAACAAGCATTATCTCATCTTTTTTGATCCTCTCAACAATCCTCTCTTACTACATCCACTTTATAGATGCCTGAGTGTCCAAAAAGTTTACATGAGTTGTGTACAGTCATACAGCCAATTGGTGGCTGAGCCCATGCTTGTAACTTCAGACCTTATCCACCACCCATTCCACTGCGTTGCCTGTCAAGATTATCTGTTGTCCCCAGAATATATGGCTTCTGCTTGAAATGGCCAGCCCTTTCCACAGCCTGCTCTGCAAAAGCACATTCATATATAAATCCTTGATTCCCATGACCTTCAGCTCAACTCCATTCGCTCCCAAAGCCACTGGACCCTGTCATCTGAAACTCATAAACCTAGAACTCCTTCCACCCCAGTGATTCAGTTAATCCCATTATAGCTAGTTAGCTTAAGAGGGACATCTAGTCTCTTGATCCACTGTTTTCTTTCTGCCAGCTACCTTTGGGCTCTCATCCCATCATCTTAGATTCTATAGATCACCAGTTCAATCACATTTTTGGGTCAATGGTCTCAAACTATTAGACCCATTCTGTGTTCCCCACACCTATCCTATCACAATGTACACTCAGATGAATTACACTGCCATCTGAGCTTTTATTAGCCTCCTGAACACTGTGTGGACAGCCAGAAGACTGGCTACCAACATCACCTGGGCCCTTAAGGCTGCCTGGCAAGACTCCTTGCCCCCTCGTTGGCTTTCTTTTCCATTCCCTACAAAGGCGAGACTATTTCAAACCCTTAGCAGGTCTACAAACTGTGTCTCTACCATCTCCAGCCACCACAGAAGAAAAATTAAACCTCCTATTTCACAAAGAAAATACAAGCCTAAACTTACAAAAGCATTACTTGCATTGATTCCTACCCTTTTCCTCTGTCCTTGTTATAATGAAGGAGTGTTTCTCCTTCTATCTAAGGCCAGACCCTTCTACTGTATTCAAGATCCTACGCCTTTGGGCCATCTCAGCCTACTGCAAGGTGGCTTTCATTCCCAATACATAACTCAAATTGTTTTTGCAAAGGAGCTTCTTGTTTCTAAATCCAAAAAGTTTTAGTCTATATTTGTCTTATTTAACTTCTCAGCAGAACGTGACATCACTGACATAGAATGTGACCTCTCTATGCAACATTCTCTTCTTTTAGTTTACCACGTTCACGTGGTTTCTTTCTTAACTCTAGAGCTAAACCTGGGCTCCTTTAGGCATTCCTCTGTTTTGCTTTTACCTAAAAAGTTGTTTGGGAGGATCTTATCTTTGGCCCTCTGTTCTTTTCATTCTCAACATGCTCCCAGAGCAAGCTCATCCATTCTCACGACTTTAATTTGGATTTGCAGTAGTTAATGCCCAAATTGATATCTCCATCCCAGATCTTTCACTTGATTTTCATATATTTGCATTTTCAACTGCCTGACACCTTAAACTAGAGCTGACCCAAATAAAACACTGGACAGCTCCACTGCTCTTCACTCAATGTTCCTTAACTCAACAAATACTGCTACCAGCTATCCAGCAAGCCCAGTAATGTGTGCATGTCATTCTAGATGCTTCCTTCTCCCTTTCCATGTCCCCATGTTGAAACAATCACAAAGTTCTGTCGAGTCTGTCTCCCAAATAGCTCTCCAATTTACCCATTTTTTTTCCATCTCCAGAGCCACAAGCCTTGTGGAGGCCCAATCAATTGTAGGTACACAGTAGCCACATCTTTCTAAACAGCAATTCCAATCATGTTACCTACAAGGCTTTCCCATATCCTTAGCATAATGCAATGTTCGAATCCTACAATGTGGTTTAAATGCCCCTGCCACCAGAATATTTTAAGTCCAAGAAATATGTTTTCTCACGACTCCAAGCTTTTGTACATGTAGATGTCTAACCGGCATACTTTTCCCTACCCCTTTCCTTGGGCTGTTTCCTACTCATGGCTGAGCCAACAGATGGTTTTGATGCCTTCCATTTACCTGGTATGGTGGACTTAAAGGTAGCGTCTATTAATAATAATCTTAACAGCATACACTTATTGAGGATTTGCTGTATGGAGAGTATAGTGTTAAGCACATTCTATATATCACTTCACTTAATTGTCACATCAGTCCTATGAGGTGAGGATCAAGCTTTCTCACAGATAAGGAAACTGCAGCAAAAAGTATTTAAGAAAGGGCCCAAGGTCGAGAGTTAGGAATTGACAGAACTGGGATTCAAATCCAGAAAGTCCAGCTCCAGAGGCCATTCTCTTAACCATGACACTATCACTCCCCAAAACATCTGCTGGATAAATAAACCCCTACTCTGGTAAAAACAAAAGCACACAGACTGGAAGCCAGAATTTTGATTACTATGTTGATTTATAGTCTAGATAAATTTTCCTGAGATTACTATTTCTGTTTCATTAAATAGAAAATATTACCACATACTCTAGACACCTGTGGTTTCCAATCACCTAATCAATTTCATTAGAATTTCATAAGAAGTATAGTGCAAATAGATTCCTTGACTACATCCCAGACTTTCTGAATTAGGATCTCTTCATATGGGAATCAGGGTTAAGTATTTTTAATGAACGTTCTAGGTGTTGTTGAGGTATAGGCAAATACACAAAAGGTTCTTTCCTAAAATATACTGTATCAAAGGATAAGAAACACATAGCTATATAATAAGCATATAAGAATACCAATTCTATTCCCTATATATCAAGTTTAAGCTGTCATCTTTCATAAAAAAAATAAGACCCATATATGTGCTGCATACAAGAGATGCATTTCAGACTGAAAGACACTCACAAACTGAAAGAGAAGGAATGGAAAAAGATACTCCATGAAAATGGCAATGAAAAGAAAGCTGAGGTAGCAATATTCATATCAGAAAACATAGACTTTAAAATAAAAACTGTAACAACAGACAAAGGGCACTACATAATGATAAAGGGAATGATCCAACAAGAATATTTAACATTTACAAATATCTATGCACCCAACATAACAGCACCTCGACATATAAAGCAATTATTAACAGACATAAAAGGAGAAATAGCAACACAATAATAGTAGAGGACTTTAACAATCCACTTACACCAAAGGAGAGATCATCAAAACAAAAGATCAATAAGGAAACGTTGGCCTTAAATGACATATTAGACCAGATGGACTTAGTACACATGTATAGAACATTCCATCCCAAACCTGCAGAATACACATTCTTTTCAAACGGACATGGAACATTCTCCAGGACAGATCACATATTAGACCACAAAACAAGTCTCAATAAATTTAAGAAGACTGAAAAAATACCCAGCATCTTTTCTGACCACAATGGTATGAAACTAGAAATCAACTACAGGAAGAAAATCAGAAAAGCCACAAATGGATGGAGCTTAAACAAAATGCTATTGAACAACAATTGAGTCAAAGAAGAAATCAAATGAGAAATCAAGAATATCTGGAGACAAATGAAAATGAAACTACGACAGGCCAAAGTCTATGTGATACAGCAAAAGCGGTTTTAAGAGGGAAGTTTATATCAATACAGGCCTACCTCAACAAAGAAGAAAAATCCCAAATAAACAGTCTAACAGTGCACCTAAAGGAACTGGAAAAAGAAGAACAAAGCCCAAAATCAGTAGAAGGAAGGAAGTAATAAAAATCAGAGCAGAAATAAATGAAATAGAGACTAAAAAAAACCAGGAAAAAAAATCAATGAAACTCAGCGCTGATTCTTTGAAAAGATAAACAACATCGACGAACCTTTAGCTAGACTCACCAAGAAAAAAAGAGAAGGCTCAGATAAATAAAATCAGAAATCAAAGAGGAGAAATTACAACAGATACCTCAGAAATACAAAAGATTATAAAAGAATACTATGAAAAGCTATACGCTAACAAACTGGATAATCTAGAAGAAATGGATAAATTCTTAGACTAATACAACCTTCCAAAACTGAATCAAGAAGAAGTAGAGAATGTGAATAGACCGATCACCAGTAAGGAGATTGAAACAGTTATCAAAAACCTCCCAAAAGATAAAAGTCCAGGACCAGACGGCTTCCCTGGTGAATTATACCAAACATTCAAAGACTTAATCCTATCCTTCTCAAACTCTTCCAAAAAATTGAAGAAGAGAGGAAGCTTCCAAATTCATTTTACGAAGTCAACATCATCCTGATACCAAAAGCAGACAAGGACAACACAAAAGAAGAAAATTACAGGCTCATATCACTGATGAACATCGATGCAAAAATCCTCAACAAAATACTAGCAAATCAACTACAACAATACATTAAAAATTTCATACACCATGATCAAGTGGGATTTATTCCAGGGATGCAGGGATGGTTCAACATCTGCAAATCTATTAACGTGATACACCACATTAACAAAAATGAAAAATAAAAATCCCATGATCATCTCAATAGATGCAGAGACAGCGTTTGACAAGATATAGCATCCATTTATGATAAAAACTCTAAATAAATTGGGTATAGAAGGAAAGTACCTCAACATAATAAAGCTGATATATGACAAACCCACAGCTAATATCATTCTCAATGGAGAAAAACTGAAAGCTATCCCTCTAAGAACAGAAACCAGACAAGGATGCCCACTGTCACCACTCTTATTTAACATAGTATTGGAAGTCCTAGCCAGAGCAATCAGGAAAGAAAACGAAATAAACAGCGGTCAGATTGGAAAGGAAGAAGTGAAACTGTCACTAGCTGCAGATGACATGATTTTATATATAGAAGACCCTTAAGAACCCACCAAAAACTTCTCGAACTAATAAACAAATACGGCAAAGTTTCAGGATGCAAAATCAACATACAAAAATCAGTTGCGTTTCTATACACTAACAAGGAAGTGGCAGAAAGAGAAATTAAGAATATAATCCCATTTACAGTTGCAACAAAAAAGAATAAAATATCTAGGAATAAACTTAACCAAGGAGGTGAAAGGTTTGTACACTGAAAACTATAAAACATTGTTGAAAGAAATTGAAGAAGATGTAAAGAAATGGAAGGCTATTCCATGCTCTTGGATTGGAAGAATAAACATAGTTAAAATGTCCATACTTCCTAAAGTAATCTACAGATTCAGTGCAATCCCAATCAAATTTCCAACAACATTTTTCACAGAAATAGAACAAAGAATCCTACAATTTATATGGAACAACAAAAGACGCAGAATAGCCAAAGGAACCCTGAGAAAAAAGAACAAAGCTGGAGGCGTCACACTCCCTGATTTCAAAATATACTACAAAGCTATAGTAACCAAAACAGCATGGTATGGCATAAAAACAGACACACAGATCAATGGAACAGAATCCAGAGTCCAGGAGTCCAGAAATCAACCCACACATCTATGGACAGCTAATTTTTGACAGGGGAGCCAAGAGCATACAATGGAGAAAGTAGAGTCTCTTCAATAAATGGTGTTGGGAAACCTGGACAGCCACATGCCCAAGAATGAAAGTAGACCATTACCTTACACCATGCACAAAAATCAACTCAAAATGGATTTAAGACTTGAATCTAAGACCTGAAACCACGAAACTTCTAGTAGAAAACATAGGCAGTACACTCTTTGACATCGGTCTTAGCAGCATATTTTCAAATACCATGCCTGACTGGGCAAGAGAAACAATATAAAAAATAAACAAATGGGACTACATCAAACTAAAAAGCTTCTGCACAGCAAAGGAAGCCATCAAGAAAAGGAAAAGACAGCCTAACAATTGGGAGAAGATGTTTGTAAACCATATATCAAAAAAGGGGTGAATATCCAAAATATACAAAGAACTCATACATCTCAACAACAAAAAAACCAAAAACCCAGTTCAAAAATGTGCAAAAGATCTGAATGGAGATTTCTCCAAAGAAGATATACGGATGGCCAACAGGCACATGAAAAGATGTTCAACATCACTATCAGAGAAATGCAAATCAAAGCTATAATGAGATATCACCTCACTCTTGTCAGAATGGCTATAATTAACAAGACTGGAAACAATAAGTGTTGGAGAGGATGTAGAGAGAAGGGAACCCTCATACACTGCTGGTGGGAGTGCAAACTGGTGCAGTCACTATGGAAAACAGTATGGAGATGGCTCAAAAAATTAAGACTAGACCTACCATATGATCCAGCTATTCCACTCTTGGGTATTTATCCAAAGAACGTCAAAACGTGAATGCGTAAAGATACATGCACTCCTATGTTCACTGTAGGCTTATTCACAATAGCCAAGACTTGGAAGCAACTTAGGTGCCCGTCAAGGGATGAATGGATGAAGAAGATGTGGTATATATACACAAGGGAATACTACTCAGCCATAAAAAAGGATGAAATCTGGCTAATTGTGACAACAAGGATGGACCTTGAGGGTATTGCTGCTGAGAGTAAAAAGTCAGAGGGAGAAAGTCAAACATTGTATGATCTCACTCACAAATAGAAGATAAAAACAACAAAAGACAATCACATAGCAACAGAGATTGGATTGGTGGTTACCAGAGGGGAAAGGGGGAGAGAAGAGGTTGAAAGGCATGATTAGGCACATGTGTGGTGATGGATGGTAATTAGTCTTTTGGTGGTCAGCATGATATAATCTACATAGGAATTGAAATATAACGATATACACCTGAAATTTATATACTGTTATAAACCAAAGTTACTGCAATTAAAAAAAACAATAATAAAAAAGAAGAAGAAAAGAAGCTGTTGTCTTTTAAATTTTACTTTTAATTCCTGTTGTGATGTGAGGGAAGAAGAGGTCACTAGCATTCGTGTTAAGTTTTGAATTTTCTCAATCTGCACTTTTTGAAGCAAATCTTTTTCTTCCAAAAGTTGGGCCAATTGGTCTTTTTCCATTGCCTGGGCCCGAGTCTCTAAAGAAACCTAAAGAATGTAATATTGGGTTACGTTAATAAATGTAGGTAGGTTTTAAAACCTTGAAAGTATAGTTTAAAAAAATATAAATTTGTATGTGAGTTTTGAGAATTTTTCTTTTCTTTTTTTTTTTGCTGAGGAAGATTCACCTTGAGCTAACATCTGTACCTATCTTTCTCTTTCTGCTTGAAAGGGATTTGCCCTGAGCTAACATCTGTGCCTATCTTCCTCCATTTTGTACATGGGACAACAGGACAGCATGGCCGCCAAGTGGTGTAGGTCTGCGGATGGCAACTGAACCCGGGCTGCCAAAGTGGAGTGCAACAAACTTAACCACTAGGCCACAGGGCTGGCCTGAGAATTTTAATTTTATTGAAATAAAATATGCCCTACCTGCAGAACACCAATATGCAGTTACCATAATCAATAATTTCTCAAACTTATAATAGGGTAAAATATACATTTCTCCTCATGTCACTATTCTATATGCCATGTATAAGATTATATCAATGCTGTTAAAGCAATTCTATTAATTGACTAAAAATATATAAATAGGCAGAGAAATCATAAAGCAGAGACTTGAATACCTATAGCAAAGGAAGAGAGATCCTTCTAAGACCGCCATTTGACATTTTAGGTCATTTTTAAAAAGATCAGTAAAATGTAAGTTTTTTACAGACTGGGGACCATGATGGTTTAAACAAACAAATGGTAATGACAAGCAATTATGCTATCTTATTAGATTGCTATCTTAGGGCTAGAAGAGGAATTCAAGATAATGTAAAATGAAACAAAGTAGTTTTAAACACTATTCATCGTCTCTCTTTTTAACCTAATTCTCTGTATTTGTGACAGTTTTTATCTCTTAAAAAAACGTATCTCTACTTGGCCCATTTGAAAATCTCAAATTTTGCCCTTTGGAAATGAAAAACAAAATCTAAAATAATTTCAAGAAACCAAATCTTGCAGTTTATAGTAAAGTTTTTACGGGTTGATTTCTCCTTAGTTAAAAACTACTTGTTTTAAATTTAGATTGTAGAACTCAGATATTGAGGATTTAAGAGTCTCTGGGCATGTAGGCAGATCTCAATTCTAAATCCATCTCTATTCTTTACTGAAATACACAGTTCATACATACCTCCTCTAATTGTTTTTTAAGATCCATTATTTCTTTTCTATATCTTTTCAGGAGAGCTTCATCACTAGACACCTCATTGACATAAGGAGTATTCTTCATATATTTAGCAGTGCTGGCAAACTGGGAAAAAATACAAGAGTGTTAAACGTTGACACCAAAAGATTAGTTTAATTAATATTTAGGTTTCTTGTAATTTTCTTTTGTAAAGAAACATCAGTAAAAGCTTCCCAGGTGGCTTACAGCTTCTGAACACACAGCATTCTACGTCCCTGTAACAATGTCCATAACTTACCTTTGCCACTAGTCTTCAGGAGGGTCAGAGAAATATCTTGAAGACAGATGCCAACAGAGAGCCTACACACCCTGGCTCACTGGAATCCATCTACTCCTCAAAGTCCAGGGCAAATGCTCCCTCTGCGCTGAAGCTTCACTTCCAGTCAAAAGCACCTCTCCTTCCTTTGAACTCTGTCCTACTTATTAGCCACTTAACTTTTAATCCAAGGAAATCACGCTGGAAGACAGGTCTTATCTTCACTATAAGACTATAAATTCTGTGAAGCCAGGAACGCTATCTCCTACCTTTGTTTCTCTGACAGAACCTTGATCCAGCGCTCAATAGCTACTTAAAGTGATGTTTCTTAGAGCATGAGTGTCAAAAGTAACTTTAACTGGGTACGTGAGGGTGCCCATTAAATAACACTGAACCCTTCATTGAGACAGCTATTCTACTGACAGTTCTCATTCTTCTTTTCTTTTGAAAACAGAAAATACAGGCCTTAGGCTCAGAGCAAAGGCAGGCAACAATTTGTTAGCAGGAACTTAAGAATTATTTTGTTATAAACACGCACACCCATTTTTTGGGTCACCTTCTGTTTGTTCCAAGTGATAACCAGTTTTTCATTTATGGGACTGATAGAAAGTTTCCTTTTATAATAAGTTAAATTTAAAAAGTGAGTTATTTAAGAAAAAATCAAGTCAATTTCAATAAAATATTGTTGGATGTGGCAAAAATTGGGGAGGCAGGATATGAATGATTGAAGTTTGGGAAGATTAAGGAATGCTATTTAGTAGACACACCAATTTTATTTTAACAGGTATGTTATGTCAATTACAAAAAATTACACCTAATTTTAGTAGCTAATTTTTCCTTCTGAAAGATGATTTCCCCCATATTGATTCGAGATAAAAATCAAACTCACCTGGAGAGTAGTCAGGGTTTCATCCAAAGACACTGGAGTAATTGTGCAGATAATGCGTGTTTTTGCATTTCCTCCCAAGGAATTCTGGAGAATTCGTGTTAATTTGCTATCTCGATAATTTATGAAACCACTTAGTGAGAGATGAGTTTGGGGAGAAAAAGAGTAAAACTTTTTATATAACAAAAGTGGTTTATTTTTAACGCAGAACCTTAAATTTGCTACAGTTTAAAAAATTCATTCTTTACTGGTTACTTGAGGCAGAGCAAAACTACTAACTAGAAAATATTTAAAATATAAAGTAAATTTAGTAGGTCACGGTCATACATATAAGAAGCAACGCATGCTCATAGAATCACAGAAGCTTTTGAACATACAGGGGTATCAGTACATTTATTTGAGTGTCACTGAAATATCATAATTGTCAACCTAATGAAAAACGTAAGCATTAATAGGTAAATGTACAATGGGACAAACTTACCCAACTTGTCCATCACTAAGTTTCTTGATCACTTGTCCCAAAATAAATAAGCTACGATTTATATTACAGCCTTCCTTGAGTCGCACACCTGCATTTATTAAATAAATAAGAAAACAAATTGGCCCCTGTACTAGATGATGAACTTATTTATCAGTAATTTATGGGAGAAATTAGAAATTGCAGGGTCAGATGCTACAGTCTGTGCTTCAAATTAGATCTGCGCCCACCTTTCCTCCCACTGCTGACAGGCGCCCTTCCCTTCCTCCCACCCATCACGTGAAGCAGAAAGGCTCTCACCCAAGAGAAACAGCTCGAAAAAGACGACTAAGAAAAGAATAAGAATGCAGGAAAGCCCATGTCTGCACCACGTCCTAAAAGAGCTCCTCGAACTCCTCAATTCAAATCTATTTTTCCAAACCTCCAATACAGGCAACTAATGACGTGCAACCAAGTTAGTTCCTAGAGGTTCACAACCAAAAGTCCTTATTTTTAAACTGTTAATATGCTCACATGTCTTAAACGGAAGTCTACTGAAAAAGGTTTCTCTCACTTTATTCTCCTTTCAACCAGTTCCTATCGCTCTAACCAAGAACTATTATTAGTTTATTCTTCTAGAGATTTTTAGAAATACAAGTTCATACGTATTAATTTTTCCCCTTTCTTCTTTACATAAATAGTAACATACTATACACACTATTTTGCACTTTGCTTTTTTCACTTGGCAATATATCATCTATCTTATTGGTAAACATTGGTCTTTTTCACTCTTTTTTACAGCATAGAATTCCATTGTATGGATGTATCAGAATTTATTTACCTAGCACCCTGCTGAGGGACATGCAGGTGTTCAATCTGCCATGTACACAAAAAATACTGCAACAAATCCTTCTGAACAGCAGTTATTGCACAGGTGCGTTATTCAGCTATTGCTGGAATACTGCTGTTTAACAAGCCAGCTTAAAGCAACAGGCATTTATTTCTTGTTCACAGGTCTGAGGATCCACTGGTGTGGTGGGTACAGGCCACACTCAGCTGAGTGTCTCTATGTCAGGCTGCAGGAAACTAACACAGAGAGAGGCCTGACATCTTTATGGTTCTGAAACTTCCCATCTAAGTATGCGTTTTCATTTGTCTCAGTGTTTGGTTACCTCTTTCAGGTCTGTTTTAATGTTTTCCTTATTTTGGTCTTATACAATTTTTGTTGAGTTTCTTCCTAGGTATTATTCCTTTTAAGTCATTATTGCAAAGGGGGTCTTTTCGTACATTAAATATTCCAACCGGCTGTTGTGTTAGGAGGTGCTCATGTCTATAGATTAATTTTGTATCCTGCCACTTTTCTGAATTTCCTTACTGATTATGGTGTTCATGGGACTCTCAGGAGCTTTCCAACTATAAATCCTGTCAACGACAGAGTTTCATCTTTTTAACTAACGCTACAGCAGCACAAAGCAGATAATAAGCCAGATAAGGAAGCTGCTTTTTCTGTTAAAGACTTTTATCACAAAATTATCATTACTTTATTAGTCTCTAAAATGCATGGTGGCACTTTTACTCTGTTAAAGAACAGGAGGACTTTCAGACCAAAATATTTCATGAGTTTTCATTACCTTCAGCACCTGTTTGAGCAGCTCTTTCACTGCCTGCAAGATCAACCAAATTCTGCAGGAGATGAAAATAAACCTTTAGGAAGTGTAACTTGAAATAATAAAATCCAAAGTACTGGAAGAACATTTTTAACCCATGGTTTATCTGAACACCCCATCTGTTTCCTTGTTTCTCACCTCACTATTTAAGCCTTCCCTTGTCTGAGTCAAACTGAGCTCAACATCTTGTTCCTTCTTTATAATACCTCCTCCATAATGCTGCCAGAATAGGTTCACTTTCCTACACAAAGTTCGAAATCTTACCATGGTGAATACGATTCTTTATAATCCGGCACTTGTGTTGCTCTAGCCTCATTTCTGTCCATCAGTTACTCTTAACTCTGGCTGAACTACGGACTATGCCCTCCACACCATGCACAGCTACCCTTTGCCATTCCCTGTGTTTCGCTGATTCTGATGTTCTAGTCTGCCCCTACTCTTCCTTCACGACCAAAGGCAACTGCCACCTTCCCAGTGTAGCTTTGTCAACTTGATCCTTCCTTCCCTATACCGTGAATGAATTGACCTTTCAACGGTGTACCCAGAGGTCTTTATAGATATGACTGGTTATTATAGCACTTACTGTGTTGAGCTAGTTATTTGCGTCTCTGACCACACTGTAGCATCTTTAAAACCATGGGCCTCTCTTCCATTTCACAAATATTGTTGGAAAGAACTGACTGCCTGTCGTGCTGCAGGCAGCACGTTAGGTGCTAGGGATATGGCAGCGCAACAGGCAAATGAGGACCCTGCTCTCAGCTTATGTTCTGCACAGGGTGGGACTCGGGGAGGAGGAAGTTAGTGAGAGGAGAGAAAAAGACAAACAAATAAGAAACATAGCATGTTAAGCGTAATACAGACAATTTAAACAGAGTGTTAGAAGTGGGAAGAGGAAAGGACAGGACAGGCTCTTTGGGCAGGATGGCAGGGGAAGTCCCCCAATTCAGCTAAGATCTGGAAGGACGGAGAAGAGGGAGCCAGCCCTGCAAAGACCAAGGGAACCATACTCCAGATTAAAGAACAACCAGCACACCAGTCACAAAGCAGAAATGAGCTTGGTGTGTTCAAGAAATGGAAAGGGCAGTGTGGCAGAGTTGGTGAAGGAGAGATGGGACAAGATAGGGTACAGAAGCGGGTTTTTGGGATGCAATGGGAAGCCATTGGACGGCTTTGACAAGAGTGACATGCTTGACTGAACTTCCTCAAGGGTCACCTGGGCCCCTGGGGGGCAAACAGATTGGAGAGGGGCAAGACCGTAGCCAGGAGCCCAGTTAGGAGGCTGGGGCAGGAATGTGAATGGAGACAAGGCGGCCTGGACTAGGGAGGTTGCCATGGAGACAGTAAGTATGGAGGGATGTCTTCTTTACTCTTTTAATCTCAGAGCCCAGTCCTGGGCTCAGAACACTGTAAAGCCTCCGCAAATATTCTTAATGCATTAAAAGAAAGTCAAAGATTTAAATTATTTGTCTCTGTGGAGACCTCCAGTGATGAGCAGGTGATTACACACTTCTGCTTTGGAGTCCTGTCTCAGATACTTCTTTCTTTAAAACATTCAAAGAAGTCTCACCTTTCCTGTGTAGTATCTACCACAGATGGCCTAGATACATAATAAAGGGGTGAAGTGGTGGTGAAGGCAGCATGAACTTAGGTATAAAGATGGGAATAAGCATTAGTGTTCAAAGATACCAAGTGGCCCAACCTATCCTTAAGAGAGGAGTGCACATGGAGCAGAAGGACGTCAAGTTAGACTGGTTAAGAGTGGCCAGATCTTGTCCAAGGAAGTGACACGACACAAGCTTAGTGACATCAGAAATCTGCATAACAGACTGAAGAAGCAAAACCAGGTCATGGGGGCCAGGTCCAGGGGAATGATACAGTAATTCAAGAGATGAGGACTTGAGTATGACACCCATGGAATGCTAAAGGGTAGCATCAATAAAAAACGGGGATGACGGGACAAAAGAGAAGGCAGAAAAAGATGAGGTGAAACTGACTTGGGTTTCCAGCCTAGGTGACCAGGATAACACTGATAATACTGGAAAAAAGGAATATTCACCATGGTAGGAAGAAATAACTTGGTTTTAGACACACTAAAATTTGAGATATCAGTGAGACACACCATTATAACAATCTTTAGGAAGATATGAATTAGAACTCAGAGCTCTAGACAAAATAAATATATGGCTGTCATCAAAAGACAAATGTGAACCAAATGTCAGAGGGCAACGGGGAAGTAAGAAAGGCCACAGAACACGCCTGAGTTTTTGTTAGAAAGGTAGGGAAAAGAAGCCACAGAAGGGAACAGAGACGGAGCAGAGCTAAGAGAACCTGGATATTATTCTCCCAGAAAGGCCAGGAGACACTCAGAGACTCCCTCCAAAGAGCCAGAAAATGACTCTGGGGAAGACTTCTTTCCAAGAAGATACTTAGAGTGAGCGGGAGGCTGGAGGGCTGGACTTGATGATATCTAAGGTCGCCAGATAATAGAACATCAAAGAACACAAGAAAAGTCACCAAATGGATCACTGAATATGTCAAGAGTATTAAAGCTACATTATTAAGAGAAAAGTTAAAAATTGCAGTGAAATATCACAGGCCAGGTTTGGAAAACAAAACAGAAGTTAGGTTTTGTGGGGTTTTTTATTGTTAAACTGAAGAAAGAATAGGCTATTATAATAGACATTATACTGTGTAGTAAAATAACTGGGGTGAACTAGAATTAGATACTTGAGTGATTTTTCAAAATCTCAAAGTGAATAAACATATTATAGATTTACTCGTTTTTTCCCTGAAGTTTTCAAATAAAATAATCTTTATTTTTTAAAGATTGGCATCTGAGCTAACATCTGTTACCAATCTTCCCCCCCACTTCTTCTTTTCCCCAAAGCCCCCCAGCACACAGTTGTATATTCTAGTTGTAGTAGGTCCTTCTGGCTGTGCTATGTGGGACACCACCTCAGCGTGGCCTGATGAGCGGTGCTGGGTCCGCACCCAGGATCCAAAGTGGCGAAACCCCAGGCCTCCAAAGCAGCATGAGAACTCAACCTCTTGGCCACGGGGCCAGCTCCCAAACAGAATAATCTTAAATCGTATCCCACATCAAGCTAAAGAATTTAGGTCCTGAAGACAGAGAATAAAGTAATAATGGTAAGGAATAGGAAGGAAGCACAAAAACAGAGAGAATTGATACAGCGCAGCAAGAAGGAAATGGGAGGTTTACTTATGTGGTAAGGAGTGTTTGCATAATGCTTATGTTCACTCATTCAACAAACAGGTATTGAATATAAACTACATACGATGTGTTGGGGCTATAAAGATGAATTAGACATTACTCTTCCCTTCAAGCGATTTACAGTCTAAAACATTGTGCTCATGGACGGGGTGGGTGGAGCAAAATGGCGGGGTGAGGTGACCTGGGACTCGCTCCCCTCCAAACTACAACAAAGGACTGAAAAAAAACTGAATTTCAGCTAATAAACCTAATGCCAGGAGATCAGAGACCTAGAGTATCAAAAAGACGGAGGACAGAGACCCTGCTGCTGGCCTCAGAGGAGCTGGAACAGGGTAGGAGAGAACTTCGCTCCCTCCCCTAGAGTCTGGGATCACTGCCGCAGGTGAGGGAAGGAGTCGGGGAGGGGCCACGTGACCGGGGGATTGCCCAGGACTCCTGCCGCCGGTATAGTGGAAACCCGCTGATGGGGGAAAGCTTCCGTGTGTGGGGACCCCATAAACCCAGGGCCTCAGGAGACCAGAAAACAGAACTGATCCAAATCCAGATCGGCGAGCCAGAAAAACAGCCCCTCCCCCTGGCAAACAATGCTGGGTGCTGCCATCTTGTCCGAAGGCGGAGAGCTCAAAACACGTGGCTCTCAACCCCCATATAGTGGCAACAGGCTGTAACTGCAACTCAATTCTACCACCATGTGAAAAAACCGCTCCTCTACCATCCAGCAATTTATAAAAGCTCCAGACCAGAAGGAAAACAATAAAAACACAGAATTAAGTCCTGAGAACTTAGAAATAGGTAAACTAAGTGAAAATGAGTTCAGAGCAGCTATAATCAAAAAACCCAATGAGATAGAGAGAAAGATAGAGAAACAAGCCAACGAGTTCTGGAGTTACTTCACAAAAGAGATTGAAATTATAAAGAAGAATCAAACAGAATAACTAGAGATGAAAAACACAATGGACCAGATAAAACAGAATACGGACTCCCTGAATGCCTGTGTAGACACCAGAGAGGAGCAAATTAGCATAATTGAAGATATACAGGCCGAATGGCTCCAGACAGAGGAAGAAAGAGAACTAAGAGTTAAAAAAAATGAGGAAAATCTCTGAGAGATAGCGGATTCAATGAGAAGAAAGAATTTATGGATAATAGGAATTCCCAAGAACGTGGAAAAGGAAAATGGAGCAGAAAGTGTTCTTAATGAAATTATAGAAGAGAACTACCCAAATCTAGGGATTGAGGGAGAAATGTGTGTAGAGGAAGCTTTCAGATCTCCTAGATTTGTCAATGTGAAAAGACCTACTGCAAGGCATATAGTAGTACAAATGGCAAAAATGAAAGACAAAGAAAGAATACTCAGGGCAGCAAGACAGAAGTAAATAACCTACAAAGGAACTCCTATCAGACTTTCAGCAGATTTCTCTGCAGAAACTTTACAAGCTAGGAGAGAATGGAGTGACATATTCAAAACTTTAAAAGATAAAAATCTTTAGCCAAGAATACTCTATCCAGCAAGAATATCCTTCAGATGTGAGGGAGAAATTAAATCTTTTCCAGACAAACAAAAGTTAAGGGAATTTGTAACCAAAAGTCCTCCACTACAAGAAATCCTCAAGAAGGCTCTCATACCTGAAAAAAGAAAAAAGGGAGAAAGGGGACACAATCCACAGAGTAGGGAGACAGATAAATAGAACCAGAATAGGATAGCAAATATTCACCTATAGCATTAGGACAAAGGTAAGGAAACTACCAAAGCAAAGTGGATCTTATCACTCTAACTACAAACTCATAACACGAGTTGGAATAAGAAATGAAAATAACGGGGCTGGCCCTATGGCCAAGTGGTTAAGTTCGCGCGCTCTGCTGCAGGCGGCCCAGTGTTTTGTTGGTTCAAATTCTGGGCGCAGACATGGCACTGCTCATCAAATCACGCTGAGGCAGCGTCCCACATGCCACAACTAGAAGGACCCACAACGAAGAATATACAACTATGTACTGGGGGGCTTTGGGGAGAAAAAGGAAAAAAATAAAATCTTAAAAAAAAAGAAATGAAAATAATAATTTAGGAGGGGAAGAGCAAAGGGACTAAATTAGTCTAGGCCAAGTAAGTAAGAGACCACCAGAGAATAGACTATATTATACACGAGATTCAAAATACAAACTTCAGGGTAGACACTAAACTAAAAAACACAACAAAGCCACAAAACATAAATAAGGAAAAAGCTAAGAAACCCAGCATAAGAAAGTGCAGTATTAAATGGGTAGGCTAAAGCACACAGGAAGACAAACACAGGAAAACCAGATAACGAGCAACAGATTGACAGCATTAAGTCCACATGAATCAATAATCACTCTCAATGTAAATGGACTGAACTCTCCAATAAAAAGACACAGAGTGGCAAAATGAATTAAAGAACAAGATCCAACAATTTGTTGCCTCCAGGAAACACACCTCAGCCTCAAGGACAAACACAGGTTCAGAGTGAAAGGGTGGAGGACAATACTTCAAGCTAATAGCAAGCAAAAAAAAACCAGGTGTTGCAATTCCTATATCAGACAAAGCAGATTTCAAAATAAGACAGGTAAAGAGAGACACAGAGGGACAATATATAATGATCAAAGGGACACTTCATGAAGAAGAAATAACACTTATAAATATCTATGCACCCAACACAGGAGCACCAAGATTCATAAAGCAACTATTAACAGACCTAAAGGAAGATGTTAAAAACAACACAATAATAGTAGGGGACCTCAACACCCCACTCACATCAATGGACAGATCATCCAGACAGAAAATCAACAAGGAAATAGTGGAGCTAAATGAAAAAACAATTGGGCTTAATAGACATATATAGATCACTTCATCCTAAAACAGCAGAATACACATTCTTCTCAAGTGCAAATGGAATATTCTCAAGGATAGACCATATGTTGCCAAACAAGGCAAGCCTCTACAAATTTAAAAAAAATTGAAATAATAACAAGCATCTTCTCCGATCATAATGCTATAAGGCTAGAAATTAATTAGAAGAAAAAAGCTGAGAAAGGCACAAAGATGTGGAGCCTAAACAATACACTACTGAACAAGCAATGGATCGTTGAAGAAATTAAAGAAGAAAAAATACCTAGAAACAAATGAAAATGATAACATGCCATACAAACTCATATGGGATACAGCAAAAGCTGTGTTAAGAGGAAAATTCACTGCAATACAGGCACATCTTAACAAACAAGAAAAATCCCAAATAAGCAATCTTAAACTACACCTAACTGAACTAGAGAAAGAAGAACAAACAAAGCCCAAAGTCAGCAGAAGGAGAGAAATAATAAAAATCAGAGCAGAAATAAATACTATTGAAACAAAAAAGGCAGTAGAAAGGATCAACGAAACAAAGAGTTGGTTCTTTGAGAAGATAAATAAAATTGACAAACCCCTAGCCAGACTTACAAATAAAAAACGGGAGAAAGCTCAAATAAACAAAAGCAGAAATGAAAGAGGAGAAATAACAACAGACTCTGCAGAAATACAACGGATTATAAGAGAATACTATGAAAAACTCTATGCTAACAGAATGGATAACCTAGAGGAAATGGATAAATTCTTAGACTCCTACAATCTCCCAAAGCTCACTCAAGAAGAAGCAGACAATTTGAACAGACCAATCACAAAGCAAGAGATTGAAACAGCAATCAAAAACATCCCAAAGAATAAAACCCCAGGACCAGATGGCTTTCCTGGGGAATTCTACCAAACTTTCAGAGAGGATTTAATACCTATCCTTTTCAAGCTATTCCAAAAAATTAGGGAGGATGGAACACTTCCTAACACATTCTATGAGGCCAATATCACGCTGATACCAAAGCCTGACAAGGACACCACGAAAAAAGAGAACTGCAGGCCAATATCACTGATGAACATAGATGCAAAAATTCTAAACAAAATTTTGGCAACCCGAATTCAGCAATTCATCAAAAGGATCATACATCATGATCAGGTGGGATTCATACCAGGGACACAGGGATGGTTCAACATCCGCAAATCAATCAACGTGATACACCACATCAACAAACTGAGGAATAAAAACCACATGATCATCTCAATAGATGCAGAGAAGGCATTTGACAAGATCCAACAGCCATTTATGATAAAAACTCTGAACAAAATGGGCATAGAAGGGAACTATCTCAACATAATAAAGGCCATATATGACAAACCCACAGCCAACATCATACTCAATGGGCAAAAACTGAGCACCATCCCCATGAAAACAGGACAAGACATGTATCATCACTTATTTAACACAGTACTGTACACACTTATTTAACACAGTACTGGAAGTCCTGGCCAGAGCAATCAGGCAAGACAAAGGAATAAAAGGAATCCAAATAGGGAGGGAAGAAGTGAAACTCTCGCTGTTTGCAGATGACATGATCTTATATATAGAAAACCCCAAAGAATCCATTGGAAAACTCTTAGAAGTAATCAACAACTACAGCAAAGTTGCAGGGTATAAAACCAATTTGCATAAATCAGTAGCATTTCCATATTCTAACAACGAACTAACAGAAAAAGAACTCAAGAACACAATACCATTCACAAAAGCAACAAAAAGAATAAAATACCTTAGGGTAAATTTAACTAAGGAAGTGAAGGACCTATATAATGAAAGTTACAAGGCCTTTTTGAGAGAATTGGATGACGACATAAGGAGATGGAAAGACATTCCATGTACATGGATTGGAAGAATAAACATCGTTAGAATGTCCGTTCTACCTAAAGCAATCTACAGATTCAACACCATCCCAATCAGAATCCCAATGACATTCTTTACAGAATTAGAACAAAGAATCCTAAAATTTATATGGGGCAACAAAAGACCCCAAATTGCTCAAGCAATCCTGAGAAAAAAGAACAAAACGGGAGGCATTACAATCCCTGACTTCAAAACTTACCACAAAGCTACAGTAATCAAAACAGCATGGTACTGGTACAAAAACAGGTGCACAGATCAATGGAACAGAATTGAAAGCCCAGAAATAAAACCATACACCTATGGACAGCTTATCTTCGACAAAGGAGCAGAGTGCATACAATGGAGAAAAGAAAGTCTTTTCAACAAATGGTGCTGGGAAAACTGGAAAGCCATATGTAAAAGAATGAAAATTGACCATTCTTTTTCACCATTCACCAAAATAAACTCAAAATGGATCAAAGACCTAAAGGTGACACCTGAAACCAGAAGGCTTCTGGAAGAAAACGTAGGCAGTACGCTCTTTGACATCAGTATTAAAAGGATCTTTTCGGACACCATGTCTACTCAGAGAAGGGAAACAATAGAAAGAATAAACAAATGGGACTTCATTAGACTAAAGAGCTTCTTCAAGGCAAATGAAAACAGGATTGAAACAAAAAAACAACCCACTAACTGGGAAAAAATATTTGCAAGTCATATACCTGACAAAGGCTTAATATCCATAATATATAAAGAACTCTCACAACTCAACAACAAAAAATCAAACAACCCGATCAAAAAATGGGCTGGAGACATGAACAGACATTTCTCCAAAGAAGATATACGGATGGCCAATAGGCACATGAAAAGATGCTCATCATCACTGATCATCAGGGAAATGCAAATCAAAACTACACTAAGATATCACCTTACACCCATTAGAATGACAAAAATATCTAAATCTAATATTAACAAATGTTGGAGAGGTTGTGGAGAGAATGGAACCCTCATACACTGCTGGTGGGAATGCAAACTAGTGCAGCCACTATGGAAAACAGTATGGAGATTCCTCAAAAAATTAAAAATAGAACTACCATACGATCCAGCCATTCCACTACTGGATATCTATCCAAAGAGCTTGAAGTCAGCAATTCCAAAAGTCCTATGCACCCCAATGTTCACTGCAGCATTATTTACAATAGCCAAGATATGGAAGCAACCTAAGTGCCCATCAACAGATGAATGGATAAAGAAGATGTGGTATATATATATACAATGGAATACTACTCAGATGCAAAACAGAACAAAATCATCCCATTTGCAACAACATGGATGGACCTTGAGGGAATTATGTTAAGTGAAATAAGCCAGTTAGAGAAGGATAATCTCTGATTCACTCCACTCACATGAGGAATTTAAAAATGTAGACAAAGAGACCAGATTAGTGGCCACCAGGGGAAAGGTGGGGTGGGGGGTGGGCACAAAGGGTGAAGTGGTGCACCTACAACACGAATGACAAACAGTAATGTACAACTGAAATTTCACAAGATTGTAACCTATCATTAACTCAATAAAAAATAAATAAATAAATAAATAAATTCAACCCACCATTTGGGAGAAAAATTGCAATTAAGGGGGAACAAAAAGTCCCAGTATCTACGGACTGTTAAAATTAAATGATAAGAAAGACCACAATGGTTTCTCCTGTTGCAATAAATTCTTCAGATCTGTAGAATGCCGCAAACCCCCTCAATTCATTTTAATTTGCTTTCACTGACACGCATGTCCAACAGAACAGTAAGAAAAAAGAAAAAGAAAGAAAGAAACTACCTTGGGGGAAAAATAAAGTTTATTGGAAGAAACACTCCATTTGAAAACAAAAAGAAACTCTGGGTGAATCAGCATATGATCCAACACAACTTGGAGGATGCATGGGAAGGCCTGTGCTGTAAACCAAAGAGAGTGCCATCTACAGAATGCATACTTTGAATACATCGTCAACAGTGGCAACATTTCCATCGGTTAAATAAATGTAATTTTTTTTCATTAAAAAAAATAAAAACCATAAAACATTGTGCTCATAATATAAAACGTATTTTTTTATTGTACTTAAGAACGAACTTGAATATGTGATTTATTTTTTAACCATCCCATCTAGGTTTCTGTTGATCTCACAAGTCTCAATTCTACTGGCTGAGACTAAGTTAAAAAAAAATCACCAAATTCCAAGATTACTTTAAGTTTTAAATGTAGATTGGAAAAAAAAACCCAAATCCTCTTTCGTTACTGGTTAGGAAAGGCCTCAACTCCTACAACCATTACATCTAAATTTTAGGAGATGGCAGCCATAACATAACAGGAAGAAAGACCCCCGAATTTTTCCTATATTTTAACTAGTTATCTCATGCTACCGATAAGAATAAACTACCAATTTATAGATGTTTTTCCCTATTTAGTTAACAGTTCTTATGAAACCAAACATCCAGCAGCTGAATTAAATTTTGCTTTGGCCCATAGAGTACATTAGCAGGGTTTACCAATACTCACCAAATGGGACACCTTGACAGATCCTTCACAATTAGAGGGTTCACCTTTCTCTCTACTTTCCAAAATCTAGACAGAAAAGGCAACTTGTAGAAAAATTAGTGTCTTCTTAATTGGAAAGACCAAGTAGAGAGAGAATTACCCACCATCCTAAAAATGGTATGAGAACGACTGCTCCTTTGATTCATCTTTGTGATTCCATAGTGTCTGTTCTCTGTAAAAATGAGTCATATTTCAGCGGCATATATTAAAATCCAAAGAAAAACATTAACTTTTACTGTAGCTTAAAAGTGAAAAGTGTGATTTGAAGCCTAAATACATTCAAGTGAATAGTTTTTACTATTCTACAAGTGTTTTGAGGAAATACAGCATAAAGTCTTACTTTCTCCCTTTGTGATCCACTTCAAAGCCATTTCTGGTGTATAAACAACTTCTTCTGTGAGATCAGCCACATATACATTCCTCTGAAACAAGGTTAATGATGGGAAGAGTAGAGAAATAGAAGTCACTTAAAAGTGTGCATCTCAAGAGAAGGTGCAAACTATTACAGAATTAATTTGTAGAAGTTAAAAGTAGAAAATGGAGAATATTACTCTGTATAAAAATAAGAAGTAAATCTATGATATTTACAATTTATATCCTATACCAAAGCACACCAAATTCTAACCTGATACTTCCATCTTGTTCTTTTGAGGCCCTTACACAAAAATATTACAACTGTCAACATTTCAAAATGATACACATCACTTAAAAGATGATCTCATAAACATTTAAGAAAGAAAACAAAAAACAAATCACAGAAACAGGAGACATTTTAAAAAATAATGGAAAGTAAAGGTTAATGTTCATGAACTATAATCCCAATAAGTAACTGTATTGTTTGAGCCACTGTTACTCACATTGAAGTCTTCCCGAATTATCAAAGGCTTCATTTTTTGAGTGTCACAGAGTAAGTCTGTAATGGTTTCATTGTATATCTCCATGTAGGACACACGTAAGAGAAATTCCCTATCAGGAAACTAGGGGAAAACATATGTAAAAACATCAGAGATCACCCAGTTATGAAAACCTAATACTGAATGTTGATGTGCTCATAATAAACATTAAAATATTCTTTGAGAAGTTATCTTTGTAAAACAAACAAAAAAAATCCTATGGTTCTATATTGACAAAAGTAAACACAAAAATATAAAAGCATTGGGGCTGGCCCCGTGGCTGAGTGGTTAAGTTCGCGTGCTCCGCTGCAGGCGGCCCAGTGTTTCGTTAGTTCGAATCCTGGGCGCGGACATGGCACTGCTCATCAGACCACGCTGAGGCAGCATCCCACATGCCACAACTAGAAGAACCCACAACGAAGAATACACAACTATGTACCGGGGGGCTTTGGGGAGAAAAAGGAAAAAATAAAATCTTTAAAAAAAAAAAAGAAATATAAAAGCATTGTTTCAGAAATAATGAAAAGTATGGCATCATAAAATTCGAAGAAGAGGGTGCCCAGTCCAACTCTCTAAGCTTAAAATAAAACCCTACAAACAGATGTTCAAATAAGAACATTAAAAATCATTAAAACAGTAAGGAAAAAACAAATTGAAAACCCGCCTTAACTGATTAGGTTGCCTATCCTGGTCTTCTCACCACATCTACCCTCTCCTGCTCCTGAACGATCACGGACAGCTCCTCAAAGGCAGGGTTAAGATTTCTTGTTCCTCAATGCCTGCTTTGTGACAGGAGCAGCACTGCTTCAGGATTCAAGGGAAAGAATGAAAGGACTCTAAGCTCTAAAGCAAGGCTGTGGGGAAAGCAAATGTACGCTATGCCTTTCTTCCTTCCCCGTGGATAATCGAAAGAGAACTGTAAACCTGCTTCCTTCCACCATGACAAGAGGTGACTGCTTTTACCCGTATGTACCGGAAATTTGGCTATTTACCTTCTTAATTTTTTGGAAAATGTCATGAATTGCCCTGGGTATTACTCCCAAATAATCTTTTGAACCCATCATGGTATATGTTTTTCCTGAAGCAGTCTGCCCATAGGCAAATACAGTACCTGGGGACACAAAAACACACACACACAAAGATTGAAAAAGCATCGAGAGTATGTAAAACTATCAATACTGTTGAACACACACCCAAGACTAAATAAAACGTTTCTGCAGTGGATACAAACCATTGTAGCCTTGTATGGCAGAATCTATGATTGGTACTGCGATTTCCTCATACACATTTTTAGTAGATTCATCACTGTCAAAGACACGATCTAAAAAAAAAACCACACAAGTTAAACTAAACAAATCAACTGTGTTTTCACTTTGAATTAGTAGCTGCCCAAAGAAATAAAATTGTCAGGATATGGTATGATAAAATATTTAACTCACAATATTTTCTTCAACTTATTGGTCCTCTGAAAATACACTTCTCTATAAAGTAAAATGTGCTGGTTCTCACACAAAAAAACACAAGTCAGCTATCTTATGTGCTTTCAAGAGGCAGTGAGGCATAGTGGCTGAACCTGGGGATCTGGAATCAGACTGCCTGCAAATCCTGGTTCTGTCACTTACAAGCTATGTGACCTCGGGCAACGTGGATGATGTCTCTGTGCCTCACTTCCCTAACCTGTAAAGTGAATATATATTATCTTCCTTAGAGAATTACTGTGAACATATGGTTAATACTTAGGAAATGCAAACTATTACTATTCTTTGAGAAATTTTAGTGTTTATAACATATCTAGCAAGAAGGCCTGGCTCAAACTAAACCAAGAAACACAGACAATTGGAAGAAAAGCACCGAGCCAAGCTGAAGTGTTACAGAGAACAGCTGGTTGGCTGGCTGCTGAGGGCTGGGGTTAGGTAGCACTTGCCATGATGAATCCACCAGTCCAGGATGTGGTCTCTCCTTTGTTGGTGCATCAAAAATGGACCACTCTCTCAGTGATGGGCTCACATTAGAAAGCCCCCAAGAAATGGATTTGTCAGTCAGGAGGGAAATGTATCAACTGTCTTGAGAAATTCAGTGCTCACACGGCTTGCACCATGACCAACATCTGCACTTGCAGGTAGAACCCTATGGGAAACCAAAGTGCCATCTGAATGCTGCCAGGGGTCAGGAGTTCAGGGCAAGGAGAGATGGCAGGATGATTCAAATCTTAATACCAGCTGCTTCAGACAGGTAGGTGAGTCCAAACCCCTTGTGAGCATACACAGCTACTGAGAACCTGCAGCACTTGAGTCAGAATGCCTGTGTATCCCTTGTTCTTGGTTTTATCATCTCTGGAACATACTGTTCTACCTTTTAAAAATTTATGTTGATACTATCAAATAGTCCTTTACCAGGAATCATTTTCTATTCTATACATCTTTACTCTAAAGGCTTAGATATTGGCTTTCTAGCATAACACTAAGTCAACAACCTAATCACTCTCACTCCTAAGGTTGTTGAGGGGACCTTACTGTGCTTTGTGGTGCCTACGTGGCAGCATGGCAGTGTGGCTGGAACACAGATCTGACTCCTCCATTTGCTGGCTGTGTGATTTGCGTTTCAGTTCCTCATTAAAATGGGAAGGTACCTATCACATGGGCTTGTTAGGAGGATTAAATGAGTTAATATATATGAGGTGCTTAGAACAGTGTCCGGCACATGGTCAGCACTATACAGAATGTGCTAAATCAATACACAAATCAGCCTGGCCAACCTTGAGGGCCTCCAAGTCCTTTTGCCCTAGCTAGCTCTCGCTCATCCTACAGGTGCCGGGTACCTAAGCTAGTTAGATCCCCTGCTAGAAACTCCCACAAAGCCATGTCATCATAAGTGTAATTAGTAGTCTAAAGTCTTTCTTCCCACCATATGACAAGCTCCACAAAAGGGGCAGTAGGTACCCGCTGTATTCTAGCCAAGAAGGAATATCTTCACTATTTATTCTTTAAAGAGTTTTCTTGAAAATAATTGTGGAAAGAATATACCTAACTGAAAGATCTTAAAGATGACTTGACATTAAGCAACATATTTTGGGCTTACGGAGTCTTAGGCCACAAATACACTAATGAATAAGAGGAAAAATGTTAGTTTCAGTCATAAGGCATTATGACTATAACTGTGTTTTAAACATCAATTCATTATCTTACTTATCATAAAGGATGGATGAGCAATTTTTCAAATCTTCCACTGAAGCAGTTTACAGACGGCTTAGTCTTATCTTTAATGTCAAATCCAGTATTCTGGATAAGCCTTTTGTACTCTTAAAAGGAAAAGGATAATATGTTTACTTTTGATGCTATTATAAGCTTACCAAAATTGAAGGATTTACTTCCATCAACTTGATAAATAGCATTATTGTCAGTTTTCCAGTAAACTTGTGTATCTTCTCCAAGAGCTTCTTCTCTAAAAGAATAAAAACAGTGCATTTTATAACTAGTTTTGAAGTCTGTTATATGAAAGATAATTTAAAAGATTTCGTCTTCTGAAGAATATTTTAAAGGATGGTAATGACCTATACTATAATTGGGAGAAATGTGGAAAGTCCACCTTTAAGGGGTCACCACTCTTCAATGGGGCTTCCCTGACCTCCTGCCCTCTCACCGGAGCGTCCCTGGGAAGGTCTTCACGCCCTTCCCCCACCCAGCACTGTATGCTGAAAAGATACATTCAAACGCAACTCCGATTATCCTTCTTGCTTAACATCTTTCAAAACCATCCGAAATCCTCAACACACGGCACGTGAGACTTCGATCATGTTTATTTCTCTCTTCAACCTTTGCTTCCTCTGACTTCCTATATACACCCTAACTCAAGACAAATCAACTATCTGAAGGTTCCCCCAAGAGAAGAGATTTAATCCCTCTGTGCCTGGAATACCCCGACTTCCGTTTCCATCAAGTAACGTAACTATTCTTTCTCCCTGAAAAGTGTCAGGACTTTCCTGACACCAGCCCTGCCCGTCTCCCACGCCGTCATCTCGCTGTGGGGCTAATGACCCCTCCGGCACACTCCCCACCTGCCCGTCACAGCACCTGTCACAGTGTCGTGATGGTTTTGTTCCGGAGCTGTCTTCTAACGCATTAGATAATGAGCTCCTAGACAAGAGGGAAGTCCTCGTCTTGATATTCCCCTTTATTTAACACAGTAACATTTAACACATATTTCTCAAATGCAAAAATGTGTTAGTATTCTGAGGGAGGGGCAGAGACTAGAGAAGCAAACAGACATCATTTCTTGCCCTTCCTGCTCTCTCTATAGGGTTCATGACCTCTGTGTCTCCTCCTCTAGAATGTAAGATCCACGGGGCAACGACGGTAGTGTCTACACTGTACCAAAAGGAAAGAATTCCAAATGGGCGAATATCAGGCTCGCAGCGTCCTGAACGCTGAGCCAGCCGCCGCCGGAGCGAAGCCTGGGCGCAGCGAGCAGCCTGGGCCTCGCGCCCCGGGACACCGGGCGGCCGGGCCAGCGGCCAGCGCGCAGGGAGCCGGCTGCGCAGCGTCGAGAGAAGCCCCGGCCGGCCCGTCTCTCGCCCGGGCCGGGACCGCGCACCAAGGGCGAGCGGCCGAGCTGCCGACGGCCTACCTGATGTTGAGCGGCCGCAGGCGCACGCACACGGCCACCGCCGCCTCCTCCTCCATCCCGCCGAGCGCCGGCCGGCTCGACGCCGGCGCAGCCTTAAAGGTCAAAATTTCCGCGACGCCGCGTCTGATTGGGCGGCGGCCCCGTGGCGTCACGCGTCGTCCCCTGCGTCCCCGGACGCTCGCCGCGGGGGAGGCGCGTTTCCAGCGTCTGGAGCAGAGGCGGCCACGGGGCGCGGAGGGCGGCTGTCCTGGCGGCAGCGGAGACGACGGCCGTCTGCTGGAAGCCTCTGGAGGGCGGGCAGCCGGTACGAACGCCGTCCGTCGCCCATCCTTGAAGACTTCGCAATCGGTGGGAAAACACGGCAGAGAAATTTTTTCCACAATCAAAAGAGAATTACCACCTTTAAGCAGTCATACTTTTTCCTGTTTTAATCTAAAACCCTTAAAACGACAAGAGTTGAAAGTTACTACCCAGCCCAGAAACAAAAGAATCTTGTGCTCCTTAGAAACTGTGAGTTTTAGGTTTTTCCTCTTTCTTTTTGTTTGAACTCCTGTTCCCATTGGCTGTAAGTTCCTAAAAGGTTGACTTAGGAAAAGAATTATTGAAGAGTGGAAAAACTCACTTAGTAATGAGCTCAAACTTTTATTAGCGAAAGTGGAAATGTGATTCTGAATTCTTTCCCAGAAATAGTGCTTGGTTTTCCTTTGTTTTAAATATGTATCCCAGTAAAGTATTAACATTTTCTTTAGGCAATTTCATTTCCTTTCAGTCCTTTTCTTAGTTGATTTAAGAAGCATCAAGAATTATCTCCTTTCTCTCACCAAAAACATGACCTGCAGTTGCTAATAATTGTTCGTTGTTTAGGAGTAGAAAACACTATTGATTTAATAAAACTATTTTGGAAGGTAATTCGGCAATATCAAAAATTGGAAGGCGCATGTACCCTTTATGCGAGCAATTCTGCTTTTAAGAATGTATACATATATTTGAATGACTGTGCAAGGACATGTATATCAGGCTATCAGTTGCAGCATTGTTGACAGTAGCAAATGACTGAAAACACATTAAATGCCAATAAATATGTTAAGTGGTTGACATTGTCAAGGAAAATAATCCATAATCAATCTATAAATGAAAATTTGGGTGAGTTTATTCTGAGCTTAAATCTGAGGATTATAACCCAGGGCCTTTCTTCCCAAAGGAAGAAAGGGCACCAAAGAAGTGGGGTGCACAGAGTGGTTATATACCCCCAGAGAGGATGTTTCACATAGGATTGAAATGTCCCTTTTACCGTAGTCGCGAGACTGCTCTGTCCGCACAGCGATTGATGGAAACAGCAGGTAGGTCTTCTGTCTCAGTGAACGCAGCAGGGTGGCAGTCTGTTGTCTCCAGCTGAGTGGTCACAGGTGAGCTGGGTGGTCAAAGGTGAGTGCAGCAATCAGTTCCTAGCCTAAGGAAAGATGCTTATCCCTAAGGAAATGCCAATGTGGGGGGAAGTTGCACCTTTATCTCGAGGGCCTTTGTTCTTGCCACAGGAAATGTCTAAGCAGATATGCAATGCGTGCTCAATAGCCACAGTCAGGCCCTTTTGGAAAAAACAAGGTCAGGCCGAATTAGGTTTATACCAAATGGCTTGCTCATATACTCCAATATATCCTATTGCTTGCCATTTTTATTTGTCAAACACAAGCTGGGAATGTAGTCTCGCTTTCTGGTTGGAAAGAGGAGAGTGGATTTTGGTGGACTGCCATCAGCCTCTGCAACACTCTGACTACCTTAGATTTTCTCTGTAACCTAGGTTGCTTTTCCCTTCCTCTCATACATCTGTATTCTATTTGACACTCATCCATACTCAATTTTAGCAAGTTTCTTTTTTTATGAAGATGTCATAGACTTATTGAAGCTGAAAGGAACCTTAGAAATATTCTCATACAATTTTCTCATTTTGTGGATGGGACAATGGTGAATTACAAGATAAATGATTTTCTAGTGTGGCATAGCTTATAAATGGTGGAGTTGGACTGACCCAAGCCAGTACAGTTTCCATCTGCCACTGAACTCCTGTGTAACCATGACTAAAAGGAAAGGGACACTATGTGTGTAATCATTGCAGATAATTGTTGCAAGATTAAAGACTTGTGCTTTTGAAATTAAACACTGTTTATCTATTAAACAAAAATTACTCCTGTTGAAGGGGATGGAATGATATAAATATACATTGCAATTAATTTTATATGAAATTCATAAAGTAAGTGAGCACAGGTAAGTATTTCAAATTCATGTATATTTGTAATACCAGGAGCTCTCTGACCCCTAAAATTTGCACCATAATCAAGAACTGCCAAACACTATGTGAGGCCATGCCTCCCTCTGGAAGGACCACGGTGCCCTCTGCAGCTTTAGCAGAAATGAATACAGTTTGGGGGAAAAAATAATGAGAACACCAACATGCAAGTATGTGCAATTAACATGCCTCAGAAATTCACTTTACCTTCTTGAATTGAATGAAGATATTTATGTAAAGATCATATTTTAAGCAAAGTATACTACAGCCTGTATAGCAGGTACCTATTTATATAAAAAGATATGCAATACAGAAAAAGATACATATAGGTCCATATCTACAGATTAATTTGAGGGTAACACTCTAGGAAATGGCACAGTTGCCTTTGGCGAGACAAACTGGCACTCAGGGATCAGATGTGGGAATATTTACTTTTCATTGTGCTTCTTCTTGTACTACTTAAATTTTTTATCATATGCATGTATTAATCTTTCAGGCAAGAAAAAAGTTAATCAACAAAAATTTTAATTACCACTTAGAGCAATAGCTTGCATCCAAATTTCAAGCCTCCCTCTCCAGAAGTTCCATAACTGAAGTTCTTTAATCTGTTCAAAACAAGACAACAGGCCCAAAATGGAGTCACTTATACTAAGCCCCACGTCATCAAACCAAGACTTAACTTAATTACAGGTTCAGCTTTCCCAGAGAAGGAACTTTACACCAGTCAACCAGGAATCACCCCACCAGCACTAGTTAGGTAATCTGCCTGATAGGCCCCTTCCATCCTCTAAAGGAAAGTGACTTTTCAATAACTAATTTGCTTGCCTAGTATAACTTCCTTGTCCCCACTCCCTTCAGCCTATAAAGGTTTTTCATCTTGTACAGCCCCTCGGGGCTCCTTTCTATCTGCTACATTGGATGCTGCCCAATTCAAATTGATTTTTGCTCAAATAAACTCTTAAAATTTTTAAGTATCCCTAAGTTTGTCTTTTAACAGTTCTGTACCTGTTGACAGTCCTGGTGTTAAATGAGGGAACTGAGGGAGACCCTGAAGGTGCCTGCCCCCGAGAAATGAGCAACCAGGTGGGTGTGTGTGGAGCCCCTTGAGCTCACTGCTTTCTCGCTGCCTCTGGAGGTGGTTGTTAAGTCCTTCTGGGATCCTAGCTCTGCAGCTCTTGCATTATGAGTTTTCAAACTTTATTTGAACATTTCTTTTTCCAGACTGGGTCTGGAAACTGACGGGAGTCAGATTGGGTCCGACTTACAAGCTGGGCGGTACAGGGGCGGGGGAGGGGGTGGCTGGCCCTGTTGTCCAGTGGTTGGGTTCACGCCTCCGCTTTGGCAGCCCAGGGTTTCTCGGTTCTGATCCTGGGCACGGCGGTGGCACTGCTGGTAGGGCCATGCTGAGGTGGCGTCCCACATGCCACAGCTGGAGGGACCTGCAGCTGAAGGTATACAAGTATGTACCGGGGGGCTTTGGGAAGAAAAAGGGAAAATAAAATCTAAAAAAAAAAAAAACCTGGGCTGGGTCTGGGTCTGGACTGGACGTGACTTAAGCTGGACTGGGTCCAGTGTGAGGCCTTGAGTGGATAAAATTTTCTTTCAAGGATGGGCAAGTAAGTTAACCTTGCCAAAGACAGTCTTGAATTATAGTGGCCATGGTGGAGAACTTTTAACCTAGCTAAGATTATCCATTTAGAAGATGCCCTGGTGAAAAAGGGGTCTCAGCCAAACACAAAACACGAAGAGGGAAAATTATTTTTCCTCCTCTACTGTGTCTGGTACCAGGATGAGGCCTGCTGGGACACCCCACTCGCTCCAGAGCCTGCAGACAGGATCCAGGAAAACTGGTAGAAGCTGCCAAAGGGTGAGAATTCTTACCAAAGTCACCCTCCAGATCTCTATCTGTGGTGCCTGGTTGAGAGAGGAAGGTAAAATTTCACATTATTCCTTCTATTCCAAACTCAGATTGGCAGGACAAAACATTTGTAAGAATTAGATCTTGACTGAAAGTATGAATCTGCTTTCAGGTACCCATTGGTTGTTGATCCTTTCCCTCCTAGGGATAACTATTGCCTTATTGTTTGTCTCCTTTAGTGGCCAGAGAAATTGGCCTGGCAATCACCGGGTTGTGGACCCCTACAATAAGGCAAGACAGAAATGTAGGTTGCACTCCATCTGCAGCTAGATATGGCTGGATAGAAATATGGGTTGCACCCCATCTGCAGCTAGATATGGCTGGACAGAAATGTGGGTTGCACCCCATCTGCAGCTGGACATGGCTGGACAGAAATGTGGGTTGCACTCCACTTGCAGCTGGGATTCTACCCACTGTTGCCAGCTCTCAGGGGAATTATTTCTTTCTTGCTTTGATTATCTTGGAGAGTGGCTCTGGATCCTGAGAAGGTAGTATCTTTTTTTCCTCTTTGAGGACACCTCTTGTGTCCATGGAGTTGTTCAGTACTGCCAGGAATATTTACTATTTGCCCTGGCTGAAATCTGACAAGATATTCAAAAGGATTTTTTTAAGTATCTCTATGGTCAAAAGTTGGCCCAATAAGAAGCTGATATTTAGAGCCTGATAGAAAACAATTTTTTTAGGCCTTCTCCCCTAAGCTAGAATGAAACTATATACCCAGAGGGAAAGAAGAACATTCTGAAATCTTTGTGGAAGAATTTACTAAAATATTCCAAAGACACACAGCTCTAACTCTAGAACATAGGGATCTTTTGTTTTCCATCTTAGTTGATGATCTTCTCCCTGATATAAAGAAGCAAACTGAGGATAATGTGCTTGGTAGATGGGGTCCCTCCTTGATATTAATCTGGTTGCAATCCCATTCTCTGAGAAATTAAAAACAACCATACTTGTCTTACAAATTGAGTCTTTACAAGAACAGAAATGTGGATCTAGAAACAATTCAAAGCCCATCTCTCTTTTTTACCAATCCAAAACCTCCGATATTCATCTCAGAAGGCTTGCAGATATTCTAAAGGATCTGGGCTTCAGAAACAAAAGTCCTTCTAAGTGGAACTTGTATTCTTTCTCTGTGCCTTTTGAAATGTAAATATTCTACCTGGTCTTCTCTAGGAACCAAGGTCATTCATATCAGAAGAAAGAAAAAGAAAAGGCAATTTTGAAAACTAGGCTTATTGAAAATCTCTTCCACAAATAATAGTAAAAAGCTTTAGCCATCTGAGCAGTTAATTTACTCCCTCTGCCAGAAACACAACTTGGATGAAACTGATTTTTTTATAAACTAGTGAGTCTTGCATTACCATACCTGTCTCTCAGCTAAAATTTTAAGATAAAAGCTAGGAGATCTTTGTTTGATCTGTTTGCGTGTTTATGCTTGTCTATGTATGTATGTTATAAATCTGTATTTTTTTCTACCTCCAGATGGTATTAATGAGGGTTTTAGGCTGGTTAATTTTAAAACTGAAGATGAGAAGGAGGCTCCTAGGAGCAGGAGAGGAGTTTGCTTGCCCTTTGTTGGGAAACATTTACATTTGTAAGGGAAACCTCCATCTGTAAAGATGCCTCCTCTCTGTGTCAGGAAGAAGGCAGGATGGCCTTATCTCTGGGAACTCTTAATGGGGAAGGCAAGGACTTAAGTTGGTTACTGTTTGACAACCTCATGTAACTGATTTAAGGTGGTGGCTTCTGGCCTTTACTGAATCCGATTTGATTCTTATCTAAAAGTTGTGGGACCACCCAATGGCCAGACCCCACCTGCACTGATAACATTTTAACTTTTTTACATGTTCTTTCCTTTGTCTTGTAAAGAGATGGCTCACATACCTATGCCTTAAATTTAGCCTTACTCTCCACCCATGTTTGTAGCAGAAGTGGCAGCAGCAGCTCCTCTTGCCCATGGGTCCTGTCCCCACACAGCAGCTCTGACTGCCCATGGATCCTGTCCCCATGCTATTCCACACTATTCTCTAAATAAAAGAACACTACTGCCAGACCTTGAGAATCCAAGAAATCTTTCTTTCGACTCCTCGGCTCACCAACCCCGCATCGGTATTGCCAAAATTAATTTGTAAAGAGCTCTATTTAGTTGGCTTAAAGGCAAACAAGAGTTTATATAAATCAAGTGTACTCTCAAAAATATAGAAACTAACCCAAATGTTTTTCAATTTCATGTGATCTAGAATAATCTTCAGTAAATAAAAGCTAGTTTAAGTTTTTTGGTTTAATTAAAACAGGCATGTCTTGAGAGTTATCAGCATTAAATATAAAACTTTTATTCTACCTAGGTTTAGCAAAAGTCAAATAAGCTCATGTGCTCTCTGTTACAGAATTTGTCAGCAAGAAAGATAACTTAAGATGATGATTAGCTGTGTAATATCTTGTGAAGTTTTAATGACTAATCTAAGCATAATTTTTAGGAAGCAAATGAATTAAATAAATGTAATAAGATAAAAGTTTATAAGTGAACTTTTCAACAATAATTATTCTTTATAGTATATCTATTTAAAAATAGTTTCCAAAATCTTTTTTGGTAACTTGAAACCTTAAAGTTATACTGAAATATGTTAAATAATGGGTATTAATTGAACGTCTAGATCATTTCCAAATGAAATAAAATACTGAAACATTAATTACTGAACATAGGTTTATCCACTTTTGGCTTCCTTTTACAAAGTAACTAAAGATATTGTGGTCTATTAGCAAGGAATGTGTCACAATGTTTTGTGCCACATTGAAAAATTCATTGTGAGGAAGATAAACTTCCAGAAATTATGAAATGTGTTTACAAATTTGCCGACTCACAGAATGCTTGTGTAATAGTCCACAATTGCTTACTTCTAAGTTATCACTAGGAATAAAGGATTCTAAGGGCCAAGAATTCTAATAAATACATTTAATTAAAACTATTTAGAAATAACAAGAGTGGAAGAAAACAATGCATATGAAAAGTAGGTAAGGAAAGCAAAATGACTGATTGTTCCAGAACGAGAAAGAGGAAACAGCATAGGATAAAATCTGAATGGATATCAAAAGCTATAGGTTTGTAGAAAAAGGAATCTTGGGAAAGAAATTTTATGTGTTCAGCATGGATTTATTTAAGTTTTTTAACAATGAATTTTAATATCAAAAGTGCACTGGTGCAAAACTAGAATTTGGTTTCACTCTGTTAAGAGAACAAAGTTTTCTTAGACTATGGTCTGCCCTTGATAAGAGGTTGTGAAAGTTTTTGTTTTTTGGGTTTTTTTTGTTTGTTTGTTTTACCTTTTGGTTAAATCTAACTGGAAAGCTTGAAAGCAAAGATTTTGTGTCTTACCAAAATGATTTACTGTGCTTCACATTGTCTTTATTAGGTTTTTGATTACTTAAGAAAACCCAATCTTCTCAATATTAAAAAAGCTAAGTTTTGTTTACAACTATGTAACCTTCTGTATTAGACTTTAAATTTTTCTATTGTCACTTTGGTTAAATGGATAATGAAGTGTTATTTCATAATGGTTTGTGATCCCAAGTCAATGGTTCAAACTTTTAGATGTTTTGACAACTTCCCCAAATCAGACTCTAAGTGGAATCTTTTTGAATGCAACATAACTTTGAAATTTCTCAGATGGCCCCTGGAAAAATCTCAAAAGATTTGTCTTTCACTTTGTAAAAGAGAGATATTAAACTAATAGGCTTATTTGGTATGTTAAATTACAGCAGAAGAGGGGCTGGCCCCATGGCCGAGTGGTTAAGTTCGCGCACTCTGCTGCAGGCAGCCCAGTGTTTCGTTGGTTCGAATCCTGGGCGCGGACATGGCACTGCTCATCAGACCACGCTGAGGCAGTGTCCCACATGCCACAACTAGAAGAACCCACAACGAAGAATATACAACTATGTACCGGGGGGCTTTGGGGAGAAAAAGGAAATAATAAAATCTTTAAAAAAAAAAAATTACAGCAGAAGCATTGTCAAATAACAGATGATAAACACTCTTGGATTATATTCGTATGACACATGTTATTAATATGTGTTCTAGAAGCCATATGAAATTCCTAAAAATCTGATATGTCCTGGTATAATGTTATCAGTTGTAATTCCACTAATTGTCTTAAAATGTCGTAGGTCACAGACATAACAAAATTTCCTTGTCAATTCCATTATAATGAACTCTGATCAGATCTTTAACCATGGGGATTTTTAAGTCTTTTGTCATTTCCAAACAGATATTATTTTACTCTAATGCTTTTGCAAAAGGAAGATTCATGGAAAGGACCCTACCAAGTACTCTTGGACCATGACTCTGCTGCCAAATTACAAAGTGTCAAAACTTGGGTGCACATTTCACAACCGAAGAAAGCTCCACCTGACATCTGGTCCTGTGCAAATGCTGGAGACATCGAAATCAAACTAAGTAGGAAGAGCAGTGGCCAACATCGAGGTAGATGCTTCCTCCCAAGATGTCAGATCGAGAACGTCTCTTTCCAGTCCTCCTCCCCTCTCTGACCTTCCTTTTCCTAATTTTTACACCATGAATGTCTTTATTTTTGTTGTTGCGGTTGTTCACATTTTGTCTTGCTCTGGCCTGGAAAAATAATATCATTGTTCACACATCTCAGGCCACTGCAGAGGAGGGTACTCCCACCTCAACATGGCTGTTGGATTTGCCACAGTGGTGTTGACCCTGCCCTCACAAACTTCTCCCTGATTTCCAATGCCTCCATTTCTCGGGACAATCTGACTCCTTTCTCTATCATGCCAGACTCTCCAAACCTGGGGGTCCATTTCCCCGCTTCTGGTTAACAGCTCCAAACCCAGGGGACCTTGCTTCTAGGCTCTGTACAAAGAAAGGGACACAAGATAAAGGCAACCAGAATAAAACCACCCATGCAGTCTACAGTCCCTTAAGTTTTACTCACCTCCATGGCTGTCAACTTTCCAGTCCTGAGCCACAGACAAAAATTGGAATTGCCAGGAGGCATCCATGATTTAAAAAGTTCACTTCCTTCAGCAGATCTCTACTCCCTTGGCTAGGAGTAAGTGCAAATGAGGCTATGTTCAGGAAGCTCTCCTTAACTCTTGAAGATATTGCAATCCAGTCTAAATTAGATGATGCTGGATTCAAATCAATTTTTGCACAAATAAACTAAAAAATGTTAATGTGCCTCAGTTTATCTTTTAACAAATATCTTTGCCTTCCCTGACCACTCAATTTAAATTAAAGTATAGCTTCCTGAACTCTGTATTATCTCATTAGATACAGCATAGTATCTTCACAATTTAGCTATGAAAAATTTGTCTATATTAGCCCACAGCTGATTAACCAAAACAAAACAAACGACACAGAAACAAACTCTTAGAAGCAGACAACAGATTAGTGATTATCAGAGGGGAAGGATGTGGGGGCAAAATGGGCAAAGGGGGTCAATTATATGGTGATGAATGGAAACTACACTTTTGGTGGTGAGCACGCTGTAGTATATACAGATGTGAAATTATTATGTTGTACACCTGAAACCTATACAATGTTATAAACCAATGTTATCGCAATAAAAAAGAATAAAAGTGGTGAGAGTGGGCATCCTTGTCTTGTTCCTTTTCTTAAAAGGATATCTTTCAGTTTTCACCATTGGGTATGATGTTAGCTGTGGGTTTGTCATATATGGTCTTTATTATGTTGAGGTACTTCCTTCTGTACCCATTTTATTCAGAATTTTTTTTATCATAAATGGATGCTGAATCTTGTCAAATGTTTTCTCTGCATCTGTTGAGATGATCAAGGACTTTTATCCCTTAATTTATTAATGTGGTCTTTCATGTTGATTGATCTGCAGATTTTGAACCATCCCTGCATTCCTGGAATAAATCCCACTTGATTGAGCTGTATGATCCTTTTAATGTATTGTTGTATTCAGTTTGCTAATATTTTGGTAAGTTTTTTTGCATGTATGTTCATCAGAGATACTGGCCTGTAATATTCTTTTTTGGTGGTGTCCCTGTCTGGTTTTGGTTTCAGGGTAATGTTGGCCTTTAAAATGAGTTAGGAAGCATTCCCTCCTCCTCAATTTTTTGGAAGAGTTTGAGAAGGATAAGCATTAAATCTTCCATGAATGTTTGGTAGAATTTACCAGTGAAGCCATCTGGTCCTGGACTTTTATTTTTTGTGAAGTTTTTCATTACCGTTTCAGTTTCCTTACTGGTGTTCTGTTTATTCAGATTTTCTATTTTTTTCATAGTTCAGTCACAGAAGGTTGTATGGTCCAAGAATTTATCCATTTCTTCTAGATTTTCTAATTTGTTGGTGTATAGCCATTTGTAGTAGTCTCTTATGATCACTTCTATTTCTGTGGTATCAGTTACGGCTTCTCTTATTTCTGTTTTTATGTATTTGAGTCTTCTTTTCTTCTTAGTGAGTCTAGCTAAAAGTTTGTCAGTTTAGTTTATATTTTCAGAGAACCAACTCTTAATTTCACTGATTTTTTTAGTCTCTATTTCATTTATTTCCCCTGTGATTGTTATTATTTCCTTCCTTCTGCTGATTTTGGACTTGACTTGTTCTTCTTTTTCTACTTCCTTTAGGTGTAAGGTTAGACTGTTTATTTGAGATTTTTCTTGTTTCTTGAGGTAGGTCCCTTTTTGCTGTAACCTACCCTCTTAGTACTGCTTTTGCTGCATCCCTTAAATTTGGTATGTCTTATTTTCATTTTCACTTGTCTCTCTGTATTTTTTTATTTCTCCTTTGATTTCATCATTGACCCAATAGTTGTTCAGTAGGATGTTTGGTCTCCTCATTTTTGTGATTTTTTTCAGTTTTCTTCTTGTAGTTGATTTCTAGTTTCATACTGTTGTGGTCAGAAAAACTGTGGCTTGGTATTATTTCAATCTTTTAAAATTTATTGAGACTTGTTTTGTCTCCCAACATATGTTTTATCCTTGAGAATTTTCCATGTGCACTTGAGAAGGATGCATATTCTGTTCCTTTTGGATGCAATGTTCTGTATATATTTATTAAGTCTATCTGGTCCAATGTGTCATTTAAGGCCAATGTTTCCTTGTTGACTCGCTACCTGGATGACCTATCCATTGATGCTAGTGGGGTATTAAAGAACCCTACTATTATATTGCTTTCAATTTCTCCCTTTAGTTCTGTCAATAGTTGTTTTATATATTTTGGTGCTCTCCCATTGAGTGCATAAATATTAATTAACGTTATATCTTCTTGAAGGAGTCTCCTTTATCACTATGTAATGTCCATCTTTGTCTCTTGTTACCTTTTTTAGCTTCAAGTCTATTTTGTCTGAAATAAGTATGGCTACACCTGCTTTCTTTTGGTTGCAATTTGCTTGGAGTATCTTCTTCCATTCCTTCATTTTGAGTTTATGCTTGTCTTTAGAGCTGAGATGGGTCTCCTGGAGGCAGCATATTGTTGGGTCTTGTTTTTTAATCCATCTAGCCACTCTTTGCCTTTTGATTGTGAATTCAATCTATTTACATTTAGGGTGATTATTGTTATATGAGGACTTACTACTGCTATTTTATCTTTTGTGTTCTGGTTGTTCTATATTTCCATTGTTTCTTTTCCCTTATGTTTCTGCTTGCCATTTTAGTTTGGTGGTTTTTTTGTGATGTGTTTCTCAGTTTCTCCTTTTGTTTGTATTTGTGTTTCTGCTCTAGATTTTTGTTTTGTGGTTACCATGAGGTTGTATACAATGTCTCAGAGATAAAATAGTCTTTTATCTGTTGATAACATCATATCTTGATTTGCCTATACAGGTTTTCCTCCTCCCCTTTTATGTTTTTGTTGTCTCAAATTATCTCTTTTTATGTTGTGAGTTCATTACCATATTGAAGTAGCTTTAGTTATTTTTAATGGTTTTTTCTCCTTTAACTTTTATGCTACAATTAAGTGTTTAACACCCTATTCTGTAATAGCTTTGAAATTACCTGGTTCTCTCTATTTATCACCTTACTCAAAGTTTTACCTTTGCCTTTTCATTTCTGGTAGTAAAGCTCCTTTCAACAGTTCTTGTAAGGCAGGTCTAGTGGTGGTGAACTCTTTCAGCTTTCATTTGTCTGGGAAAGTCTTTATTTCTTCTTTATACCTGAAGGATAATTTTTCTGGATAGAGTATTCTTAGCTGACAGTTTTTATCTTTCAATATTTTGAATATATTGTTCCACTCTTTCTTGGCCTGTAGAGTTTCTGCTGAGAAATCTGATAGCCTAATGGGGGTTCCTCTGTAGGTTACTGTCTTTTCCTTGGCTGTCTTTAAAATTCTTTCTTTGTCCCTGTCTTTTGATAGTTTTAATATAACATGTCTTGGAGACAGTCCTTTTGTGTTGAGATATTTAAGTGTTCTATTAGCTTCACATACTTATATATCCAGTTCTTTCCCTAGGTTTGGGAAGTTCTCAGCTATTACTTCTTTTTTTTTTTCAAAGGTTTTACTTTTTATCCTTTTTCTCTCCAAAGCCACGTGGTACATAGTTGTGTATTTCTAGTTGTAGGTCCTTCCAGCTGTGGCATGTGGGATGTCGCCCCAGCGTGGCCCAATGTGTGGCACAATGTCCGTGCCCAGGATCCGCACCAGCAAAACCCCAGGTTGCTGAAGCAGAGTGCGTGAACACAACCACTCAGCCATGGGGCTGGCCCTTCAGCTATTATTTCTTTAAGTAGGCTTTCTGCTCCCTTCTCCCTCTCTTCTCCTTCTGGGATACCCCTTATCCTTATGTTGCTTTTTCTAATAGAGTTGGATATTTCTCATAGAATTTCTTCACTTTTAAAAAATCTTAGTTCTCTCTCCTCTTCTACCTGCATCATTTCTAAGTTCTATTTTCAACGTCTCTAATTTTCCCTTCCACATGGTCTGCTCTATTTCCAGTGTTGTCTACTGTCTTTTTCATCTCATTTTTTGAGTTCTTCCACTCCAGAATTTCTGCTTGGTTCCTTTTTAGAATTTCAATCTCTTTGATGAAGTACTCCTTCTGTTTATTAATTTTATTTCTGAGTTCATTGAACTGTCTTTCTGAGTTTTCTTCTAGTTCACTGAGTTTCTTTATGACAGCTATTCAGAATTCTCTGTTGGTTAAATTACAATCTTCCATAACTTCAAGTTTGCTTTCTGGAGAATTGTCATTTTCTTTTTGTAATAACTTGTCACCATAATTTTTCATGGTGCTTGAGGAGTTTTTCCTCTGCTGGTGCATTTGTAATAGTGAGTATCTTGCTTATTCAGGTAATGCTTTGTTCACTTTGATTCTGAGCTGCTTCTGGTTGTATTTGAGAACCGGTACTTTCACCCTCCACTGCCTCTGTTAGCAGTGTCCTTGGTGCCCTTGTTGTGCTGCTTGTGCCTCCGATGTTGCTGGTGGCTTGCTGCTGCTGGTGTCTTAGCAGTAGCAGGCATCACCACCAAGGTCCAGGCTGGCGTGTCCCTCTGCTGCTTCCAGTGTTACCTGGTTTGTGGGTTCTCCCCTGCAATGGGGGCAGGGAGAGAATGAGGCAGGAGCTGGGGACATGGGCACTTCTGCCACATCTGAAGTTGTTGGGTCCAGAGGTGCTACTGCCACAGGTGAGGGGCCAGGGTTCAGGCACTGCTCTAGCTGGAGGGGACTGGAGTCACAGGCTCCACTGCCATTTCTACCTGGCTCTTTGCAGATTCATGTGCCACTGTGACTAGGGGGGCTGGAGTCACTCGTGCTGCCTCTACTGCTGTTCCTGGGTTTTCTAGGGGTGCTGGCACCACCACTACTGGGGGTTCTGGGTTTGCAGGCATCATCGCCACTTCAAGTGGGCTGGGGTCACAGGTGCCACCACCAAGGGTAGGTCTATTTTCTAACTCAGTCCTCCTCTCCAAAGGAAACTAGGTGTATTCTATGTATCTTTCCAGAAATTACATCAATACAAATTTATTGAGTGATTGAATAAGCAAAATTTTTAATTGAATGTTTACCATACCCCAAGAGTCTTTCTAAGTGCATGGAATAAGGAGTAAACAAAAACTATGTCTTTAACCTCATACAGGTGACACTCTAGTGGGAGGAGACAGATAATATATACACAAATAAATACATAGATATTATGTCTGAAAGTTATAATTTTTTAAAAGAAAAAGAAGAGTAAAAAAACAGAAGTGGCAGACAAGAGAGTTGCTATTTTGTACTGAGTTCTGAGAAGGTGACATCTGAGTAGATACCAGAATTAAATGGAAGAAAAAAATTATGGCTATCTCAGGTAAGGGCCTAACAGGCAGAGAATAGCCAGTGCAAATCCTTTAATTAAGAGGGAGCCTGTCGGGCCAGCCCTGATGGCCTAGTGGTTAAAGTTCAGCATGCTCCACTTCAGCAGCCTGGGTTCGGTTCCTAGGTGTGGAACCACACCAGTCATCTGTCAGTGGCCATGTTTGGCGGTGGCTCATATAAAAAAAGAGGAAGATTGGCAACAGATGTTAGTTCAGGGTGAATCTTCCTCAGCAAAAAGAGAAGGAGACTGACTAGTATTCAAGAAAGTGCCAAGAGACCTGATGTGGCTGGAGTGGAGAGAACAAAAGGGAGAGTGGAGGTAAGGCCAGGGGGTAACAAGAGGCAGGGTTATGGTGAGGCTCGGGCGACAGTGAGACTGTGGGTTTATTCTGAGAAAAATTGGGATGGGTGGTCCTGGGCATCTTGAGAGAGGATTAACATGACCTAACTTTCATTGTTAAAGGATCATTCAAACTGGTGTGGTGAGAATAGACTGGCAGTGGGGGTGGGCAAAGATGGAAACATGGAGGTGAGTTCAGAGAGAGATGATGCTGTTTGAGATCAGATGGATAGCAGAAGTTGTGATAACTGGTCATATTCTGGAATATTCTCAAGGTAGCCACAACAGAATTCTCAGGTGCTTTGAAGGTGAACTTGGAGAGAAAGAAGTTAAGCAACAGGACTCCATCGTTTGTGGCCTGGGTAACCAGAAGGTTGGACTTGCCATCAATTAAGATGTAGAGAACTGTGGATTGAGCAGGGGAAAACTGTGGATTTGAGGGGAAGATCATGAATTTAGTATCAGACATTTTTAGTTCACAGTATCTATTAGGTATCCAAGAAGGGAGAAATTAAGACCTGTTTGCTGATGTGACTGGTTTAATTGAACAGGGGAAATGATGATGCAAGAGAGAGAAGAGTATGCAGGAAGGGGTAGGATCCAGTGCACCGGTGGGGAGACTGTCAGAGTGGAAGACGGCTGTTCAACTTATTGCAAGCTAGAAGATGAGGGAAATGGGCACAGACAAGTGGGTGGGTAGACAGGCTGACAGGAGTCAGTGCAAAGTTTCTTCTGGCTGCTTCTACTTTCATAGTGAAATAGAAAGGAAAATCTTGTTGGAAGGAATTAGTGAATCCATTTTCACTCCCTTGCTTAAAATCTTCCATAGGCTTCCCTTCACCAATAGAATAACATACAAACATTTCATCATGGCCCACAAGGCCCCACAGGACCTGGCGCCATCTACCTCTCTCCACTGCCCAAAATGTTCCAGCTATGGGGGCCTTCTTCCTTCAGTGCCTCAGACACATGGCAAACTTACAAGCTTGGGTTCTTTGACTTACTTGTCCCTCTGTCTGGTAAGCCCTCTCTCCCACCTGCTAAGTTTGGCTAATTCTTATCATATAGGTCTCACCTCAAAGGTCCCCTCCCTCAGCCTTTCTTGAATACCCCATCTAAAGTGGCCTCTCTTCTCATCATGTTATTTTACTTACATGTTTATTCTGTATTGTCTGCTTCTTCCCACAAGAATGTGTTTCATAAGAAACTATCACCCTCACCCCACCTCCACCTTATCACTCTCTCTCTCCTCTGATCTGGCTTTTCCTCTTCTCACCACCACCTGATAGAGACAGAGATAGAGATAGGACTAGAGAGAGAGATTTGTGCACTATCCATCGCCCTCAGAGAATCATAGTTCTATGAGAGCAGGTGCTTTTCTATTCTATTGACCAGGTGCCTCCTGAGCCTAAAATCACATCTGGCACATAGTACGTGCTCATTAAATATTTCTTGATGAACATAATTGGAAAATTAAGTGAAAAAACATATGTAGAGCATATAACAGAGTGCCTGGCACATAGTAAATCTTCAGTAAACGTGAGTGGCTACAATGACAACATAGACAACCATGTCAACAACCATGAGCACAGTTGTGGAAGGCTGATCCTCCTCTGTGCTCTTGAACAGATTCCTTTCGGGTCATCAGAGACTTTCTTTCATTAACTGCACATCCCTTCCTCCTCTTCTCAGGCTGCTTCCTTTCAGCTAAGTATGTGCAAAGTTTTCCCACTATTTTTAAAAAACCAGTTAAAACACACTTTTTTTAACCTTATATTCTATTAGACATAGCCAAATATTTTCACAGTTTAGCAACTAAAATTGTAGTCCATACTAGCTCACAGTTTGTTAACCAAAACACTTCTTGAACTAGCAAACTCGTTTATATTTATTGTTTTTTTCTATTAACTAGTTTCTTTAAGTTGAATGAAACTACTTAATATTTGCATAGTTAAAATATTAATCATTATAAAATAGTATACTGTAGTCCCTCCTTATCTGCAGGGGACACATTCCAATACCTCCAGTGGATGCCTGAAATCACGGATGGTACCAAACCCTAAATATACTATGATTTTTCCCATACATACATACCTATGATAAAGTTTAATTTACAAGTTAGGCACAGTAAGAAATTAACAACAATAATTAATAATAAAATAGAATAATGATAACAACATATTGTAATGAAACTTACTATTGACCTTAGCAACCTCAGCATATGACTTTTTTTCTTATTAAGTAAAGAACTTTCACCTTTCCACTTAAAGGAAACAATTTATGGCTTCTCTTTGGCATTTCCAAATTGCCAGCATCATTACTCTTGCACTTTTTTGCTATTATTAAGCAAAATAAGGGTTACTTGAACACAAGCACTGCAATACTGACAGCTGATCTGATAACCAAGATTGCTAATGTGACTAGTGGGCAGGTGGTGGGTACAGTGTGGACCCGCTAGACAAAGGGATGGCTCATTTTCGGGGGGAGGGACAGAGCAGGATGGCGTGAGATTTCATCACAACACTCAGCATGGCATACAATTTAAGACTCATTAATTGTTTATTTCTGGAATTTTCCATTTAATATTTTCAGATCGTGAGAGACCTTAAGTAACTGAAATCACAGACAGCAAAACCACGGATAAGGGGAGACTGCTATACAATAAAAGATTGATCCATTATCAAACTCTCCAAAGTAACTAGGCATATTATGTGTATCTTTCCAGAAATCATGTATGCTTATCAAGACATATAAATGTCCTTTGAAAATATCAAATACGACCCTACCGTGCATACAATTCTGCACCTTGGGTTTCTTTCAGCTAATAAAACATCTGGGATGCTTTTCTAAAGTACACATAGGAGCTATATCACTCTTTTTACTGGCTACGTAGTGTTTCATTGTATTGATAAAATGTTGACAAATAAAAATGGCAAGCAATAGGATATATTGGAGTAAACGAGGAAGCCGTTTGGTATAAACCTAATTCGGCCTGACTTTGTTTTTTCCAAAAGGGCCTGACTGTGGCTGTTGAGCACGCATTGTATATCTGCTTGGAAGTCCCTTCACAGCTACATGGCTGCTGAGTTCAGCCAGTATATGATTTCGTGACAGGGGAGAGGCAGGCTGGGTGAAGGCCGTGAAGTGCAATGTGTGTAAAGGAGCGTACCAGGATGATCCTAAACAGCTACGGGTCAGAGCGTTTCTGCACACTGTGCTTTCCTTGAATGGATGTTATAGGTATTCACTCCCACCTCTGGTGAAATGTTTAAAAGCTCTCCTAGTAAAGTGTCCCTTCCAGCTCCTGGCAAGCTGAGCTCAGCAATAGTTTTCATTCATCACATGTCCTTGAGCCTGGGTGTAAACTGCTTGGCACTGAATTAAAAGTCACTTATCAAGAAAATCCTAAAGAGCCACAAGCAGGAGAGTTCCTTGACCATGTGACCTCATAGAATGAATATACAGATAATCTGTCTCAGCTGTAGTGAATGGTTTTAAACCTCTCCTTGGGAGTAGACTTTTCACAGCTACAGAAAGCTGAGTTCACCAGGAGCGTGCTTTCATGACAGAGGAGAGGGAGCCTGAGTGAAGCCCCTGTCCTTCCATGTGTGAGAAGGCACTTAACCAGGTGATCCAAAAAAGCTACAGGCCAGAGATTTTCTGCACAGTGTCCTTTCCTTGAATGGATATGATAGCTATTCTCTCCCAGCTGTAGTGAAACTTTTGGTAGCTCTCCTAGGAACATGTCAATCCCAGCTCCTGGCAAGCTGAGCTTCTCAACAGTTTTCCTTCACTACATACAAGTGACAGCCTGTGCGTAGACTGAACTGCAATGTGTTAGAAGTCACTTTTCAATAGATGTTAAGAAGCCACAAGCAGGAGATTTTCTCCACCATGTACCCTCATTGAATGAACAGACAGTTCATCTGTCCCAGGGGCAGTGAGTGCTTTTAAATCTCTCCTTGGAAGAAGTCCCCTCACAGCTACAGGCAACTGAGATCAGCAGGGAGATGCTTCCATGACATGGGAGAGCCTGAGTGAAAGCGGTGAACTGCACTGTGTGAGCCTTACCTAGGCGATCTGAAGCAGCTAGAAGCCATGGCGATTCTGCAGAGTGCACTTTCCTCTAATGGAGCTTATAGATATTCTCTCCCAGCTGTAGAGAAATGGTTAAAAACTCTCCTGGGAGCGCCAACCCCGCGGCCGAGTGGTTAAGTTCACGTGCTCTGCTACGGTGGCCCAGGGTTTTGTTGGTTCGGATCCTGGACGCAGACATGGCACTGCTAATCAGGCCACATTGAGGCGGCGTCCCATGTGCCACAACTAGAAGGACCCACAACTAAAACATACAGCTATTTACTGGGAGGATTTGGGGAGAAAAAGCAGAAGAAAAAGAAAAGATTGGCAACTGACAAATAAAAATGGCAAGCAATAGGATATATTGGAGTATATGAGCAAGCCATTTGGTATAAACCTAATTCGGCCTGACCTTGTTTTTTCCAAAAGGGCCTGACTGTGGCTGTTGAGCACGCATTGCATATCTGCTTAGACATTTCCTGTGGCAAGAACAAAGGCCCTTGAGATAAAGGTGCAACTTCCCCCCACATTGGCATTTCCTTAGGGATAAGCATCTTTCCTTAGGCTAGGAACTGATTGCTGCACTCACCTTGGACCACCAGCTCACCTGTGACAACCCAGCTACAGACAACAGACTGTCACCCTGCTGCGTTCACTGAGACAGCAGACCTACCTGCTGTTTCCATCAATCGCTGTGCGGACAGAGCAGTCTCGCGACTACTGTAAAAGGGACATTTCAATCCTATGTGAAACATCCTCTCTGTGGGTATATAACCACTCTGGGCACCCCACTTCTTTGGTGCCCTTTCTTCCTTCGGGAAGAAAGGCCCCGGGCCATGGTCCTCAGATTTCAGCTCAGAATACACTGTGTCAAATTTTTACTTATAGATTGGTTATGGATTATTTTTGTCAACACAACAGCTGTTAGCTCAGGTGCCAATCTTTAAAAAGAAAAAACTCTCCTGGGAAATTTCACTTCCTGCTCCTGGCAGGCTGAGTTCAGCAATAGTCTTTCTTCCTCACATAAAAATGAGAGCCTGTGTGTAAACTTGAACAGGAACTTATCAAAAGTCACTATGAGATCATCCTAAAGAACTATAAGCAGGAGTTTTTTCTCAGCACTGTACTGGATGTTACAGATAATGTGTCCCAGCTGTAGTGGCAATTTTAAAAGAAAATTTTAAATCTCTTCTAGAAACAAAACCTTTAACACCTACCAGGAATCAGAGTTCAGCAGGAACATTCTTCTCTTTTTTTTATTATTTATTTATTTATTTATTTTATTGTGGTAACAGTGGTTTATAGCATCATACATATTTCAGGTGTACGTTGTTATATATTTTTATTTCTGTGTAGATTACATCATGTTCACCACCCAAAGAGTAATTACAATTCATCACCACACACATGTGTCTAATGACCCCACTTGCCTTTCTCCTTCCCCACTTTCCCTCTGGTAACCACCAATCCAATCTCTGTCTCTATGCTTTTGTCTGTCGTTTTTTAAAATCTTGTACTTATAAGTGAGATCACATGGTATTTGAATTTCTCCCTCTGATATTTCACTCAGCATAATGCCCTCAAGGTCCATCCATGTTGTCACAAATGGCCGGACTTCATCATTTCTTATGGCTGAGTAGTATTCCATTCTGTATATATACCACCTCTTCTTTATCCATTCGTCCCTTGATGGGCAACTAGGTTTCTTCCAAATCTTGTCTGTTGTGTATAATTCTGTGATGAACGTAGGGGTGTGTGTATCTTTATGCCTTTGTATTTTCAAGTTTTTGGATAAATATCCAGCAGTGGAATAGCTGGATCATATAGTAGATATAGTTTTAATTTTTTGAGGCATCTCCATACTGTTTTCCATAGTGGCTGCACCAGTTTGCACTCCCACCAGCAGTGTATGAGGGTCCCCTTCTCTCCATATCTTCTTCAACACTTGTTTCCTGTCTTGTTAATTATAGCCATTCTGACAGGAGTAAGGTGATATCTTGTAGTTTTGATTTGCATTTCCCTGATAGCTAATGATATTGAACATCTTTTCATGTGCCTGTTGCCCATCTGTATATTTTCTTTGGAGAAATGTCTGTTCAGATCTTTTGCCCAGTTTTTAGTTGGGTTGATAGTTTTTTTGTTGTTCAGATGTACGAATTCTTTATATTTTTTGGATATTAACCCCTTATCAGATATATGGTTTGCAAATATCTTCTCCCAGTTGTTAGGTTGTCTTTTTGTTTGGTGATGGTCTTCTTTGCTTTTCAGAAGCTTTTTAGTTTGATGTAGTCCCATTTGCTCATTTTTTCTATTGTTTCCCTTGCCTGATCATGCATGATACTTGAAAATATGCTTCTAAGACCCATGTTGAAGAGCATACTGACTGTTTTTTTCCAGAATTTTAATATTTCCAGGTCTTATGTTCAAGTCTTTAGTCCATTTTGAGTTGATTTCTGTGTATGGTTTAAGATAGTGGTCTAGTTTCATTCTTTTGCATGTTTTCCCAACATCGTTTATTAGACTTTCCTTTCTCCATTGTAGGTTCTTGTCTCCCTTGTTGAAAATTAGCTGATATAATCCATAGATGTCTGGGTATATTTATGATCTCCTGATTCTGTTCCATTGATCTGTGTGTCTGTTTGTGCCAGTACCACGCTGTTTTGGTTACTAGAGCTTTGGAGTATACTTTGAAATCAGGGAGTGTGATATTTCCAGCTTCGTTCTTTTTTTTCTCAGGATTCCAATTGCTTTGGGGTCTTTTGTTGTTCCATATAACTTTTAGGATTCTTTGATCTATTTCTATGAAAAATGTTGCTGGAACTTTGATAGGGATTGTATTGAATCAGTAGATTGCTTTAGGAAGTATGGACATTTTAACTATATTAATTCTTCCAATTCAAGAGCATGGAATATCTTTCCGTTTCTTTGTGTCTTCTTCAACTTCTTTCAACAATGTTTTCTAGTTTTCAGTGTACAGATCATTCCCCTTTTTCTTAAATTTGTTCCTAGATATTTAATTCTTCTTGTCATAATTGGAAATGGGATTATATTCTTAATTTCTCTTTCTGCTACTTTATGGTTAGTGTATAGAATTGCAACCGATTTTTCTTTGTTGATTTTATATCCTGTAAATTATATTCATTTATTATTTCTGAAAGTTTTTTAGTGAGTGCTTTAGGGTTTTCTATATATAAAAATCATGTCACCAACAAATAGTGACAGTTTTACTTCTTCCTTTCCAATGTGGATCCCTTTGATTTCTTTTTCTTGCCTGATTGCCTTAGGTAAGTCTTCCAATATGATGTTAAGTAAGAGGGTGAAAGTGGACATCCTTGTCTGGTTCCTGTTCTTAGAGGGATAGATTTCAGCTTTTCTCTATTGAGAATGATATTAGCTGTGGGCTGGTCATACATGGCCTTTATTATATTGAAGTAGTTTCCTTTTATACCCATTTTATTCAAAGTTTTTATCATAAATGGATGTTGTAACTTGTCAAATGCATTCTCTGCGTCTATTGAGATGATCACATGATTTTTATTCATTTTGTTAAGCGTGGTGTATCACATTGACTTGCACATGTTGAACCATCCCTGCATCCCTGGACTAAATCCCACTTGATCATGGTGTATGATCTTTTTAATGTATTGCTGTATTTGATTTGCTAGTATTTTGTTGAGGATTTTTGCATCGATGCTCATCAGTGATAGTGTCCTGTAATTTTCTTTTTTTGTGTTGTCCTTGTCTGGTTTTGGTATCAGGGTGATGTTGGCTTCTTAGAATGAGTTGAGAAGGTTCCCCTCCTCTTCAATTTTTGGAAGAGTTTGAGAAGGATAGGTATTAGTTCTTCTTTAAATGTTTGGTAGAATTCACCAGGAAAGCCATGGAGTCCTTGACCTTTATTTCCTGGGAGGTTTTTCTTTTCTTTTTTTTTTTTTTGAGGCAGATCAGCCCTGAGCTAACTACTGCCAATTCTCCTCTTGTCGCTGAGGAAGACTGGCTCTGAGCTAACATCCATGCCCATCTTCCTCTACTTTATACATGGGACGCCTACCACAGCATGGCTTTTAGCTAAGTGGTGCCATGTCCGCACCTGGGATCTGAACTGGTGAGCCCTGGGCCGCTGAGAAGCGGAACGTGCACACTTAACCACTGCACCACCGGGCCGGCCCCATGGCAGGTTTTTGATTAATCTTTCAATCTCCTTACTAGTGATTTGTCTACTTAAATTCTCTGTTTCTTATCGAGTCAGTTTTGGAGGGTTATATGATTCTAAGAATTTGTCCATTTCTTCTACTTTATCCGATTTATTGACATATAGGTTTTCATAGTATTCTCTTATAATCTTTTGTATTTCTCAGGTGTCCATTGAAATTTCTCCTCTAGATTTCTGATTTTATTTATTTGAGCCTTCTCTGTATTTTTCTTGGTGAGTCTAGCTAAGGTTTGTCAATTTTGTTTATCTTTTCAAAGAACCGGCTCCTGGTTTCATTGATATTTTTTAGTCTCCATTTCGTTTATTTCTGCTCTGATTTTTATTATTTCCTTCCTTCTACTGATTTAGGATATTTTTGTTCTTCTTTTCCAGATCCTTTAGGTGCACTGTTAGATTGCTTATTTTATATTTTTCTTGTTTGTTGAGTTTCACCTGTATTGCTATAAACTTCCCTTTTGGAACGAATTTTGCTGTATCCCACAGGTTTTTGCATGTTTTATTTTCATTTTCATTTGTCTCCACGTATTTTTTGATTTCTCCTTTGATTTCTTCATTGACTCAATCATTCATCAGTAGGATTTTGTTTAATCTCACCTATTTGTGACTTTTCTGGTTTTCTTCCTGTAGTTGATTTCTAGTTTCATACTGTTGTGGTTAGAAAAGATGCTTGGTATTATTTCAAGCTTCTTAAATTTACTGATATTTGTTCTGTGGCCCAGTATGTAATCAATCCTGGAGAATGCTCCATGTGGATGTGAAAAGAATGTGTAGTCTTCAGTTTTTGGATGGAATGTTCTGTTTATATCTACTAAGTCCATCTGGTTTAATGTGTGGTTTAAAGCCAGTGTTTCCTTATTGATCTTCTGTTTGGCTGATCTGTCCATTGGTGTAAGTGGAGTGTTAAAATCTCCTACTTTATTGTGTTACTGCCTATTTCTCCTTTTATGTCTGTTAATAATTGCTTTATATATTTAGGTGCTCCTATGTTGGGTGCATAGATATTTACAAGTGTTATATTTTCTTGTTGGATTGTTCCCTTTATCATTATGTAGTGTCCTTCCTTGTCTCTTGTTACAGTTTTTGTTTTAAAGTCTATTTTGTCTGATATAAGTATTGCTACCCCTGTTTTCTTTTCTTTGCCATTTTCATGGAATATCTTTTTCTATCCCTTCAGTTTCAGTTTGTGAATGTCTTTAGGTCTGAAGTGTGTCTCTGGTATGCGGCGTATATGTGGGTCTTACTTTTTTATCCAATTGTCCACCCTATGCCTTTTAATTGGAGCATTAGTCCACTGACACTTAAAATAGCTATTGATAGATATGTACTTACTGCCATTTTGTTACTTTTTTATGGATGTTTTAGTGGTTCTTCTCTGTTCCTTTCTTCTTCTCTTACTCCCTTCCCTTGTGGTTCGATGACTTTCTTTAGTATTATGTTCGTTTCCCTTGTTTTAATTATGTGTGTATTTACTATAGTTTTCTGGTTTATGATTACCATGAGGTTCATACATAATAATCTATGTATATAGAAATCTATATTGAGTTGATGGTCTGTTTAGTTTGACGTCTTTATAAAAGCTCTTCTCTTTTATTCCTCTCTGCCCACGTTTTATGTTTTTGATCATATCTAACCTCTCATTTTGTGTGCATGTATCCATTATCCTCCTATCATTGAAACAGGGAATTTTAGCACTTTTTTTCTTAGATTGGCATCTGAGCTAACAACTGTTGCCAATCTTCTTTTTCTTTTCTTCCCAAAGCCCGCCAGTACACAGCTGTATATTCTAGTTGTGAGTGCCTCTGGTTGTGCTATGTAGGCCACTGCCTCAGCGTGGCCTGATGCATGCTGCCATGTCTGCACCCAGGATTTGAACCAGCGAAACCCTGGGCCACTGAAGTGGAGCACAAGAACTTAACCACTCGGCCGCGGGGCAGCCCCAGCACCTTTTCTTTAGACCTTCATATTCTCTTCATAGGTGGTATCTTCTAACTTTATTTTTGCCATTATCAGTTATTTTATTGCCTCTTTTTTTCTTTTGATAATTTTCTAATTCCTATTGGTGGTCTTCTCTTTCCCACTTAAATAAGTCTCTTTATCATTTCTCCTGAAGCTGGTTTCTTGATGATAAACTCCTTTAATATTGCTTGTCTGGGAAACTATCTCTCCTTCCATTCTGAATGATAACCTTGACAGGTAGAGTATTCTTGGCTGTAGAGTTTTTCCTTTCAGCACTTTAAATAGATATATCATGCCACTCCCTTCCATCCTGTAAGGTTTCTGCTGAAAAGTCAGCTGATAACCTTATGGGGTTTCCTTTGTATGCCACTTGTTGCCTTCTTGTGGCTTTTAGGATTCTCTTTCTCTTCAGCTTTGGACATTTTAATTCTAATATGTCTTGGTGTGGGCCTCTTTGGGTGTATATTGTTTGTGGCTCTCTGTGCTCTTGTACTTGGGTGTCTGTTTCCTTCCTTAAGTTAGGAAAGTTTTCAGCTATTATTTCTTCAAATAGATTCTCTGCCCCTTTGTCTCTCTCTTCTCCTTCTGGGACACCTATAATATGAATGTCATCAGTGTTAGTGCACTTCATGTTGTCCCAGAGTTCCCTTAAACTGTTATCATTCTTTATAATCTTTTTTCTTTTATCTGATTAGCATGGGTGATTTCCTCTAGTCTTTCATCCAGCTTACTGATCTGTTTTTCTGTATCATCTACTCTGCTATTAAATCCTCTAGTGATTTTTCATTTCCAGTATTGTATTCTTCTTTTCTGATTTGTTATTTTTTATATTTTACAATTCTTTGTTGATATTCTCACTGTATTCATCTATTCTTCTCCCAAGATTAGTGAGCATCCTTATGACTTTTTACTTGAACTCTTTGTTAGATAGATTGTTTATTTCTTTTCCATTTAGTTCTTTTTCTGGGGTTTTGTCCTGTTTCCTTGCTTGGAATATACTCCTTTGCCTCCTCACTTTGTCTCTTTCTCTGTGTATTAGGTGGGTCCACTACGTGTCTTGATCTTGTAGAGGTGGCCTTATGTAGGAGGCATCTTTGGAGACCCAGCAGTGTGCTTCCCTCTTGTCACCAGTTCCGAATGTTCCAGGAGTGACCGCTGTGTGGGCTATGTGTGTCCTCCTGTTGTGTCAGGATTGCTCTTGCCGTAGGTGCCCAGGGAGTCTAGGTTGTGCCCCTGGCTGACTGGTTGTAGTGCTCTGCTGCGTGTGGCGGATATGGACACTTAAGTCTGTTTATTGGCTTTGGGGAGCCTCAGTAGAGTTGAACAAAAGGTCTAATAGCACATTTCTGTTGCAGGTTTTCCGTTAAGCGGGTGGGTCCAGAACAGAGCTGATCATGAGGCTCAGGGGCTTACAATTGCTGCAGGACTTTGGCTTGCAAAAATGTTGTCAGCTCTCTCAGGATTGCAGCTGTGTGGGGCTGGCACCAGGCATGGGGGTATCCAGTTGTTCCAGGCTTTGGAAGGATGGGCCAATCCCCTATGTGGCTGTTTGAGAAGCACAGGCCTTCTGCCTCTGATAAGCCCCATGGCCCACAGGTCCACATCCACCCTCAACACAGTCCTGGCCCTGTGGACACTTCCCAACTCCCTGGAACAGACCCAGTCATTCCACTTTAGAGCCACCCACACACTCCACCAGTGCCCCACACTCTCCACCCACTTCTCATGCATGCCCTTCCCCACAGAGGCAGGGCCACTTGCCTGCCTGCAGAGGATGCATTTACAGAGTCTATGCAGGCTTAAAAGTTGCTTGAGGGCTTGCTGTGGGTGAGGCCAGTCTCTAGGGTGGGCTGTCTGCCCTGGCTGAGCTGGATTTATTCTACACTCTAGTGGGTGGGGCAGACTCTGAGCTAACAGGCCAGGGGAAGAACTCCAAGGGCATCTGCCAGCATCTGTGTCAGCACACCTGTACTAGGTCACGATAAAGGCTGCTGCCAATGTCTCAGTCCCTGAAGAGGTCTTACATCTCACTGAGATGCACCCAGAGCCTATCAGGTGAGTCTCTTTTTACCAAAGGACCTTGCACCTTTCTTTCTGGTAATTTTAGGTTGCTTTCCAAAACAGGGAAGTTTGTGTGTGGGCCTTTTGAGAGCTGGCTTTTTTCTGCTTTTGTCCAATAGCTTTCTAGGGATATTCCTCATTGTAGTTAATAGTCAGCAAAGCCAGGTATTATAACACTCATTTCAGTTGTACTGAGTCTGAAGGATGCTTATAGGGGCAGTGTTCCCCTGGTCAGGTACCCCACTCCTCTGGGGAAGACTGCACACCTTAGGGCTCCTCCCACCCAGTGTGAAGCTTTGCAGCTCACAAAGTTGGCTGTTTTCTCTCCAGACAGGAATTTCTGCCTCAGTCAGGAATGTCTCATGATGCGGGGCTTCCTTTTACCCAGTTTTCAGTTCTTTCTTAGGGGTAATTGCTTCAAACACAGTTGTAACTTCGTTGTGCTCATGGGAAGAGGTGAGTTCAGAGTCCACCTACAACACCATCTCGACACCACTCTCCTCAGGAACACTCTTTCAATAAATGTGAGAGAGAGCCTGAATGAAGGACTAAAACTGCAAAGATTGAAGAGGCAACTGTCAAGATGATTCTCAAGAGGGAGAAGCAAGAGTTTTCCCCACCACCGTACTCTACTCGATGGATGTTATAGATATTGCACAGCTAGAGTGAGAAGTCTTAAATCTCTTCTAGACACAAAACCTTTCACACTTACCAGGAAGCAGAGTTCAGGAGGAGCATTCTTCCAATACATGTGAGACAGAGCCTGAGTGAAGGGCCTGAACTGCAATGTGGGAAAAGACACTTGCTGATGATCCTAAAGAGCTAGAGTTGAGAGCTTTTCTGCACAGTGCACTTTCTTTCAATTGATATTATAGATATTCTCTTCAAATTGTAGAGAAATGTTTAAAAGCCCTTTTAGGAAAATATCAATATGACTCTGAGCAAGAAGAGCTCAGCAAGAATTTTCCTTCATCACACGTGAGAGCCTGTGTGTAGCCTGAATGGCAATGTATTAAAAGTCACTTATCAAGAAGATCCAAAAGATCTACAAGCAGGACCTTTTCCTCACTGTATACCCTCTTTGAATGACGTTACAGATAACCTGTCCTGGCTGTAGTGAAGACTTTTCAATCTCCCCATGGAAGAAACCCCTTCACAATATGGGCAGCTGAGTTCAGCAGGAACATGTTTCATGCAATGGAAGAGAGAATCCGAGCGAAGGCTCAGGACTGCAGTGTGTGAGAAGGCACTTAGAAGGACGATCCTAACCAGCTACAAGCCAGAGATTTTCTGCACAGTGTACTTTCCTTGAATGGATGCTATAGATACTCTCTCACAGCTGTGATAAAATGTTAAAAAGCTCTCCTAGGAGAGGGTCACCTCCAGCTCCTGTCAAGGTGAGCTCAGCAATAGTTTTCCTTCATCACATGAGAGTGAGAGAATCTGTGTAGACTGAATGGCATGTATGAAAAGTCAATTATGAAGACGATACTAAAGAGCCACAAGCCAGAGATTTTTCTACACAGTGTAACCTCATTGAATGAAAGTTACAGATAATCTGTCCCAGCTGAAGTGAAAGCTTTTAAATCTCTCCTTCGAAGCAGCCCCTTCACAGCTATGGGCATCTGAGTTCAGCAGGAAGATGCTTTCATGACCTGGGAGAGAGCCTGAGGGAAGGCGGTGAACTGCAATGTGTGCAAGAGCCCTTACTAGGACCATGCTAAACAGCTACAGGCCAGAGATTTTCCGCACAGTGTACTTTCCTTGAATGGATTTTATAGATATTCTCTCCCAGCTGTAGTGAAAATTTAGGAGCTCTTCCAGGAAAATGTGACTACAAGCACCTGGCAAGCAGAGCTTAGCAATAGTTTCCCTTCATCACATGCGATCAGAGCCTGTGTGTAGACTGAACTGGAGCGTATTAAAAGTCACTTATCAAGAAGATACTAAAGAGGTAGAAGCAGGAGGTTTTCTGTGAACCCTCATTGAATATTTCTTACAGATAATCTGTCCCAGGTATAGTGAAAACTTATAAATCTCTTCCTGGAAGAAGTCCCTTCACAGCTATGGGCAACTGAGTTCAGTAATAAGGTGCTTTCATGACACAGGAGAGAGCCCGAGTGAAGGCGGTGAACTGCAAGCTGTGAAGAGGCACTTTCCAGGATGATCCTAAAGAGCTACAGGCCAGAGATTTTCTGCACAGTGTACTTTGCTTGAATGTGTGTTATAGATAATCTCTCCCAGCTGTAATAAAATCTTAAAGCTCTCCTGGGAAATGTCACATCCTGCTTCTGACAAGGTGGTTTCAGCAATAGTTTTCCTTCCTCACATGGGTATGAGAGCCTGTGACTAGACTGCTTGGCACTGAGTTAAAAGTCACTTATGAAGACAAAATGAAAGAGCCAAAAGTAGAACGTTTTCCAATGTGTGTGCTAGCACTGGGTGAATGTTACAGATGATCTGTCCCAGAGAAAGTGAAAGGTTTTCAGTCTCTCCTTGGAAGATGTCCCTTCACAGCTATGGGGAGCTGAGTACAGCAGGAACAGGCTTTCATGATGTCGTAGAGATCCTGAGTGAAGGCCAGGAACTGCAATACGTGAGGCACTTACCTAGATGATCTGAAACAGCCAGAAGCCAGAGCTTTGCTGCACAATGTACTTTGCTTGAACGTGTTATACTTATTTTCTCCCAGCTGTAGTGAAATGCTTAAGTGCTCTCCCGGGAAAATGTCACTTCCAGCTCCTTGCAAGCTGAGCTCAGCAATAGTTTTCCTTCATCACATGCGATCCGAGCCTGTGTGTAGACTGAATGGCTGTCTATTAAAAGTCACTTACAAAGATGATCTGGAAGAGCCACAACTTGAGAGGTCATGTTGGAGGTGTAGGGGGACTTTGAACTCTCCTCCTCCCACGAACAGAACCAAGATACAACTTGAACTGAAAAGTGGATAAAAAGAACCCCTGCTTCATGAGACTTTCCTGACTGAGCCAGAAGAGCCAGAATTTCCTGTCTGAGAGAAAAAAAGCCAACTTCCTGAGCTGCAGAGCTTCACAGCTAGCTAGGAGCAGTCCTAAGGTGTACAGCCTTCCCTGGAGGAGTGGGGGACCTGACGGGGATTGTTACCCCTAAAGCATCCTTTACATTTAGCATAACTGAAAATAGTGTCATAATATCTGATGTTGCTGGCTATTAACTACAACGGGGAATACCACTAGAAAAGTTACTGGACAGAAGAGGCAAAAAAAGCCTGCTTTTAAAGGGCCCACACACAAACTTCCCTGTTTTGGGAAGCAACCTAAATTCAGAAAGAAAGGTATAAAGTCCTTTGGTGAAAAGAGACTCACCTGATAGGCTCTGGGTGCATCTCTGTGAGACGTAAGACCTCTCCAGTGACGGGGACGTTGACAGTAGCCATTATTATGACCTAGTACAGGTGTGCTGACACAGATGTTCCAGATGCCAGTGGAGTTCTTCCCCTGGCCTGTTAGCCCAGAGTCTGCCCCACCCACTAGAGTGTAGAATAAATCCAGCTCAGCCAGGGCAGACAGCCCACCCTAGAGACTGGCCCCACCCAACCGCAAGCCCTAAAGGAACATTTTGGCCTGCATAGACTGTGTGCCTGGATCTTCTGCAGTCATGTGAGTTGGTCCACCTCTGCAGGGTAGGGTGGGCATGAGGAGTGGGTGAAGTGTGTGCGGCATTGGTTGAGTGTGTGTGGGCCTCTGCAGTGGGGAAACTGGATCTGCTCCAGGTGATCTGGATGTGTATATGTGCCAGCACTGTCTTGAAAGTGGGTGTGGACATGTGGGCTGTGGGGCTTATCAAGATAGAAGACCTGTACTTCTCAAACAGCCACATAGTGGATTGGCACCGCCTTCCAAGGCCTGAAACAATTGGGTAGTCCTGTGCCTGGGGCCAGGCCCACTCAGCTGCAATCCTGACAGAGCTGACATCAGCGTTGCAAGCAAGAGGACTGCAGCAGTTTTAAACACCTGAGCCTCACAACTGGCCACACTGGGCATCTACCCACTTAACAGAAAACTGCAACAGGAGTGCGCTATTACATCTTGCATCCAACTGTGCTGGGGGCTCCTCAACCCTGGTAAACAGATTGAAGGGTCCATACCAGCCACATGCAGCTAAGCATTACAACCAGCTGGCCAGGGGGACAGGCTAGGCTCCCTGGGCACCTGCAGCAAAAGCAACTCTACCACCACAACAGAAATACACATGTAGCCTACAAGGTTCACACCTGGAACATTTGGAACTGGTGACAAGAGGGAAGCACACTGCTGGGCCTGAAAATGTGTCTCCTACATAAAGCCACTTCTCCAAGATCTTGAGACATAGCTGACCCACCTGATACTTAGCTATATATGCTAAGAAAGAGGCAAAATGAGGAAGCAAAGGAGTACATTCTGATCAAGGGAACAAGGCAAAACCCTAGAAAAAGTACTAAATGAAACAGAAATAAACAATCTACCTGACAAAGACTTTAAGCAAAAAGTCATAAGGATGCTCACTGATCTTGGGAGAAGAATGGATGAATACAGTGAGAATATCAACAAAGAATTGGAAAATATATAAAAAGAATGAATCAGAAATGAAGAATACAATACTGGAAGCAAAAAATTCAGTAGAGGAACTCAATAGTAGAGTAGGTGATACAGAAGAACGGATCAGCGAGCTGGACCAAAGAATAGAGGAAATCACCCAAGCTGAACAGATGACAGAAAAAAGAATAGAGGAAATCACCCAAGCTGAACAGATGACAGAAAAAAGAATAGAGGAAATCACCCAAGCTGAACAGATGACAGAAAAAAGAATAGAGGAAATCACCCAAGCTGAACAGATGACAGAAAAAAGAATAGAGGAAATCACCCAAGCTGAACAGATGACAGAAAAAAAGAATTAAAAAGAACAAGAACGGTCTAAGGGACCTCTGGGACAACATCAAGTGCACTAACATCCATATTATAGGTGTCCCAGAAGGAGAAGAGAGAGACAAAGGGACAGAGAATCTATTTGAAGAAACGATAGCTGAATACTTTCCTAACCTAAGGAAGGAAACAGACATCCATGTATGGGAAGCACAGAGATCACCAAACAAGATAAACCCAAACAGGCCCACACGAAGACACATAATTAAAATGTCCAAAGTTAAAGAGACAGAGAGAATCCTAAAAGCCACAAGAGAAAGGCAACAAATGACATACAAAGGAAACTCCATAAGGTTATCAGCTGACTTTTCAGCAGAAAGCTTACAAGATAGAAAGGAACGGCATGATGTATTTTCTGCCCCCTCCCACTCACCATTTGATTGTTAATTTGCTCTTTTCATCCTGGCTATGTAATGCCTAATACCCCTTTGTGACTTGTAGCTCTAATATAGTATTGAATTCTCTCATTTTAAAACTTGCTTCTCCCATCTCCTTTTATACAGAACAGAAACTGCTGTCCTGAAAGCATGAACTAAAGGGATTAGAATTATTCTGGAGGTCAGGTAAAATCTTCCCTGAAGACATGACCAGACAACACAGCTCTCCAGAGGAGATCACAGGGGATGTGATGGAGAGGGAGCAGAGGTGTGGGTGAGAGAGCAGGGTTGTCAAGGACCCTCCTTTATTTTGGGCACACACAACCAAAAGGACAAATGTCATTCACTCCAATGTGGAACAGTTCAGTTCCATGATGGAGAGAAATGAATAAGAGCTCCAGGGCCTGCTATGTGAGCTTACATTCTAGTTGAGGGAGGGAGACCATGACAAAGCAAGGGATCAATACACAAATAAGGATGGATCAGATAGCCGCTGTGCTGAGCTGTGAAGGGACAGCAATTGGTGACATGGTAACTTTAGACCTCTCTGAGGTGCCCTAAATGAAATCTTCATAGCAAGAATAATCAGTCAGGCCAAGATCAGGAAAAATGTCCCAAGGTAGAGAAAGAACTGAATCAATGGCACTAAGTCAGGATAGGGACATTGCGTGTGTATTAATCAGAGTTCTCTTGAGAAACAGAACCAGTAGGAAATATACATAGGAAGAGGATGTCAGAGAAAGAGACTATAAGAAATTGGCTCACATTGTGTGACCAAGACAGGAGAAGACAGCCGGACAGAGAGAAGGACTTCCCGCTTGCTCAGCCTTGTTGTTCTGTTCTGATCTTCAATTGATTGGATGAGGCCCACTCACATTAGGGAGGGCAATCTACTCTTCTCAATACCAGTTCAGATGTTAATCTCATCCCAAAATATCCTCATAGTCACACCCAGAATAATGTTCACCCAAATGGGGCACCCTGTGGCCCAATCAAGTTGACGCATAAAGTTAACTGTTGCAACATGTTCCACAAGAGTGAATGAAGCTTATAAGGAATGGGGAAGATGCTACCAAATGAGGTCAGTGAGGAAGAAAAGAAAGATTCCCACCCCAATAGGCCTTGGAAGTGAGCACAAGTTTATAAGTGCTTTGAAATTCCACGGAGAGTTTTACACTAACATTTTCCATCTTTTTATCCCTGCGGCACAGTTGATAATATCTTCAAATCTGGCTTCCAGTTCACTAATTCTTTTGTATGTGCTTAGCCCACTAGCTGAGTTTATAATTTCAGTGATGTGTCAATTCTACAAGTTTCATTTGGTTCTTTTCAATTGTACCTTTTTGGTAATCTTTCATCTTGATGTCAATACAGTCTTTTGAAAATGAGACAGTAAATATATAGATTTTGTCATTTTCAATTTTCAATCTTGAGGATCTGCTTTGTTTTTCCTTTTGTTGTTCTCATCTTTTATTAACATATTGACCGGCTTTGGATTGTTTCCTTAAATGTTTTTTCAATAGAAAAAACTTGTTTTAAAGTACATTCCTGTAGAATAAATTTTATATGTTTTCTGTTAGACATCTTCAAATTTGGTACACGTAAACTAACATTTTTAGTCCACAAAGGTAGTGTTAATTCTAACCTAAAACTAGAGTGAGTTTGTTATATGGGAAGTGGGAGACAGTTGGGTTTTATTTTGTTCCTTTTGGTGAATAAAAATGGTAAAGGAAGAATTCCTTATCCTCCTTCTCTGGATCGAGATTTTTCTGGCTCATCCACTGGGTTCCTGACTTCATGCAAGAAAGGTCTGATCCTTTCTCCACATTGGTCTATTTCCTGCCTTGTGGACACAGCCTGTAAAATGCCTGCCTCTCACCCACAGAATAGGAGAAAATATTTGTAAATCACATATATGATAAGGAATTAATATCCAGAATATATAGAGAACTACTAAAACCCAACAGCAACAACAAAAGGTTAAAAATTGGCAGAAAACTTAAATAGGCTTTTCTCCAAAGAAGATATACAAATGGCCAATAAGCACATGAAAAGATGTTCAACAGTTACTAATCCTTAAGGGAATATAAATCAAAATCACAATGAGTTACTACTTCCTTAGGATGACTACTGTGCAAAAAACAGAAAACAAGTGTTGGCAAGGTTGTGGAGAAATTGGAACCCTTGCGCACTGCTGGTGGGTATACGAAAAGGTGCAGCTACTGTGGAAAACAATGTAGTGGTTCCTCAAAAAGTTAAACATAGAACTCTCATATGATCCGGCAACCCCACTTCTGGAGATCCATCCCATCTCTCTCTCTATCTATCTATCTACATATAAAGAATTGAAAGCAGGGACTCGAATAGAGTTTTGTACACCAATGTTCACAGCCCCATTATTCACAATAGCCAAAAGATTGAAACAACCCGTGTTCATTGATGGATGAATGGATAAATAAAATACTGTATATACTGTGAAACAGAATAAAGGAAACCTCATTTGAAATGATATTGGGAGGCCAGAAGGGGCAGCCCTCATGTGCTACCACTTGATATCAATTACAAGAAGAATCATCAGTTACAGACCCCAACAGGAAAAGATGTCCATTGCATTCCCAACAAGAAATTGACTACCCCAGCAACTCAGCCAATGAGTTGAGAAATCATCACTGTGAACTCTTGCTTTCCACCAATGGACTTTTGTTCAAATCAAACCCTCCCAAATCACTCCTCTTTCTCTATAAAATAGCATTCCTCTCCTTTGTGTGCTGGACTTGCCTATGGCTTTTGCTTGTCCTGAATTGTAATTCCTCTGCTATTCCTGAATAACCGCCTTTTTTATTTTCTTAAATCAACAGTACATAAAATGGAATATTATCCAGTCTTAAAAAGAAAGGAAATTCTGATACATGCTAAAACATGGATGAACCTTGAAGACATTATGTTAAGTGAAAGAAGCCAGACACAAAAGGACAAATACTGCTTGATTCCATTAATATGAGGTACCTAGAATAGTCAAATTCACAGAGACAGAAAGTAGAACAGTAGTTACCAGAGGCTGGGGGAGGAGGGAATGGAGAGTCAGTGTTTAATTGATACAGAGTTTCAGTTTGAGGGGTGAAAGTTCTAGAGATGGATGGTGGTGATGATTGCACAACAAGGTGAATGTATATAATGCCACTGAACTGTATACTTAAATGTGGTGAATTTTATGTTATGTATATTTTACCACACACACAAAATGCCTGCCTCTCAGCTTCCATAGACCAGAATTGCTCCCAAGACCCAGAGTCAATTCTGAAATATATTTCTGGATTCACACTGTCTCCTAATTTCTGGCTTCTCTGGATTTTCTTTGCTTGTATCATCAGAGTAGTAAATTAATTTTTTTTCTGTATCATCACTTAGGAAAATACAATAGGAAATATCTCAGAAGAAATCTAGTCCCTCTTATTGCCAGAAACAAAAGTCCATTTGCATGAGTTTAAAAGGGTAGGTGAAATAGTTATACTGATGTTTTTAAACAATTGTGCCACCCGTTGAGGACAGTAGATGTACAAGAGTGGAAGCAGAGAGGTCAGAAGATGTCTTTGCAGTTTTTTAGGGAGATATGACAGTCCCTGGGACTAGCCTGGCAGTGTTGGCATTAGAGGGACGTGGTCATTTTGCAGATTTAGTAGGTGAGATATATTGAGTAGATGTGGTGGACGAGGGAGATAGAAGAACCATGGATACTATCTGTATTTTCATGGATTGTGGTACCATCTACTGAGATGAAAATTACCGGAGAGAAGTAAGTTGGGCATGGGAGGAATCTTGAGTTGTTTTTCTCAGATTACATTGGAAACACATATTTGACCTCCTTGGAGACGATGAAATGGTTAGTTGGATGGGTCTGCAGCTCCAAAGCTGGAGATGTGGATTTGGACATCATTAGCACATAGCTAATGCACACAGCCAACCGTCTGACTGGGTGAGGTGAGCTAGACCAAGTATGGAGACAGAGAAAGAAGGGGTCTAGGTCAGAGCCCTGAGTAACTCCAAAGCTTAGAGGAGCCAGAAAGTGCCACTAGTTTCTTTCCCAGATGCACTCCCAAGCACAAACACTGATCCTTCAGATCAGTTTTATAAGCACATGCATATCCTTAAAATTTTTTTGACTTTTGATTGCGTGATTAACATTTGTGTACAGAACTTACTCTGCAGCTTATTTTTTTTGACTCAATAGTATGTCTTGTAGATCTTAACACACATATTCTTGTACCAATACAATAATAATCTTAGAATATTTTTTCATAACTTGTATTGCAGGACCCTCTTATTTTTGTTCACTCCAAGAATTCTTTGTTCTCCTTGCTCTTTCACTCTTCCATATGTAGTTTAGTATTAGCTGGCGAAGAGTCAGGAAAAGTGCTTTTTTTGGGAATTGCATTCAACTAACATTAATTTAGAAACAATTCACACTCACAATAACATTCTCTTCCTAGTTACCTAGGAATAGTACTCATTTTATTTTGTACTATTTTATACACTTTTTTGTTGTTTCGTAGTTTTTTCTCCCACAAATCTGACATGTTTCTCATTCAGCTTCTTCTTGGATCTTTTATATGATTGGTTCCTATTGATAGGGTTCAGGGCAGGCTGCTCCAAGATGTGCCACACCGGTATGTGGACTATTTCAAGCTGAATGTCCCTCTGTGCCAGGAAGAACCATTGCTGGTTGTCGTGTCCCATGTTGGAGGTAAAGTACCTAGTGGTTGGAAACTATTTAGGCCACATTTGAGTACCAAAGAAGGTTAGGAGGGGGAACTCTGAGGCATTTCTCATCTGAAGTCTATGTTTCTCCAAGGTCATAGGTATTGGAGTTCATCTCAAAGTGCTGAGATAACATCACCTTATTGGGCAGGTAATTTTTACAGAGGTTTGACAGGCAAAGGGTACAGAACTTCACAACAGGTTTACAGAGCAAGATGAAGAGCAACACTATAAGCCTAGTTCTCAGGATAGTTCTAAACCAGAGCCCAAACAGGAAGGCAGTCAGCTGAACAGATCAAAGGACAATGGGCTAAGTGAAATTAATGGTAGCCAATGTGCTTTCTCTCTAATCTTATGTAATTGGGTTTCTACGTCCCCAGAGGCATTTATCCAAGTGAACAGGAGGTGTTCACCACAGCACAGACATCTTCTTGCTTAGCAAGTAGATAATCAAGGGCTATATGATTATCCAAAACTACCTCAGCCAATGAGTTAAGCAACCTTTGCTGAGCTGAAATTGCTTTGGCTGTGGAATCAGCCAGTTCTGCTAGTGTCAAGGAGAGATTTCTGGTCATTTTTTCTCTGGCACTCACTCTGATCCATGGGAAGAAAGCTCTGCCCACGGAGGCAAACCCAGAGTCATGTAGACCTCCTGGAAGTTCTCATTTAAAGGAACTATGGAGATTCAATGGGAGAGACCAATGAGAGCCCTCTGATTCATTATGCAGAGAGAACAGGACAGTGAATATGGCCAGGGCACACTGTCCTTGTATTCTCCAGCTGCTGTCAAAGCAACAAGTTGTCCAAGCATAAAGGCCTTTACTGAAACCTCCACAGATAACATAAATCAGGGAGTGTAAATAAGGTCCCAGCACAAATGATATCATCTACAGACTCATTCACCAACATAGAGGAATTAGCATTGTATAACCAAGGCTCAGATAGTATGTTGTTAGATACTGAAAGGTTGCCTAAATACATGGGCATGTTAAGAAATATGCAAATGATTCAACTTACATTGATGGTCCCACAAAATTTTTCATACAAATATTCAAAACATCTTGTTTTCTCCTCCCAAGGATGGATTAAAGTAAAGCAAGGACAAGTTTAGGCGAGCATAGCATCCTGAATTGGCAAAATGGACCAGCAGAGCAATTTAGACAAACAGCAGCATCTGGAATCTCAGTGAAAACACTTATAGGGTGAACTAAGGGGTCATTACTGTCTTGAACAGACAGAGGTTTTTGATGGTAAACCCAAAAATCAGAGAAGTTTCCCTCTTTTGAAAGGAATTGGGAAACGTGAACAAGGGCATTGTCCTTCCAGGAAAGGGAAGGAGAAAATAAATAAGAAACAGCAGTGGGATGCGGGTATATACGAGTGGTCCGGTCATCTTGGGAAACCTGTCCGCCTCAGATGTCAGCTGCTTCTCTTCCTAGCCACTTTGATTCGGAGATCCCCAGGGTTTGTACAGGACCAGATGTCAGGTGGAGCCTTCTTCGGCTGTGAGATGTGCACCCAAGTCTCAAGTCCCTGAAGTTTGGCTGCCTTCTGGTGGTCAGGATGGCCTGGTATAGTCCCTTCTAAGAGTCTCAAGGGCAGTAAAATTGGGAACATCACTTTGGAGTGTTGTATCCAGACATTTAAGGAAACAGGAAGAATTTAGGATCCAATTTAGCTTACAGGTATAACAAAACCTTAAAGGCAATTAATAGGGCTAGAGTTTAATATCTATACAGGTGAAAACAGAATTTTTTCCTCCACAATTAGCTTGGCTTTTATTAAAGGTAATCAAAGTAAAACTAATTTGTTTGTATTAAACTCCGCCTGATTATTTATATAAATGAAACAAGGATAGTGATTGACCATATAAGCTCTTTTTAAAGATTGCTTTTCTGGAACCTTGTAAGCAAGGTACTATGCTGATTTTTCAAGCAGTTTCTTAAAGCCATCAGTCAGGTCTGAGTCTATGTACATTTTTCTTAAATATAACCTTCTAGTCAAAGCTTTGGCTTGCGCAATGCAACCAATGTTTCTAATTGTGTTTTGTTACAAGGAGAACAGATCTTCACTGAGCCTGTGCAAATACATATATCATCACAAAAAGAATACTTAAAAGTCCCTAAATTCTGGAGGGATCAGGTAGAGAAAAAAAATGTTTCAACCTTGTTGCAAAGATACACTTTACCAAAATGTTGTAAGTTATAGATTGCTTAAAGTAGAGGAGAAAAAGGGGTCATTTACATCTGGAAAACAAAACGTCAAAGCAATCAGTCTTCCACTCGAGTTCCAGAAATTTCCACCCAGTTCAGAGTTATGATTTTAAAGTTGTCAAAATCTGTGTTCCAGGGTACTTGTCAGTCTTTTTTCAAGAATCTCTTTGAAAATGGAACATATTTGTAGAAGCATCAGCGTAAAACAATAACTGACTGTGACTGACAAAAGACTTACAAAAAGGCAATGGGCAAATACAATTGACAAGGAAATTTGGGTATTTTTTGATGTACATTTTAGATAGTAACTAGAACTGCAGTTAATAACGTTATAATAGGACATATCAGATTTTTAGGAATTATATACAATTTCTACAACACATTAGTAACGTTCACCCATACAATAAACCTAAAAAGATTTATTATTGCTTATTTGGCCATGTTTCTCATGTAATTTGATATATCAAATAAGCCTAATTAGTGTAATATGTCTCTTTTTATAAGGAGAGGGAATAAATCTTTTGAGATGTCCGAGGTGCCACTCAGAAAATCCCAAAATTATATCCAGGTTGAAAAAAACTTCATTTAGAATTTGAATATTTTGGGAAGCTTGTCAAAATAGCAAAAGGTTTGGACGCTTGACCAAATAGGATCACACATCAGTATAAAATAATATTTAAGTATCTATTTGACCAAAGTAACAGAACAGGTTTCAAAGGCAAATAAAAAAGTCACGTGGTGATAAGCAAAACTCAACTTCAACCCTAAGAAGATTGAGTTTTCCTAAGAAAGTAGAGACCTAATTTTAAAAAGCACAAGAAATCATTTTGATAAAACATAAAATCTCTGTTTTGTAGGCATATTACTTAAAGGCAAAGAAGCTTTCCAAATCTGTTATCACGAGTAGACCAATAGCCCAAGAAAACCTTGTCCTTTCCATAGAAAAGAAGGCCAAGTTTTAATTTTGCATCACCTTATTTTAGTATTAAAGCTCATTTTAATAAATTCATTTTAATCTTACCCAGCCTGACCACACATTAAAATTCTTTTCACAAGATTCTTTTCCATAAACCTTCTACAGCTTTCTTTTTACATTTAGATTTTGTCCTATGATTCCCTCTTTCCCATTCCAAAATAACCAGCTTCTTTTTAAGACAAAATTACTTTCTTTTTGCTCAATAAAATGCATTTCCAATCCTTATACCTTCTTTTACCGAAAACACATGCTACTTCCCTTGCATACAGGGGTGTTTCCCTTTTTATTTCTTGTAGCTTTAGTTACATATATTAGAATTCTTAACCCTTAGGGTCCCCAATTCCTGGTAAAAATTAAGAAATAAGAAATTGTGAACTATATTAGCATTTTGTGGCTTAGCAAACCTAAAATACCTTTTATAAATTTCTAGAAACATTGCCCTTTTTTCTGTGGAAAATTTCTCAGCATGGCATAGAACTTGTTCACTAATAGACTCAAATATCTTTAGTTTTCTGCCACAGGAAGCCAAAATGAGATAAACTTATCTTCGGTAATTAATGTTTTGGTATTTTGTTTAGTTTGGAAAATGATTTAGGGATTCGATGAGTAGCCATTATTTAGTTTAACTTAGTATAAACTTTGATCTCATTTACATTTATTTTAATTACTTGCTTTAGCAATCATGCTTGGAGTAGACATTAAACAGCCAACCGTCATCTTGTTACTTTCTTGCTGACAAATTTTGTAGCAGACAGAGACAGCATGAGCCTACATGACTCGTGAACCCAGGCAGAGAGAAAAGTTGCACGTTTGCATTACACCCAACTAATGACTCTGAAGATATGCCTACTTTTTATTTACACCAACAACCTTCAGCCAGCTTTTATTTACTAAAGATTAATTCTAGATCACATAAACTTGAAAAGCATTTGAGTTAGTTTCTTTTATATTTCTGAGATTTAGGAATACTTAATTTATAAGTAGTTAATTTCAAGCCAATTAAATTGAGCTTTTTACAAGTCAATTCTAGTAACATCATTTGGAGGTAGAAAAATATCACATCTCTATAACATGCATACATAGACACATAGACAGACACAAAGAAAGATCTCATAGCTTTCATTTAAAGAACTTTAGACATGTCTCAAAAGAATAATCGGATCCAAGCTGTATTTCTGGCAGATGGACTAAGGTGAAGTTTAGCTGTTCAGAGACGGCTGAAGTCTCTTACTGAAGGTTTTTATTTGCATCATTTTAGAGCTACTTTTGGAGTCATTTTGTCTATCATCAAAAGTCTAGGGTAGTTGATATTTAAACTTTTCCTTCTAGTTTTTATTTGTTCCAGTTAACTTAGAAATAGCAATAAGGAGTTAAGCTTTTGAATCCTCAGAGGTCTGATTTTAAAGGGGCAGGTTTTTGCAGAGAGGAAGAGCGGAAGGTGGCATCTGGGGTGGAGCCTGAGACAAAGGAGTCTGGGAAGACAAGATGGTGCCTGAGACAGAGAAAGGGGGAAGGGAGCAGGAGGCTTAAGAAACCTTTTTGTTTTCCCTCAGCTTTTTAGTTGTATTGGTGAATTTAGACAAGATGTCTAGTAGTGAGGCAATTTTAGAGCTTTGTGGGTATCCAGTGAAAATACACTTACCATTTGTTTTGCTTCATTTTAGAGCCATGGTCTTCCAATATGATTTTAAGAAAAGCTAGTTTGGGGAGATTGAAAGTTCTCCATGATGGCCATTGCAATTCTGAACTGCTTTTGGTCAGTTCATCCCACTTAGTTAAAAGTGCACATATAGAGGCCCACAGTTCTTAAACATAACCCGGCTGGCATCCCTGAAGGAGGATTTCCCTCAGAACATTTAGATGACTGGGATCCCATTTCCGAAATGTCCTCTGAAAACCCAAGAAAGTCTCTGGAGTCCTAGCCCTGAGCCCTGAAGGAATCTAAAGACAAAAGAGTTGCTGTATTCCCAACCCTGATTCCAAAAGGAACCTGAAAACCAAAGAAACCTCCAGGAAGTCAGCCAGCTTTGAGCAGTCCCACGAGTCCTTCTAGGAGGTGAAGTATCAAACCTGACTGTGATCTGGAGGACCCCACCCTTGGGCCCACAACACTGATGTTCATGCCAAATCCTAGACATGAATGATGCCAGCAGCTCTGTTCATCACTGCTCCAAGCTGGAAACCACACAATGTCCTTCAAAGAGCAAATGGCTAAACATAGGGTTGGGGGTTAGTTGAACAGTGGGTGGAAGTGGAGAGAGGTGTTGGGAGACACATACCAGAGGAGGACTGGGCAGGACCGGGCAATGGATTGTGTGTGATTTGGGGAGATACAGGATGAGGACACACTTCTGGAGTTTGGAAAGAGTGAGGTCACCAGGTGAACAGGGATACAGTCCACTCAGCGGGGAAGCCTGGGGCACGGCCCAGATGACGCTGAACAAACTTTTAGTGTCAGATCATTCTTGGAATGTAATGTTCAGGCAACATCCAAGCCAGAAGATCAACCAGGCAGTTGTATGTCTGATTCTGGGTGGAGATAAATCTGGGGTGCATAAGCACTAAGGTGGTAATGAATGCCTTCAGAATGGATTGGATCACCCAGAGGTTATTTAAAACAATGAAAGCATAGAGATAAAAGATTACGGCCCTGAGTTGAGCATGGGAGCACTTCAATTATTAAAACCCAGGCAGATGAGGCTCTGCTGGCAAACATTCCTGCGGAGGAGCATCCAGAGAGGTAGAAAGAGAAGGAGAAGATTCTGGCATCAGGAGCAGAAACCAGAGTGTCCTCAGAAACAAGGAGGAGCCCATCCCCACTTCTTTGCCCCTGTCCGCCCCAGAGCCAGGCAGGTGCTGGTATCCCAGCCCCTCAGTCTCGCTGCTCCACCCTGACCTGGGGCCAACCAGGGTGGGTGGGACCCCAAGCCTCTAGGTCATTGGCCTCTTCCATATACCAGAGCCCCTGGAGATTCAGTGGGCTGTCCCAACCCTCCAAGACCTGGGGCTGGCAGTCCTGATCTCTGGGCCAGTGCAGTCCTGCTCTGCAGGAGACTCAGGCTGCTTTCCCAAGGGAAGGATATTCCTGTCACATGGCAGGGATGAGCCAAGGGGGCAGCATCCCTTTGCACCTGGACCCCATCTTACAAACTTTGAGTGCCCTCCACTCTGGAGAAACAAGATGACTGATGCTTCAGGCCCCACTGGCCTACTGATATCCACTGCTCTCATGGGAGGCATGAGCTCTCATTAGGTCCAGGGTTACCCAGCAGGCAGGGGAAAGACACACACAACACATACACTCACACACTCCCCAAGGGCCAGTTGGTCCTCCTGCTGGGGCCCAGCAGTGGTGGTAGTAAAAAAAATTTCAGGAGACCATCGCTGCCACTTCTTGGTCCCCTAAGCTGTCACCCCCAGCTGATTCAAGTTTGTTTGTTTGTTTGTTTGATGTTACCACAAATTGAGAGCTTGGAGCTTCCTAATCTGCCATTGCATTTTATTCTTTCTACTCCACTCCTTCTCCAGAGCACACAATCATAATTAAGAAAACAATATTATGCATATATTGCATTTGGCTTTCAAACTTGAACCAAGGTTAGTAAGAGAGGGAAATTGAGTTGTCTTTGTTAAGAGAATTTTATCTTTTTTTGGTACTGTCAAAATGTTCAAGTATAGTCTATAAAAACTTTAATATGTTCAAAATTGAGAAACATACATAAGTGGTTCCTCATTGCTGTCTCTGGTCCTATCCTCTCCCCCCACCTCCAGGCTGCAACTATTTACTGGGGGGCTTTGGGGAGAAAAGAAAAGAAAAAAAAGAAGATTGGCAACAGATGTTAGCTCAGGTGCCAATCTTAAAAAGAAATATTGATTTAGTTGGTACTTTACAGATTACAAATGCTGTTATATATGTAAACTGTGAAATGAAGAGTTGGTCTTCTCACCACATCCTCACATGGTCTTTCCTCTGTACACTATAGCTTATAAAAACTTTAATATGTTCAAAATTGAGGGACATAAATAAGTGGTTCCTCATCGCTCTCTCTCGTCCTATCCTCTTCCCCCACCTCCAGGCTGCACAGCCTCCACTCCAGCTCTTGTGACACTGGACTCACCTGCTGAAACACCTACCTCCCCACTGGTCTAGGAGCTTCTGCCCTCACTCATCTCTATTGCCTGTGTTCACACATATGTAAGGCCACTGCAGCTACTAACATGGTAAGTGAGGGAATTATTTCTCCACTGAGCCACTGGATGAGAAGAAAAACTTTCCCATCTCTTCTGTGAAGACACAGCCTCAATGGAGACTAGAGCAAGTGAGTGTGAATGCTGGGAAGATTATTTCCACACCCATCCCTCACCTGCTGCACGCCTAACAGGGTGGTGAACATAATGGACACCAATATTTCCCAGGGTGTTTAGAGGATCCAGGCCCGAAGGAGAAACCCGACCACTTGGCAAAAGAGGGATCAATCCAGGAATGAGAGCAAGTCCCTTCTCACCTGTTGTGTCATTGTCAGGAGCTCAGCTGCCACCCGTCCTCCTCTGTGTCTCATCCAGGAACAGTTTGAAAACTAAGCAGATAAAGCTGATGAAAAAGAAGGAAGTCATGAGAATCCAGTCTTTAAAACAAAAGAGAGACCACATAGGTAGGGAGTATCGCTGGATACACCAGGCACGAACCCCTGAACATTCACCTGGGAGTGGCCCCCACCCAGCCCAACCCACAGGAATGCCCTGTGAGTGAAGACCAGCAGGGAGACCCTCTCCCCTCCCAGGGTCAAAAGTAAGAAGGCTTTGGTGACTTCGCACATAGGAAGATAGCAATATCCCCATTTTACAGATAACAAAATGAGCATCGGGGGTGTTATGGGCTGGACTGTGTCCCCCTAACTCACATGTTGAAGTGCCAAGCCCCACTGTGTCTGTATTTAGAGACAGAGTCTTTAAAGAGCTAATGAACATTAAATGAGGTCCTCTGGGTGGGGCCCTAACCATAAGACTGGTGTCCTTGTAAGAAGAGGAAGACACACAGAGGAAAGACCATGTGAGGACGTGGTGAGAAGGCAGCTGTCTGCAAGCCAAGGAGAGAGGTCTCTGGAGAAACCAACCCTGCTGACATCTTGATCAACTTTCAGCCTCCAGAATTGCGAGAAAATACATTTCTGTTATTTAAGCCCAGTTTGTAGTATTTGGTTAAGGCAGCCCTTGCCAAATAATAATAGTTTTAGACTTTAATTAGACCTCCTGTTCATAGTTGTTATTTAATTTTTAATTCCTAGGATTAAAACCATATCCTAGGAAACCCTCACAATTGTCACATGGGGATTCTTGTCTCCACAGCAGCACACCACTCTGGAATTTATGGGTTAATAATTCTTGGTTAGGTGCACCCGATTGCTTCTCCAACACCACCCCAGCCCTTTAGAGCCCCCACCCTCCCTGCTGTGCCCTGCCACCACTCTCTGGATGCACCTGCCTTCAGTCCCCTTGGCTCCTCCACATGTGGGATTCAGATAACATCAGAAATTCAGCCCTAGCTCTGCTTAACATGGCCTCGGACATGTGGCCAGGCTCCTGTGGTATCTCTTTTTTTTTTTTTTTTTTAGGAAGATTAGCCCTGAGCTAACATCTGCTGCCAATCCTCCTCTTTTTGCTGAGGAAGACTGGCCCTGAGCTAACATCCATGACCACCTTCATCTAGTTAATATGTGGGACACCTCCCACAGCATGGCTTGCCAAGCAGTGCCCTGTCCGCACCCGGGATCCAAACCAGCAAACCCTGGGCTGTCAAAGCAGAATGTGCGAACTTAACCTCTGCGCCACCGGGCCGGCCCCTGTAGTATCTTTTTAGTGGTGAGTGGAACGATCTAAGGACTCATGTCAGTGACTCTCATTACACAAGTCAGGCACTAACCCCTCTCACCCAGGGAAGAAGGAGGAGTGCACACATCACAAGTCTAGTCGTGTCCCACAGTCCCCACAGGGCGGACAGGCGGAGCAAACAGAGAGTGCAGGAGTTTAATTTGGGGGAATTGAGTTGACTCCTGCAGATATCTTAGTGAAATGCTAGCTAGAGTTCCGTCTTAGTCATTAGCATTGGCAGAAACATTCTTCACCTCACAATTTACGTATATACATATATATTTGTAAACTATAAAGTACCACCTAAATCAATATTTTTTTAAAAGATTGGCACTGGAGCTAACATCTGTTGCCAATCTTCTTCTTCTCCCCAAAGCCCCCCAGTATGTAGTTGTATGTTCTAGTGGTGGGTGCCTTTGCTTGTGCTATGTGGGACGCCACCTCAGCATGGCTTGATGAGCAGTGCCATCTCCGTGTCCAGGATCCAAACCGGTGAAATCCTGGGTCACTGAAGTGGAGCACACAAACTTAACCACCTGGCCACGGGGCTGGCCCTAAATCAATATTAATCATTAACTACTGCAAGGTCAAATACTGATAATGTGTCAGGAACAAGGATGGCTTAAAACACTTTGACCCTGGAGGTCCCAAAAAGAGAAAACATTTCTCGTAGCTTTAATTGAAACCCTGCGATGGGGATTTACATGTATTTGCTTCTTTAACCTCTACCATAACCCTGCTAGTTATAGACAAGTTATTCATTTTATAAGTGACATGAGCTAGGTTCAGAAAGCTTGATTAAAATGACAAAATCATGAGGCTAGAAAATGACAGAGCCAGAACTTAAACTTAGCTCTGCCTGTCTCTGAATCTCAAATTCCTAAACCCGGTGGTCTTGAGGGGTGGCCCCCAGACTCTAGCTTTACCTGGATATGTCACCTCTCAGATCAGTGATCAGAGACACCTCTTCTTATCACAGTGCTTCCCAGTGCAGCCTATTTACACAGTCTTCCATGCCCAGGTTCTCCCACCGCAGGGGTCCTCAAGGGTGCTCAACCAACTTCCCCAAATCAGCCGCAACTTTCCTCTGCTTTACATGTCAGTTTCACCACGCAAAAAAGTCTCAGGCCCCTCTGACCTTTCAGCATGGCTGATGACCAAGCCTCAAGCCCACAGGATAATACTATCTCCCCATCCCACAGCTGCATCTGTCATAGCCCCCACTGGGTTTTATAACTGACATTTATCACTTGACCCAGGTGGCTGGGACAGCTGGCCTCCTTTGGACAAAGCAGGCAAGCTGCAGGGTGCTCCTCTCCTACTGCCCCGCATGTATGCACTCACGGAGAGGGCCAGGGGAGGGCCAGTATCAGCTCACAGTCACAGATTTCTCACAAGGTTAGTGCCTTAGGGAATAGGAGAGCATGGCTTTCCTGACTCCAGAGTTGAGGGCAGTACCTGCTGATGGAAGGGCATGCCTGATGAGTTCCCTGTCTGTTCCCTAGGGTGTCTGCCTTGTGTGGTCACACTCCTTTGGCAAGCTGTTCTCGGCCTTGTGACTTGACGAAGTCTTTCCCTCTCTGGGTGTCAAAAGATTCATTTGTGATGAGAGGCAGTGTCTGTCAGAAGAACAAATGAGGCCTGGAATGAACCATCAGGCAGAGGGACAGCTTGACTGACTCTGCGGTCTGTTGCAGGCAAAGAGGGTGAGAAAACCACCACTGCCAAACAATGCAAATGGGCCCTTGGAAAAGTAGAAGGGGATGTGAGGCACAGCTGAGGGAAATGGGGACCACTGCCTTCACTGGCAAATGATCACTGGAAGAGTGTGCCCCACACCATCAGAGCCCTGCTGACCCGATACTCAGCCATCGTGAGGGTCACTGCGAGGCCACAGGCACCAGTCACAAGGCGTGTGTAGTTGGAGTGATGGGCTTAAATAAAGGCAAGAGGGCTCCTAAAGGGGTGAGAGTCAGCAGGAACTTTGGGAAAGGTCAGGGACTTGGGGATGGTGTGAGTGGTCCATGACACTCTCCTCAGATTCCCAAGATGCCAGGTGTCTGGATTACAGCCACCTCCACACCCCACCAAAGCAGCCACTGCCACCCCCCCCACCCTTCCTCTCACCACTGCCAATAATATCTCAGCATAGGCCCAATAGAGCGGTGAAAGCTGGGTCCCCAGGTCACATCTGTGGCCTCTGAACCAGACCTGGTTTCATGGGGAAGGGGGGCATGAGGCAGGATGAAATCCACTGAGGCATGGGTGGTGAGGATCCCTGAGTCCCATTCCAGTGTATGGTCATGGCAACTGACAATCTCTGGACCACAAGACAGTCCTTCCAAGACCAGGCCAGAGGCAGCCCGTTCCCTGGTCCCAAAACCTGGGGTACCCAGCTCCTCCCAGGGCAACACAGGAAATGATGGAAGGCCTGTCTCACCACTCACATCCTTCTCCCCACCACTGCCGAGACAATCAACCTCCCTCAGGAGGAAGGACATGGTCGGCAAGGACCCGGATGAAGCTGGTGCTACCTCCCATGTCAGGCACATGACATGCACAGGAGCTTCCTCCCAAAACAGGGGCAATGACACCTCCCAGAAAACCTTCAGGACTCAGGGCCCTTTCCTCTGTCCTTGCCCCACTGACAGAGTCTTGGCCCAAATGAGTGGGACAGTCAGCCTCCTTTGGGTATATCAGGCAAGCCCTAGGGTGGTCTCCCTCCGCCCCTCCTCGGTAGACTCAGGGAGTGGGCCAGGAGAGGGCTTCTCTCAGCCCTTCTTGTCAGGTATCTCCCAAGGGGAGCACCCTAGGCAGCAGCAATGCAGGCTTTCCTCAGTCCAGAGTGGAGGGTGGGAACCGCTGATAGGAGAGCATGCCTGTGGGTTTCCCCTTCGTTCCCTGGGTGGCATGCCTGTGCTGCCACACTCCTTTGGCAAGCCTTTCTCAGCCTTCTGACTTGACACAGCCTTTCCAACTCCTGGGGAAGAAAGGTTCATTCGTGATGAGAGGCTGTGTTTTTTCCAGCAATAAGTGAGGATGGGGATGAACCAGCTGGCACAGGGAGAGTCTTGCTGCCCTTCTGGGTCAGATGTGAGCAAACAGGGCTGGAAAATCTCTTCCAAGGAGGCAGCAGTGACCTGAGCGGAACAGGGGAAGGGGATGTGAAACACAGCTGAAGGAAAGCAGGCAAGCCAGAGTGCGCCTCCCCCTGTGCCCTGTGGCTGTGCACTCAGGGAAAGAGCCAGGAGAAGGTGTCTCTCCGCCCTTATTCTAGGATTTCTGGCAAGGGTAGTGCCCCAGGCAGCAGGACATCAGGCTTGTCTGACTCCTGGAGCTGAGGGTGAGTCCTGCTGAGGGAAGAGCTTGCATGGAGGGCTCCTGGTTTGCTCCCTAGGTGGCCTGTCTGCCTTGCCACACTACTGAGCAAGGCATTCTGGGACTTCTGAATAGACAGGGCCTTTCCTCCTCCTGGAGTCAAAGGGTTCATTTGTGATGTGGGGCTGTGATTTTTCTACCAGTCACTGAGGCCTGGAATGAGCCAGCTGGCAGAGAGACAGCCTGGGTGTCCTCCCCTAGTCGTTGTTGGAAAACAGGGTCAGAAGGCCTCCCCGTGAGAAGGCCAGCAGCCACCTGAGCCGAAGGTCAGAAGGGGAGGTGAGAAACAGGAGAAGGAAAGGTGGACCCTAGTTCACCTTTGAACATTTCTACCCCAGGAGGAGGGAAGACTGTGCCTAGTCTGTCAGAAGGCCTGGAGCTCCTTGCAAAGAAGAGCGGCACAGCAGACTGGCCACCTACGTAACGGATGGGGCATCCCCCCAGGTAAGTGCTTGCACTGGGAGGACCCACCCACATGCCACTCTGGGGCAGAGGGAGAGGAGAACCCTATAACTTGCCGACTTTCCCAAAGAGGGCCAGCCAACGCAGCCCCTCGAGCCAAGACGGTGTCCATGGGACTGCTAGGAAGGAAAGAGCCCTGGGTCCAGAAAGTTTTCGGTGAAGGGTCATCAGCTCTATCAGAGGTAGAAGCTGCTGGAATTCTGGTGTGCCCGACCTGGGAGCTGCTGCCCGCCGCACCCGGGTCCTTAGTGCCCTGCCTGGGCTCCCCAGGGAGGATGCCAGACTTAGTCTTGGCCTTGGCCTGAGGGATGCCTGCGGTGATGGGGGCGTTCCACAGTTGCCTGGGCTTCCCTGGGAGAGTCAGAGATCCCTGGGTGGTGGCCTTATGGAACGGGCCACCTCTGGCCAAGTCTAGGGGAGGGAGCCGCCTCAGGGTCGAGATGGGTGGTGGCCAGCATCATCCTCACCAGGAGCAGCCCTCGGGGATCTTTCGCAGGGATTGTGTCACGCCCCGCCTTCCCCGTCGGATGCTATCCTCCTGCACCCAGATCCAGGTTGGAGGCCACGGATGACGCCTGGAAACTGCCTTTCAGCACCCTGTCTGGCCTTCCCTGCGCCTTGTAGGGCAGCGGTGGGAGAAAAACCTGTAGGGACGGCTGGACGTTGGCTTCGTGGGCTGCCACGTGGGCATCCAGAATCTTGGGGACCTGAGGAGAGGAGGGCAGGTGCACCCATGGCCTCTCTACCTCCCCGACCTGACCTAGGGTTCTGACTGACTCTCACGACTGTGGGAGCCCTGCTCCCTGGCCTGAGGACCATTCCTCCCACTGTGCATGCACGGGTGGGAGGGAGGGGTGGGGGGAGGAATCCGGCCTCTGGCCTCACTGGGAGCCCCGCACTGGGTGGGGGGGATCTGGCGGGGTGGGGGCGCCCTCTGGCGGAGGCCCCGTGCAGCTGCCAGGGAGCTGGGGTTCCCACTTCCTTCAGGGCTTCTCATGACCCTTTCCCCTCTCTGCTCAGGTAGCTGCTTTCCTCCTTGGAAGAGGTTTTCTGGCCCTGTTTGCTCCCAACTGACCCAGAAGGGCAGCAAGACTCCCTGTGCCAGCTGGTTCATCCCCATCCTCACTTATTGCTGGAAAAAACACAGCCTCTCATCACAAATGAACCTTTCTTCCCCAGGAGTTGGGAAAGCTGTGTCAAGTCAGAAGGCTGAGAAAGGCTTGCCAAAGGAGTGTGGCAGCACAGGCATGCCACCCAGGGAACGAAGGGGAAACCCACAGGCATGCTCTCCTATCAGCGGTTCCCATCCTCCACTCTGGACTGAGGAAAGCCCGCATTCCTTCTGCCTAGGGTGCTCCCCTTGGGAGATACCTGACAAGAAGGGCTGAGAGAAGCCCTCTCCTGGCCCACTCCCTGAGTCCACCGAGGAGGGGCGGAGGGAGACCACCCTAGGGCTTGCCTGATATACCCAAAGGAGGCTGACTGTCCCACTCATTTGGGCCAAGACTCTGTCAGTGGGGCAAGGACAGAGAAAAGGGCCCTGAGTCCTGAAGGTTTTCTGGGAGGTGTCACTGGCCCTGCTGGGGGAGGGAGCCCCTGGGTGTGTCATGTGCCCGACATGGGAGGTAGTGCCTGCTTCATCTGGGTCCTTGCTAGCCATGCCCTGCGTCCCAAGGGAGGTTGATGGTCTCGGCAGTGGTGGGGAGAGGGATCTTCGTACCTCACAGAGACCTCCCCTAATCTAAGAGATGCCCTCTGAACTCAGAGAGACCTCTCCTGACCTCACAGAGCCCTCGCCTGACCTCAGAGACACCCCATCTGACCTCACCTGGATCTCCCCTGACCTCACAAAGAAACCCTCTCACCTCACAGAGACCTACCAAGACCTCACAGAGACCCCTTTCTGTCCTCAAAGGGCCCTCCTATGACCTCAAAGAGACCTACTCTGATGTTACATCCTCCGCTGAACTCATAGAGACCCCCTCTGACCTCACAGAGACATCCCCCTGACCTCACAGAGATGTCCAACATCACAGACACCCCATCTGATCTCATAGAGATGTCAAGTGACCTCAGAGACCACCTCTGACTACAGTGACCCCTTCTCTGACCTCAAAGAGAACCCTGGTGATGACACAGAAACATCCCCTGACATCATAGATTCCTCCCCTGAACTCAAAGACCTCCCTGACCCCAGAGACATCCCTGATCTCATAGAGACCTCCTGTGACCACACAGAGAACTCCTCTGAAATCACAAAGACTTCCTCTGACATCAAAGAGACGTTAGCTGACCTCAGAGACCTACTGTGACCTCACAGGGACCTCCCCTGACTTCACAGAGACCCCATTTGGCCTCACAGAGACCTCCTCTGTTCTCAAAGAGATGCCATCTGACCTCACAAACTCATCCTCTGGTTTCATAAAGACACACCCTGACCTCAAAGAGACCCCACAGAGACTTCCTCTGACATCACAGGGACCACCTTTGACATCACAAAGTCCTTCCTGACCTCACAGTGACCCCCTCTAACCAAACAGAGACCCCCCTGACCTCACAGAGACCTCCTTGATCTCACAGAGGTCTGCTCTGACCACACAGAGACCTCCCCTGACCTCACAGAGAGCCCTCTGACTTCACTGAGGCCTCCTCTGACCTTGCAGATAGCCCCTCTGACCATACACATACCTCCCTTGCCCTGATGATGACCCGCTCTGACACACGGAGACATCCCCTGATCTCACAGAGACCTCCATGACCTTGCTGAGACCCCATCTCACATCAAGAGACCTCCCTAACCTCACAGAGACCAACTGTGCCCTCACAAAGACCTCCCGTGACCTCACTGAGAAACCCTTTGACCTCACAGAGACCTCCCCACACCTCATAGAGACTCCCTCAGATGACACAGAGACCTCACATCACCTCACAGTGATGTCCTCTGGGCTAGCAGAGACCTCCTGCGAACTCAGATAGACCACTTTGACCTCAGAGAGAACTCCCCTGACCTAAAAGAGAACTCCCTGACCTAAAAGACCTCCCCTGACTGCACAGATACCTCCCCTGAGCTCACAGAGACCTCCCTGACCTCAGAGACCTCAGTGGCATCAGAGACCTCCACTGAACTCAGAGACATCAAGTGAGCACAAAGAGACCTCTCTGATCTCAAAGACACCTCCCTGACATCAAAGAGACCTGTGTGAGGTCACAGAGACATCCAGTGATGTCACAGAGACCACTCTGACCTCACAGAGACCTCATGTGACCTCACAGAGACCTCCAGTGACCTCAAAGAGACCATCTTTATCCTCAAAGAGACCTCTCCAACCTCACAGAGACATTCTCTGAACACACAGAGACCTCCCTGCCCTCTGAGACATTCTCTGATCTCACAGAAACCTCCCCTGACCTGGAATAGACCTCCCCTGTCTCACAGAGACCTTGCCTGACATCACAGATACCTCCCTGTCTTTGAGGACCGCTCCTGACCTCAGAAAGACACCCTCTGATCTCACAGAGACCTTCCCTGACCTATAGAGACCCACTTTTATCTCATAGAGACCTCCCCTGATGTCACATAGACCTCCCCTGAACTCACAGAGGCCTGCCTGAACTCACAGAGATCTCCTTGATCTCAGAGACCTCCCATGACCTCACAGATACCCACTCTGACCTCACAGAGAGCTGATCTTGCCACACAGAACTTGGTCTGACTTCACAGAGACCTCCCCTGACATCACAACATGCTCTCTGACCTCACTGTGACAAGATCTAATCTCACAGAGACCTCTGATCTCACAGAGACCTCCTTGAAATCACAGAGGTCTCTCCTGACCTCACAGAGACCTCTCTGCCATCTGAGAAACACCCAGATCTCACAGAAATCTCCCCAGACATCAGATAGGCCTCCCTTCTCTCACAGAGACCTCGCCTACCATCAGAGACACATCTCTGTCCTCACAGACCTACCCTGACCTGAGAGACAGCCCCTCTGACCTCACAGAGATATCCCTTACTTCACAGAGACATCCTTGACTTCACAGAGACCTCTCCTACCTCACAGAGACTTTACTTGACTTCATAGACACACCATCTGGCCACAAAGAGACCTCCCCCTAACTCACAGAAAGCCCCTCTGACCTCATTGAGACCTCCCCTGGCCTCACAGATACACACTCTGATGTCACAGAGACCTCCCCTGCCCTCACAAAGACAACTTCTGAAACACAGAGACCTCCCAAGACCTCACCGAGAACTCCCATGACCCCACAGAAACCACCTCTGACCCCACAGAGTACTCCCTGACCTCACAGAAGCCACAGCTGACATCAAGAGACCTCTCTGACCTCAGAGAGACAACCCTGACCTCAGAGAGACAACCCTGACCTCAGAGAGACATCCGCTTACATCACAGAGACCTACCCTGATCTCACAGAAACCTCCCCTTATATCATAGATATCTCCTCTGACCTCACAGAGAATTCCTCTGACAACACACAGACCTCTGCTGACCTCGGAGACCTCACATCCCCTCGCAGAAGCCTCCTTTGAACTCAGAGAACTCCCTTGATTTCAGAGATCTCCCTGACCTGACAGAGACCTCCCATGAAGACACAGAGAACTGTGGGGGACTGGAATTGGCCATCCCAAGATACGTCTCTTTAGCATGAGGATTATTTTGGGCTGGTTAATTTTAAAAACTGCAGACATGGGGGCTGGCCCGATGGCCAAGTGGTGAGTTTGCGCGCTCCTCTTCAGTGGCCCAGGGTTTTGCTAGTTTGAGTCCTGGGTGTGAACATGGCACCGCTCATCAAGCCATGCTGAGGCAGCATCCCACATGCCACAACTGGAAGGACCAACAACTAAGAATACACAGCTGTGTAGAGGGGCGCTTTGGGGAGAAAAAGGAAAAATTAAAAAAAATTTAAAAATCTTTCAAAAAACTGCAGACATGAGAGAAACTCTGAAAAGTAGAATTTACTTACCCTCTGTTAAGAGATATTTACATTTGTAAAGGAAATCTCCATCTGTAAAGATATCTCCCTTTCTGTACCAGGAAGAAGGGGGATGACCTTATCTCTAGAAACTCTTATCAATGCAGAAGGCAAGGACTTATATCTGTATATAACCTTACTCTTGTGTACTGTGCTTTTCTGATAATCTCCCATAACTGACTCCCTCCACCCCCAACATCCTCCTTTGTCTTTAGCTGAAGATGGTATTTAAGGTGATGGCTTCAGCCATTTTGGGGAGTTACTCAGTTTTTCTAGGTCTCTCCCATGTATACATGTTATAAAGCTTTAATTTTCTCCTGCTATTCTGTCTCATGTGAATTTAATTCATTGTACAGCCAGAAGGACCCAGAGTGGATGGAGGAAATGTCTTCCTCCCCTGCAGAACTCTGACCTCACAGAGATGACCCTGAACTCAGAGACCTGCATGGCCACCCAGAGACCTCCCCTGACATGAAAGACCACCCATGATCAAACAGAGACAACATCTGTCCTCACAGAGACTCCCTCTGACCTCACAGAGGCCTCCCCTGACCTAACAGAGAACTTCCCTGGCCACATGGCTCTCCCATGTGATCAGAGGCAACCCCTCTGACCTCACAGAGACCAAATCTGACCTCATAGAGACCTGCCCTGACCTCACAGAGACACCCACTTACCTCACAGAGACCCACCCCTGAACTCAGGGGGAGTGCCCCTGACCTCACAGATACCTCCCCTGACCTCACATATACCCCCTCTGACCTCACAGAGTCCTCCCTTGAATTCACAGTGACCCTGTCAGAACTGACAGGGACCTGCCCTTATCACTGACTAGTTGTCCTGAGGAACTCAAGAGTGGGTTTACAAGAATTTAACTTTTTCCAAATTTTTTCCTTTTGTTATGTTAAGAAGATGCCATCACCAACCTCCTGGTGCCAGACCAGACCATCCCACAAGAGCTACATGTATGACCTTTGCCTTATTTTTAATGCTAAGTTCTCTCCAGGAGGAGCGTAGGCCTTGTTACCATCACCTGCAGTGTGTGTGGAAGCATGCTTTCTATCTGAGTCTGTGCAAGAGGATACTCACCTCTCCCTTTTGAATATTCATTCCCCATCTGAAATAAATGTCCCTCCTTCCCTTTGTCTGGGGACACCATGACTCTGGAAATGATTCCTCATGGTCTCCTATTTGCTGCAAATATAGCTTACTTTGTGAGACAACTACTTCTGGTAGAGAGTCTGATGTAACTCACCAGGATGGAACGCGTTTTGCTTTCAGTAACAAATTGGCACCCAATATCGGGTTTGCCTCTTTGTGGTGCTCATGTTGCCAGCTTGATGTCTCCGCCCCCTCGGGAGACCCAGCAGCAGCTGCACTGAGCGCGTTGCTCTGTGGATCTTTCAATGGAGGTGAGTGGCGCCAACCGCACAGCATGGCTATAAGATTTATTTCTTTAAGTTGCCTCATAAAGTCTTCCTGTTAATGTCTGGCTTCAGGGTTTGAGTCCCATCTGGGGGTAGCCTGGCTCAGGGGAGTGAGAGTCCCCTCTGAATGGAAGGATTGCATGACCCAGCTACTCAGGATGGGACGATGCTTGGCTCTGGTGAAACAGGAGCAATCCCTGTTGACTAGTCTAGGGTTCCGGATCCCTCTGGAGAATGAATCTCCTCTGGAATGATGAGGTGGGGCTTTTAGGCTCCCACCCGAAGTCACTGAGTCTGTCTTTGTGTTATGTCTGTGATCGGAGAGGGGTCCCTTTAGATGCGGTCAAGCCCCCTCTGGAGTTGGTGAGTCTGTTTTTTTGTCATTGGTTTTTGTTGAGGATGCTCGACATCAATCTTGTTTGTCCACAGTCTGGCTTTTCTGGACTCCTAGGTCTCTTTCCTTGCCCTCCCTATCACTGACCCCTGGGTGAAACCCAGTGTTCACCCAGTATTATTTTCCCTTTTCCGGCACTTGGTTCTGGCATGTCCGGCAGGTAGTTTCTGCGAATCAGGCACCTGGTTCTGGCGTATCCAACAGGTGGTTCTGGCGTGTCTGGCAGGTGGTTCCAGCATGCCTTGCAGGTGGTCCAGTCGTGTCTGGACCCTGGTTTTGGCGTGTGCGACACATGTTTCTGGAGTATCCGTCCGGTGATTCCAGTGCATCCAGCAGGTGGTTCTCGCAAATCTGGCAGGTGGTTCTGGCGTGTCCAGCAGTTGGTTCTGGCGTGTCAGGCACCTGGTTCCAGTGTGTCTGGCAGGTGGTTCCGGACCATCCGGCAGCAGGTTGTACTGTGTCCCCTACCTGATTCCCACGTGTGTGGGGGGTGGTTCCGGTGTGTCTTAATGGTGGTTCCAGTGTGTCCGGTGGGTGATTCCAGCATGAGTCCTGGGTGGTTCTGGTGTATAAGGAGCTTGGTTCTGTCATATCCAGCAGGGAATCTTGGCTTGTCCGGCAGGTGGTTCCAGAGAGTCAAGCAGTTGGTTCCAGACTGTCGGGCAGGTGGTTCAGGTGTGTCCAGCAGGTAGTTCAGGCCTGTCTGGAAGGTGGTTCCGGCGTGTCTGAGAGCTGGTTCTGGCATATCTGACAGGTGGTTCCGCCGTACCCGGCGTGTGGTTCCGAAGTGTCTGTCAAGTGGTTCAGGCATATCCGGCAGGTGGTTCAATCTTGCCTGACACGTGGTTCAGTTTTGTCTGGCAGGTTGTTCTGGCATATCCGGTGGGTGCTACTGGCTTATCATTCAGATGGTTCCGGCGTGTCAGGCAGGGGGTTCCTGTGTGTCTGGCATGAGCTTCTGGGATGTCTGGAAGGTGGTTCTGACCTGTCCATTGGGTGCTTCCGGTGAGTCTGGCAGTTGGTTCCCGCATGTCTGGCGGGTGATTCCAGCATGTCTGGCAGGTGGCTACGGCATGTCTGGGACCTGATTTCATCGAGTCTAGTTGGTGGTTTCAGCATCTCCAGGTGATGGTTCTGGCATGTCCGGCATGTTGTTCTGAAGTTGGTTCTGGCGTATCCAGGACCCGGTTCCAGCATATCCACCAGGTGATTTCGGCGTGTCTCGCACATTGCTCCAACGTGGCAGGCGAGTGGTTCTAGCTTGTCCGGCTGGTCGTTCTGGCGTGTCCACCAGAGGGTTCCAGCGTGTCCTGAAGATGGTTAAGGAGTGTCAGGCAGGTGGTTCAGTCTCGTCCAGCAGGTGGTTCAGGCTTCTCCAACAGGTGTTTCAGTCATGTCCAGCACCTGGTTCAGGTGTGAGACACCTGTTTATGGTGTATCAGGCATGTGGCTCCATAGTGTCTGGCAGGTCTTCAGTCATGTCCGGCACCAGGTTTCGGCGTGTGCCACAACTGTTTCTGGCATATCCAGCAGGTGCTTCCAACGTGTCCGGCAGGTGGTTCACAAAAGTCTGGCAGGTGGTTCGGGCGTGTCCAGCAGGTGGTACTGGCGTGTTGGACATCTGGTTTTAGTGTGCCTGGCATGGTGCTTCAGAATGTCAGACTACCCGCCGGACATGCTGGAACCACATTCTGGCCATGCCTGAACCACCTGCTGGACACCCTGAACCACCTGCCAGATACGCGTGAACCACTTGATGGAAACTCCAGAACCACATGCTGGGCACGCCGGAACCACTTGTCAAGTACACCAGAATCAGGTGCCGGACAAGCTGCAACCACCTGCTTGACTTGCCGGAACCACTGCTGGACATGCCAAAATCACCTGCCAGAAACGCTGGAAACAGGCAGCTTATATGCTGGAAAAACCCGCCAGACATGCATGAACCACCGGCCGGACACACTGGAACCACCACTCAGACACACCGGAACCACCTGCCAGACATGCCAGAACCAACTGCCGGACATGCCGGAAGCACCCACCAGACACGCCGGAACCACCTTCTGAACGTACCAGAACCACATGCCAGTCACACAGGAACCACCTGCCAGACACACCGGAACCATCTGAGGGAAGTGGCAGAGTCACCCACTGGACATGACAGAGCCACCTTCTGGACATGCCGGAACCACCTCACTGACACGCCGGAACCACCTGCCAGACACTTCGGAACCACCTGTTGGATATGCCGCAACCAGGTACCAGATACTCTGAAACCACCTGCCGTATACGCCAGAGTCAGGTGCCAGACATGCCACAAACACCTGCCACGGAGGCCGGAACCACCAGCGTAACACGTCGGAACAACCTGCTGGACACGCCAAAATCACCTGCCGGATACACCAGAACCAGGTCCTGGGTACGCCAGAAGCAATTTCTGGAAAAGGCCAGAACAACCTGCTGGACACACCGGAATCACCCCTGGACATGCGGGAACCAATGGCCAGACATGCTGGAACCAACACCTGGACACTCTGAAAGTACCAACCGCACACGACGGAATCAGGTCCTGGACACATGGTAGCCACCTGACGGACACGCTGGAACCACATTCAGAGCATACCGGAACCACATGCCAGACATGCAGGAACCACCTGCCAGAAACCATGGAACCCACTGTCAGATACGCCGGAACCAGGCACCCAGTACGCTGAAGCCACCTGCCGAATATGCCAGAACCATGTGCCAGCCACGCTGGAACCATGTGATGGATACACCAGAAACAGGTACAGCAGAGGCCAGAACCAGGTGCCTGAAATGCCAGAACCACCTGCTTGACACACCTGAACCACCTGTCAGTCTTGTGAGAACCACTTGCCGGATACACCAGATGCAGGTGTCGCACATGCCAAAAACCAGGTTCCAGACACATCTGAACCACCTGCCAGTCTTGTGAGTACCACCTGCCAGATACACCAGACACAGGTGTCACACATGCCAAAACCAGGTGCTGACATGACGGAACCACCTGCAAAACATGCCAGAACCAGGTGCTGGACATGCTGGAACCACCTGCTGGACACGTCGAAATCCCCTGCCGGATACACCGGAACCACATGTCACATGTGCTGGAATCGCCTACCAGACATGCCGGGACCACCTGTTGGATACGCCGGAACCAGGTGCCTGATTCACTGAAACTACCTGCCGGACGCGCCAGAATCAGCTGTCGGACACGCATGGAAAACACACAGGATATGTCGAAATCACCTGCATGATATCCCATAAAAATGTGCCAGAAAATAAAGTACCTAGGATGTGTGAAATCCTATTGAGGCATATTCATATAATGCATTTATTATCATCTTTCTCGCTTTTTCTGTTTTATTGTTATTATCATTTTTTTTGAGGAAGATTAGCCCTGACTAACATCTACCACCAATCCTCCTCTTTTTGCTGAGGAAGACTGGCCCTGAGCTAACATCCATGCCCATCTTCCTCTACTTTATATGTGGGACTCCTGCCACAAAATGGCTTGATGAGTGGTGCATAGGTCTGCACCCAGGATCTGAACCGGCAAACTCCAGGCCACTGAAGGAGAACATGCAAACCTAACCACTGTGCCACCAGGCTGGCCCCAAGCTTTCTGTTTTTTTAAAGCAATTTCAATTCTTGCATTTGTTTCACCAGCAGTGGTATCATCATCTTGGACAGTTTCCTCCAGAGTCACAGTATCTAAAATTTGGAGCATTTCTGTTGCTTGTTTGGATAAGTGATGTCAGAATGTCTAGTAAATCTTCCCTAGGAGAACTGTCTAAAAGACATCTCAATTTAGCAACTGCAGGGACATGTATATTCAACATTTCAATCAATAGTAGTTCATTTTTGTAGAACTCTTCTGATAATTCTCCTAGTTTCTCTTTAGTTTTACAGGTGTTGAAAAATTCCTCAAGGCAGCCCACCAGTTCCGCTTTAACGACAGGATATGACTTCTCTTTTAAATCTGTACCATCTGCAAACAGCACAGGTGTGTGGTCAACAAAAGTGGGTGGGAATTGGGCTGGGTATTGCCCACAATCTGAACCATCAGTGCAGCTGCCCCAATCCTGTGCAGTGGAGGCAGATCCTGAGTATTGCTGGCCATGTAGGTCATGCTGGGGATGACACTTAGGATGGTGCTCTGCAGCCCTCGAGCAGGCAGCTCCACACCAGCTGCCAGTTGCAAGTCCAGTCCACACTGGGTGCACATGGGGGAGCTTGGAAGCAGGCAGCCATCTGGGTGAGCAGCAGCAGGAAGTGGCTGAAGAAAAATTATGGGAAGAGGAGGGGAAAAAATGTATAATAAATAAAGCTTGCCTTGTTATGCAGATAAATCTCTCAGTTAAAAAAATTCTCTAGGGGTTGGCCTGGTGGTTCACTGGTTAAGTGCGCACGTTCTGCTTCGGTGGCCTGGGGTTCGCCGGTTCTGATCCCTGGTGCAGACATGGCACTACTTGGCACGCCATGCTCTGGCAGGTGTCCCACATATAAAGTAGAGGAAGATGGGCGTGGATGCTAGCTCAGGGCCAGTCATCCTCAGCAAAAAGAGGAGGATTGGCAGCAGTTAGCTCAGGGCTAATCTTCCTCAAAAAAAAAAAAATTCTCTAGGGGCTGGCCTGGTGACACACGGGTTAAATTCACACATTCTGCTTTGATGGCCTGGGGTTCACCAGTTCAGATCCCAGGTGCGGACCTACACAACACTTATTGAGCCATGCTGTGGCAGGCATCCCACGTATAAAGTAGAGGAGGATGGGCAAGGATGTTAGCTCAGGGCCTATCTTTTTAAGCAAAAAGAGGAGGGTTGGTGGGGAATGTTAGCTCAGGGCTAATCTTCCTCAAAAAAAAATTCTCTAAGAGTCATTCTCTTTCTGGTGCAGATGCTTTTACTAATGGAAATTTCCTTTATAAACATAAATTTCCTTTCCAAAGAGGAAGTCTATCCTTCATTTAAAGCAGTCAAGGTGGAGATCAAGAGTTTTTTCTGCATCTGCGGGCTCTCGATTGCTTTTGGCTCCAAATAATTTGTATGTCAAAGTACCATACTTTGGGCATCTTCAGCATTCCTTCAAGAAGAAACAACTTGTTCTTGGAAGTCTCTGTCTCCTCCCCAACCCAGATGCACTCAAGCTGTTAGGGGCCAACAGCAAACAGGGTTCTGCCACAAGATGCTTTGGGGAAGCCTCTTCACCCTCAAAGGCCTGAGACACACTAGAGGGATAGATCACTGCAGGTTCTTCAGCCATTGAAAATAATATAAACAGCTCCATTCTCATAAATTTAACAACTTGAAAACAAGGAACAACTTACCAAAAATTTCAAACTAACAAAACTCAACCAAGATGATAGTATTTTCCTCGATCGGGCACTGCCAGCCAAGCTTTTTGCCACAAAACTCAAGACTTGGATTCATGTGACACACCTAAAGAAAGCACAAAACCCTGGGGGACTGCACATCATTTGGTGACTTAAAAATAAAGATTTCTCCAAATGGAAGCAGACAGTATCTGATGCGAAGGTTTCCAAGGTGTCCGGACCAGGTCTGTTGGAAGTTTGTCTGCCAAACCTTTGATGATGACATGACACTTCAGATCATCTCCAATGCCTATGATCTTGATAACATGCAAACTTTAGGTCAAAAGTGCCAGAGAGTTCTCCTTCCTCTCACTCCGTGTTCCTCAAATGTGGCCACGATAGGTTTCCAATCTGTGTGTTTTTCCTCCAACATGGGACATGACTCCCAGAGAAGGTCCTTCCTGGCCTCGAGGGACGAGAGGCTACTGAAACTGGAAAAATCTGACTGCAGATCAACAATGCTTTCAGAGAAAGATCACAATCAAAATGGGGACATGTGAAAGTTAATAAACGGAAACGTAGTTGAAATAGTGTTGGAAGGCTAATAGAGGGAGTTCTCATGCCCTATGTCAAAAGCGCAGTGCAACAGGAAGAATAAAGACTTTCTCTTCCTGAGCAGTCAGAAACTAAGCCAAGGAGAGACTGTCACAACTCTGCCGATGAAAAGCCACTGCCCTCAAGACTGTGTCCAATAGCCCCCCAATTTTCCCCACTCTGAGATAAAAGAGCTTCTCCTCTCTTTCTTGCTGGGTGCTCCTGCATAGCTTGCCATGGTTTCACACTCCAAATGGCTATTCTTTGCTAATCCCAGGTAAACCAATTTTCACCAGAGAAATAACTGGCTGTCTATTTCTTTAAGGTCAAGACTTGTTAATAAGCCAGAGATGTAGAGAAAACATTTGATAAAATCGAACTCCTGTTTGTCATAAAATTTTCTAGCAAGTTTGAAATAGATGGAAATTACTTTCACTTGTTGAAGGTCATCTACAGAAAATGCACAGTTGACTTCATGCTTAACAGGGAAAGACTAAAGGATTCTCCCCATAATAAGGAACAAGGAAAGGAATACCACTTTCACTATTCTTATTCAATAAAATACTGAAGCTTCTGGCAATAACAGAAGTAAAGGAAATAAAAGCCATAGAGTTTAGAAAGGAAAAATATAACCATTCTTAGTTTCATTGTTGTCTGTGTAAAAAAGTCTGGGAATCTACAAAAAAAAAAAATCAGAACTAATACATGAGTACAAAAAGTTCACCAAGTACAAGATCAACACACAAAAGACCATTTTATTTCTACAACTAATGATGAACCTGCAGATGATAAACTTGAAAATGCTGTATCATTTAAAACCACTCCGAAGAACATGAAACATTCAGGCATATATTCAGGAACATGTGTACAGGATCTGATGCTGAAAATTATAAAATACCGATTACGGTAATTAAAGAAGATGCAAATAAATTGAGAGCCTTACTATTGTCAAAGACAAATGCAACAGACATTAGTTAAAGTGGTGAAAGCAGATTTTATTCAGTAACGGCTCACAGAAGCTGAGCTGCGCTCAGATTTGTACGCAGGTGAATTTAGAATTTTAAAGGGAATGAAGGAGCAGGGTTCAGGGGCTCAGTGGAGTCAAAGAAGTGAAAAAGTACAAAGGTTGGTCAGTGTAACTGTGATTAGACCCACTGTGTTCGTTACTTTGCAGTTATCAAAGTTAGGATTCTATCCTCACTCAGAAGTTGAGAGAAAGAGTCTCTATCTGTCTTAATGATCGTATTTCAAAGGAGTGGCTCTTAGGTCCTTTAGAGAATTGTGAGAGATACATATCTACAGTTGTAAGCCCTCTTTAGTAAATACTCTAAGGAGGGGGATCAGAGGCCTATAATTGGGTGTTGACTAAAATAAATAGCAAATTTTTCTGTTAGCTTTGAGCTCTCAGGAAGGCATTTTAATGGTGGGCTGGAGTCATTCCGGTTACACAGCCTTATGCTGCTAGAAGCCACGCCAGAGTTTGGTTGAGTCTCCTCCTGGTGTGGGGGTTTGGAAGGAGTTGTTATGTGCTGAGAATTCTGCAGTCCTCACCATACTACTGGATAGAATAAAGAGTACAGGTCTCAATTATCCCCAAATTGATCTATAGGTCTAATATTATTCTAATAAAAATTCCACCACAGTTTGTAGACAGAGACACCTTTTTCTAAAATTTATATAGAAAGGCACATAGCTGAGAGTAGCTAAAACAATCGTGACAGGAAGAATAATGTGGCAGTAAACACTTTAACAATATTTAGTATTGCCTTGTAGATAGTGTAATCACAGCATCGTCATTTTCATTGTAGGACAGCTACATAAATCAATGGAACAGAGTAGACAATCCAGAAATGGACCACAGAGTTATACCCTAGTGATCTCTGACACCAAGAGTGAACCTTAATGTAAATTATGGACTTTGAGTGATAATGGTGTGCCTATGTATGTTCATCAATTGTGAGAAGTATACTACTCTGACGAGAGATATTGACAACAGAAAGGTTATGCATATGTGGGGGCAGGGACTATATGAGAACACTGTATATTTCATTAAATTTTGCTGTAAACGTAAAACTGCTCTAAAAAGTAACATCCGTTTATTTTTTAATAGGCAATACAAGAATACCTTGTGGTGATAAAACTAGTCATTATTTTAGCTGTGATGGATACACAAACTTGCACTTCTGATAAAATTGTACAGAACTAAATACACAGGAACAAATTAGTACAAGTAAAACTGAAGAAACCTGAATAAGATAGTGGATTGCATCAATGCCAACAAGCTGGCTGTGGTATCGTCCTATAGTTTTGCAGAATGTTATCATTGTAAGGAACTGGGTAAAGTGTACACTGGAACTTTTGGAGTTATTCCTTACAGCAGTGTGGAATCTACAACGATCACACTATAAATTTCAATTAAAAATAGTTGGCAAATGGAAAGTCAGTCTATGTTCTAAGTTAGGAAGTTTCATTAAATGGTCAGTCCCATTACTTTATAAATTGAATATAATGCCAATAAAAATTTTAACGAGCTTTTCTGTTGAGTTAGATAAATGATCCTACATGGAAAAAATAAACGCATAAGCTAAGCTAGGAAAATATGGACCAGGAAGAACTATGAGGGAGGAACTGTTCTATCACACGTTAAAAATATTGCAGAGACTGTAATGCGACAGGAGAAGATTGTTGCATGCACAAGAAGAGGAGAGAAGGGAAAGGGAGGGGAGAGGGTGGCAGAGGTCAGGGGAGTGGGGGAGGGGTGGCCTGATTGGAAGTTGTTGACGTGGGGAAGCGGGAGCTCACTAAGTAGAAGGCAGGCATCCTATGTGATGGTTTAGGGAGCATACGTGGCTTTCTCTGGCGGTCCTGTGTTGAAAGCAAAACGAGAGTTTTGGAAACTGGCAGTTACTGACCAAGTGCTGACTGTTCTGTGCTGAATGCTGCAGGGGCTGTGACTTGGCTTCTTGGGATGTTTACTTCCCACGTTGGGGGTCAGAGTTATACTGTCATATATGATCTGGCCTTTGTCCATTTGTATATTCAGTCTCAAAAAAACAGTCGGTGCACAAATTCATCAGTTAGCTCATCATTAAAAAATCGTCTCTTGGAAAGTTAAACCTTTGAAAGTTAAAAAGATGAAAATGTTAAAAAGATGAAAGATGCCAAATAAGTTTTATAGATGAATATGAAGAAAGTGAATAAGAATCTCAAAATTATCCTTCAACAGATTAGGGTGTCATGAAACAGGTTTATCAAACTTAAAGTCCTATATTAACATTATTTTCTAAAAAAGAAATTTGGCAAAATGTATTAAAGGACTTCAAACGTCCTTAGCGTTGACTTCATGTTACACTTCTAGTAATTTACAATCAGGAAGTAATTCTAAATAGCAATACGTTTTATCTCCTAAATTGATTTTTTTGTGTAAATTATTGATTAAAAAAAGAAAAAAATGAAATCAAATGTCCAGCAGATAAGTATATTTACTTGAGAATATATCATGCAAACTACGTTTAAGTAGAGTGTCATTTTTATTATCAGCATAGGAGAAAAGATGAGTTATGGAAGGGATTCTGCTCATGCTCAGTTATTTCCTTTACTTAACATTAAATCTTGAATAAAGTATAATGTCAAGCTGCCTCATTTACTCGTTCATTTTAAAAGCTGAAGACTATTTCCTTGGTTTTTAAATAATGAGGTGTAAAGAAGGGGGTGAGGTGTTGAAAATAACTTCCACTGAGATTGACAGTAGCAACTGCTCTTGATTTTTTTGAGAGTTGTGGGGTCACCCATCAAAGCAGGAATGCTATTTATGTTCAGAAATTAACAATCTGAATTTTATTAGAAATTTTGACTTTTATACACCCTCAAAAAGTAAACTTAGGAATTTATTTGAATTTTTAGCTCTGTTGAGGTATGAGTAATAGACAAAAAATGCACACGTTTTCTATATGTGTATTGATTAGTTTGGACATATGCATACACCCGTCATATCATCCCCACAACCAAGTGCTGAACACATCCATGACCTCCAAAAATTTCCTTGTGATTTTTGTGTGTTTTTTTAATCTTAGGAATTTCATGGATTTTAACCTTATGCTCAGATAAAAGAGGGAGAAGATGAGGTGTACGTTGTTTCATTGTGGTACCTTAAGACATAGACTTTCAACATACACATGACTTCTGAAAAGCAACATTTATTACTTTCACAATGAAATATTTTCTCCTATTTCCTTCAAATATATGGCCTTCTTATTCTACCCCCCACCCACTTCCTTTTTGAGTAGGGACTCAGGAGAAATTTCCAATGGTACTAACAAACAGGGTCCAAGGGGTGGCTGCCCCTCAGCCCTGCAGGCTTTTCCCCTGTGAGAAGCGCCCACTTTGCACGTGTGTGAGCCAGTGTGGAACAGGACAGAGTATGTCTGCAGACTGGTTCAGCCTGCTGAGCCCCTTTGCTGCTTCTAACCTATGGCCACAAAAAAGGCTAAATGGAGGGAAATTAAACTTTGATGTGTTGATGATTGAAAAGGAAAGTGCCTTGCTCTCTAAGGGATAAAGTCATTTGGAGGAAAATCAAATAACTATCATAGTTATTTTTTCCTATCTTATTTTTCCACTGAAGGCACTAGATATTTCAATCTGACTTCCTAACACAATCCAGTAGTACCTTCCTTTTCTAAGGCCAATGAACTGTTATGTAAGGGGCTTCTATTGCTTTTTCCAAACCCTCCTGGGATTCTGTTTATCTACTGTTCATTTTTCACCCCCTGCTTTTCAGATTGCTTTGTTCACTGTCCTTGTAAAATAAATGTGGCTCATTAAAATAACCAGCATTAATATGTATCTCTTTCACTGCATTTTATCTAATAAATACGCTGAAGATTTTCTGTATTCTCCATGTGAATCCTTTGTTGAATATTGGAACTGGGACAATCTCTTCACATCCTGTGACTTGCCAATTCCCTCTTGTAATGTGTCTTATGATGAACCGAAAGCCTAAATTTTAATGAATCCCAGTTTACCGATATTTCTTTTATGGAGAGTGTGTCTGTGTGTGTGTGTCTTCTTTGAGAAGTTTTTTCTACCCTGTGGTCCCGAGGATGTTTTCTTATGTTGTCTTCTAGAAGTTTCATTATTTTACCTTTCCCCTTTAGGTCAAAGTGTCCAGGAATTGAGTTTTGTGTATTGTGAGGGTACGGCTCAAGGTTTCGTTTACATCCATATGCTCATCTCTACGAGTAATAACAGGCAGCATTGGGACAGGTGAACACAAGCCTGGGAGTTCGGGGTCCTGTATTCTCAGCCTTACCCTCCCTTTAAAGCACCCTCTGAACGTGGGCAGGTGATTTTCCCAGTTCTCCCTCCTCTCAGACTCCTTCCTTCCTCTCTTCCTTCTATCCTTCATTCCTCCCTCCCTCCCTCCATTCTTTCCTTCCTTCCTTCCATCTATCCACCCGAGCATCTGTCCAGGTATCAATCTGTCCAACTGTCCTCCTGCCTGTTCGCCTGTTTCTCCTTCTCTCCTTCCATCCTCTTTCCTCCCATGTCTCAACTTCTCTTCCTTGTCTTTGTTCTTCCTGCTTTCCCTGTGACCCTCCATTTGTCCGCTCTTCTTCTGTCCATCCAGGTATCCCCTCTATCTGTGCCTCTACCTATCTCTTTGTCGCGTCTCTCTCTTCTTCAAGCACACTGTCTCTCTTGGGTTCATCTCACTCACAGGCTCGAACATCCCTCTACTCACACAATCCCTCCTTCTGTCACTCACATTTATGGCTCACCTGTGAATGGTTGTCCTGGGACAGCCACTGCTGGAGTGCAGATGAGCCTGTGGGGCTTCACCCACTGTGTGGGGTCTCTGTGTCTCCCAGACGACAGCCCTTTCCACAGCTCCTGAGCCGGGCAGCATGTTCCTGCCTACTTCCTCATTGCTTGAGCAACCAGAAGCCACCACAGGCCTAGGGGGCCACTCTTCCTTCCCCAGAGGAGCTCTCCAGCCCCACAACTCCACTGCACAATTATTACTGGGCAGCTGGGAAGCCGAGGTGTGCAATTCTGCTTTGAGGGCAAGCATGCTGATCACAAGGATTATAGCAATATTTCAATCTGATGCAGCCCTCAGAGAGCCCCTGGTCTTGTGAAAGTCACAGAAAATTCTAATACAAGGTGGGATGTTTTGAGGAGAAGCACCTGGCATCCTTTGGGTGAGAAGGGCTCTCTGGAGGAAGTTTTGCCCAATTGGGGTCTTTAAGAAGGAGTAGGAGTTATATAGGGAAATAGGGTGTGGAGCGTGTTCCTGGCAGAGGAAATTGCATGAGCAATGGCCCTGTAGGCAAAAACAGCATAGTGTATGGGAGAATTGACAGGAATTTGGTTTGCCTGAAGCACAAAGCCTAACTCAGAGTGAATGGATCAATAAGGCTGAAGAGTCAGCAGGAGCCAGATGTGCAAGGGCTTTGAGTGCCAGGTCAAGAAGCTTGAACTTAACCCTGAAGGCCTTAGGGAGCCATGGGTGATGCTAGAGCAGGAGTGTTCTAGTGAGATCTTCACTTCAGAAAAATGCTTCTAATGTTCAAGGCAGAGAACATCCTTTAGACAATGCATCCAGTGAGCATGTTAGGGTGTTGGTTCCGGTGAGAAAAGGTAAGACCTACCTGGGACGTGAATGAACAGAAGGAACGCATTGAGGAGCAATCTGTAAGTGCAATTGGTGTTACTGGCAGGTGAGGGAGGAGGAGCTGAGAGATATGCTGGCTTCGACTTGGATGAGCACAGAATTGGGTGGTGGTTCCACTGGGAGCAAAGGCAACAGATGATACTGAGTTCAGGACTCTGATCTGGTCTCAGCTCAGCTCTCAGTGATGGCCATCTCTCCCCCTCTCTTCTTGCAGCCAAGGGACACGACCTGAAGGCCCTCACACTCAGTTCCACCCTCTCCAACATCCAGTATTTGACAGACATGAGCAAGAGCTCAGCCACATTGAACTCCACTGAGAGAGGCCTGCAGCCCCTAATGAGACCCTGGTGTCAGCAGCTCCTGGCTGGATGAGTCCCAGCCAGCCACTCTCCACCTGCTGTCTCTCCTGCTCGTCGTCCTCCTGCCTCCTCCCCAGCTTGGATCCTTGTTCAAGAAGAGCAGCCTGGGCCCCTTGTCTTGGGCTGTAGACTGATCTCCCTCAGGGAAGTCCCTTTTCTGAGCATTTGAGAGTCATGAACACTTTCGGTGACCACCCCAGTTTTCACTCTTCCCACTGACTGCCAATTTGCTCCTCCCTCCCTCTGGCCCCCATTATCAGAGGATTCAGGACATCTCTCTAGAGTCCCCACATTCCTCTCTCCCCGGGCCTGCGGAGGAAGGGGCAGCCTCCAGCATGGAAGCTGTCTGCACCTAACACCCTGACCCCATGGCTCATGATGGAGAGTGTGACAGAGACCCCATGTGACAGAGAGCAGCATTCCTGGGTGCGGAACCAGCTGATCCACCCTGTCACCCCGAGGGGCCTCTACTCCCTGCTCAGGGACAGCCTTTTTGTCAGTGGTGAGTGTTCGTGCTGAGCTGGATTGACAGTGATCGTTACTTATGCCTGTTCTGCTTTATATCCTCTCTAACACGTCAGCCCAGGTTCTGCGTGGGGGACACAGAAACCGTATATGTAAAAAATTTCAACTTACAAATGGAGACTATGTAAATGGATTTGTTGATCCCAATAAAAAAAAAAAGTGAACTGTCTCACTATTAATTTTTATATAGATTGCCTGGACAAATGGTAATATCTTGGTTATAATGGGTTTACGTATACAATTATAACTTAGTTTCACTTGTTTATTTTTACTTTTTTAAATGTCAGTATTTAAAAAAAGTTTAAATTTCATTAGATAGAGTGTGAAATTCTACTGTTGGACAGCACTGTTCAAGACGTGAAAATGAAGCCCAGAGAAAGTGGTTAGGGACAATTTTTCCCAGGAAAGGAGTCAATCTGACCCACGTGGCAAGATGCAGACAACAGTCTCATACACACATACATACACACACACACACTTAGAAAGCAAGACCAACATCATCATAGAGTTGAACCACTACTTCTCAAGTGGCAAGAGCTTGCAGTCCTACATTGTTCTAAGTGGACGAACCTCAGGAAAGGAGCCAGGAGTCAAGAAAATTTACCAATCAGGAAGATCTAAAACCAGAGAGTCAAGGTCAGGATCTTTGGTGAAGTTCCCAGCGGTGGATTCTGTTAGAGACTCAATACATTAGTGAGAACTTTGCAAGAAGGGTTGTTACAGAACTCACCTATCGTTTCCTATGTAAAAATACACAAGTTTTGTAAAGAATACTAGCTCCTGCCAATCAATGAAAAGATGGTAGAAGACGAATATCGCCCTTGTAAATCACTCCTGGATTAGTGAGCCAGTCAGGGAACAGATGACAGTGGATTGAGCTGGACCTCACTAGGCTGATTCTGACTTCATGACCATCCTGTGGATTGTCTCATGCCAGGACCTCTAAAACATGCTGCCCCCACCACTCTTTTGCCACCAAGGTCCACCAACCAGACCTTGCTGACAAATGCCCTGGCTGGGCCCCTTCTGACCACACCTGGAGGACTCTCCCCAAATCCTACTCCATCACGGCGCTCTTCCACCTGCCACTGGCCAGGGAGGCATTTCCTCCAAGGCTGACACTCTGTGTGCCCAGCTCTGGGAATGACATGTCTCCCTCAAGTGAAGAAAAGGATGTCAGTTCAGAGCCTGTGGGCTGAAGCCATTAGGACAAGGCCTGGGGTTTGCTGTCAGAGAGAAGAGAACCTGTGGCGGGTGTGGGTCCCAGGTTTCAAGAAGCCCCCGTGATTCCTGGATAGAATCCCAGAAGACGATGCAGGACAGAGGAGGGATGCTTGGGTGTGATTGTGCTTGGGAATGTCCATAGGGAGGCGGATGTGCCATTGGTAATGCCTTCAACAGTGTTGTTCATTCATCGATTCATCCTGTCTCAGGGAGTGCTGTCTACAGCCTTCCAGCCCCTAGTCTCCCGTCTGGAGCAAACAGACAGCGTCAGAAGAACATTTGCATTTCATTTATAATGTATGTGTACAGGGCATGCAATGTGCTGGATGTTGCAAGTGTTTTGAAACATTAACTCCTTTAGCAGTCTCCATATCCTCACAAATTAGGTACGCTTATCCTTCTTGCCAACAACAGATGAAGAAACTGAGGCACCAATGAGGTAAGTACTTTGCCCTCTACCAATATCTAGGAAGTGATTGAGGTGGAATTTGAACATAAGATGTTGGCTCCATAGTCTCTGCTCTTAACCATGTTCTTTGCTCTGTAAGACTTCACACCATGAAGACGATGGCTCAGTGTATCCATTTTCTTGTTACACCCCGTAGCCCCACTCTTTGATCTCTGTCTGAAAAAGATGCTATTCGCATCAAAACTGTTGCACATACACAACCAAAATGACTTCTCCCCATATCCCATGTCCTGGAAAATACATAGAGAACATTTCAAAACATTTCTTGCCCAGGCTGGGAGTGCTTCTGGGAAATCCCACTGTTCCTGTAAGAAGCCAAGGGCAGGCTGGGAGCTGTGTCTCAGGGGAAAGGTGAGCAAAGGAGTTACAATGGGGTTACAAAATGGATGGGGGGCCTCAGCAGGAAGTGACTTCAGGATCTGGTTGTGTTTCAAGCTGGGTGCTAATTTTCAGGCTTTGGGTGTAGGGGCTGGTGCTGCATTCCAGGGAGAGGGGAGTCTCCCTGTGTTCTTGGGGAAACCAGACCCTTGAAAGCAAGGGAATGAGAATTTCCTTTCACAATGGACTTGGGAGGGGAAACATTCAGCCCAGAAGAGACAGTCATGATCCTGAGGAAACCAGAAGAAGCTGCCTCCTCGTCCGCCAAGCAGAAAGCCCTCCTTCATGGACTCACTTTATCCAGATGAGACCAAGAAGGAGGACATCATGAGATGCCCTTGCAGGTGGGAGACCTGTGACAGTGGAGCCTGTTCCTGGGAGGCTCTGAAAGGCATCATAGGGGTGACATTTGCTGTGAGCAGGGTGCCAGATGAGAGGCACGCCTGCCTGTGTCTGGGAACAGTTTGAGTGTCAGGGAGAAGGCACCGCTGGCGCAGAGGCTCACAGGAAGAAGTGGGTCTGACCAGACAAGGTCAGAAAGATGGCGGTGTAGCTGGAAGGAGCCTGAGAAGAGAGAGGAGGGCAGATGGGGACAGGCAGGGCCAGAAGGCAGGAACTGGCAGACTGTGCTTTTCACGTCACTCTCTGATGACACTGCTCTAAGACATTGCACCTAGAAAATACAAATCCTTAACATCTCACAAAGTGTGTGTGCCAGGAATGGGGCACAGCTTAGCTGGGTGCCTCTGCCTCAAGGTCTCTGTGAAGCAGGGGCTGTGGCTCTATTGCGGCTCGACACGGGGAGGGTTTGCTCCCAAGTTCACTCACATGCATGTTGACGGGGTTTGTTTGGACTGAAAGTCTGAGTTCCTGCCTGTCTGTTGGCCGATCATTCCTTCCCTTCTCTCCTATGGAGCCTCTACATAGGGCAACTGAAAACATGCACACTTGCTCCCCCAGTTCCAGAGATATAAGATGCAGACAGAGAGAGAGATGGAAACAGAAGGAGGGAAAGACGGAGGGGACTAAAGCCAATGAGTAAGAAGGAAGGGCCAGGCTTTTTGTTCTTAACCCTGGGTTGCAGGCCATCCCATGACCTTGGCTGCATTCTATTCAGAAGGCAGTTCCTGACCACTTGTGGTTCCACAAGGACATGCACAGCAGAAGGCAGTGAGCACTGGGAGCCATGGTGGAGGATGCCCACCACATAGGCCGACATGAGGCACTTGGGTCTGATTCTAAGTCAAACAGGAGACCGTGCAAGGTTCATGCCAGTAAATGGAAATATCTGAATTTCCGCTAATTTCCACCTCTTAAAGGTGCAGACCTGGAAACGAGGCCCAGAGGGGCAGTGACTTTCTCAAGGTCACAGAGCTGGAACCCAGGCCTGTTTTGAGGGGTACTCCACACTACATCCCACCCCCTCTTGTCATTCTTTCATCTCTAAGTGTGTGCATCAGACACATGCAAACCAGACCACAAGTGTTGTTGCTATTGTCTCTTCTACACCTGAGGATGTCCGGAGGGAGATATTTCTGGCCTCGTCCCCATTGTGCAGGTTGGGTGATTGAGGAGGCCCTGGGAGGCCCATTGGCATTTCCAGGACACAGAGCTTGTAGGAAAAAAGAGGTCGGAACTCAGCTGCATGTCCTCAAGCTGGCACCCTGGTTCCATCTCAAGGTCCTGTGTTGGGATCTGTGCTGGCTATTTGTGTACAGTTCTGGAGGTGACATGGGCAAGGAGGGTGAGCAGCCAAGATCCCAGAGAGGTTTTCGGTGGGTGTGATTGAAGGAAGGGGCCCAGGTAAGGGAACCTTGAGGAAGTGACCTCACTTCCTTGGAGACAGACCCCAACAGAACTTAGCACACTGGTCTCCAGGCGCCCACATTCTAGACATAGCATCCTATCGAGCCCACTTGAGTGGCGACACTGAAGACAAGAGGATGTTCTCCTGCTGTCTCCCGAGTTGTGGAGGCTCTGGCTTCAGGAAAGCCAAGAAAAAGAGCCTTTTCAGTCACTATAGACACTGGCTTGGCCCTCACCTGCACCACCTCTGTCCAATTGGCAGGAGGAGCACTCAGGTAACACAGGGCAGGCCATCCGGGTTAGGCCAAAACTGGATGCCACCCGCACACCCCTTTGAGCCTACTTGTGTGTCTGAGGGGAGTGAGTGAGGGACGGCGGGGCAGAGCGGGGACCCACCCTGGGTAGGAGCCGTTTGCTCGGTGTTGGAAGCCTGGCAGTGTGTCATGTTCCCAGCCTAGGTGGTGGCTAGCAGGATGGGAGAGTGGGTGCTGGGAACCAAGCTCCTTTACCCATAGGTTAGTCCCGAGCCATCCGGTTGTCATCTCATTCCCTCCCTGGCTGGAGGTCTATGCAAATGCTGCTTGGTACCTGATCTGTGCTGGGGTTTCCTCCTGTGGCCAAGTCGAGGCAGGCCCCTGAGACCTCCCGGCCGGGATCTCGGGCACTGTCTTTGCAGAGCTGCACGCAGGAGGTGGTCAAAGAGCTGGCGGATGTCTTCGGGTACTCCATCTCCCTGGACAGGGACCAGCTGCACCGCACCATCATCAATAACCAGGGCTGCTCTGAGGTGAGAGTGGGCACAGAGGGGTCTTCCCACCCAGAACCCTGAGATAACCAGGGCCGGCCCAGAATCCAACCTCAAACTGCCGTTCTCCTGGGACCCGAACAGGGCTGTCCCCCATGAGTGTCCCACAGTCCCATTCCCAAAGGAATCTGGACTTCCGCTTCTCCCCACCAGCTGCATAGGAGGGTAGGAGGGCACTCTTTGCATTTCCCTAGGAAGATTAGAGAAAACGTTGCTGTCGTTGTCACTTCCCAATAGGCCCTGAGTATCTTTGAATTTTGCCTTTTTTGGAAAATGGAACCTCGATAATGAGGGTCTCCAAACTCCCTTTAATGTAAGAGAGATAACCATCAGCGTGTTTTGGAAGTCAAAGGGATTCTCAGAGTGTGTCACTGCCCTGTACACTGTTTCCAGACCTGGGAGGGGTGAGGTGGCCACATAACATTTCCCTCCGGGTCAGGGTCCGATGAAGCCTCAGGCAGTTAGAAGGGCTGGCCCTCAGCCCCCAGTTTGGGCGGTTCTCAGTTCTGACCCACAGGACCTAGAGAAGCCACCTGGCATGTCTAAGCCTCTGTTCTCCTCTCTAGAGAGGGCATGTCTGTTGAGGATTCACTGGGCTGGTGCTCTGCACAGAGGGAGGTGTGTTGTCCCTCAGCGAGCAAATGGCCTTCAGGAGATCAACGTGGAGTCCTTCGCAGGACCAAAGTCAGATTGTACTTTGAGAGCCCAGAACCTTGCTGAGTGTGGGAGCTCCTGTGTCTCCTGTCGCACACGTCTGGGAGGGGCTAGGAGTTCCTGGGTCAGCTGCAGACCTCGATAATGCTGGTGGTTTGCAGTGGTGACCCTGACTCTGTGTCCCTCCTCGTCCCACCCAGAGTGAAGATGAGTCCACTCTGTCACTGAGGCCTGCAGGATGCGTGTCCTCCAGGCAGGCATGATGCAGAGGCTCTCAGAGTCTGTGCTGCCAGCCTTCCCCAGCAGAGTCCTCTGCAGTGTCATCACCTCCCTCTGCAGCTACTCAGGCTCCAGCACAGCCCACCAGGTGCTGGACCAGCTGTTTCCCAGGTGACTGCCCACCTCCTCCTCAGCACAGTGGTGACTCTGCCCACTGCCAGCTGTGTCTTGTCTTGGGAATGTCACCACATCTCTCTGAGCCTGAGTTGGCTCCTCTGAAATGTGGGGTGGCAGAGGATGAACTTGCTAGGCTTCTCCCAGGGATGAATGGGATCAGCCCTCCAGGTGCTGCCCTGGTGCCTGGCTCTGCAGAGAGGGTGGTGGGTCATGCTGTGGTTGCTGGTGTTGATTATTTCTCTGTCCCCCACAGAAAGTAGTCTTCCTCTCCCTTCACTGGCTTGTGGCTTTTTGAGTTTGGAGAAACACCTGGAGAGCATCCTGTCAAGGAGTTTGAGATGCCATCCAGCTGGTCCTGGTGCTTGTCTTTGGTGTAGCCATTTAGGGATCTCTGGGGCCCCAGAGGGGCCCCAGGCCTACTCAGACACCTGGGGTGGTTCAGGTTGGAGTTCATTTAACAATGTCTATGAAGGACGTACTGTGTGCAGAGCATCTGGACACACTAAGTGTCACTCAGTGAATGAAGCAGACAGCCTCCCTGGGCCTCTCCTCTAATCTGAGAGTCAGTCAGTCACACTTGACATCATTCACAGGTCCCATCTACCCTCCATCCCGGCCGATGCCCTCATCCCCTTTGGGACACATGGAGGCAGCTTGGCCCATTGTGTGCAGGATGCTGGAGGACAGCACCACCTCCCAAAGTGAGTGGTCTTTGGGTGCAGACCGAGGGCCTCCTGTCTCTAGCAGAGTGCGGGGAGAGGACGGAGGCTGTGGCCGGGTCAGGCCTGGGAGAACCCTGCATCTCACCCATCTTGTGATTCCCATGGGAGGGCTGAGTTCTGGTGGCTTCCACTCCAGCAGGGCTGGACTCAAAGAGAGCTATGCATGGGGCCCAGGCCCCCTGAGAACAGGAAGGGAGGCTGGGCTGAGTTGCCTCCTAGAGACCCAATCCCAGCAGAGTCCCAGCTCCTTCTGCCTCCCTTTGTCCACATCCACCTCTTGTGAGCGGCACCACCAGGTCCATAGTAGGAGGTGTGTGAGCAAGCTGCTCACAGATGTGCTGGTGTCTTCATTCCAGTGGCCCATTTGCATGGAGGGCTGGGGTGGGCTGTGTCCAGACCCTTGGGGAGGAGAGTGTCGGTGGGAACAAGAGACTCTCACAGACTCTGTGTTCAGCCTGCTGGATGAGCAGGCCTGCCACTGCCAGGACAGTCAGCCGGGGCTCAGAGCTGGGATGGGCCCCTCCTCTGGAGGGGGAGGGGATGGCACAGGGGCCCAGATGCTAACATGAGTGCCTTGGGAGGGCAGTGTTTAAGGAAAGGCCAGGCCACTGACTCTCTGGCCCATCTGCCTCCCCGCAGTGCTATCTATTTCCTGCTGGGAACCTGGCTGGGCCAAGGGCAAGATTGCAGGGAGCCCCTACAGTTTCCATGCTGGACCCTGCAGCTGGCCACTCTGCACGTCAGCTTTGGTGGCTCACATGTGGAGGGCCATGCCTACCTTCTGCCAGGCCACCTGGAGCACCTCAAGGCCATTGAGGCCAAACGGAAAGGTGAGGGGACTGGAGTCTGAGAAGACTGTCTGTATTGAGGTTCATGGGCTAGAGTTCCCTTAAAGGCAGTGGAGTCCTTCCTGTCTTTGGAAAGGCAGAGAAACTGTCAGGTGTGTGGGTGAAACTTTCTCCTTATCCTGCTGCAGAGCCAGCTCCAAAGCTCCTGCCACATCCAGAGCCAGAGCCAGAACCAGCCCCTGGGCTAGAGCCAGCTCCAGCTCCAGCCCCACCACCCGTGGCAGAGCTGGAGCCAGCGTTACCTGCATCGGACCCTACAGGGCTGGAGGAAGGGGCACCATTAGCTTCAGCCCCAGTGCCAGCTCCTGAACTAGAGCCCACTAGACCCTGGGCTGTGACCACCGAAAACCAGCTGGGGGAGGAGAAGCCGAACATCTTGGACTTCCCTCCCCGGCTGGTGGCAGAGCAGCTGACAAGGATGGAGGCGGTGAGCAGCGGGGCTTGCAGGGCAGGGGGCCCTGCCTTCCTGTGCCATGAGCTGCCCCACACCTGCCATTCCCTGATCCAAAATCTGATGATCTGGATCCACATTCCTGCTCCCCCGTTACCAACACTGCGACTTGGGCACTTTCTTAACCCCAAGCGCTCGCTGTCCCCATGTGCACAGCAGAGCCGGACACTAAGGGCACCTGCTGCACGGGGTGGCTGTGCCGATGAATGAGGTGGAACAGAGAGGAAGTTGGGCAGGGTCTGGCCCTTTGGTGCAGGAGGGAGCTCACTGAAGTGCTGCCAGGTCCTTGGGCCGATCACGCGTGTGCTCAGGGGGCCTTCAAATCCTCAGCACACATCAGGCATGTGATGCGTACTGACTCCAGTGGAGACAATCACACAAAGCCGGTGCTTCTCCCTGCCTCGGGGGAATGTGCATGGGAATGGGGAGTGGGACCCGAGGGGGACTGTGATGGGTGGAAGATGTCCCTTGGGGTGGGCCGGTGAGGGCTGTTTTCCGGAGCCTGGAGGAAGTGAGATGGGGCTGGGAGCAAATGCCCTCCCTTCTGCACAGCACTGTGTCCCGGGTCATCTTGTGCTGACACCTTCAGTGGATACAGACAAAACCCAGGGAATCCCACACACCTCAGAGATCACATCCTCTGATTCCTGAGCTCCCGCTCTGTCCTCAACCCGCCTGGGACTGTGGAGGACCATGGAAGCCGACCTGGGGTGAGGCAGTGCTGGCTACACTCTGAATCTTCCTCAGGAGCTGTTCAAGAAATTGGTGCCTGCCCACTGCCTGGGCTCCATCTGGTCCCAGCGAGACCGCAGGGACCACAAGTACCTGGCACCCACCATCCGTGACACTGTGGCACACACGAACACCTTGGCCAACAGTGTCATCGCTACGTGCCTCGGGGCCCTGGGCATGACAGCGCAGGACAGGGCCAGGATGGTGGAGCTGTGGATTCATGTGGCCGAGGTAAGTCATGGGAGGCCCATGGAGGCCCTGTCTGGAGTCATGGGAATTGCCTCTTGTTTCTCAGCTGTCGATATTGAAGTCTGTGGTCTGAGTCCCTGCACTGGCCCTAGACACTCCTGCCAGGGCCACACTGACCTTGACTTGAGGTCCTGGTGGTGGCAAGCTCACTTCCTTCCTGTGCTCCTTCCTTATGTTCAGCTAAAAATCCTTGTGCCTGGCAGTGCTACTCCTCAGGTCCCAGGTGTGCCTTCCCTGGGTTTCCTGGGCATCTGTCTCATCAGGGACAGGAGAAGTCCATGAGGGGACAGAATCCAGAGCTGGAGAGCTCCAGCCCCCACTCACAGCTCAATCTCTTCCCTTCCCTAGGGGTGCCTAGGCCTCAGAAATTTCGCATCCTTCCACACGATCCTTTCTGCTCTGCAGAGCCCTGCCATTAAGCGTCTCAAAGACACCTGGGGACAAGTGTCCAGGTGGGTAGGCTGCTCTCCATCCAAGCACCACGAGGGGGAGGTGGACCCTGCACCCGGCATTGGGTGGCCATGGCCCCCGCAGTCAGCTGAGACCACCTGGGAGACAGTGAATGCCTGGGACACGGACTGATCTGGTTCCTGGGTCTCTGAGCCTCTCAGGGCCCTTAGGCCAGCGATTCTGCCCAGGAACTCATTTCCTTCAATATCAGATCCTGACTTGAGCCCAGTTGGAGATTCTCAAGTGTTTCCTTTGCAGCAACAGAAATCTCCATCCAACTGAAACCAAGAGTGTTCAAAACAGATCTGTGTGGTAGATATGGGAATGGAGGCCCCAGGTGACAACAGGAGAGGCCCCTCCCCAGTCCCATGGGGACCTTGGGGCTCAGAGCAACCCAGTGAAATCCCTCATCCAGGCCCCAGGCTGTTTGGGTCTTCTGGGATCTCAAACAAATGGGATTTGCCCTTCAACCACCCCATAATCTTTCTTTCTTTCTTTCTTTCTTTACCCACTCCCCCAGGGAGAGATCCTACACCTTTAAGAAGTGGTGCAGGGGACAGCAGCACGTGAGCAAGAGACTGTTCCTGAAGGTAACCTGGGGCTGGAGATCTGGGAGGAGGGGTGCGCCAGGGCCCGGGAACATCCTGAGGGCATCCTAGGAAGTGAGGCTATGGTAAGGCCATCCTGGGGTTCAGAGACCCCTGTCGGTGGGGTAGGAAGGAGATGCCACATGGCCACCACCAACACCCTCTGCCCTCTCCCTCCATGTCTCAGTTTGGCTATTGTTGGGACACACTCTGGGAGTGCAGAGGTCAGGACCGTGGTCAGTGGTGGGGCAGGGCGAGGGGTGAAGGCAGCGGGGACAGGGACTCTGGCTGGGACAGAGAGTGGACTCTCTTCAGTGGGTCCTTGAGCAAGTCTCTGCCCCTCTGTGGGCCTCGGTCTCCTCCTCTGGGAAATGGAGGGAGATGATGTGGTGCAGGCCTCACGGTGGGGTGATACCGTCCAAGGGCGGACAGGAATGGGAGGAGATTTGTGCTGGCTCCTCCTCGAGAGCTGAGGGGAGAGCGGTGATGACAGTCAGATGACAGGGACTCCTCAGGAGAGCCCTGGAGGCAGGTGGAGTTCTCCCCACTCTTTCCTGATGAGGAAAGAGTCTCAGGGAGGCCTGGGCAGGCCCAAGGTCACACAAGAGTGAGTCCTGGAGCCAGGACTGGTCTAGAATCAGAGCACCCTGGAGGTGGGAACAGCATGGGCAGCAGGGGACTGGAGCCAGATGGCCAGGGTCTGAGGTCAGGGGCCTTGGGGGACATGTGGAATGGAGCAGGGCCTCTCTGACCCTGTCCTCGGCACTGACAGGAGGTGACCTCCGTGTTGGCCACTGCACAGAGGGGCCGCCATGGAGCCCGGCAGAGGCGGCGGCAGCAGGTGAGGGTGCCTGGGGGGGAGGTGCCCAGGAGTCAGAGGCGAGGGTGCTCGCCCTCCCAGCTAGAGGCCTGCCCCAGGAGAGGGGCCTTCCTCCTCCAGCGCATCTGCTGGGGCTGCCGAGCCTGAAGTGCCTGCACTGGCAGTGAGCAGGAGGAGGCCTGAAAGGGCTGGGAGCAGGATGGTTTTGGGGTGGGGAGGGACAGGGGCCACACCCCCTGGGATTGGCCCACAGCCAGCCCTGGGACGTGACTGGGGGAGTTTGGTGTTCCTGGAGGGGAGGGGAGGAGGGCATTGTGTGTGGTGGGGGCTCCTGAGGGTCCTAGGCTACTGTACGTGGGAGCCTGGGGTGGGCAGGTGGCTGGGGTAAGGGGTTTCATGGGAGGGTTCATGGGGGCACCTGAGTGCTGGAACTCATCACCATCCCCACCTTGATGGAGCAGGGTGTCATCCCCTCCCTCGAGCTGATCTTCAGTTACCTGGAGCTGCTGCATGATGAGACAGATTATTATGTGGAGGTGAGTGAGCCTGGAGGTGGGACCCTGGGATCAGGCTCCTGAGGGTTTGGGAGGAGAGAGTCCTGCCTGAGCCCTGAGCTCTCACACTTGGAAAGGTCCTCTGCAGAGCCTCCCAGCCTCCTGTGGAAGCCAGGGCATCAGGCCCATCTCAGCAATGAGTGATGGGAGGCTCTGCCTAGGTCACCATCCAGATTCCCTGGGCCGCTGAGGCTCAGAGCTGCCTGGCTGTGTGGCCACAGGAGGTGGTGTCTGAGCTGGACTCAGCGTCTCCCTCTGGCCCTGCCCATGAGGGAAGAAAAGTCGGGCCCCTCCCAGTCAGGAAGCACATCAGTGGCTGAGCTGTCCCTTCCTGCCTGAGGCCTCAGTCTCCCCATGTGTCATCAGAGAGGGTTAGATTACAAGGTCTCAGCTCCTCTGCCCCAAGGTCTGGAGCCCAGAGCCTGGCCCAGGTCCAAGTCCTGTCTCTGGAAGGGCCTGCCCACTGGCAGCAGTGCAACACTGGAAGGGGTGGGATGGGGGCTAGTTCTGGGCTAAGGGGGCTGTTTCTGATGGACTTCGGCTGTCTGCCTTCCAGGGCAATGTGCTCAGCTGTCGGAATGAGGTAAGGAGCTGCGGCCTCACTGTGGTGAGTGTGGGTGTGTGGGAATCAGAGAGACCCCCTTTCATAACAAGCCCTTTAGCTCAATCCCTGGGGTTGGACATTTATTTGCAGAGTTCGATATACAGAGCTGGGGATCCTATGGCGTTGGCGGGTGGGGGAAGGGCTGGCATCAATGACCCCTTCCTTGTAGAGGATCTATTTCGGGCCAACTGTGAGAACAGGCACGTCCTGACTGGAATTGCAGGGAAGGAGAGTTCCCAAGTTGACAAAGGCCCCACACTGGCTCCTTGTCCCCCTCCTCACCCCCTCCAAGAGCCCTGCAGGGTCCCCCACCCAGGCCATGTCTCCATCCTGTCCTTCCTCTGTCCCAGGAATTCAAATTCATCAAGGACATCGAGCTGGTCCAGAAGGCTGCAAATCCGTACACTGTGCAGCCCGATGAGCACTTTGGGGCCTGGTTCCAGGCCGTGGAGCCCCTGAGTGAGGAGGCGAGGTGAGGCGGGGCAGGAGTTGGGTGAGGGCAGGGCAGACTCTCTCTGCAGACCAGCTCCAGTGTCCATGGCCGTGGCTCCATGGTCAGCCTCAGATCTGGCTGCATGGTGACCTCTGGGGCCCTGGGACTCCAGCTGCTGGGAGGCTCTGGGAGGCACAGCTCCAGTGTGGCTCCTGGGAGCCCACAACTCCACTCTGTCCTGTAGCTACAGCCTGTCCTGTCAGCTGGAGCCACGATACCAGTGGACCAGAAAGATTCGACTCTTCTTCAAAGACAAGAAGAGCCACTCATCTTCCCGCCCAGGGCTGAGTGAGTGTCTGGACTGGCAGTGGCTGAATCCAGGGGCTCAGTACAGATTCAGGCCAGTCTGGGCCAGGGGAGTCGGACAGCTGTGGTGCTGGGGCCCCAGCTCCACCGCTGAGCAGTCCTGTCACGGGTGATTCCCCTCACATTTCTGGGACTGGTTTGTTCCTCTGTGAAGTGGGTGACACTAAATATCAGCCCCTGTGTCGGGGACAGATGGGGTGCATTGGCTGACTGAGCACTCAGCACTGGGGCTGGGGCACAGGGTACAGTGGGTGCAGGGAGGGGGGAGAGTATGCTGTGATACTGGGGGAGGCCTCCTAGGAAATTCCTCTCTCTATCCAGACACCAGGCCCCCAAAAAAGAGCTCAGCGGTGGTGGCAGATGACGCTCCTGAGACCAGCTGAACTACAGCAGGGACACAGCGGGGACACTCAGGTGCACGGGGCCACCTCTCAGATGCTGATGTGAATGAAAACTTTGTGATCCATTTCCTGGGGTCCCTGAAGGCCACAAGGCAGTGGACGACACCCCCATCTCCCTCACACATTTTCCCCAGCGCCTATTTCCCTCTTTGGAGGGGCCATGTTTTTGTTGTCAATGATAAATGCTAAGTTTGAGTATTCTATTAAATTTCTGTTTTTTTCTCAGCCTGGGAGTGGACATGTGGTTCTTTCGCTCTCTGAGCTCATGGAAATGAGATCCAGAATCTCACATTCCTCCTTGAATTCAGAAACCTTGAAGAGTCCTCAGCTCAGAGCATGTGGTGAAGGGAGAAGTGCCAGTGCCGTCCCTGGCTGCTGAAGGAACGTCGTGTGTCCCCCTCACTAAGAGGACAGGATCATTGCAGTGTGGTTCACCTGGTCCTGGAGCAGAAGCGGCCCCTCCGATCTCCCGGGCCTGACACATTGGAGGGACTTTCTCTGGCAAAACAACAGCCACGGAAATGGGGTTGTCTTTAAAAGTAGCACTTGCTTGGGGCCAGCCCAGTGGTGCAGCAGTTCAGGTCCCATTGTCCCCTTCGGTGGCCTGAGGTTTGCTGGTGCAGATCCCGAGAGCCGACCTACACACCCCTTGTCCAGCCACGCTGTGGCAGGTGTCCCACATTTAAAGTAGAGGAAGATGGGCCCGGAAGTTAGCTCAGGGCCAGTCTTCCTCAGCAAAAAGAGGAGGATTGGCTGCAGATGTTAGCTCAGACCTGACCTTCCTCAATAGCCAAAAAGCTGGCCCTGGCCTGTGCCCAGCACAATTCCTGCCCAGGACCGTGGCTGCCTTTCTGCGCTTGGAGGACGAGGGAACATTTTCCCAGTTCCTCTTGCCCAAATGAGGAACTTGTTTTCTGATTCAGCCCCTGGAATTGCATCCACTGTAAGTGGGGAAAATCCTGTAAAACCTCAAACTGTGCACGTGGAGAGGGTGAGGCTGGAGGAAGGCCCTGTGCAAAGGGACTAAGGGCAGGCAGGACCCTCCCTCTCTGGGCCCCTCTAGGGTCTCCCTGTTCACCTTTGACCTGGGCTTGGTCCTCCTGGGATTCGGGTCCGTGACTGATTCCCACTTCCTGCTTATTTTCTCTCCAAGGGGAAAGATTGGGGAGGCAGCTTTTAGTGCCACAGCCAGGTCTCCCTCCACGAACCTGGTGCTCCCTGGGAACTAGGATTTTCAGCATCCCTGCGCTTCCGCATGCAATTCTCTCTTAGGGCAGAAATTCCCTAGATGCCCCTAGCCTTTCTGTCAGGTCCATCGTGGCCACTCCTTCCAGGCTGGACCTGATGGATCCCAGGGGAGCTCTGGTTGTCCAGGATAACAGACCATCATCCTGACCAGGAATGACCCCACAGTGTTCCTTGCTGCCCAGGGTGACCTCTGGGCCTGTGTGGTTCTCAGGTCCATGGTCTTGGACAATCACCAGTTTACACACTCTGGTGTAATTTGACTGGCTTTTCCTAAAGTGGCAGCTGGGCCCGAGCCCATGAAGCACGTAGCCCCTGGGGTGACTGGGGTCTTTTCCACAGTCTTGTGCGGTGGTTCTGTCATCGAGGTGTGAACCTTTCCTGTTGGGAAGTTGGAAAGATGAGGCCTAAGAAGGGTGTGAGTTGGGGGTCCTGCGGGCAATGCTACCAAACTAATCTGTGGATGTGCACGGACACAGCTTCACCAAGTATAATCCGGAAATGCTCCCCATGTGGGTGTCCAACAGACACTGGTCTGGCTCAACCGGAGAACCCGCCTGATAACCAACAGGTAAAGGGTGACCACCCGGCCTTTTGAGCCTCATCCCCAGGAAACACCATGTAAGCAAGGACCAGATGAATCGCTTGTCACTTCTGAGTTATCCCCTCCTTCCTGATGGGTGCAAGTGTCACTCAGACACTCGGCAGGCTGGACTCTGCCAGGGAGGCTGTCTCATGACACCCAGAAGCTGAGGATCAATCCTGGTTCCCAGCAGCCGAGGTCCTTGCTGATGCAGCACAGCCACCCAGGAAAAAGACTTGCCAGAGGAAGGTGGGGAAATGTGTGCTGTCCCTCCAGGGAGAAAGAGTCGTGGCAGGTCCCAGGGCTAGTCCAGGGCCAGGATGAAGGCACGGGTGTCCCAAGAGTGTCTGCTGCAGGACTGGGATGCTCCTGAGAGCCGACCCGGCACGTAGCAACATTCAGTAAGTCACATGGGTACAGCTGTGGCAGAGGAGGGACAATTTATCCCATCTTTGGGTTTCCAAATTGGAAATTGTTTGCTGAAGTCCGTGAGTAAAGCAGTTAGAAAATCTGGATGACAGGTTTATTTTTGAAGGAAAGTATGAGTTACCAAAACTGGCTTCATAAGAGCTAAGTAAAGGGAAGAGAAAATAACAATGTGAATCTCTTGAAATCCCTCAGGTGCATATAGTGTCAGAGAGAAATCCTCAAAATGTTTCAGGAACTGGAATGCTGCGTTCTTTTTAAACTGTTGCAGGTGTAAGGTGGGGATGGGTGCTTGCATCTCGTCTTCCAGTGTAAGTGAAAACAAGATCACATTAGGATTGAACTCAGTCTTTCCAAAGTGGTGTAAGACATGGGATTGTACTCCTCACTCACGTCCCTCAAGAATATCTTGCCACGTGGTCCACTCATTGATGCATCTTCCATTTACAGGAGCTAACAAAAAATCTGTCCCATTGACAGCCATACCATCCAGCTAAATGCCACCTCACCCCACTCACAGTGCCCCGCAAGCCTCTCTTGGTGATCTGTCTCATCACAGTTAGGGAGTCATGCCAGAGTGTTCCAGAGCCCTGGGAACCATATTCATACCACCTCCAATTGTCAAGACAGGAGGATCTCTGAATGGGAAACCTGACTCTCAAACACTGCCTTTCCCTTGTCTCGCCTTAGGATTTCTCCCTGAATGACATGATTGGACCATTCACCCGACTGCTGCCCCCTCGGTTTTGGTGGCTCTGGAAGAAGTACCAAGATGTACTGGCCTTTCCTTCACCATTGAGGAGATCAATGTGAACCCCTCTTGACTCCCCAACCTGCCCTTAGGTTTTGATGTCTACACTGCCTGTCCCAGTGACCACAAGACCTTGGAGACCACTCTGACTCTCCTTAGGGAATTGAACTCTCTCTAACTACAACCACCAGACTAGAGCAAAACTGGGGCCACTGTTTTAGGAACAACTTCAGCATTTGCAGCTAAGGTTGGAACACTTCTGGAGATCTACCAAAGCCCCTGGGTAACTGGCCTGGATTCTGGAGAGAGAGATTCTGGTCTTCACCAATCAGTTCTCTCATCCAATCATAGGGAAAGGCAGAAGCTGTACGTATGTCATCCCAAGGATTTCTCAGTTTGTGAGATTATTAACTGGGTTGGGAAGGAATATAATGGTGAAGGAGAAGTGCCATGGAAACATTGAGACTCAGCCCAGGGTCATGCTCAAGGCCAATGCATCCACCGCACTGCTCCTGGGAACATTGGCTGAGGACAGCTCACAGCTCTTTCCCTCACAGGACATGCCCACAGCATAGGGAACTGCCTAACCTTAGGACACAGCCCTCTCGAGGGACAGCCAGAGGCCCATGTCTGGCCGATAAGGGAATAAGAAGCCTGGTCTCAATTTGGGACAACACCAAAGGGCCGTCCCATCTCCAGAGATCCTTGAGGGTTGGCAGAGACTCAGTGGCAACTGTCTTGTGCTTCAGCTTCTCCTTCATCTATCCCTGCCTTGCTAACTTCCCATAGGGATATCTCCCCACAACCCTTCCCTAAACCTTCCACATGGAATCCTCCCCCTCACAGTCTCTTTCCAGCGTCCCATCTGTGACAGGCAGCAATCAGGAGACATTAATGCTGAACACAGCAGCATGAGATTCGGCAAATGCTGTTCTGGAAGAATGATCTGTTAGACGATCAGAGAGGGTAGGTCATTGTAGTCTCCAGGATAACTTAGGTAATGCTCTGGTAATAAATGCAACAATTGAGAAATTCATGACTAAAGATGTATTTCTCCTCAGATTTACATCATACATTGATAGTTGAGGTGAAGGGACCCCTGCTTCCTAAGTCACATGGGGCAAGGTTGATGGAGGCCCCACAATCACGTTGGTACACCATGTGAAACTGATGCCTTCTTCAGTTGCCACTAAAGGACAGAAAGAGCACCTAGGGTCTTACATATCCTTTTTTATTCTTTGGCTTAAAAATGATGCCATTGGTCGGAAAGTGCCACACGTCCTTTCCAAAACCAAGAGGTCTAGGAAACATAGTCTTCTGTGTGCCAGAGTGAAAGCAGAAGTGGATGCTGGCCACCACACTCTCTTTCTTTTCACCGAAGGATATGATTGCTCTCCCTCTCACATAGAGAATTCATTCACCCTCTTTCCCAAGGAGGACATCTGAAGACCCAGTAAAGTCAGAAACCCTAGCTGACCCTTGGGCTAATGGGACAAAGACTTCAGGGACCACACATGACAAAGAATACAGAACTCGCAGGAGTGGATCTGAAAATTCACTAAAGAAACTAACAAGGACTATTGTAATAAGCAGAAACAAGAAACGCTGGGGATGGGGAGAACCTGACATCCATAATTGTCACATTATCATACTCAGTCTTCTGCAAGAAGTTGCAGGGCATACAAAGGGACAAAGAAGGATGGCTCATACAGAGGAAAACTTCATGATTAGAAGGGGCCCTTGAGGAAGCACTGAGGGGTTACTGCAGAAACTTTTGTCTGCTTGTTGCTATTCACATTCCTGTGCTGAGCCTATGTCTTCACAAGCTTCTCACGGGGATGCTGAACAGCTCTGTTTCCGAGTAAGACAGTCAGAGGTCATGGATACCAGCAACTGATTTGTCCATTTTCTTCTGTCTTTCTCCATGACTATATCTACTGTCTCATCTTGCTTTACAAGCAAAACCTGGAAAACCTACCAAAGCAACTGTTTTTTGGTTTTTCTACGAATAGTACAGAAAATATGGCTGTTATTTTTGGTGCTGAAACTCAATTTTGTGGAGTAAATTTCAACCTGAATTTGAAGTTTGTTTAAAATAGTTAAACATAGAATAACCATATGACCTGACCCTTCCACTCCTAGATATTTACCCCTAAAGCCGAACACAGGTATGCAACCAACAATTTGTCTAGAAATATTCACATCAGCCCTGTGCATAATAGTCCAAGGTGCAAGGTCCATCAACCGATGAAGGGAGAAACAGAAATGGGTACATCCATGCAATGGGATAGGAATCAGCCAGGAAAAGAAGTGAACTGCTGATGTGTGTATAATCTTTAAAAACATTATGCTAGTGAAAGAAGGCAGACACGAAAGGAGAAATCTTTGTGTTTCTATTGATATGAAAAGTCCAGAAAAGGCAGATCAATAGATAGAGTGTCCCTTCCTGGTTGTCAGAGGCTCGGCGCAGGGTGGAATGGGGAGCGACTGCTTAATTTGTACAGGGTTTCCTTTAGGATGATGAAATCTTCTGGTATAGACAGCAGTGATGATTGCACAGCACTGGGAATGTCCTAAACCCCACTGAATTGTGGGTCATTCACCTTTTCACAGTGAATTTTACGTGATGTGAATTTTACCTTAATTTAAGAAAACAATACAGAGTTCATTATCTCCCACAACAGAGTGTCAAGAGCCCCTGTGGCTCAAGGATGAAACAGCTCTATCAACAACCTCATGACTACTCCAGGAGTGGTAGATTTTCATTTTCTCTCATAGTGAGAGTGTTCTGTCCATTGTCACAAGGCTATTCTATTCTTGGCCCCAAATGTCCAAAGACAGTGAGAGAAAATATGCCCTGTCATACCCCTTTTCACTAGACAGGAGTTTCCTTCCAGAAGCCCCAAGGGAACTTTCTGGGTCAGGGTTGCAATCCAGCCCATGACTAAGCTACACTTTGAGCAGTGACAGGATTGTATTCAATTCCTTCCCCACTGTTCTCAGGTGGGAGGATAAGGTCATGTTGCCTGAGTCCATGAGATGGGAAATACCCAAACCAAACTTAGATTCTAGCAAGGAGAAAGCCTGAGAGTGGGGAGTTGGGAAAAGAATGGTGGCTTTGTAAGGATGCGCCTTCCATCTCTCATTTGAACGCACTCTCCACTTTGCAATCTTTCCTGTCTGCTAGCTTCACCCAGTCCTGAACAAAACCCAACTTAGAAAAGGTGCTGTGGAGCACACGTTCTTTGATGAAAAAGAAACACTGTGACTTGATAGGACATGCTGAACACTGCATATTCCTGCTGGTATTGGGCTCCTGGCCAGAATGCAAGACTTTGGGTTCAATAGTCTATGTGATGAAGACTTGGTCATCAGCAAAGAGGTGATAGGATGGCCCGTTGGATACAAAGCAGTATGTCATCTTCTCAAGACTAGATTGATAGATTGTAAAGGTATCAGAGCACAACCCTCATATGAGACGAAGCGTTTGCTCACTGAACACTGTACCCAGTTCACCTTTGGAAGGCGATGCCTTGACTTCATCCCATGTCATGCTGCTCACCTATATTCAGAGCCAATGCCTAGAAAGAGTAGGTTTGTGCATGTTATTCTCTTTGAGTATATGCACCCAGGCAGCGGTTGTGTGAGTGCAATGAATGAAGTGGATGGATATATCGGGCATCCTGAGCCTCCTGTACGAATGATAAGAGCACTTCTCATGTATGGATGCACTGCCGAGACAGGTAGACTGTGGATGTCTACTCTCTCAGGAGACCCCACTTACATTTTCTCTTGGTTACTTTATTTGCATACCATCTGGTTATCAAACTCCATTCTGCTTAGCATCACGAAGCATTGACCACTATTTCCCTTAACTTTCCCACAGTTGTAAAGTCCCAGGATATTTTGTAGCTGATTTATACAATCATAATGCTTTGTGTCCTTAATATGTTGCAAATTTTCTGACAAAGCAGTGCCATACCTGAATCAAGAGCCCAGGACTGGGTTAATCCAGATCTGCATTTCATAGCATGCTCTCATAGTTTGTGTCTGCCAGGACCACATTGATTTTTTCATGGAGGGACCTTTAGTAGTGTGTCTACTTTGCACCTTCTTAGCTTCTCTTTCCTGGAACCTGGAATCTTCTATCCAGCCAGGTAAGAGAGCATAGTCAAATAGGTTTGGCCACATAATGCCTCATTATTGTGGCCACACACATATCTGCTTGGAAAGAATTTTTGGATGAAGTGTTTAAATAAGAGAAAACCAAGGTATGTTGCCAGTAATATATGCAACAAAAGTGATAAAATAATTTGGTAAAATTGCCTTTGTCTCTGTAAATAGTTCAGAAGAGAAGAAAGAAAGAGGGAACATAATCCTGGTAACTCACAATTAGCTGTGTAGATAATATCAAGCCAGGTGGACCGTGGGGAGAGCGTAGGGATGTAATAGAAGGTAAAAATATGCTCTCTTCTCAGGGGAGAAATAGAGATAGCCTCTTGGAGCTGCTAGTAATGTAGAAAATGATGAGCAGTGATACTCTCTTTTTCCTGCCACTCACCCAAATCCGTGTGTCGCCAGAGCTGCAGTTCAGGATTCAGGAACATTCCACAAGAAGGAAGGCCTCTTTGCTGCTTTCCTTGAGTTTTGGTTTTGAGAGACAGGCTTGCAATCAGGCGGGTATAGATGTTACTAATCATCCTGTGAGAGCTCCACCTCTTCCCTATATAAAGAAGTCTAAGCAAAAATATTTATAATTAAGTTATCAAACTTTTAAAACGGAGAGAGACTTCTGAAAGTAGCAACAGAAAAGTGACTCTATGCATACAAAGAAACATCAACAAACCGACAGGTAGGTATTTCAAAAGAAACTTTGAGATCAGGAATAATTGATATAATCAAAGCTGAACATATGATGGAAAGTATATCATACACAGAAAAACCGTCTGAACAGTAATTTTTCCAAAGATGTATAGAGGGTCAACGGACACATGAAAAGATGTTAAACATCACCAATTATTAGATAAATGCAAATTAGAACCTCAATAAGATATCACCTCACACCCTCCAGAATGACTGTAATTAACAAACAGGAAACAAGTGTTGGAGAGGATGTGGAGAGAAAGGAATACTCATACACTGCTGGTGAGAATGTAAACTTGTGCAGCCACTATGGAAAACAGTATGGAGATTTCTCAAAAAGTTAAAAATAGAACTACCATATGATTCAACGATTCCACTTCTGAATATTTATCCAAAAAAATGTGAAAACATGAATGTGAAAAGATATTTGCACTCCTATGTTCATTCTAGTATTATTCACAATAGGTAAGACTTGGAAACAACCTAAGTGCCCATCACTGGATGAAGAGATAAAGAAGATGTGGCACATATATATATATATATATATATATGCACACCATGGACTACTACTCAGCAATAAGAAAACATAAAGTCTTGCCATTTGTGACAAAATGGATGGAGCTTGAGATCCATGGATGGACACTCCAGGGGGTGAGGACATGTACATGGGCCAGGACTGTGTTGACAGTGTGTGTGGGCCTATGGGCCATGGGGTTTATCAGTGGCAGAAGAACTGTGCTTTGCAAACAGCCACATAGGTGACCAGGCCCACCTTCCAAAGCCTGAACAATTGGGTGCTCCTGTGCCTGGGCCCAGCCTCACACAGCTACAATCCTGAGAGAGCTGACAACAGCCTTGCAGGCCCAAGGCCCACAGCAACTGTAAACCCCTGAGCCTAGCAACCAGGTACGCTGGGGGCATACTAAGATAGCAGAAAAACTGCAAGAGGATTGTGCTATTAGATCTTGTAGCCAACTGTGCTGGGGCTCCTCAAACCCAATAAACTGACTGATGGGTCCGTATCAGCCACACACACCTGAGCATTACAACCAACTGGGCAAGGGAGACAATCCAGATACCCTGGGAATCTGCAGCAAAAGCAACCCTGCCACAACACAAGGACATACGTAGTCCACATAGGGGAAACCCCTGGAAGGTTTGGAACTGGCAGTGAGAGGGAAGGACACGGTTGGGCCTCAAAAGGTGTCTCTCACATACGGCCACTTCTCCAAGATGAGGAGACATAACTGATCCGTCTAATACATAGACATAAGCACAGAGAAAGAGGCAAAATGAGGAGGAAAAGGAATATGTTACAAGCAAGGGAACAGGACAAAACCCCAGAAAAACAACTAAAGGAAACAGAAATAAACAATGTCCCTGACAGAAACTTCAAACAAAAAGTCCTAAGGACGCTCCATAATCTTGGGAGAAGAATGGATGAAGGCAGTGAGATCATCAACAAAGAATTGGAAAATATAAAAAAGAACCAATCTAAAATAATAAATACAATACTGGGAAAGAAAAATTCACTAGAGGGACTCAATAGCAGAAAACATGAATGCCCATAAGTATATATTGTATCGTCTTGTATTAACTCTCTAATTCTATCGTTTCTAAATGTCAGACTTTTGTTTGGTTGTGGTTGTTTTCTTTCTGATCCATTTCCTCCAATTTATCTTTAAAAGCTTTCATTGACTCTATTATATTAATTATTGTATCTTTAATTTTTAGAGCTCCCTTTATTGTCATCTGACATTTCCTCTTATATTACTCTTGATAATTGTACTGTGGATTTAACTTCTCATATTTCTCTGGATGTGAAATTATTCTGTAAAGATTTCTTGCATTTTTACCAATCATTTTTTAACTCAGTATGTGTGCCTGTGCGTCTATGGGTGTGTGTATCTCCTTCTTTCATTTGGAGACTTCCTCAAAAGTCTGATGACCTTTGGTCTTAGAGCAGTATTATAAGACTGAAGACCTAGAGACCCTTTTTGGGCACGGCATGCTGAGCTTGCTCACTTATGGTATTCTCTTTGAAAGGGAATTCCCCCACTCATTCCCCAGAAGAAGATTCTCAGGATGCCATCTCCCCTTCTCCATTTAAGTGATTGAATTTTTCTCAAAATTCTTTCTTCCAAAAGGTCCTGAACTCTTTCATCCCTGATTCCCCTCCTTTACTCTCATCCACACTTTCTTTAAATGATAACATTTATCTTTTTATTATCATGTTAGTTGAATTTTATGGTGGAGAGGTGATAAATAGATGTGTTTATACTCCCACACTCATTTACAAATAGAAAGAGTTTTAAATACATAAAACAAACGGGAAAAAAATGAATAAGTAAGAAAAGATTCCATAAAGAAATGTACGATGCTATATGAGCATTGGGAAGCAGATGGACAGAATTGGTATCTTTTGGGAGACCTTGAGTGGAGTCATGGAGGCTACAATGAAACTGGAGTATAGATTCATAAGAAAAGGGTCTATTTTAACTTGAGCAGTTGGAGGTTGAGTGAGAAGGCAGAAGAAAATTGCTTTGCATGAATGGTGTTTGGCAATAAAGATTCTTTGTAGATTTCTGAAAGGAAGAAGCAAATAATGAAATGATGTCTAAGCAGCTTGATTTGGCAAACTTCTTGAGGAGAATTAAAAAAATGAGTTTAGGCCTGCAAGGTGAGCTGATAGGCTGCTGCAGTCTGAGAGGTATCAGGGCTTCACTATAAAAGAAAAACTCATTCCCTGAGGGTCATAAAAATGTATTCAAATATCGGTCTATATTTTATGCATTTGCATTGAATTTTTTCATATACATTTAAAGTATAAGGTCTGGAATTAGTAATGCTGGAATTATGTTGGGGAATATATCTACATCCTAATAAAGTCATTAAAGAAATACATTTTTTCTTACATTGCAGATGTCTATAAAATATTTTGGCCACAGATGTTTGTCTCATCAAGCTTTTATCTGTGAGGCAAAAACTGTAGACTTTTTTTTCAAAATAGGTAATTCTGTTCTTCATTTAAGAGCTGTAATTTTTCATGAATAAATCATAGTATGACTAAAATTATAAATTAAAAATGCCTTATTATGCTATACTAACAATTTTGTGTCTGTCTTTAGGAAAAAATTAATGAAAACCCCTTGGAAAATGGTCAATTATTGAGATTATTCCACCATCTGGAATTAGCCTGTTCTTCATTTCCATTGTTCTCATTTTCATGATGGCTCTGTTTGGCAATCTGTCCATGATCCTCCTTATCCTGCTGGACACCCATCTCCACACACCCATGTATTTCCTACTTAAACAGCATTCCTTCATGGCCCTAACTACATCTCCACCGTTGTCCCCAAATGGTTTCTAATCTTCTGTTTGCAAATAAGTATATTCTTTCATTGGGTATTACGTTCAGAGCTTCTTCTTGGCTTTAGCAAGAGCATAATGCTCACTATTTGCCTCTATGTTCTATGATTGTTATATGGCTGTTTGCTTTCCTCTCCACTACGCTATTCATACAAGGAGTGTGTGTGCTGATGTTAATAGGATCCTGAATAATGGTCTCTATCAAGTCTTGTGCCCACATTGTATTTGCCCTCCATTTCTCTTATGGCTGATTTACGGCCATCAATCATTTCTTCTGTGATGTCCCAGCCATGTTGACTATGGCCTATATGGAAACCTGGCTCTATGAGTATACAATGTTTGAGTCCCACCCTCTTCCTTGTGTTGCCTTTTTTCTTTTTTTTTTTTTGAGGAAGATTAGCCCTGAGCTAACTGCTGCCAATCCTTCTCTTTCTTCTGAGAAACACTGGCCCTGAGCTAACATCCGTGCCCATCTTCCTCTACTTTATATGTGGGACGCCTACCACAGCATGGCTTGCCAACCAGTGCCATGTCCACACCCGGGATCTGAATTGGCAATCCCTGGGCTGCCAAAGTGGAATATGCGCACTTAACCGCTGGGCCACCTGGCCGGCCCCTGTGTTACCTTTTATTGGTACTGTGTGTTCCTATGTCTGGGTTCACCTGGATCTCTATCACATGTAATTAGCAGAATGGAGGAAGAAGTCTATTCGAACTGCAGCACCCACCTCACTGTGATGACTTTCTAATATGTGCCTTTTGCTTACACTTCCTGTGCCTGAGATCCCGCCAATCTCCTACAGATGTCATTGTTCTGGCTGTCTTCCACTCCCTCCTGACCCCAAGGCTCAACCCCGACTCTACAGCCTGAAAAACAAAGAGGTGATGGGGCCCTGAGAAGAGCGATTTAGAGAATCCACTCGGTGAAAAGGTAGACAAACCATCTGTCTTAGTCTCCAGGTCTCAGTTACACATCTTTTCAGCTGTGTCCAGTCATGAAGAAAACTGATATTCTGTGTCTAGAGTGAAGGAACTAAAATTAATCTAGAAGATTAAAAAAATTAAAGTTTCACATAATAATTGTATATTCTAAGGCATCATTTTTGTTTATCTTTGTGAACCTCTCTTTTCAGCAATACTAAAGCAATGGATTTTCCACTAACTCATGGGCAAGGGGGCTTAACTAACATGTATAAATGAAAACAGAAAATGCACAAACATGATGTCATTCAGCATACCAGTTCTACAATTCTTTATCTCTCAAAATTAGTAAATTAAGACCAAAGAACAATAAATGACTTAGGATGGACCCGATCTAATTGGAACCAAATATTTTATTTATTTGTATAATAATTTACATTTTTTCACCCTCATTGAATGTAATTGACTAATAAAATTGTATTGTTTTCAGTTGTGCAGTAGGATGATAGGATGCATATCCATTGTGAAACCATCACCACAGTCAAGCTAATTGACATATCCACAACCTTACATAGTTAATTTTTGTTGTTGAGAACAGCTAAGACCTAGTTGCTTAGCAAATTTCAGGTATGTAATTCAGCACCATTAACTATAGTCGCCCTATTCTGCATTAGAGCTCCAGAACTTCTTATCCTGCATATCTGAAGTTACGTATCCTTTGACTAAAATTTCCCCATTTCCCCCATAGTCCATCCTCTGGTAAACATCATTTTACCCTCTGCTTCTAAGAGTTTGAATTTTTTATATTTCACATATAAGTGAGAACATGCAGTATTTTTCTTCCTGTGTCTTCCTTATATCACTTAGCATAACATCCTTCAGGTTCATCCATGTTGTCACAGTGAGCGACAAGATTTCCTTTTCTAAGGCAGAATAGTATTTCATTGTTTATATTTATTTATATTTATTTATATTTACCACATTTACCACATTATTTATATTTACCACATTTTCTTTATCCATTCATCCATCCATAACCACTTAGATTGTTTCCATGTCTTGGTTTTTCTGAATAATGGTACAATGAACATGGGCATACAGATACCTCTTCAAGCCAATGACTTCATTACCTTTGGATATACACACAAAAGTGAAATTTCTGGGCCATATGGTGGGTCTATTTTTAATTTTTTGAGGAACCTTAACTGATTTTCATAATGACTGTGTCAATTTGCATTCCATCAACAGTGGGAGAGATTTGAATAGATGATATAATTCTTGACATTTTATACACATGTCAATTAAGCATTTACTAGAAAACTAAATTATTAGAAGTTTAACTTGTAGAATAGTAATTGCCTATAACTTGCTTCTCTCCAAATTTAAATTAAGTGGAATTATTTCTTCACAAGGAACAGGATGAAAATGTCATAATAATGTGAAAAAAATGTGACAGTTGCTTGTTGTTAAAAGATTTGCTTTATCCAACTTAACTACATGCTTCTAGAATTTGGGGAAATTTGAAAAATATTTAAAAATATACAAAAATATTAAAAAGACAATTGTTGCTTAAGACCAGTGACCAAATACTTACTAAGTACTTCACACATTGTGAGGAACATTAAGACATATTTCAGACTAAATGGTGAGCCAATGACAATTGCAAGTTAGCATAAGCCTTTTGTTCTTGCATTACAATAAACCAATCAGCCATAAAATTTTCTAAATGTTTTCTACTTGAACATTTTTTAAGATCTCTCTTCTTCAATTCCTGTTATCACTTCATTACTCTAGGTCCTCCTTCTCTCTTTACTGGAATATTTCCTAGCAAGATTTTCTAACTGAATTCAAATGGAGTTTGGAATTCAATATCATTAGCTAGGGTTCTTAAGTGCAAAAAGAGAAATAAATTCAGTCCAATATAAACCGATAATATAACACTAAAAATGATTGAAAGACTTATAGAATCTTCAGAAATAGAGGTGAATCTTGTCTGAAGACTGCAACCATGAAGAATGTCCAAGATGAGCCTGAGGATGAGTCCTGTGATGATACCTCTGTTGCTCCATCTGGGTGCCATTGACAGCCTCAGAAACATGTGATGAGCTCCTCTAGAAACGTCATGAGTTTACTTCTGTTGCATCCATATTCCCTTAGAGGCTGTGCACTTGCCCTGGTTCTTTGAATGACACACTCCCAGGTTAAATCCTGCAGATAAAGAATCTAATGCATAGCGTAGACATATGTCTTGGTCATAGAAGTACATCAAGTAAGGAAGCAAGCATTTAGGTTCTATCGTAGATATGGAAATGTTTGCTTTATAAGACATCTCAAACGAGCTCAGATAAAAAATGATGATAAATGATTTCTAGACTTTCTGCTTAACCAGAAGTCCTGTGGCCCTTCGTTTATCTATTTACATGAGCCGTGACAAGTGAGATATAGGGATATGTGAGGAGTTTGTCTTAGTTACAATGTCTGGGGAAATAAATATGAGAGATTGGAAAAATAGAAACGATTCGATCTCTACTTCCTGATTAATTCACAAAGACTTCCTATGACTCTATTTGGGTAGACACAGTGAATGGTCACAGAGAGATAGCACCTATCATGAAGTTTGTGAAATTCATGTGTGACTATTGGTGCCTCTAAAGACTGGTGATCTAATGTGACTCAGAGCTGTGTAGAAAGGCCATATCTACATTTCAGTAGTGAATGTAATACGGTGGCAACAATACAGGAAGTTCTCTTACTTCCTTTGGTATCTCAAAGCTCCTGCATCTTTCATATTTTCCAGAATGGTGTCTTCTTGGGGAGGATCCCAATAACCATTCTCATAAGCTAAGAGAATCTAGAGATGATTGTGTTATTATGACTGCAGTCTCCCAGCACAAGCCTGTTTTTCTTCTATCTCCCTTTCAATCCTGACTGGCTTGAATTTCTCCTAGAATTTCTTAGCTACAATATATATTGATCATGTTAATCTCCTTAGTATGGTAAGTAATTATCTCCTTTAGCTTGTAAACCCCCTCATTTGCAGCAACATGCAGTACAATGTCCTACCTAAAACTTTATCTTGTCTTCATGCTAAATTGAATGGAGTTCTCTGAAATGTTTTGACAAGTCAGAATTGCATCAGGTATACAATGGCCTGTATCTTCAATATATTATCCACCATCCTCACAAAAAGTTCTTTGACTGGATAATTCTTCTTTCTCACTGATCTCAAGTTTCAGATCGGGAGTCATTTACACAAGGAAGCTGTATCCTTCCTCTCTGCTTGCATAGATCCCAATATCCTACAAATAAAACATGCCATCATCATATGGGAATCATCTTTTTCACTATCCTTCCATGGACCATTAACTGTTATTTTTCTTCTTTAAAAGCATTCTTAAAATATGATTTACAAACACTTGGTAGATTTTCACAAATAGGAAACACTGAAACAGGCGTCCTGACTGGTGAGCAGACATGTCCAGAACCTCACCAGCTACCCCTGTGCTCTCTTTCATTATCTATCACTCAAAGAGTAGTCCATTTTACAACTTCTGACTGCATAGATTAAATTTGTCATTTAAATGTTTTATTTGTATATCATGTGCCTTTTTGTATCTGTCTTCTTTTCCTTCACATTATGTCTGTAAAATTCATTCCAGTCATTTGTGCATTTGTAGATCATTAATTCACGTTGCTACTGAATACTCTATTTGGTAACTATCCTCTATTTACTCACTCAGTTTTGTTAACAGACATATGTGAATATTGTAGGATTTAACTATTACAAATGTTGCTGCTATGAATATTTTGTACGTGTCCTTTGGAGACTTTATTAAAAAATTCTGTTGGAAAAGACCTAGAAGTGGAAGTTCTCAGTCATTGGACATGCTTATGTTCACCTTTTTTCATCAGCTTTATTAAAGTACAATTGGCAAATAGAAATTGTATATATTTATGATGTGCAACATGATTTGATATATATGAACCATTAACTGTTAACCGTCAATGGCTTTCTTTTTTCTTTTCCATACTCCCAGATCTTGCTTACTGAGTATTTGTTCTACTTTTGAAATATTTGCACATCAAAGCATGTCTCAGTTATTCTTAGCCCAATGCATTTCCACATAATTACTAGAATTAGTTTATAAAATTTCCACCAAAAAATTGGGATTTTGAGTGAGATTGCATACCATTTGGATGAAATTTGTGGAAAGAAAAAAATCTTTTACAAGTTGACTCGATTCATTAAAAAACATATCTCACCATATATATGTCAATTTATAAAGGCTTGAAACACATCCATATTCTATTAAATTAGTATAGAAATGTTTTCTTTTATGATTTTGTAGATATTTTCAAACAATTTTATGAAAATATTTGTCATCTGAATCTCGCATTTTTCAGAATGGGGCTTCTTTTTCAAAATATATAAATGTGATTGTTCATGTAAGAGCTGTGTGATTTTATGAATAATTTAACTGGACTGAATACAGAAATTTATAAAAAAAGAGCTGAGGAGTTTATTTAAGTTTCACACTCTTCTTTCTTCTCTTAAGATAAACCAGATGCCATGGTAAAAAAAAAAAATAGAGAGAGAAATGTACCAAACAGAAATTCTAGAACTGAAGAACACAATGACTGAACTGAAAAAACTCAATGCAGAGTCTGAACACTAGACTTAACGAAGCCAAAGACAGAGTCGGTGAGCTCAAGACAGGTCATCTGAAATTACCCAGTCAGCAGAACAAAAATAAAAAAGAGTGCAAAAGGGCTACAGAACTCACAGGATTCCACAAGTACACCAACATATGCGTTGTGGGAATCCGAGAAGGAGCAGATGAAGAGAAAGGGGCAGAAAGCTTATTTAAAGAAATAATGACAAAAAACTTTCCAAATCTGAGGGAAAAGAACATCCAGATCCATGAAGCCCAAAGAACTCAAAACAGAATGAACATACAGAGGTCTTCACTGAGACAGTTTATAATCAAAATTTCGAATATTAAAAAATATTTTTAAACAATTTTAACCAGGCCAATATTATTCCCTCTCAAGTAAAAGATGTAATTAACTTGGTTACTAGAAATCATGAGAAATGTAAGAACAATTAGACTATTTTCTTCAATAGCATTGTTTTATTAAATATTTTGCAAATATAAATGTACCAATGAGTACTATCATTATTTTCGTTATTAAGTTGAACTGTTTATAGTTTAATGGGTTTTTCCAACAGAATGGAAATAACTGGAGAATATGTAGTAACTAAAATAAATTAAAGATAACTCACATATGTGTGATACATTAAGAAGTTTTATGTATACATTTTTATTAAACTAACTAAATTTCATTTAATTTAATAAATTTGTAGGCCAATATAATCAAAACGGGGAAATAATATATGCAGACACAGGTTTACTGTGCACCTACTGAACAACAATGTATGAAATATACGATCCATAAAACTTTAGAGATGTAATAAGAATGTGAATAAATATATTTGTTTCTTTCCCCACTGAATTTACCCTTAACACACCTGTAGAAACATCTAAAGAAGTTATCAGAACTCCTTCTCCAAACGTGGTTTACAGCCATCCCGGGCAATTAGTGACTTAGCTTACATTTTCCGAGCCTCAGAGAACATACCCAAGTGAATACCAAAAAAAAAAAAAAAAAAATGAGCATTAGACTAAATCTCCAGGTAAAGAAGCCCTAGAATCATTGTTGCTGCTGAGTTTCATTGGATGTACCTAAAATTTCAAGTATAGACATGAAAGTTTAATATGTATGTTGGTTTGGAAAATATTCAAGGAAATTTACAGAAAATGACTTTGTTCATTTTATGACAGTTGGACCACAGCCAGCTAACCAAGCCAGTGAGTTTGTGAAAGTGTGGAGATAATGAAAGGTATTAATCTTAATTGTATGTTTATCTTTATTAGCCGCTTAAGAGGAACTCTTCAGCAAGTGCTTAAGAGAGATTTATTCAGAATTAAGTACTTCTGTTTATAATAAGCCATGGATACATTCAGGCATCTCATTAACCAGGGAACTCCAAAAAGAAAATTCCATTTGAATATAGTGGGTTTGAATAAGATATATAAATATTTTATCCTTAAAAATAAGAAATGGATGGGCTGCTTGAACACTTGTTCACATTTTTTCAGATATGAGTTCTTTATAAACCTAAAATGTGATATTATACAATTCTGAGAACTGATCTATTTGTGAACAATTGGTCATGAAATGACAATAAAATATGGTAAAATTGACAGAAAAGCAGATGATGATATTGTCTATGAACTACCGTTCTGGAACTATGGTGAATAATACGTGGGCCTAGATGCAACAATACCATATTCTGAAATATAATTGAAAATACTTATGATACTCTATGATACAATATACAATAAAAGTTTATATGAATTTCAGTGATACTTCAAATGTGAGAAGAGTTTATTTGGCCATATTTGGCCCAAGACATTTATAGAAAAAATGAATTTGCAGGATAAAGAATATTCACTGAAGAAGAGAGGATGCATTGTACCCACAGTCTGTGATCTATCCTCTGGGAACAGGGAAGACTGAAGCCAAGTCAACAATGCTTGACAGCAGTGTAGGTAACATGAATTACATTCTTCAGATGTAGAGGTGTTTTCATTCAAGGACATTAGGTGATCACAAAAGTATCGATTTCAATGTTAGCCACTTTGGCAGTGTTGGTTACCATTTGTATTCAAATCACTTAGAATTTAAGGTGGCAGTTTAGAAATGAGTGATGTAATCCATGTAAGAGTTTTAAGTTAAGAAGCAAAAGATCTGAAATGCAGTTTGAGGTTGAGCGAGTGGCTGCACATTTTCGATGCTGTTCAGAAGGAATTGTAGAGTATGAAATTGACAACAGAAAGTGGTTTTGGAGCTGATCCATAAATGTGCTCTCTAGAGACAAAGTGAGATGAGGGTCATGAGAAGAGGTAGGGCCTAATCACATTGGAGTGTGCTTTGGATGTGCCCAAGTGAAACTTGAAGAATAAACCTAACACTTAATGGTCCACATCCTCAATAAAGATTGTAATGGATAGCCTTTCCTAGTTCCTGCTGCTTTATTATATTTTTTTCCCACGAAAGAAGAGAGGTTACATGGCACCCATGGTGATCTTAATGTTGCTTACTACTTCCTCTTTTACTCTCCACTCTTTTTAAATTTTAATTTTTAAATTAATTTTCTGTTTGTTGAGTTGTAGGAGTTCTTTACATATTCCCTGTATCAATCCCTTATCAGATGTATATTTTGCAAATATTTTTCCATCTGTGGGTTGCTGATTCACCCTGCTGATAAAATTCTTAGATGCACAGGAATTTTCTAATTTGATGAAGTCCAGTTTATCTATATTTTTATTGTTTTACGTGCTTTGACGTCATAGTCAATAAAGCACAGCTAAATCCAACATCATGAAATGTTTCCTCTATGTTTTCTTCTAAGAGTGTATACTTTTAGCTCTATATTTAGCTCTTCTGTTCATTTAATTTTTGTGGATAGTGTAAAGTAATGGTACAATTTTGTTATTTGCATCTAGATATCCAGTTTTCTCACTGCGATTTGTTGAAAGGATGTCTCCATTGAATGGTTTTGAGATCCTTGTCAAAAATTTGACATTTGACCGCACATGTGAGGATTTTTTTCTGGTATCTCTATTTTACTGGTTTATGCTTGTCTTTATGCCAATACTACACTATTTTTATTATAATAGCTTTTTAGTAAGTTTTGAATGAGAAAAAAATGAGTTCTCTAATTCTTTTTTATGGTTATTTTGGCTGTTCAGAGCACCTTGAGATTTCATATGAATTTTAGGATGCATTTTTCCATTTCTGTAAATAATCTCATTGGGATTATGACAGGCATTTCACTGAATCTGAAGTTACTTATGGTAGTATCGACATCTTAATAATATTAAGTTTTCCAATCCACGAACGCAGGATGCATTTCTCTTTATTTGTCTCTTCTCCAATTTCTTTCAGGATCTTTTATGATTTTCAGTGCACATATTTTTTGCTTTCATTGTTAAGTTTATTTCTAAGTATTTTATTCTTTTTGATGATATTATAAATGCAATTGTTTTCTTATATTCTTCTTAGGATTGTATGTTATTAGTGTACGGAAATACAACTGATTTTTGTATCTTGCAACTCTGCTGAACTTCTTAGTTCTAACAGATTTTTATTTGTGGACAGTTTAGAATGGAAACCTTCCTGCTCTGCATGCCACCCACTTCCACCTCTTTTTCTGTTTCCCATCCTTTCAACATAGTTACATACCGCTTTGGGTCTGGGGGGCAAAGTTGACAGCGTTGTTTCATCTTCCAGCATATATTGCTAAAATACGAAAATATAAACTACAATAAAATCTAATGATAATTTAGTTACTATTTCTTTGTATAGTTCTTTTCATTATTATGGCTATTTACTCCGTCAGGGCACTTTTCAGGTCATAAATTTATCAGCAATGTTGACAGTTTTCAGAAAGTATTTTCAAGAAGACATTCAGCATTTTCAAGAAAATATCTTTCAATAAAATATTTCTCATTTACTTTTCTGTGTTCTGTTCATGATGTTTGAATATGGTGGATCATATATATCAATTCTGAAAAATTTTTTTTGATAATATTAACTCCATTATTATTTTGCTAATTGCATTTCTAGGAATAACAAGCATACACTGGTTTCCCTGTATTAACTCTCTAATTATCCTAACTTTTCAAAATGGCAATCTTTTTATTTTGTTGTTGCTGTATTCTTTTAATTCTGGTAGATTTTTTCACTTTGTCTTTGAAACTTTCACCTAATCATTTGATGAACTATTATGTATTTTTTAATTTGCAAACCCTTTCTTATTATCTGACACTTTTTAAATTAATCTAATAATACATCGTGGAATGATAATGTTTCATACTTCTTTAAAGATATGAATCCTGATTTTTAAAAATGTGCTGTCTTTCTGCATTTTCCCAATCATGTGTAACTCACTTTATATTTGTGTGGGGTGTGTGTGAATACACGTGTGTTTGTGTGTGTATGTGTGCACATTTGTGCATCTTCCTCTTTCATGTTGGAAGCTTCCTTAAAAGTCTGGGAACATTGGCTCTAAAATAATATTTAAGACTAAAACATCGCGCACTGTGTGGAGCTTGTTCACTTCCGACGTCTCTGGAGGAGAAGCCTCCTCCTACCTCCGTGAAGACCGTCAAGGTGCCAAGTCCTTTTTCTCCATTTAAGTAACTGAACATTTCTCTAGCCAAATTCTTTCTTTCAGAGAATCCTGAACTGTTTCATTTCTCATTGTGCCTTTTGCTCACCTGCTGTCTTTAATTTATAACACATCCAGTTGTTTATCATCATAATAATTGGGTTTTAAAAGAGAGAAATGGTAAGTATATATGCTTAAATTCACACACTTATCTAGAACTGGAGATAATTTTAAATACAAAAAAAAGGGAAAAATGAATAAGACAAAGTGTCATAAAGCAATGTATAATGTTATATACATGTTAGAGAAGCAGAGAGACAGAAAACATCCTCTTGGGGAGATGTTGAGCAGAGTGATGACAGCCACAATGAGCATGTGTGTAGATGTTGGAGCAGAGGGTCTTCTTTAACTGCAGCACTCAGAACCTGAGTGAGGAGGCAGAAGAGAATGACTTTGCATAAGTGCAACTTGACAATAACGATTTATGCTATATTTCAGAACAGATGAACCAAATGATAATACCTGACTTCAGGAAAACTTGACTTGACGTTATTGTGAAAAGAAGATTTAAGAAAGACAAAGCTCCTCAAACATGAGCTGATAGACTACTTCAATTTTAGAGGTAAGTTTTAGTGAAAAATATGAAAGAAAAATCATCCCTTAAGGGTCATAAACATTTATTGATACTAGAACTCTATCATATATGGGTTTCCATAAATTTTCTATGCATGAACTTTGAATACAACAACTGATGTTAATGATATCTGAGTTTGTGTAGGGCAGTAAAACATATTTATCCTAAGGAGATCAAAATAGAAATCTTGTTTTTAAAATATTTTAATAGATTCTTAGAAAACACTTTGGCCACAAATGTTCGCATTTTCACATTTTAATCTCTGGATCAGAAAATAAAGTTTATTTCTCCCAAAATAGATAAGTTCAGTTCTTCATTTAAGAGCTATGAAATTTTAAATAATACACAGTCTAAAATATTAAGTTAAAAAGAGATTATAGTTTTATACTCAAATCACTTACTCTTGTGTCTGTCTCTAGGAAAAATCATGTTAATGCTCCATGGAAAATTATAATCTAACATCAACTGATTTTATTTTATTGGGGTTGTTTCCACTGTCAAAAATTGGCCTGTTCTTCTTCATTCTCGTTGTTCTCATTTTCCTAATGGCCTTGTTTGGCAGCCTGTGCATGATTCTCCTCATCTTCCTGGACTCCCAGCTCCACACACCCATGTATTTTTTACTTAGTCAGTTCTCCATCATTGACTTGAATTACATCTCCACCATTGTCCCCAAAATGATTTCTAATTTTCTCTTTGGAAACAAATCTATCTCCTTCATTGGATATGGGGTTCAGAGCTTCTTTTTCTTGACTTTAGCAGGTGCGGAAGCGCTGCTCTTGACATCTATGGCGTGTGATCGTTATATAGCTATTTGCTTTCCTCTCCACTATCCCATTCGTATGAGCAAAAGAATGTGTGCGCTGATGATAAGAGGATCTTGGATAATGGGCTCTGTCAACTCTTGTGCCCACACCACATATGCCTTCCACATCCCTTACTGTTGATCCAGGGCCATCAACCATTTCTTCTGCGATGTCGCGGCCATGTTGACTCCGGCCTGCATGGATACCTGGGTCTATGAGTACACAGTGTTTGTGAGCACCACCCTCTTCCCCGTGTTTCCTTTCATTGGCATTGCATATTCTCATGGCGGTGTTCTCCTTGCTGTCCACTGCATGCACTCAGCAGAAGGGAGGAAGAAGGCCTATTCCACCTGCAGCACCCACCTGACTGTGGTGACTTTCTATTATGTGCCACTTGTTTACACTTATCTACACCCAAGATCCCTAAGATCGCCAACAAAGGACAAGGTTCTGGCTGTCTTCTACACCATCCTGACCCCACTGCTCAGCCCCATTGTCTACAGCCTGAGAAACAGAGAGGTGATGGGGGCCCTCAGAAGAGTGATTCAGAGAATCTGCCCTGTGAAAATGGAGACAGAGCTTTTTGCATGTGTAGCCAGGACTTGGATATACGTTCATTCACCAGTGTACAGAATTAAAAATATTATTTTATGCTTAGGGTGCAAGGACCACAATTAATCGAGAGAAGAAGATTATCACTTAGGTCTGGACAAAATTCTCTTGTAAATATATATGCATGTGAGTATATATATACATATATAAAATTCTAAGCCTTATCTTTTTTCTTCATGATGCTTTTTCCCATCAATTTCAAATAAATTTCCAAATTAATTTATTTTTTGCTGATGTGATGTTGATGATAATTATTGTTTGTCATGCAGCAACGAAAGGAGAAACTAACTGAAGTTGTCATTCATCATAGCAGTTCTACTATTTTCAAAAATATCTAAAACAAAAATAAATTTTTCCTGAATGTCAAGATCTAATTGAAAGTCAGAAGACTTCTTGTTATTCTCATAGTAAACCTGTAATTTACCATGCCAGTTAGTCTTTCTTTTAATTTAAAGAAACTTATCATTACAGGTATTTAGCTGAGACTTCAAGAATTCATCAGGGGTTCAGAATTCCTTATACTACTCTGAGTGGAATATGAGAGGTTTATGTCTCTAATAGGGTGATGAATGCTAAGGAAACGATTTAATTTCAGGTATACCTCAGGATCAACAATAAAAACGTGGAGGTGCTAACAGAGGTCAAGGAAATTGTGCAGTTAATTATACGATGAGTGGCTCAAAGGTTTAGTCAAATTAGTGGGAATTCATTAATCAAGGACATTCCCACACCCATCACTGGTTTTCTACATATACTGTTTGCATCCTAAGTAATGTTAAGAAACAAATTCAACTGAATAAATTTTAAAGGTTGTATTGGTTTTATTTAATGAATCGGGCAACATCCCATCTAGTAAACAGAAAGGAGCTCTGAAGAACTTTACACAATGAAATACTCTTATAGGCAGAAGCAGGCAGGGCAAGAAAGTTATTCTTGCAAAGAGCTGATTGTTTCAGGCAAGGTCACCTTCCCTTGGGGGATGGCAGGAGTCCATTAGGTGGGTTACGTCACTGGTGCTGAAGGGGTAATTCCAGATTGACTGGTTTGAGACTCCAACCCTGTGGAAGGTTGAAATTGTAATTAAGTTTGGTATCAAATCTCAGTTTTGTGATTTGGGCTTAGCGCATACGACTCCATTCTGAACCTTTTGTCTCTTTTTTAATAGTAGCCACTGCTACTCGTAGCATTAGATAATGTCTCTCAGATGAGATTTTATTCCCCATTACTGCATCTCATAGCTCTACTGAAATATGTTGAGAGAAGCCAACATCTATGGATCAATTTTACTCATTGATATTATGGCTCAGTCGCTATCACAAATAGATCCCACCATTACATCCAATAAAAATCCATCAGCTCCAGTAAACTCCCTCGGTGAAATGCCCATCAGTGATGAGTGCAGAAACGCTCTTTACCCTCTCAGGTATGGCAGGAGGGGAAGGGTCATACTCCACAGAATTTGAAGGGCACAGCACAAAATGAAAATACGAGGCTTCTTGTTCAAAAAGCAGGAAAGACTACCACTATTGGTGCTAAAGTATAAAGTTTCTTCCTTCAGAATTAATTTATTAGCTATAAAATGAAATACAAATTACAAACAATATGTTTGTATTATAATTTTATATATAATCAATAGATATAGTTTATTATGTAATATCAATATTGGTCATAAGATTTTTCTGGAACTCTTTTCTCCAAATTTATCTTCATCAAAATTTATAGTTTTAGGAACTTCGGTTGTTGTCAATATAATTGAAAATATTGTCAGTCACTGGTGGCAAATGCTAAGTTGCAATTACGTTTTGGTGATTTTTAATTTTGAGAAGAATCTGCTTAAGTTATCGGAGATATTAAGAGTGTTTGTGGGTTATGAAAATTTGGACTGAATTTCTGATACCTTATATAAAAATATAAATTACAGTAAAGATAGAGCTAATGATTCTCAAGGAGAATTTTTTATAAAAAAATTTCTCTTATGAATAAATTTCAACCTATCCATATCAGCCAATTTCATGTAACTCTGAATTTAATTTTAAATATAAAGCTAATAAATGGCATTTTAAAATAAAAAATCTGAATGAAAATAAACTTAAAGCTTCCAAATGATGGTCTCACTATTTCAAATCATGCTTATTGCTACCTAACTTCAATGAAAAGGACACATTCTGACAATTATTTCACGTTTGTTCTTTATAAATAAATGAACCTGCATTGCTGATTTGACTTCCATATGACTTTCTTTGACAAGGAAAAGAGCTTAAGAGAGATTGTCATCTATGAGCTTAATTTTAAAGAAGTGAGAAAGAAAAAAGCAGACTGACAGTTGTCTACTCAGCTTGTCTGATTAAACAGCTGGGTCACGCGGTCCTGTTGATCATCACTAATTGGAGTCGGGAAGACCTGTAGGGGGAGCTCTCACACCTTGTCACATGTCATCAATTACTCCAAACAAGAAGACGCAGAAGCTTGAATCTCTGACAGAAAGTACAACTACTTCACCACTGAAGGGAGATTTCTCTCTCTACCTGCCAGTAGCCCAGCCAATAAGAAACGCCACAGCTCAGCCACCGAGAAGTTGTTGCCACCCTGAACTTCTACTTTTCCCCAATGAACTTCGTTTAGAATAGACCATCCTTACTCTCTTCTTTCATTATAAAAGCATGCTCCTCTCCTTTCTTGTCTGGATTTGCCTGTGGTTCACTATAGCATGCACATCCCAAATGGGAATTCTTTTGGCTATTCCAAAATAAACTCATTTTGAGGGTAAAAATAATAAAATTAGCTTTAACGTTGACAAAACATATTTCTATATATTTTATCCTGAATAATGTCAAATGACGTGCGACAAGAAAGGCCCGTTTGGTCTTTTTTTTTTTTTAAGATTTAATTTTTTTTCCTTTTTCTCCCCAAAGCCCCCCGGGTACACAGTTGTATATGCTTCGTTGTGGGTCCTTCTAGTTGTGACATGTGGGACGCTGCCTCAGCGTGGTTTGATGAGCAGTGCCATGTCCACGCCCAGGATTTGAACCAACGAAACACTGGCCGCGTGCAGCGGAGTGCGCGAACTTAACCACTCGGCCACGGGGCCAGCTCCCTGTTTGGTCTTTTTGTCCCTCTTTATAATGGCTGTTTTTAAATGTGTGCTTTTTAACTCTGATGAAGTAAGATTTCATATAAGATCTACTTTATGGACTGTATTAGATCAAGTGGAGATAAGCAAGTAATATGGTTGGGATGACAATGTTACATTTTTAAAATGGCAAATAAAAGAAATGTGCTATGGAGGGCAGATCTCAGAACTGCATTTGTTGATATGCATCTAGAAGATAGAGTAAATGTTAGATATCAAATTGTAATTAAAAATATTTAAACACTATACACTAAAGCTATCCAAATACTGAATAGTTTCACTTCCTATATACATTTATTTTATATATGATACAAATATTTTACATATATTTATATGTAATGTGTATATTATCTATATTATCTGTATACTATTACATTTATCTTGAAAAGAGAAGATTGTTATATATGCCTGTCAAAACAAATATGTAAGGGCAAAATGAAAGTGGTGGCTATACAAAAAGAGTGGAAACTAAGAAACCCTTAGACGAGGCTTTCAATATCCACAAGGAACCCTCTGTTCTGTGAATGTTACAAAGTAACATAGATCACTCAGGGGCACTGTTTGGCCGGTTGCTAAACCACAGTTGTGTGTGTGGTCTGACCAGTAATCAGTTATCTAAGTAATTTAGTCTGTGCGCTGTAACCAGTCTTTGTTTAAAGGTAGTTGGCAGGAAGAAAATATGAAAGAGGAGTGGGGTGTAAATAGATTATAAAATCAAAACTGATTTTCCAATGATGATTGGGCTGATAAATGTTAGTGTCGTTTCTCCTGAGGCTTGTGCGTTAACGGAGGACTCAATAATATATTCTGTCTGTTTTTCAAAGGTGAGTTAGGGGGTTTATGGAACAACGACAAAAAAACCAAAAAACTTTTATTTGGGAACAAAGAAAAGGCATCAGGATTACCCAGTAATTGGAATTCACAGTGTGATTGCTTTGTTCTCAGGGACACTGTTCACAGGGAGTTTCCAGTTCGTGGTTTGCTTTCTCCAACTTGAACATCACCTGGCCTCCCACAGAGACTATTTACGAAAAACAGGGCAGGTTAAAAGCTCAGGGACTCAGTAAAGATTTACATTGTCTCTCACATAACATGAAAAAAAGGCTTGAAAGCAGCTTTGTTTCCTTTGCTAACCAACTTCCGAGAGCTGGGAGCCCTGCCAGTTCAACTCCTTCCTGGACAGGCCAGGGCACTTGTTAGAGTCTACACTATAACAATAACAACTTAGAACTAAGTAGGAGAAATTACAAGCACTTGCACCTGTAGTTTGGATCCAAAAAGAAAAGCTTGTTAAAACATCCCTGGGGTTTCCAACTCAGCTCTCCCAGGCATTTTGGAAAGTAATGAGGTCCCACATGAACATAAGGAGAATTTGGCAACAGTGAGATAAAAAAGAAACTTTGAGAACAAGTTTTAGGTTTGCCTCATGCAATTCTCATACACAATGCATGGACCTTTCGCGTCTCATTAAACTCGGTGTGTCTGTGTTGACAAGCACATCGAGAAGAACTCATTTTCACCCAAATATTCATTTTTACATTACTTTTGAACAGATGCCTTTTTGAAAATCTTAAAAAAACAAACCTTTCAAACAGTTGGCTAACACGCATGAACTAACACTCATTCAGTTTTTAAATTACGGATAATATCCGTATTAACATTATAATGACTCTGTACTACAGATTGACACGGTACATCGTAACAGCTCCGAAGGATTCTTCCTTGATGCATCTCAACACATCCTTGAAGCACCTCAACATGGACTGGAGAGGAGGCACTTGGAAGGAAATCAGAATGTACACTAAATAATACAGTCAACTTTTGGGGCGTGGATGGAAGTGGGGGGCCTCCATTTAAAAAGTAAAGTATGGTGGCACTGCCCCACTGGTCGGGGAACAGGACACCTTGTAAAGTGTGCCAGGAGTGTAACCTGTTTGGAAGGTGCGGTTCGCTCCAGGGTACATGTTGGGGGAGTAGGCGGGAGCCGCTGCTGCGTAGCCCGTGGGGAAACCAGCTGGATAACCAATTCCTTTGGCATTGGCATAGGGAACCCCAGAAGAACCAGGGCTATAAACAGGATTCATGATTTCAAGAACATGACATCCACAACCACGGCTAAGACAGAGGTCCAGATCAGCGCTGTCCAACAGCACTTTCTGCAGCGATGAAGCTCTTCTCCATGTGGGCCGTCCGATAAGCACCCATCACCTAAAAGTAACAATCGCTCCCCGCGCCGCGGCGGGCGGCCTGGGCCTCGCTGACCAGCGCGCCGGCCAGGGGAGCGCCGCGAGGCCTGCTCCGATGAAGGGCCCGAGCCGCCAGGGCCAGTCTCCGCCGCCGCCGCGGGCCTCTCCCCTGCTCCGCGCCCGGCGCGCCTCTCCGCAGCCCGCGCGACCCGCCCACGCTGCTGCATCTTTTGTTTTTATATATTCTTTGATATTTTTGTTTTTCTCCCAACATTGTAGTATGAAAATTATTTTATAAATGAGTAAGTTGAAAGACATATACAGTCAATGCTCATATTTCTACCTTCATTTAACTGTTTGTTTTATTTGTTTTATCTCATATCTATATATTTATGAATGCCTTTCTCTATTTAGTCCATTTTATTTATCTATTTTATTTGTTTCAAAGTGAATTTCAGACACTGGTACACTTTAGCCCCTGAACATTTGAGGATAGATATATAATATTAACTAAGTAGAGTTGTTTGCTTATTTTTAAATTTTATTTCTATATTTTCAATTAAAAAATTAGTATGTAAAACTACATATGCTATATTTTTACTTAAATACAATTAGATACACAAATTTAAGTGTACCACTCAATGAATTCTGGCAAATGCATACACCCACGTAGTGTGTTGCATTTATCCTGCAGAAAATTTCTTCCTCCTATGCCCATTCCCGTTAATCCTTGCCCCAAACCCCAGAAGTTTCAACATCGTTCTGACTTTTTACCACCTTGGATTAGTTTGTTTTCTGGACGTTTATACTAGTGGAGTTCTATGGCATCCAGTTTTGAGTAAGAGTTCTGTCATTCTACATGTTTTTGAGATTCACCCATGTTGTAGTATGTATAAATACTTGATTTGTTGTTGTTGGTTAATTTAAACTCTTTTCTTTTGAGAGATAATTTTAGATTCATATGCTATTGTAAGATATAATGTAGAGAGATACTAAGTAACTTTTACCCATCTTTCCTCAAGGATGACATCTTACAAAACTAAAGTACAATAATTATAACCAGCACAGAAACATTGATAAAATTTATCAATATTTCTCAGATTTTCCTAGTTTTACTTTTCTCAAAAGTATGTGTGTAGGTGTGTGCGTTTAGTTCTATGTAAGTTTATTATGAATGTAGGTTAGAGTGTCCTCCACTGTGGTCAAGATACAGATCAGGTTCATTACCATGAGAGTCCATCAGTTTGCCATTTACTGCCATACCAACACACCCTCCCCTAATTCGTGGAAATCATTAATTTATTCTCAACTCTATAATTCCATCATGAATTACATGAATTTATGTATATTACATAAATATTATATGAGAGGAGTTTTATACACTATATAATTTTTCAGGACTGGCTTTTTTTCACTGAGCATAATTGTCTGGAGATTCATTCAAGTCATTGAATGTAACAATTCCAAAAACTTAGACCATTTTTAATTAATTTGTTTTTATGTTGGAAATGGAAACATCTTGTATATTTTTTAACACTAGAAAAGAGGGGACTGGTGAAAGAGGAAGTTGACTAATATAAAGTTATTACCATGCAAGCTGTAGTTGAAATTATTCTGTTTAATATAATAAATTTATATAATAAATTTAAAAATCTCAAACTACACTTCAACATACTAAACTTTTGAGATGGAATGAAAATAGTTAATAAGAGAAATTTTATAGGAGCTAATGTCTGCATTTAAAAAAAACCTTAAATAAACAACCTAACCTTGAAGTTTCCAAAGAACTAGTAAAAGAATAAATTAAGTCCTAAGTTTGTAGTAGAAATAAATAAAACTGAGACTGAAAACAATAAAAGAGATGAATTAACCTGAGAAATGCTTTTTTTTAAAGGTAAACAAAATTGGCGAAAATTTGGCTGGACTAATCAAGAAAAAAAAGAAAGAGGGGTCAAAAAATACAATCAAAAATGAAAGATTACACATTACAAATGATACCACAGAAATAAAAAGGCCCATTACGTATTATTATGAACAACTATATGCTAACAATTTAGATGGTCTGGAAGAAATGGATGAATTTCTAGAAATGTAAAATCTACCAAGACTGTCATGAAGAAACAGAAATGATATCTACATATACAATGTAATATTATTCAGCCATAAAAAAGAGTGAAATCTTGCCATTTGTGACCATGTTGTTGGACCCTGAGAACATTATGCTAAATACAATAAGTCAGACAGAGAAAGACAAATACTGTAGGATCTCTCTTATATGTGGAATATATCTATACAAACACACACTATTTATACACACTATGTACTATACACCATGTATATACTCTATAATATGTATGCTAGATATGTATGCTATGTACTATAGATAGATCGATCGATAGATAGATACAAGCTCATGGATACAGAGACCAGACTGGTGGTTGCCAGGGGTGGGAGGAAGGAGATGGGAGAAATAGTTAAATTGCTGTTTGTTTTTGTCTAGTTTAAATCAATTGAACAAAAAAGTAGAAATAAAAAGAAGTAGAAAATCCAAACAGACTAATATCAAGGAAGAAGATTGAATTAGTAATCAAAAATCTTCCAACAAATGAAAGTCCAGGATCAGATGGCTTCACTTGTGAATCTGACTAAACAATTAAAGAAGAATTAACACCAATCCTTCTTAAACTGTTTCAAAAAACGGAAGAGAAAGGAACACTTCCGAACTCATTTTATAAGACCAGAATTATCCTGATAGCAAAGCCCGATTAGGACACTAGAAGAAAAGAAAATTACAGGCTAATATTGCTGATAAACATAGATGCAAAAATTCTCAAACAAAAATTAGCAAACTGAATTCAACAGCGTATTAAAAGAATCATATACCATAATAGAGTAGGACATATCCCTGCTATGAAAGGATGTTTCAATATGTGTAAATCAATAAATGTGACATTAGCAAAATGAAGAATAAAAATCATACAATCATTCCCATAGATACAGAGAAAGGATGTGAAAAACACTTAACATCATTTCAGGATCAAACATGATAGCTATAGTTCCCACTGTTGTATGATATATATGAATGTTGTTAAGAGAGTAAATTCTGAGTTATCATTAGGAGAAAAAATATTATTTTATTTCCATGTATTTTTATTGTATCTGTGTGAGATAATGAATGTTAGCTAAATTTATTGTGGTAATCACTTCTCAATATATGTGAGTCAAACATTTATGCTGTACACCTGAAACTCATACAGTGATGTATGTTAATTATATCTCAATGAAACTGAAAAAAGACCTCTCAAACTAGATATGGAAAGAATGCAATTCAACATAATAGAGACTATGCATGACAAGCCCACAGCTAACATCATACTCAACAGAAAAAGCTGAACACTTTCTCTCTGAGATTAAGAACAAGACAAGGGTGCCACTCTTGCCACTTCTAATTAACATAGTACTAAAATCCTAGCCAAAGCAGTTAGGAAAGAAAAATAAATAAAAGGCATCTGAATAAGAAAGGATGAAGTAAAATTTTCTCTGTTTGTAGTCGACATGATCTTACATATAGTAAACCCTAAAGACTCCACAAAAAACTGTTAAAACCAATAAATGAATTCAATAAACTTGCAGGTTATAAAATTAATATGCAAAATAAGTTACATTTCTATACACTAACAATATACTACCTGAAAAAGAAATTAAGATCTCATTTACAATAGCATCAAAAAGAATAAAATATTTAGGAATACATTTACTAAAGGAGGTGAAAATCTGTACACTGAAAACTATGAAATACTGATAAAAGAAACTGAAGACTCAAATAAGCTGAAAGATATCTTGTGCTCAAGCATGGAAAGAATTGATGCTGTTATAATGTCCGTTATACCCTAAATGGTCTACAGATTCAAAGCAATGCTTATCAACATCCGATGGCTTATTCCAAGAAATAGAAAAAAAATCTTAAAATTTGCATGGAACCCATAAGGCCCCAAATAGCTACAGCAGTCTTGATCAAGAACAAAGCTGATTTCAAGCTGTGTCACAAAGATATAGTAATCAAAACCATATGGTAATGGTATAAAAAAGACATAGGCCGCTAAAAAAGAAAAAAGAGAACAGAAATAAACCTGACTGATGTTTTTACAAAGGCACTAAGAAGGGGCTGGCCCCATGGCCGAGTCATTAAGCTTTGGTGGCTCAGGGTTTTGCCAGTTCGGATCCTGGGTGTAGACCTAGCACCACTCATCAGGCCATGCTGAGGTGGCGTCCCACACAGCACAACCAGGGGACCTACAAGTAGAGTATACGACTATGTACTGGGGGATTTGGGGAGAAAAAAAAGAAGATTGGCCACAGATGTTAGCTCAGGTGCCAATCTTTGAAAAAAAAGGCACTAAGAATACACAGTGGGGAAGGGTATGGATGTTAGCTCAGGGCCAGTCTTTCTCAGCAAAAAGAGGAAGATCGGCAGTAGTTAGCCCAGGGGTAATCTTCCTCAAAGGAAAAAAATCATTAAAACTCAAAAAAGTAGCACAAATCTCCCTGGTAATGGTAAATGTACAGCCATAGTTAAATCTGCAATATGGTAATAGTGGTGTATAACTCACAACTCTAGTTTACAAGGTAAAAAAGTCAACGTGGCAAAAATAACCAAAAATTCAATAATCTGTCATTAGTTACACAATACTAAAAAAATTTCAATTGTAGCAGCAAAAATCTAAAATTTGAGGAGGAGAAGAAACCAAAATATAAAGAATGTAAAATATATTGATGTTAAATTGTTAACAGTTCAAAATAGGATGTTATAAGTTTAAGGTATTTTATGTAAGCCTCATGGTAATCACAAAGAAAAATCTCATAGTAATTATTCAAAAGAACATGATAAAAAGTCAAAGCATACAGTTACCAAAAACATGAAAACACAAAAACACAGCAGGAAAAGGAAGAGAAACAAGGAACAATGGATATATAAAACAGCCAGAAAACAATTAATAAAATAGCAATAGTAAGTCCTACCTATATATAATTACTTAAAATTTAATCAAATTAAACTCTTCAATCAAAAGATAAAGAATGGGTGAATGGATAAAAACAAGACCCAGTGATATGCTGCCTACAAAACACTCATTATAATTTTAAGGACACACATAGGCTGAGAGTGAAGGGATGAGAAAAGACATTTCAGCAAAAGTTAAACAAAAAAAGAAGTGGTAGCTATACTTATCACAGACAAAATAGACTTTAAACTAAACATGATAAAAAGAGATAAGATTATTACATAATGATAAAGGGATCAACACATCAAGAAGATATAACAAGTGTAAATATTTATGCACCCAAGATCTGAGTAGCTAAATATATAAAACAAAAACTAGCAGACCTAAAAAGAGAAAGAAACAGCAATACAATAATTATTGGGGACTCTAATACCACATTCTCAACAACAGATGGATCATTCAGACAGAATCAATAAGAAAACAGTAAATTTGAGCAACACTATAGATCAAATGGACCTAACAAACATATAATGAACATTCTGTCCAGCAACAGCAGAATACACATTTTCTCAAGCTCACGTGAAATATTTTTCAACATATCATATGTTAGGCCACAAAATAAGTCATAGTAAATTTAGGAAGATTGCAATCATCCAACTATCTTCTCTGACCACAATGGCAAGAAACCAGCAATCAAAACAAGAGGAAAACTGGAAAATCCAAAATCACATGGAAGTTAGATAACATTATCCTGAAGAACCAATGGATCAAAAAAGAAATCAAAGAGGAAATAAAAAAGTTTCTTGAGACAAATGAAAATGGAAATACAACATACCAGAATTTATCGAAAGCAGCAAAAAGAGTTCTAAGAGGGAACTTCAAAGCAATGAGCACCTACATTAAGAAGCAAGAAAGATCCCAAATAAACGACCTAATTCTACACCTTTAGGAACAAGAAAAAGAACAAATTGAGCCCAAAGTTAGCAGAAAAAAAAGAAAATCATAAAGATTAGAGCAGAAATAAATTAAAGAGAACAGAAAAACAATAGAAAAGATTAACCAAACTGAGTTGATTCTTTAAAAAGATAAACAAACTCTTAGCTAGATTAACCAAGGGGAAAAGAGAAAGAACCCAAATCAAGAAAATTATAAATTAAAAAGGAGTTAACCTAGATTCACCAAGAAAGAAAAAGGCTCAGATAACGAAAATCAGAATTAAAAGAGAAGACGTTATAACTGATACCACAGACATTCAAAGGATCAAAACAGGCTACTATGAATATCTATATGTCAACAAACTGGACAACCTAGAAGAAATAAAAGAAAATTCTTAGAAACATACAACTTACCAAGAACCAATCAGGAAGAAGTAAAAAATCTGAATAGACCAATTACTAGTGAGGACATTGAACCAGTACTCAAAAGTCTCCCAGCAAAGAAAAGCCCAGGATCAGATAGTTTCACTGGTGAATTGTACCAAACTTTAAAAAAATCCTTCTCAAATTCTTCCCCAAAACTGAAGAGAAGTAAACACTCTCAAACTCATTTTACAAGGTCAACATTAAGCTGATACCAAAACCAGAAACAGATATTACTAGAAAAGAAAATTACAAGCCACTATCCCTGATGAATATCAATGCATGAATTATCAATAAAATACTAGTAAATTGAATCCAGCAGCACATTAAAAAGATCATTCACCATGTTAAAGTTGGGCTTACCCCTGGGATGCAAGAGTGTTTCAACATATGCAGAGCAATCAATGTGGTGCATCACATTAATAGAATGAAAGAAAAGAATTCTGTAATCATCTCAATAGACACAGAAAAAGCATTTGACAAAATTTAGCATCCATTCATTAAAAAAACTCAAAAATTTAAACATGGAACATATCTCAACATATTAAAGGCCATATATGACAAGTCCACAGCTAACATCATACTCAAGAGCAAAAGGGTGAAAGATTTTTCTCTAAGATTAGAAACAGGACCAGAGTGCTCACTCTCACCACTCCTATTCAACAGAGTACTAGAAATCCTAGCTAGAGCAATCAGGCAAGAAGAAGACTGACAAATTATCAGAATTGGAAAGAACGAAATAAAATTGTTCCTATTTGCAGATGACATGATTTTATATGGAGAATATTTCAAAGATCCAACCAAAAATCTGTTAAATCTAATCAATAAATTGAGTAAAGTTATAGGATACAAAGTTAATATACAAAAATCAGTAGCATTTCTTACACTAGCAGTAAAATTTCTGAAAAAGAAATAAAGACATTGATCCAATTCACAATAGCATCAAAAACAATAAAATACTCAAGAACAAATTTAACTAAGGAGGTGAAAGATCTCTGCTGAAAACTACAAAACATTGATGAAGGAATTCAAAGAATGCAAGTGGAAAGGTATTCTGTGTTCATGCATCGGAAGAATTAATATTGTTAAAATGTCAATATTATCAAAAGCTATCTATAGATTCAGTGGAATCACTATCAAGTTTCTAATGGCGATTTTTACAGAAATAGAAATAATACTCCTAAAGTTTACATGGAATGACCAAAGACCCCAAATAGCCAAAGAAATTCTGAGAAAGAAGACCAAAGCTGGGAGAATCTCAGTTCCAGATTTCAAGATATAGTAGAATGCTATAGGCACCAAAATATTACAACACTGGTATAAAAACAGACGAATAGAAGAGCATTGAGAGCCCAGAAATACACCCAAGCTTGTGTGGTCAACTAATATCTGACAAGGGAGCTGAGAATGCTCCATGGTGAAAAGACAGTCTCTTCAATCAACGGTGCTGGGATGATTGCATATTCACATTTAAAAGAATGGAACTGAGCTCATGTCTTACACCACTTGCAAAAATTAACTTGAAATGGATTAGGCTTAAATGTAGGACCTGAAACAAGGAAATTGCTAGAAGAAAACTTAGGAATAAAGCTCCTTGACACGGATCTTGCAATAAACTTTTGTATATGGATTTTTTTGACGCATAAAGCACAGGAACAAAATAAAAAATAAACAAGTGGGACTACATCAAACAAAAAAGCTTTTGCATGACAAAAGAAACCATCAACCAAGTGAAAAGACAACACCTGGAATTGGAAAAAATATTTGCAAACCATGTATCTGATAAAGGGTTAATATCCAAAACATAAAAACTCATACAACTCAATGGCAACAAACAATGAAATTGAAAAGTGGGCAAGGGATCTGAATAAACATTTGTCCCAAGAAGATCTGCGAAAGGCCAACGTACATAAAAATATGCTGAACCTCATTTGTTATTAGGAAAATGCAAATGAAAATCACAATGAGATATTAGCTCATGCCTGTTAGAATGACCACGGTCGAAAAGACAACAGTTAAGAGATACTGACCTGGAAGTGGAGAAAAAGGAATGCCTGTGCCCTGTTGGTGAGATTGTAAATTGGTACAGCCACTGTCAAAAACAGTATGGAGGATTCTCAAAAAATTAAAAATAGAACTACATTATAATTCAGCAATTTCACTTTTGATAATATATCCAGAAGAATAAAAGCATAAACCCAAAGTTAAAATAATACTCCAAAGTAACCCCATTGTTAGCCTCCAATATGGTTCTTTTTGCTTATCATCACCTAGAATATCAATACAGATTACAAGATATCCTGCTAAACTGTGTGCTGCTTAGTTTCATGTTTGGAGATTTCTGATAAATGTTATGGCAATAAAATATTCTTTTATATTTTGATTTTAATACTCAACTTCAAGTTTGTGTTCTTCGTTTAGGTTCATTAATGCTGCTCTGTTTGCGATTATTCTTCTTTAGGTTTAGAATGACAGTTCTTCCATCCTGGGAAAAAATGAAGACTATTAAAGGAAAATGCCACAGATGAAATTATTTTTGTGGCAAAAAGAGGGGAGATCATGCATGCATGTGTGAATACCTGCTAATGTACTCCATTCACGTGTGGCGATTCTGCCCAAATCTGAGCCCTTTTGTTGAACTAAGTGCTATGGACTGGATATCTGTATCCTCTCAAATGAATATGTTGAAATCTTAGCTGCCGATATAATGCTATTGGGAGACACTAGGCACTTTTGTAGATGATTATGTCATAAGGAGGCAACTCTTAAAAGGGATTAATGTTGTTGTAAACGAGAAGCCAGAAAGCTCCCTTACCCCTTCCACCATGTGAGGACACAACAAGACTATGGTCATCGATGAACCCTCACCAGACATCAGATCTGCAAGACCTGATCTTGTAGTTTTAGTGCCCAAAACCGTGAGAAGTAAATTTTTGTTTTTTAAGCCGCCCAGTCAGCAAATTCTTGTTATAGCAGCTGAATGGACTTACACCAAGGAAAGCATCCTTTGACAGGTTGGAAAAGATCACAGCCCCCAGTACAAGGTAGACGTGCAGACAGGGAAACTATGGAATGCAGAAATTCTGCAATGTCAACAATTTGCTGCTTTGGGGCCTACTGTAGAAACAGTTCAGAGCTGGGAATGTCTGGGTCATAAGGAGAAGGTCTCTCTGATCGCTCACCAGGGGAAGCTGGTGATAACGGCCCCAAATATGCCGGGACACTAGACAAGTTCTTTCCTATGCTAAGGAAGGAGAACTCACCACAAACCTGGAAACTATTCAGTGTATACTCTAGCACATCTCCAAATCCAAATCTTGTCTATGGTCTTGTTTCACTCTTCCTCAAAGCTTCTCTGAAGAACCAAAGGTTCCCTCAAGTTTTGAGGGGAGGGTGAATGCAGGGAGGTAAGCATCTTATATAAGCTTCTCTCCCATAATCAACTTAAAAACTAGTCTCAGAAACACACCCAAACAGAGACAGTGGAGAAGGCAGACCCTAACCCCCCACACAGGCTCTCTGACCTCATGTAGCAGCTTAACATCTGGTTGTTCTGGCCTCTCTCACATCACAGGATGAAGATAGTATGATAACAAGCAGGAGACACTGCTTCAAAGTCCATTCTGCAGACTGCAACTCTGTCTTCCTTAGAATCTGGCTACGAAATCAACTAAGGTATAATGGGAAGTGGGGGAGAAAGGTGATACATAGGTGGGGGGATTTTCCTGTTGTTGGATCTTTGCAAGCCAGCTGTTCCAGTCTGGTTCAAGCTCACTATAAGCAGAGTATTCAATCGGCAACCATATCCACCTGCACAATCTTCTGGGCCACCCCTTGCCAGACCCCTTCCCTCCCATCCCCCAGGGACTTAGTGGAGGGCTCTCCCTTTTCCATACAAACGTGGCCCTCCTGGCTCAAGAAGTCATTGACTGTGCCCCTCTTCCATGAAAGAATGAATTGTACACAGCAATTGCTCAGCCTTCTCTTGAAGGGTGTGAAAACACCACAGAGGACAAGTGGAGGAAACAGAGGGAGGTGTGAACTGTATGTGACTCCTTATGACAGGCCTGCTTCCCCTTGGCTGGCGAACTCTCCTATATGTGCTCCATTTAAAAATGATGTGATATTAAACATGGCAAATCACAGAGAATCAATGTTAAAACTAATGCCAACAGTTCAAACATCCAATGACGTAGCAGGATGTCAAACTAACGTGCAAAAGTCAGCAGCTTTCATGTAACAAACAGTAGCCACAGCATATAATAGATGAGTAGACCTTATTTACAATAGAAATAAGGAAAGATAAACTAAAAAAGGTTGCCAAGAAATGACCTGGACCTCTATGCACAAAAGTACAAAATAACCTATAAATGCATAACAAACACAGAGACAAGATGGTCCTCTCTGCTAAGTTCAACCATAAAACCTGGACAACAGTAAAAGAAGAAATTTAGTGAGAACTCTGAAAGGTGGTAAGAAGAAGGCAAACTGACTTGGGACTTCAGGACTGGAGGAACAACACAGTGACAGGGTGTCTTACTCCCCAACTTTAGAAGGAGACCCAGATTCAGTAATCTCAGATCCTGATCTGCCAACAGAACTCAGCCCAGATAGGCTTGTCCTCCTCCAGATGTAATGAGTCTCAGGAACTCTTCCGAATTAGCACAGCAACACTCCCAAGGGGGTCTTTGGAAAGTGTCACTAACAAAGAAACCAAGAGAAGATTCTCCTTCCCTGTCACCCATGAGACTTTCCTGCTTCCCCTGGAGGTACCAAGCCTGCTGGGCAGCAGCAAGAGGGACTTTGCCCACTGGAGGGGACAAAATGACTTCCTCCTAGGTTTTTAGGTTCTGTGGCTGCTCTGCAGATTAAGTTTGCGTGAGACAAATTAACAAAAGGAAATAAATTGATTACACAGTAATTTGACTATGGCTTGAATTTCATAAAATATAAGACTCAAAAAGGTAGCCAGATGATTCAGACTTTTTTCAATTTTTACCAATTTATTAAATTAATGTTTCTCTAATAAACACTAACCGCCACTTGAGTGAGGTTCATAATCATTCTTGTGATTGTGTTCACAAATTAGAGACAGTTTACTTACCCCTACTGCTGTGAATAAAATCAATTTTGTCAGTGCTGTTGGCACGTCATAACTGAAAATTCTGTAAAGTTGAGATTTGGGCCTACAAAACGCAATTTAAGAGAGTAGGTAGGTCTTGACAGTAAAGACAGCATCAAAAGCTTCATCCAGGCAGTTTGCTGTGACAAAACTTCAATGCTATCATACATCGCCTGGGATTTCTTCAAGGTCTTTTTCATTCCTCTGAGAAATGATGATTCACTTCCATCCTGCTCTGTGTGCTGCCAGCACTTTTTCTTTAATTCATTGGAAGATCAAGACCCCTCTGTAATTTCTCCAGTCATAACTACATTTGAATGTAAAAGCAGCCCACTAAAAGGTGAGGCAAGACAAGTCACTGTGATAACTCCAGCTTGGGGTCCATCTTTTGTGACAGCTCCAGCTGGAAAGTGCACGTGGATGTCTGTGTTGTTAAGATCAAAACTTCCAGAAGCACAGGGCAGATGGTATTTCTCGGCATTGCTGCAGAGTCTGATAATAGCAAGATGAGCAGACTCTTCTCATGATATCCCCTAGCTGAGCAGTTGGAGTTAAATGACCTTCGCCATCCATTCAACTTGCCTCCACAAATATGATTTCTCCACCTAAGGGAGTCCAATCCAAACTTATTGCCATTCCTGGTTGACTCAATTGCCCATTTTATATATCTGGAGCCCAAAGATGTCTTTTGGAGCATAGAAATCAATCAAAATTGGCATTTCAGGTGGTAGGGCCAAGTAACTGCTGTCATTGATAGATTCAGATTTTGCGTCTTCTAAGATGTTTTCTCTGTAAATTTCTTTCTCATTCACATCAAAATGGCCCAACTTGACTTCCTTATATTGTTCTTTTCCCACCTTCACAGCAACAGCTGGGCAAATGGCCCCAAACCAGCTATCCAGAGAATGACCCCCTGCCTCTCTGGCACACCTGGTGAAGATGTGAAGAGGAGTAACCTGAGAGATCTGAATCTGCTGAGGACTCAGCCCATGTTGTTCCAGTTGCTTTGGGATCAAGTGCTTGCTGGCAATCTATCTTCTCTTGTGTATACCCTGGCACCTGAATGTCCTCATTCTGTCCAAGAAGACAGGTGGAGTAGTAGCAGTGGTATTGGCGATAGTTATTAAAATAACTTGGGAGAGGTTAAAGCCCACATTTAGAGAATGATTTGTGAAGCTATGGTTTTGTTCATGATCCAATACCTCAAGCAGAGCTGCTGCAGGATCACCTGGACACAATTTTTTCTAATTTGTCAACCTCATCTAATAGAAACACCAGATTGTTAACCTCAACGGTCTTCAAGTCATTGATTGTATGACCAGGTATACTGCCAACATAGGTGTGCCTGTGTCCTCCAATGTCAGACTATTCATGTTCTCATCCAAATACAATCTTGTGGAAATCTCGATCTAGAGTCTTGGCCACAGACTTTCCCACATTGTTTTGCCAACTCTAGGAGGGTCAGCAAAGCAAAGAATGGGCCCTTCAGATTGGTTTTCAGCTGTTTGACAGCCTAATATTCCAACATTCTTTCCTTCAATTTTTCAAGGCAAAATGCTTATTATTCAGAAGAATTTAGGCTTCTTGAATGTCTGGATGGTCAGTTGCACTTTTGTTCCAGAAAGTTCCACCATAAATTCTAAATAATTTCTAATCTGAACATATTCTGGCATTGCTTGCAGCATTTTTTAAGTCTTTTTCTCTTGTTGACACAGATCTAATGGGCTTCTTCTGACATATTGGATGCTCACTTTTTTTTCTAGCATGACAATATCATGATTATCTTCTTCCTCACGTTCGTTTTTTAAAGTACCTACGATGGTGTCCAGCCCGGTGGTGTAGCAGTTAAGTGCACACGTTCCGCTTCAGCAGCACAGGGTTTGCAGGTTCGGATCCCGGGCATCGCTTGGCAAGCCGTGTTGTGGTAGGCATCCCACATATAAAGTGGAGGAAGATGGGCACAAATGTTAGCTCAGGACGAGTCTTCCTCAGCAAAAAGAGGACGACTGGCAGCAGATGTTAGCTCAGGACTAATCTTCCTCAAAAAATAAAAAAAATAAAGTACCCAGGATGTTTGAAATCCTATTGAGGCATATTCACATAATGCATTTATTATCATCCTTCTCGCTTTTTCTGTTTTATTATTATTATAATATTTTTAGGAAGATTAGCCCTCATTAACATCTGCCACCACTCCTCCTCTTTTCGCTGAGGATGACTGGCCTTGTGCTAACCTGCATGCCCATCTTCCTCTACATTATATGTGGGACTCCTGCCACAGCATGGCTTGATGAGTGGTGCGTAGGTCTGCACCCAGGATCTGAACTGGCGAACCCCGGGCCACTGAAGGAGAACATGCAAACCTAACCACTGTGCCACCAGGCTGGCCCCAAGTTCTCTGTTTTTTTAAAGCAATTTCAATTCTTGCATTTGTTTCACCAGCAGTGGTATCATCATCTTGGACAGTTCTTCCAGAGTCATGGTATCTAAAATTTGGAGCATTTTTGTTGCTTGTTTGGATAAGTGATGTCAGAATGTCTAGTAAATCTTCCCTAGGAGAACTGTCTAAAAGACATCTCAATGTAGCAACTGCAGGGACAGGTATATTCAACATTTCAATCAATAGTAGTTCATTTTTGTAGAACTCTTCTGATAATTCTCCAAGTTTCTCTTTAGTTTTACAGGTGTTGAAAAATTCCTCAAGGCAGCCCAACAGTTCCACTTTAATGACAGGATATGACTTCTCTTTTAAATCTGCACCATCTGCAAACAGCACAGGTGTGTGGTCAACAAAAGTGGGTGGGAATTGGGCTGGGTATTGCCCACAATCTGAACCATCAGTGCCACGGCCCCAATCCTGTGCAGTGGTGGCAGATCCTGAGTATTGCTGGCCAGGTAGGTCATGGTGGGGATGAGACTTAGGATGGTGCTCTGCAGCCCTTGAGCAGGCAGCTCCACACCAGCTGCCAGTTGCAAGTCCAGTCCACACTGGGTGCACATGGGGGAACTTGGAAGCAGGAAGCCATCTGGGTGAGCAGCAGCAGGAAGTGGCTGAAGAAAAATTATGGGAAAATGAGGGGAGAAAATGCATAATAAATACAGCTTGCCTTGTTATGCAGATAAATCTCTCAGCTAAAAAAATTCTCTAGGGGTTGGCCTGGTGGTTCACTGGTTAAGTGCGCATGTTCCGCTTTGGTGGCCTGGGGTTCGCCGGTTCTGATCCCGGGTGCAGACATGGCACTACTTGGCATGCCATGCTGTGGCAGGTGTCCCACATATAAAGCAGAGGAAGATGGGTGTGGATGCTAGCTCAGGGCCAGTCATCCTCAGCAAAAAGAGGAGGATTGGCAGCAGTTAGCTCAGGGCTAATCTTCCTCAAAAAAAAAAAAATCTCTAGGGGCTGGCCTGGTGGCACACGGGTTAAATTCACACATTCTGCTTTGATGGCCTGGGGTTCACCAGTTCAGATCCCAGGTGCGGACCTACACAACACTTATTGAGCCATGCTGTGGCAGGCATCCCACGTATAAAGTAGAGGAGGATGGGCACGGATGTTAGCTCAGGGCCTATCTTTTTAAGCAAAAGAGGAGGGTTGGTGGGGAATGTTAGCTCAGGGCTAATCTTCCTCAAAAAAAAGTCTCTAAGAGTCATTCTCTTTCTGGTGCAGATGCTTTCACTAATGGAAATTTCCTTTAGAAACATAAATTTCCTTTCCAAAGAGGAAGTCTATCCTTCATTTAAAGCAGTCAAGGTGGAGATCAAGAGTTTTTCCTGCATCTGCTGGCTCTCGATTGCTTTTGGCTCCAAATAATTTGTATGTCAAAGTACCATACTTTGGGCATCTTCAGCATTCCTTCAAGAAGAAACAACTTGTTCTTGGAAGTCTCTGTCTCCTCCCCAACCCAGATGCACTCAAGCTGTTAGGGGCCAACAGCAAACAGGGTTCTGCCTCAAGAAGCTTTGGGGAAGCCTCTTCACCCTCAAAGGCCTGAGACACACGAGAGGGATAGATCACTGCAGGTTCGTCAGCCATTGAAAATAATATAAACAGTTCCATTCTCATAAATTTAACAACTTGAAAACAAGGAACAACTTACCAAAAATTTCAAACTAACAAAACTCAACCAAGATGATAGTATTTTCCTCAATCGGGCGCTGCTAGCCAAGCTTTTTGCCACAAAACTCAAGACTTGGATTCATGCGACACACCTGAAGAAAGCACAAACTCTGGGGGGAACTGCACATCATTTGGTGACTTAAAAATAAAGATTTCTCCAAATGGAAGCAGACAGTATCTGATGCGAAGGTTTCCAAGGTGTCTGGACCAGGTCTGTTGGAAGTTTGTCTGCCAAACCTTTGAGGATGACATGACACTTCAGATCATCTCCAATGCCTATGATCTTGATAACATGCAAACTTCAGGTAAAAAGTGTCAGAGAGTTCTCCCTCCTCTCACTCCGTGTTCCTCAAATGTGGCCACAATAGGTTTCCAATCTGTGTGTTTTTCCTCCAACCTGGGACATGACTCCCAGAGAAGCTCCTTCCTGGCCTCGAGGGACGAGAGGCTACTGAAAGTGGAAAAATCTGACTGCAGATCAACAGTGCTTTCAGAGAAAGATGGCAATCAAAATGGGGACATGTGAAAGTTAATAAACGGAAACGTAGTTGAAATAGTGTTGGAAGGCTAATAGAGGGAGTTCTCATGCCCTATGTCAAAGGCGCAGTGCAACAGGAAGAATAAAGACATCCTCTTCCTGACCAGTCAGAAACTAACCCAAGGAGAGACTGTCACAACTCTACCGATGAAAAGCCACTGCCCTCAAGACTGTGTCCAATAGCCCCCACAGTTTTCCCCACTCTGAGATAAAAGAGCTTCTCCTCTCTTCCTTGCTGGGTGCTCCTGCATGGCTTGCCATGGTTGCACACTCCAAATGGCTATTCTTTGCTAATCCCAGATAAACCAATTTTTGCCAGAGAAATAACTGGCTGTCTATTTGTTTAAGGGCAAGACTTGTTAATAGGCAAGAGATGTAGAGAAAACATTTGATACAATCCAACTCCTGTTTGTCATAAAATTTTCTAGCAAGTTTGAAATAGATGGAAACTACTTTAACTTGTTGAAGGTCATCTACAGAAAATGCACAGTTGACTTCATGCTTAACAGGGAAAGACTAAATGATTCTCCCCACAATAAGGAACACGGAAAGGAATACCACTTTCACTACTCTTATTCAACAAAATACTGAAGCTTCTGGCAATAACAGAAGTAAAGGAAATAAAAGCCATAGAGTTTAGAAAGGAAAAAATGTAACCATTCCTAGTTTCATTGTTGTCTGTGTAAAAAAACTCTGGGAATCTACAAAAAAAAAAAAATCAGAACTAATACATGAGTACAAAAAGTTCACCAAGTACAAAGTACAAGATCAACACACAAAAGACAATTTTATTTCTACAACTAATGATGAACCTGCAGATGATAAACTTGAAAATGCTGTATTATTTAGAACAACTCCGAAGAACATGAAATATTCAGGCATATATTCAGGAACATGTGTACAGGATCTGATGCTGAAAATTATAAAATACCGATTACAGTGATTAAAGAAGATGCAAATAAATTGAGAGCCTTACTATTGTCAAAGACAAATGCAGCAGAAATTAGTTAAAGTGGTGAAAGCAGATTTTATTCAGTAACAGCTGACAGAAGCTGAGCTGCGCTCAGATTTGTACGGAGGTGAATCTAGAATTTTAAAGACGGAATGAAGGAGCAGTGTTCAGGGGCTCAGTAGAGTCAAAGAAGTAAAAAAGTACAAAGGTTGGTCAGTGTAACTGTGATTAGACCCACTGTGTTCGTTACTTTGCAGTTATCAAAGTTAGGATTCTATCCTCACTCAGAAGTTGAGAGAAAGAGGCTCTATCTGTCTTAATGATTGTATTTCAAAGGAGTGGCTCTTAGGTCCTTTAGAGAATTGTGAGAGATACATATCTACAGTTGTAAGCCCTCTTTAGTAAATACTCTAAGAAGGGGGATCAGAGGCCTATAATTGGGTGTTGACTAAAATAAATAGCAAATTTTTCTGTCAGCTTTGAGCTCTCAGGAAGGCATTTTAATGGTGGGCTGGAGTCATTCCGGTTACACAGACTTATGCAGCTAGAAGCCACGCCAGAGTTTGGTTGAGTCTCCTCCTGGTGTGGGGGTTTGGAAGGAGTTGTTATGTGCTGAGAATTCTGCAGTCCTCACCATGTTACTGGATAGAATAATGAGGACAGGTCTCAATTATCCCCAAATTGATCTATAGGTCTAATATTATTCTAATAAAAATTCCACCACAGTTTGTAGACAGAGACACCTTTTTCTAAAATTTATATAGAAAGGCACATAGCTGAGAGTAGCTAAAACAATCATGACAGGAAGAATAATGCGGCAGTAAACACTTTAACAATATTTAGTATTGCCTTGTACATACTGTAATCACAGCATCATCATTTTCATTGTAGGACAGCTACATAAATCAATGGAACAGAGTAGAGAATCCAGAAATGGACCACAGAGTTATACCCTAGTGATCTCTGACACCAAGAGTGAACCTTAATGTAAATTATGGACTTTGAGTGATAATGATGTGCCTATGTATGTTCATCAATTGTGAAAAGTATACTACTCTGATGAGGGGTATTGACAACAGAAAGGTTATGCATATGTGGGGGCAGGGACTATATGAGAACACTGTGTATTTCATTAAATTTTGCTGTAAACGTAAAACTGCTCTAAAAAATAACATCCATTGATTTTTTAATAGGCAATGCAAGAATACCTTGTAGTGATTAAACTGGTCATTATTTTAGCTGTGATGGATACAGAAACTTGCACATCTGATAAAATTGTACAGAACTAAATACACAGGAACAAATTAGTACAAGTGAAACTGGAGAAATCTGAATAAGATAGTGGATTGCATCAATGCCAACAAGCTGGCTGTGGTATCGTCCTATAGTTTTGCAGAATGTTATCATTGTAAGGAACTCGGTAAAGTGTACACTGGAACTTTTGGAGTTATTCCTTACAGCAGTGTAGAATCTACAATGATCACACTATAAATTTCAATTAAAAATAGTTGGCAAATGGAAAGTCAGTCTATGTTTTAAGTTAGGAAGTTTCATTAAATGGTCAGTCCCATTACTTTATAAATTGAATACAATGCCAATAAAAATTTTAACGAGCTTTTCTGTTGAGTTAGATAAATGATCCTACATGGAAAAAATAAACGCATAAGCTAAGCTAGGAAAATATGGACCAGGAAGAACTCTGAGGGAGGAGCTGGTCTATCACACGTTAAAAATATTGCAGAGACTGTAATGCGACAGGAGAGGATTGTCGCATGCACAAGAAGAGGACAGAAGGGAAAGGGAGGGGAGAGGGTGGCAGAGGTCAGGGGAGTGGGGGAGGGGTGGCCTGATTGGAAGTTGTTGACGTGGGGAAGCTGGAGCTCACTAAGTAGAAGGCAGGCATCCTATGTGATGGTTTAGGGAGCACATGTGGCTTTCTCTGGCGGTCCTGTGTTGAAAGCAGAACGAGAGTTTTGGAAACTGGCAGTTACTGACCAAGTGCTGACTGTTCTGTGCTGAATGCTGCAGGGGCTGTGATTTGGCTTCTTGGGATGTTTGCTTCCCACGTTGGGGGGTCAGAGTTATACTGTCATATATGATCTGTCCTTTGTCCATTTGTATATTCAGTCTCAAAAAAACAGTTGGTGCACAAATTCATCAGTTAGCTCGTCATTAAAAAATAGTCTCTTGGAAAGTTAAACCTTCGAAAGTTAAAAAGATGAAAATGGTAAAAAGATGAAAGATGCCAAATAAGTTTTATAGATAAATATGAAGAAATTGAATAAGAATCTCAAAATAAAATGTCCAGCAAAGTATATTTACTTGAGAATATATCATGCAAACTATGTTTCAGTAGAGTGTCATTTTTATTATCAGCATAGGAGAAAAGATGAGTTATGGAAGGGATTCTGCTCATGCTCAGTTATTTCCTTTACTTAACATTAAATCTTGAATAAAGTATAATGTCAAGCTGACTCATTTACTCCTTCATTTTAAAAGCTGTAGACTATTTCCTTGGTTTTTAAATAATGAGGTGTAAAGGAGGGGGTGAGGTGTTGAAAATAACTTCCACTGAGATTGACAGTAGCAATTGCTCTTGATTTTTTTGAGAGTCGTGGGGTCACCCATCAAAGCAGGAATGCTATTTATGTTCAGAAATTAAGAATCTGAATTTTATTAGAAATTTTGACTTTTATGCACCCTCAAAAAGTAAACTTAGGAATTTATTTGAATTTTTAGCTCTGTTGAGGTATGAGTAATAGACAAAAAATGCACACGTTTTCTATATGTGTATTGATTAGTTTGGACATATGCATACACCCGTCATATCATCCCCACAACCAAGTGCTGAACACATCCATGACCTCCAAAACTTTCCTTGTGATTTTTGTGTGATTTTTTAAGCTTAGGAATTTCATGGATTTTAACCTAATGCTCAGATAAAAGAGGGAGAAGATGAGGTGTACGTTGTTTCATTGTGGTACCTTAAGACATAGACTTTCAACATACACATGACTTCTGAAAAGCAACATTTATTACTCTCACAATGAAATATTTTCTCCTATTTCCTTCAAATATATGGCCTTCTTATTCTACCCCCCACCCACTTCCTTTTTGAGTAGGGACTCAGGAGAAATTTCCAATGGTACTAACAAACAGGGTCCAAGGGGTGGCTGCCCCTCAGCCCTGCAGGCTTTTCCCTTGTGAGAAGCGACCACTTTGCACATGTGTGAGCCAGTGTGGAACAGGACAGAGTATGTCTGCAGACTGGTTCAGCCTGCTGAGCCCCTTTGCTGCTTCTAACCTATGGCCACGAAAAAGGCTAAATGGAGGGAAATTAAACTTTGATGTGCTGATGATTGAAAAGGAAAGTGCCTTGCTCTCTAAGGGATAAAGTCATTTGGAGGAAAATCAAATAACTATCATAGTTATTTTTTCCTATCTTATTTTTCCGCTGAAGCCACTAGATATTTCAATCTTTCTGACTTCCTAACAGAATCCAGTAGTACTTTCCTTTTCTAAGGCCAATGAACTGTTATGTAAGGGGCTTCTCTTGCTTTTTCCAAACCCTCCTGGGATTCTGTTTATCTACTGTTCGTTTTTCACCCCCTGCTTTTCAGATTGCTTTGTTCACTGTCCTTGTCAAATAAATGTGGCTCATTAAAATAAGCAGCATTAATATGTATCTCTTTCACTGCATTTTATCTAATAAATATGCTGAAGATTTTCTGTATTCTGCATGTGAATCCTTTGTTGAATATTGGAACTGGGACAATCTCTTCGCATCCTGTGACTTGCAAATTCCCTCTTGTAATGTGTCTTATGATGAACCGAAAGCCTAAATTTTAGTGAATCCCAGTTTACCGATATTTCTTGTATGGAGAGTGTGTGTGTGTCTTCTTTGAGAAGTTTTTTCTACCCTGTGGTCCCGAGGATGTTTTCTTATGTTGTCTTCTAGAAGTTTCATTATTTTACCTTTCCCCTTTAGGTCAAAGTGTCCAGGAATTGAGTTTTGTGTGTTGTGAGGGTAGGGCTCAAGGTTTCCTTTACATCCATATGCCCGTCTCTACGAGTAATAACAGGCAGCATTGGGACAGGTGGACACAAGCCTGGGAGTTAGGGGTCCTGTATTCTCAGCCTTACCCTCCTTTTAAAGCACCCTCTGAACGTGGGCAGGTGACTTTCCCAGTTCTCCCTCCTCTCAGACTCCTTCCTTCCTCTCTTCCTCCTATCCTTCATTCCTGCCTCCCTCGCTCCCTCCATTCTTTCCTTCCTTCCTTCCATCTATCCACCCGAGCATCTGTCCAGGTATCAATCTGTCCAACTGTCCTCCTGCCTGTTCGCCGGTTTGTCCTTCTTCTCTCCTTCCATCCTCTTTCCTCCCATGTCTCAACTTCTCTTCCTTGTCTTTGTTCTTCCTGCTTTCCCTGTGACCCTCCATTTGTCCGCTCTTCCTCTGTCCATCCAGGTATCCCCTCTATCTGTGCCTCTACCTGTCTCTTTGTTGCGTCTCTCTCTTCTTCAAGCACACTGTCTCTCTTGGGTTCATCTCACTCACAGGCTCGAACATCCCGCTACTCACACAATCCCTCCTTCTGTCACTCACATTTATGGCTCACCTGTGAATGGTTGTCCTGGGACAGCCACTGTTGGAGTGCAGATGAGCCTGTGGGGCTTCACCCACTGTGTGGGGTCTCTGTGTCTCCCAGACGACAGCCCTTTCCACAGCTCCTGAGCCGGGCAGCATGTTCCTGCCTACTTCCTCATTGCTTGAGCAACCAGAAGCCACCACAGGCCTAGGGGGCCCCTCTTCCTTCCCCAGAGGAGCTCTCCAGCCCCACACCTCAACTGACCAATTCTTACTGGGCAGCTGGGAAGCCGAGGTGTGCAATTCTGCTTTGAGGGCAAGCATGCTGATCACAAGGATTATAGCAATATTTCAATCTGATGCAGCCCTCAGAGAGCCCCTGGTCTTGTGAAAGTCACAGAAAATTCTAATACAAGGTGGGATGTTTTGAGGAGAAGCACCTGGCATCCTTTGGGTTGGAAGAGCTCTCTGGAGGGAGTTTTGCCCAATTGGGGTCTTTAAGAAGGAGTAGGAGTTATATAGGGAAATAAGGTGTGGAGCGTGTTCCTGGCAGAGGAAATTGCATGAGCAATGGCCCTGTAGGCAAAAACAGCATAGTGTATGGGAGAAGTGACAGGAATTTTGTTTGCCTGAAGCACAAAGCCTAACTCAGAGTGAATGCATCAATGAGGCTGAAGAGTCAGCAGGAGCCAGATGTGCAAGGGCTTTGAGTGCCAGGTCAAGAAGTTTGAACTTAACCCTGAAGGCCTTAGGGAGCCACGGGTGATGCTAGAGCAGGAGTGTTCTAGTGAGATCTTCATTTCAGAAAAATGCTTCTAATGTTCAAGGCAGAGAACATCCTTTAGACAATGCATCCAGTGAGCATGTTAGGGTGTTGGTTCCGGTGAGAAAAGATAAGACCTACCTGGGACGTGAATGAACAGAAGGAATGCATTGAGGAGCAATCTGTAGGTGCAGTTGGTGTTACCGGCAGGGGAGGGAGGAGGAGCTGAGAGATATGCTGGCTTCAACTTGGATGAGCGCAGCATTGGGTGGTGGTTCCACTGGGAGCAAAGGCAACAGATGATACTGAGTTCAGGCTTCTGATCTGGTCTCAGCCCAGCTCTCAGTGATGGCCATCTCTCTCCCTCTCTTCTTGCAGCCAAGGGGCACGACCTGAAGGCCCTCACACTCAACTCCACCATCTCCAACATCCAGTATTTGACAGACATGAGCAAGAGCTCAGCCACATTGAACTCCACTGAGAGAGTCCTGCAGCACCTGATGAGACCCTGGTGCCAGCAGCTCCCGGCAGGATGAGTCCCAGCCAGCCGCACCCAACCTGCTGTCTCTCCTGCTCGTCCTTCTCCTGCCTCCTCCCCTGCTTGGATCCTTGTTCAAGAAGAGCAGCCTGGGCCCCTTGTCTTGGGCTGTAGACTGATCTCCCTCAGGGAAGTCCCTTTTCTGAGCATTTGAGAGTCATGAACACTTTCGGTGACCACCCCAATTTTCACCGACTCAATTTGCTCCAATTTTCACTGACTCAATTTCCACTGACTGCCAATTTGCTCCTCCCTCCCTCTGGCCCCCATTATCAGAGGATTCAGGACATCTCTCTAGAGTCCCCACATTCCTCTCTCCCCGGGCCTGCGGAGGAAGGGGCAGCCTCCAGCATGGAAGCTGCCTGCACCTACCACCCTGACCCCATGGCTCATGATGGAGAGTGTGACAGAGACCCCATGTGACAGAGAGCAGCATTCCTGGGTGCTGAACCAGCTGATCCACCATGTCACCCCGAGGGGCCTCTACTCCCTGCTCAGGGACAGCCTTTTTGTCAGTGGTGAGTGTTCGTGCTGAGCTGGATTGACAGTGATCGTTACTTATGCCTGTTCTGCTTTCTTTCCTCTCTAACACGTCAGCCCAGGTTCTGAGTGGGGGACACAGAAACCACGTATGTAAACAATTTCAACTTACAAATGGAGACTATGTAAATGGATTTGTTGATCCCAATTAAAAAAAAATGTGAACTATCTCACTATTAATTTTTATATAGATTGCCTGGACAAATGGTAATATCTTGGTTATAATGGGTTTACATATACCATTAAAAATTAGTTTCACTTGTTTATTTTTAGTTTTTTAAATGTCAGTATTTAAAAAAAGTTTAAATTTCATTAGATAGAGTGTGAAATTCTACTGTTGGACAGCACTGTTCAAGACTTGAAAATGAAGCCCAGAGAAAGTGGTTAGGGACAACTTTTCCAAGGAAAGAAGTCAATCTGACCCACGTGGCAAGATGCAGAAAACAGTCTCATACACACATACATACACACACACACACACTTAGAAAGCAAGACCAACATCATAGAGTTGAACCACTACTTCTCAAGTGGCAAGAGGTTGCAGTCCTACATTGTTCTAAGTGGACGAACCTCAGGAAAGGAGCCAGGAGTCAAGAAAATTTACCAATCAGGAAGATCTAAAACCAGAGAGTAAAGGTCAGGATCTTTTGTGAAGTTCCCAGCGGTGGATTCTGTTAGAGACTCAATACGTTAGTGAGAACTTTGCAAGAAGTGTTGTTACAGAACTCACCTATCCTTTCCTATGTAAAAATACACAAGTTTTGTAAAGAATACTAGCTCCTGCCAATCAACGAAAAGATGGTAGAACACGAATATCCCCCTTGTAAATCACTCCTGGATTAGTGAGCCAGTCAGGGAACAGATGACAGTGCATTGAGCTGGACCTCATTAGGCTGATTCTGACTTCATGACCATCCTGTGGATTGTCTCATGCCAGGAACTCTAAAACATGCTGTACCCACCACTCTTTTGTCACCAAGGTCCACCAACCAGACCTTGCTGACAAATGCCCTGGCTGGGCCCCTTCTGACCACACCTGGAGGACTCTCCACAAATCCTACTCCGTCACGGCGCTCTTCCACCTGCCACTGGCCAGGGAGGCATTTCCTCCAAGGCTGACACTCTGTGTGCCCAGCTCTGGGAATGACACGTCTCCCTCAAGTGAAGAAAAGGATCAGAGTGAAGAGCCTGTGGGCTGCAGCCATTAGGACAAGGCCTGGGGTTTGCTGCCAGACAGAAGAGAACCTGTGGTGGGTGTGGGTCCCAGGGTTCAAGAAGCCCCCGTGATTCCTGGATAGAATCCCAGAAGATGATGCAGGACGGAGGAGGGATGCTTGGGTGTGATTGTGCCTGGGAATGTCCATAGGGAGGCGGATCTGCCATTGGTAATGCCTTCAACAGTGTTGTTCATTCATCGATACGTGCTGTCTCAGGGAGTGCTGTCTACATCCTTCCAGCCCCTAGTCTCCCGTCTGGAGCAAACAGACAGCTTCAGAAGAACATTTACATTTCATTTGTAATGTATGCGTACAGGGCATGCAATGTGCTGGATGTTGCAAGTGTTTTGAAACATTAACTCCTTTAGCAGTCTCCATATCCTCACAAATTAGGTACGCTTATCCTTCTTGCCAACAACAGATGAAGAAACTGAGGCACCAATGAGGTAAGTACTTTGCCCTCTACCAATATCTAGGAAGTGATTGAGGTGGAATTTGAACATAAGTTGTGGCTCCATATTCTCTGCTCTTAACCATCTTCTTTGCTCCCTATGACTTCACACCATGAAGACGTTGGCTCAGTGTATCCATTTTCTTGTTACATCCTGTAGCCCCACTCTTTGATCTCTGTCTGAAAAAGATGCTATTCGCATCAAAACTGTTGCACATACACAACCAAAATGACTTCTCCCCATATCCCATGTCCTGGAAAATACATAGAGAACATTTCAAGACATTTCTTGCCCAGTCTGGGAGTGCTTCTGGGAAATCCCACTGTTCCTGTAAGAAGCCAAGGGCAGGCTGGGAGCTGTGTCTTAGGGGAAAGGTGAGATCAGGAGATACTATGGGGTTACAAAATGGATGTGGGACCTCAGCAGGAATTGACTTCAGGATCTGGTGGTGTTTCAAGCTGGGTGCTAATTTTCTGGCTTTGGGTGTAGGGGCTGGTGCCGCATTCCAGGGAGAGGCCAGTCTCCCTGAGTTCTTGGGGAAACCAGACCCTTGAAAGCAAGGGAATGAGAATTTCCTTTCACAATGGACTTGGGAGGGGAAACATTCAGCCCAGAAGAGACAGTCATGATCCTGAGGAAACCAGAAGAAGCTGCCTCCTCGTCCGCCAAGCAGAAAGCCCTCCTTCATGGACTCACTTTATCCAGATGAGACCAAGAAGGAGGACATGATGATATGCCCTTGCAGGTGGGAGACCTGTGACAGTGGAGCCTGTGCCTGGGAGGCTCTGAAAGGCATCATAGGGGTGACATTTGCTGTGAGCAGGGTGCCAGATGAGAGGCACGCCTGCCTGTGTCTGGGAACAGTTTGAGTGTCAGGGGGAAGGCACCGCTGGCGCAGAGGCTCACAGGAAGAAGTGGGTCTGACCAGACAATGTCCGAAAGAGGGCAGTGGAGCTGGAAGGAGCCTGAGAAGAGAGAGGAGGGTAGATGGGGACAGGCAGGGCCAGAGGGCAGGAACTGGCAGACTGTGCTTTTCCCGTCGCTCTCTGATGACACTGCTCTAAGACATTGCACCTAGAAAATACAAATCCTTAACATCTCACAAATTCTGTGTGCCAGGAATGGGGCACAGCTTAGCTGGGTGCCTCCGCCTCAAGGTCTCTGTGAAGCAGTGGCTGCGGCGATATTGCGGCTCGACTTGTGGAGGGTTTGCTCCCAAGTTCACTCACATGCATGTTGACGGGGTTTGTTTGGACTGAAAGTCTGAGTTCCTACCTGTCTGTTGGCCAATCATTCCCTCCGTTCTCTCCTATGGAACATCTTCATAGGACAACTGAAAGCATGCACACTTGCTCCCCCAGTTCCAGAGATATAAGATGCAGAGAGAGAGAGAGATGGAAACAGAAGGAGGGAAAGACGGAGGGGACTAAAGCCAATGAGTAAGAAGGAAGGGCCAGGCTTTTTGTTCTTAACCCTGGGTTGCAGGCCATCCCATCACCTTGGCTGCATTCTATTCAGAAGGCAGTTCCTGACCACTTGTGGTTCCACAAGGACGTGCACAGCAGAAGACAGTGAGCACCAGGAGCCATAGTGGAGACTGCCCACTACATAGGCCGACACGAGGCATTTGGGTCTGATTCTAAGTCAAACAGGAGACCTTGCAAGGTTTCATGCCAGTGAATGGAAGTATCTGAATTTCCCCTAATTTCCACCTCTTAAAGGTGCAGACCTGGAAATGAGGCCCAGAGGGGCAGTGACTTTCTCAAGGTCATAGAGCTGGAACCAAGTCCTGTTTTGAGGGGTACTCCACACTACATCCCACCCCTTCTTGTCATTCTTTCATCTCTAAGTGTGTGCATCAGACACATGCAAACCAGACCACAGGTGTTGTCGCTATTGTCTCTTCTACACCTGAGGACGTCCTGAGGGAGCTATTTCTGGCCTCGCCCCCATCGTGCAGGTTGGGTGATTGAGGAGGCCCTGGGAGGCCCATTGGCATTTCCAGGACACAGAGCTTGTAGGAAAAAAGAGGTCGGAACTCAGCTGCATGTCCTCAAGCTGGAACCCTGGTTCCATCTCAAGGTCCTGTGTTGGGATCTGTGCTGGCTATTTGTGTACAGTTCTGGAGGTGACATGGGCAAGGAGGGTGAGCAGCCAAGATCCCAGAGAGGTTTTCGGTGGGTGTGATTGAAGGAAGGGGCCCAGGTAAGGGAACCTTGAGGAAGTGACCTCACTTCCTTGGAGACAGACCCCAACAGAACTTAGCACACTGGTCTCCAGGCGCCCACATTCTAGACATAGCATCCTATCGAGCCCACTTGAGTGGCGACACTGAAGACAAGAGGATGTTCTCCTGCTGTCTCCCGAGTTGTGGAGGCTCTGGCTTCAGGAAAGCCAAGAAAAAGAGCCTTTTCAGTCACTATAGACACTGGCTTGGCCCTCACCTGCACCGCCTCTGTCCAATTGGTAGGAGGAGCACTCAGGTAACACAGGGAAAGCCAACAGGGTTAGGCCACAACTGGATGCCACCTGCACAACAATTTGAGCTTCCTTGTGTGTCGGAGGGGAGTGAGAGATGGACGGCGGTGCTGAGCGGGGACCCACCCTGGGCAGGAGCCATTTGCTCGGTGTTGGAAGCCTGGCAGTGTGTCGTGTTCCCAGCCTAGGTGGTGGCTAGCAGGATGGGAGAGTGGGTGCTGGGAACCAAGCTCCTCTACCCATAGGTTAGTCCCGAGCCCTCCAGGTGTCATCTCATTCCCTCCCTGGCTAGAGGTCTAGGCAGATGCTGCTCGGTACCTGATCTGTGCGGGGGTTTCCTCCTGTGGCCAAGTCGAGGCAGGCCCCTCAGACCTCCGGGACCGGCTCTCGGGCACTGTCTTTGCAGAGCTGCACGCAGGAGGTGGTGGAAGAGCTGGCGGATGGCTTCGGGTACTCCATCTCCCTGGACAGGGACCAGCTGCACCGCGCCATCATCAATAACCAGGGCTGCTCTGAGGTGAGAGTGGGCACGGAGGGGTCTTCCCACCCAGGCCCCTGAGATGACCAGGGCAGGCCCAGAATCCAACCTCAAATTGCCGTTCTCCTGGGACCCTAACAGGGCTGTCCCCCATGAGTGTCCCACAGTCCCATTCCCAAAGGAATCTGGACTTCCGCTCCTCCCCACCAGCTGCATAGGAGGGTAGGAGGGCACTCTTTGCATTTTCCTAGGAAGATTAGAGAAAACGTTGCTGTCGTTGTCGCTTCCCAATAGGCCCTGAGTATCTTTGAATTTTGCCTTTTTTTGAAAATGAAACCTCGATAACGAGGGTCTCCAAACTCCCTTTAATGTAAAAGAAATAACCATCAGCGTGTTTGGAAGTCAAAGGGATTCTCAGAACGTGTCACTGCCCTGTACACTGTTTCCAGACCTGGGAGGGGTGAGGTGGCCACATAACATTTCCCTCCGGGTCAGGGTCTGATGAAGCCTCAGGCAGTTAGAGGGGATGTCCCTCAGCCCTCACTTTGGGCGGTTCTCAGTTCTGAGCCACAGGACCTAGAGAAGCCACTTGGCATGCCAAAGCCTCTGTTCTCCTCTCTAGAGAGGGGTGTCTGTTGAGGATTCACTGGGCTGGTGCTCTTCACAGAGGGAGCTCTGTTGTCCCTCAGCGAGCAAATGGCCTTGAGGGAGATCAATGTGGAATCCTTCGCAGGACCAAAGTCAGATTGTACTTTGAGAGCGCAGAACTTTGCTGAGTTGGGACCCCTGGCTCTCCTGTCGCAGATGTCTGGGAGGGGCTAGGAGTTCCTGGGTCAGCTGCAGACCCCGATAACACTGGTGGTTCGCAGTGGTGACCCTGACTCTGTGTCCCTCCTCATCCCACCCAGAGTGAAGATGAGTCCACTCTGTCTGTCACTGAGGCCTGCAGGATGCGTGGCCTCCAGGCAGGCATGATGCAGAGGCTCTCAGAGACTGTGCTGCCAGCCTTCCCCAGCAGAGTCCTCTGCAGTGTCATCACCTCCCTCTGCAGCTACTCAGGCTCCAGCACAGCCCACCAGGTGCTGGACCAGCTGTTTCCCAGGTGACTGCCCACCTCCTCCTCAGCACAGTGGTGACTCTGCCCACTGCCAGCTGTGTGTCTTGCCTTGGGAATGTCACCGCATCTCTCTGAGCCTGAGTTGGCTCCTCTGAAAGGTGGGGTGGCAGAGGATGAACTTGCTAGGCTTCTCCCAGGGATGAATGGGATCAGCCCTCCAGGTGCTGCCCTGGTGCCCGGCTCTGCAGAGAGGGTGGTGGGCCATGCTGTGGTTGCTGGTGGTGATTATTTCTCTGTCCCCCACGGAAAGTAGTCTTCCTCTCCCTTCACTGGCTTGTGGCTTTTTGAGTTTGGAAAAGCACCTGGAGAGCACCCTGTCAAGGAGTTTGAGATGCCATCCAGCTGGTCCTGGTGCTTGTCCTTGGTGTAGCCACTTAGGGATCTCTAGGGCCACAGAGGGGACCCGGCCCACTCAGACACCCGGGGTGGTTCTGGTTGGAGATCATTCAACAATGTCTATGAAGGACCTACTCTGAGCAGGACTTCTGGACACACTAAGTGTCACTCAGTGACTGAAGCAGACAGCCTCCCTGGCCCTCCCCTCTAATCTGAGAGTCAGACAGTCACACTTGACATCATTCACAGGTCCCATCTACCCTCCATCCCGGGCGATGCCCTCATCCCCTTTGGGACACATGGAGGCAGCTTGGCCCATTGCGTGCGGGATGCTGGAGGACAGGACCACCTCCCAAAGTGAGTGGTCTTTGGGTCGAGAAGGACGGCCTCCTGTCTCTAGCAAACAGGGTGCAGGGAGAGGATGGAGGCTGTGGCCGGGTCAGGCCTGGGAGAACCCTGCATCTCACCCATCTTGTGATTCCCATGGGAGGGCTGAGTTCTGGTGGCTTCCACTCCGGCAGGACTGGACTCAAAGAGAGCTGTGCATGGGTCCCAGGCCCCTTGAGAATTGGAAGGGAGGCTGGGCTGCGTTGTTCACTAGAGACCCACTCCCAGCAGAGTCCCAGCCCCTCCTGCCTCCCTTTCTCCACATCCACCCCTTGTGAGCACCACCGCCAGGTCCATAGTAGGAGGTGTGTGAGCAAGCTGCTCCCAAGTCTGCTGGAGTCTTCATTCCAGTGGCCCACATTCATGCAGGGCTTGGGTGGGCTGTGTCCAGACCCTTGGGGAGGAGAGTATCGGTGGGAACAAGAGACTCTCACAGACTCTGTGTTCAGCCTGCTGGATGAGCAGGCCTGCCACAGCCAGGACAGCCAGCCAGGGCTCAGGGCTGGGATGGGGCCCTCCTCTGGAGGGGGAGGGTCTGGCACAGGGGCACAGATGCTAACATGAGTGCCTTGGGAGGGCAGTGTTTAAGGAAAGGCCAGGCCACTGACTCTCTGGCCCATCTGCCTCCACGCAGTGCTATCTATTTCCTGCTGGGAACCTGGCTGGGCCAAGGGCAGGATTGCAGGGAGCCCCTGCGGTTTCCCTCTTGGACCCTGCAGCTGGCCACTCTGCACGTCAGCTTTGGTGGCTCCCACGTGGAGGGCCATGCCTACCTTCTGCCAGGCCACCTGGAGCATCTCAAGGCCATTGAGGCCGAACGGAAAGGTGAGGGGACTGGAGTCTGGGAAGACTGTCTGTGTTGAGGTTCATGGGCTAGCGTTCCCTTAGAGGCAGTGGAGCCCTTCCTATCTTTGGAAAGGCATAGAAACTGTCAGGTGTGTGGGTGAAACTTTCTCTTTATCCTCCTCCAGAGCAAGCTCCAAAGCTCCTGCCACTTCCAGAGCCAGAGCCAGTGCCATCCCCCGGGCTGGAGCCAGCTGCACCTCCAGTCTCACCACGTGTGGTAGAGCTGGAGCCAGCAGCCCCTGAGTCAGCCACTCCAGGACCAGAGCAAGGGCCATCATTAAAGGCAGCTTCAGAGCCCAGCTGCCCCTGGGCCGTGACCACCGAGGACCAGCTGCGGGAGGAGAAGCCGAACATCTTGGACTTCCCTCCCCAGCTGGTGGCAGAGCAGCTGACGAGGATGGCTGCGGTGAGCAGAGGAGCTCGCGGGGTGGGTGGCCCCTGCCTTCCCGGTGCCATGAGCCGCCCCACACCTGCCATTCCCTGCTCGGGATTCCGATGATCTGGGTCCAAATCCCTGCTCCCTCCCTTATCAACACTGTGACCTGGGCAGCTTTCTTTCTCCCCAAGCCTTCGCTGTCCCCTAGCGAACAGGGGACGGTAGAGACGGACACTCAGCACCTGCTGTACAGGGTGGCTGTGCCGATGAATGAGGTGGGAGAGAGTGGAAGGTGGGCAGAGTCTGGCCCTTTGGTGGGGGATGGGCACTCACTGAAGTGCTGCCAGGTCCTTGGGTGGATCCCCCATCTGCGCAGGTGGCCCGGACAGCCTCAGCACTTACCAGGAAGGTGATGTGTATTGACTCCAGTGGAGACAGTCAAACAAAGCTGGGGGTTGTCCCTGCCTCGGGGGGAATGTGCATGGGAATGGGCAGTGGGACCCGAGGGGCACTGGGATGGGTGGATGATGGCCCTTCTGGTGGGCATGTGTGGGCTGCCTTCTGGAGCTTGGAGGAAGTGAGACAGGGCTGGGAGCAAATGTCCCCTCCCTTCCCCACAGTCCTGAGTCCGGGGTCATCCTGGACTGGGTGCATTCAGTGGACACAGACAAAACCCAGGGACTCCCACAAGCCTCAGGCCACATGCTCTGCTTCCTGAGCTCCAGTTCTGATCTCACCCTGCTGGGCCTATGGGGGACTGTGGACGCCGAGCTGGGGTGCGGCAGGACCGGGTGACACTCCGAATCTTCTGCAGGAGCTGTTCAAGACGTTGGTGCCCGCCCACTGCCTCGGCTCCATCTGGTCCGAGCGCGACAACAGGGAACGAGACTACCTGGCACCCACCGTCCGTGACACTGTGATGCACGACAACACCGTGGCCAATTGCATCCTCGTCACCTGCCTTGGGGACGCGAGCATGACAGCACAGGACAGGGCCAGGGTGGTTGAGCTGTGGATCAGGGTGGCTGAGGTAAGCCTTGGCACGCCCTGTCTGGATGCGTGAGAATTGCCTCTTGTTTCTCTGCTCTCAGGATTGAAGTCTGGGGTCTTAGTCCCTGGACTGTCCCTTGACCCTCATGCCAGGGCCACGTTGACCTTGACTTGAGGTCCCAGTGGGGACAAGCTCACTTCCTCCCTTGTGCTGAGCTACAAATCCTTGCGCCTGGCAGTGTTACTCGTCGGGTGGCAGGTGTGCCCTCCCTGGCTTCCCTGGACATGTGTCTCCTCCAGGACAGGGGAAGTCCATGAGGGGACAGAAACCAGAGGCAGCAGAGCTTCAGCTCCCCCTCACAGCTCCATCTCTTCGCTTCCCCAGGAGTGCCGATGCCTCGGGAACTTCTATTCCCTCCACACAATCCTTTCTGCCCTGCAGAGCCCTGCCATTGCCCGTCTCCAAGACACCTGGGGACAAGTTTCCAGGTGGGTAGTGGGTGGTCTGCTCTCCAGCCAAGCACCATGAGGGTGAGGTGGCCCAGGCAGCCTGATTTGGGCCGGCATGTCCCCCAAAGTCAGCTGAGACCACCTGGGAGACAGCGAATGCCGGGCACAGGGACTGACCTGGGTGCTGGGTCTCTGAGTCTCTCAGCGCCCTTCGGCCAGCAGTTCCGTCCCAGGGATTCATTTCCTTCCAGACCAGATCCTGGCTTGAGCCCAGGTGGAGATTCTCAGGTGTTTCCTTTGCAGCAACAGAAGCCTCTATGCAGCTGAAACCAACACTGTTCCAAAGAGATCTGTTTGGGACATCTGGGAATGGAGGCCCCAAGGGACAAGAGGAGAGGCCCCTCCGCAGTCCCATGGGGACCTTAGAGCTCAGAGCACCCCAGCGAAATCCCTCATCCAGGTCCCAGGCAGTTTGGATCTGCTGGGTTCTCAAATAAATGGGACTTGCCTTCAAGCATCCCACAGTTTTTCTTGCTTGCTTTCTTTCTTTCTTTCTTTCCCCACCCCGCAGGGAGAGTTCTCGAACCTGGAAGAAGTGGGTCAGGAGAGAGAAACGCGTGAGCAGGGAGCTGCTGGTGCAGGTAACCTGGAGGCTGGAGATCTGGAAGGAGGCCAGAAGGAGAGGGGAGGGGGGCATCCCGAGGGGATCCTAGGAGGTGAGGCTATGGCAAGGCTCGGCCCAGGCTGGGGGTCAGAGAGCCCCGTGAGGGTGAGGCAGGCCGGGGCCACTCGGCCAGGTCCCCCAAGACACCCTGCCCTCCCCCTCCCTGTCTGTTCAGCTGGGGTCTGGACACACCCCTGGAGTCCAGAGGTCGGGGCCTTGGTCAGATTTGGAGCCAGGGCTGGGGTGAAGGCAGCGGGGACAGGGCCTGTAGCTGGCACGGGGAGCGGCCTCTCCCAGTGGGTCCTTGAGCCAGTCACTGCCCCTCTGGGGGCCTCCGTCTCCTCCTCTGGGAAGTGGAGGGAAATGATCAGCGGTGCAGGCCTCCCAGCGGGGTGCTACCATCCAAGGGAGGACAGGAACGGGAGGAGATTTGTGCCGGCTCCTCCTCGAGAGGTGAGGGGAGAGCAGTGATGACACGCAGATGACTCTGAGTCCTCAGGAGACTCCTGGAAGCAGGTGACGTTCTCCTCACACTTTTCAGCTGAGGAAAGAGGGCCAGGGAGGCCTGGGCAGGCCCAAGGTCACACAGGACTGAGTCCTGGAGCCAGGACTGGTCTAGAATCAGAGCACCCTGGAGGTGGGAGCAGCAGAGGCAGCAGGGGACTGGAGCCGATGGCCAGGGTCTGAGATCAGGGGCCTTGGGGGACATGCGGAGGGGAGTATGGGCGCACTGACCCTGTCCTCGGCCCCGACAGGAGGCGACCTCCGTGTTAAAGACTGCAGAGAGGGCCCGCCAGGGAGCCCAGGAGAGGCAGCGGCAGCAGGTGAGGGTGACTGTGGGGGAGGGGCCCAGGAGTCAGAGGAGAGGGGGCTCCCCCTCCCAGCTGGAGACCTCCCTCAGGAGAGGGGCCTTCCTCCTCAGGCGAATCTGCTGTGGCTGCCAAGCATGACGGGCCTGCAGTGGCAGTGAGCAGGAGGAGGCCTGGAAGGGCTGGCAGCAGGGCAGATTTGGGGTGGGGAAGGGCAGGGGCCACTGCCCCTGGGAGGGGCCAACAGCCAGCCCTGGGACTTGACTGATGGAGTTTGGTGTTCCTGGACGGAAGCGGGGGAGGGAATTGTGTGTGTTGGGGTGTCCCGACGATCCTAGGCTGCTCTGTGTGGGAGCGTGGGGTGGGCAGCAGGCTGGGCTGAGGGGTTTCAGGGGAAGGTTCATGGGGGCACCTGAGAGCGGGAGCTCATCAACATGCCCATCCCGATGGCGGCACAGGGTGTCGTCCCCTCCCTGGTGACGTTCTTCCGTTCCCTGGAGCTGCTGGACACTACGATGGAGGATTATGTGGAGGTGAGTGAGCCTGGAGGTGGGTCCGGGGGCTCAGGCTCCTGAGGGTGGGGAGGAGAGAGTCCTGTCCTGAGCCCTGAGCTCTCTGCATTTGGCAAAGGTCCTCTCAGCAGGGCCTCCAGCCTCGTGTGGGAGTTAGGGTGTCAGGCCCATCTCCCCAGTGGGTGATGCAGGCTCTGCATAAGCCACCGTCCAGGTTCCCTGGGCTGCTGAGGCTCAGAGCTGCCTGACTGTGTGGCCGCAGGAGGTGGTGTCTGAGCTGGACTCAGCCTCTCCCTCTGGCCCTGCCAGTGAGGGAAGAGAAGTCGGGCCCCTCCCAGTCAGGAAGCACATCAGAGGCTGAGCTGTCCCTTCCTGCCTGAGGCCTCAGTCTCCCCACGTGTCATCAGAGAGGGTTGGGTCACAAGGTCTGTTGCCTCAGTTGCTCTGCGCCCCCTGCTCTGGAGCCCAGAGACTGGCCCAGGTCCAAGTCCGGGCTCTGGATGGGCCTGCCCACTGGCAGTAGTGCAACATTGCAAGAGGTGTGGACGGGGGCTAGTGCTGGCCCAAGGGGGCTGTTTCTGATGGACTGCGGCTGTCTGCTTTCCAGGGCAATGTGCTCAACTGTCGGAAATGGAATGAGGTAAGCGGCTGCGGCCTCCCGGTGGGGAGGGTGGGGGTTGGAAATCAGAGACCCCCCCGCAGTGGGCAGGACCCCCTCTGGCCCAATCCCCATTTGGATTGGGACATTTATTTGCACAGTTCGATATACAGAGCTAGGGATCCTATGGCATTGGCGGGTGGGGGAAGGGCTGGCATCAAAGACTCCTTCCTGGAGGAGGAGCTATTTTGGGCCAAGTGTGAGAGCAGGCAAGCCCTGACTGGAATCGCAGGGAGGGAGGGTTCCCAAGTGGGCAAAGGCCCCAGACTGGCCCCTTGCCCCCTTCCTCACCCCCTCCACGAGCCCTGCAGGGTCCCCCACTCAGGCCCTGTGGGCATCCTGTGCTTGCTCTGTCCTAGCAATTCAAACTGATGGACGAGATCGAGCTGCTCCAGGAGGCTGCAAATCTGTACACCGTGCAGCCCGACGAGCACTTTGGGGCCTGGTTCCAGGCCGTGGAGCCCCTGAGCAAGGAGGAGAGGTGAGTCGGGTCGGGAGTTGGGGGAGGGCAGGGCAGCCTCTCTCTGCTGACCAGCTCCAGAGCCCATGGCCGTTGCTCCATGGTCAGCCCCTGATCCGATTGCATGGCGACCCCTGGGGCCCTTCGACCCCAGCTGCTGGCAGGCTCCAGGATGCACATGTGATGTGTGGCTCCTGAGAGCTCCCAGCTCCGCTCTGTCCTGTAGCTACAGCCTGTCCTGCCAGCTGGAGCCCCGATACCACTGGGTCAGAAAGATTCGACTCTTCTTCAAAGGCAAGAAGAACCGCTCAGGCCAGAGTGAGTGTCCAGACCGGCAGTGGCTGAAACCATGGGCTCAGGAAACATTCAGGCTGAGCGTGGGCCTGGGGAGGCAGACAGCTGGCCCTGGGTTCCAGCTCCACTGCTGAGCAGTCCCGTCCTGGGCGATTGCACTCACGTTTCTGGGACTGGTTTCCTCCTCTGTGAAGTGGGTGATGCTAAATATCAGCCCCTGTGTCAGGGACAGATGGGGTGCTCTTGGCTGACTGAGCACTGAGCACAGGGCTGGAGCACAGAGCGCAGTGGGGGCCGGGATGGGGTGTGCACTGTGGTTCCAGGGCAGGTCGCTCAGGAAATGCCTCTCTTTCTCCAGACACCAGACCCCCAACCAAGGGCCCAGTGGTGGTGGTCGATGACCCTCCTGAGACCAGCTGAGCTACAGCGGGGACACAGCATTGACACTCAGGGTGCACAGGGCCACCTCCCCTGATTCTGATGAGGAGAACTTTGTGATCCGTTTCTTGGGGTCCCCTGTTGGCCACGAGAGAAGGCACCAACCCCTCTTCCCCCTCCCCCCTTTTGCCCAGCACCTATTTCCCTATTTGGCGGGGCCATATTTTGTTGTCAATGGTAAATGCTCCGTTTGAGTATTATATTAAATTGTTGCTTCTTTCTAATCCTGGGAGTGGAGGTGTGAGTCTTTCGCTCGCAGCACTCATGGAAACCAGATCCAGAAACTCACATTCCTCCTCGAATTTAGAAATCTCCCAGAGTGAGCGGCTCAGTTTATGTGGAGAAGGGAGAAGTGCCAGTCCCCTCCCTGGCTACTGAAGGACTTGCCCAAGTGCCCCTCCCGCCGAGGACAGGATCATTGCAGTGTGGTTCACCCTGTCCAGGAGCAGAGATGGCCCCTCCGACCTCTTGGGACTAAGCGGTTGGAGGCGTTTTCTCAGCCAGAGCCACAACCACTAAGCTGGGTGTGTCTGTCAAAGTAGCACGTGCCTGTCCCTAGCACACGTCCTGCCCAGGACAGTGGCTGCCTTTTGACACTCTGCCGGAAGAGGGAACATTTTCCCGGTTTCTCTTGCACACAGATTAGGACCTTGTTTTCTGATTCAGTCTCCGCAATGGCTTCAGCTCTAAGTGGGGAAAATACCGTCAAAAGCTCAAAACGTGCACATAGAGAGGATGAGGCCAGAGGAAGGTCCTGTGGACATGGACCATGGGCAGGCAGGACTCTTCCTTCTCGGGCCCACTAGGGGCTCCCTGTTCACCTCTGACCTAGACTGGATCCCCCTGGGCTTCTGGTCCCTGACTCCGAATACCATTTCCTGCTTGTTGCCTGTCCAAGGGGAAAGCTGTGGGATGCAGCTTTTAGGGCCTCAGCCAGTTCTCCCTCCATAAACCTAGTGCTCCCAACAATCTGTTCCAGAAAATATAACCAGAGACAACACTTTCCAACTCATCTTATGAGCCCAGCAGTACCCTAAAAGCAAAACTAGGGTTTAAAAGTAGGGAAAACTTGAGAACAGCAAGTCTCAGAAATGAGCAGTTACTGTCTTCTACAAATATTAGAAAACTGAAGCCAACAATGTAAAACAATCATACACCAGGACAAAGAGGAAATTTATTCAGGTATGCAAGGTTGTATCAGCATTCCAAAATCAAATCAATGTGATCCACCCTGTCACAGGCTAAAGGAGAAATTTATACATATCTGTCAGTTGATATGGGGGGGCAAGTCATCAAATAGTACATATTAGAAATGTCAGGTTCTTTTTCTATCAATTGCACCTCATTAAAGCTCTTACAAAAATGAACATAGATTAGAATTTACACTTTCACAAACTTTTAGAAAATGGAACAGAGACCTAAATGTAATGCAAAACAATACAACTTCTAAAAAGATTATGCAACAAACTCTAAGTGGACTCGAATCTGGAATTATGTTATTAAGATACAAACTGAAAATGTAATCTATGAAAAAAAACTGATGTTAGACTTTATTTATTATTTTGGTAAGGAAGGTTGACCCTGAGCTAACATCTGTGCCGATTTTCCTCTATTTGTCCTGTGGGATGCTGTCACGGCATGGCTTGACAAGCTGTGTGTAGGTCTACACCCAGGATCCGAACCTGTGAACCCCAGGCTGCCGAAGTGGAGTGCGTGAACTTCACCACTGTGCCAGCGGGCTGGCCCCAAGTTAGACTTTATTAAATTAAAAACTCCTGCTTTGTGGAAGGCAAAATTGATGAGTCAAAGGACAAATTACAGACTGGCAGACGATATTCGCAAAACAGATATATGATAAAGAAAATATGTCCAAGATATATGTAAAGAATTCTTAAAAGTCAACCACAACAGGGGGCTGGCCCTGTGGCTGAGTGGTTACGTCCGCGCGCTCTGCTGCAGGCATCCCAGTGTTTTGCTGGTTCGAATCCTGGGTGCAGACATGGCACTGCTCATCAAGCCACGCTGAGGCAGTGTCCCACGTGCCACAACTAGAAGAACCCACAATGAGAAATATGCAACTATGTGCTGGGGGGCTTTGGGGAGAAAAAGGAAAAAATAAAATCTTCAAAAAAAAAAAGTCAACCACAACAAAAAAATAAACAACCTTATTGAAAAATGGGCAAAAGACCTGAATATATCCCTCACCAAAGAAGACATACAGATGGCAAACGAGCCTGAGGACAGACAACCACCGCCACAGGTCATTCGGGAATTTCAAATAAAACCTCAATGAGACACTTCTACACACCTATTAGAACTGATAAATGCAGGAAACTGACAATACCAACTGCACGTGAGGATGTGGGGCAAAGCAAACTCTCATTCATTGCGATCTGGAAAGCAAAATGGTACAGCCATAACAGAAGACAGTTTGGCAGTTTCTTACAAAGATGAGCATAGTCTTACCACACAATCCAGCAACTGCATTCTTAGGTATTTACCCAAGTAATTTGGAAATAGGTTTACAAAACACCTGTGGGCTAATATAGATAGTAGCTTTATTTATACTTTCTAAGCACTGGAAATGACCAAGATGTTCTTCAATAGGTGAGTGGAGAAAGAACCGGGGTACGGCTATAAAATGGATTATTATTATTTAGTGATAAAAGGAAACAAAGCATTAAGTCACAAAAAGACATGAATGAATTTTAACGCTTATTTCTAAGTGAAAGAAGCGATCTGAAGAGGCTATTGTAGAACACCAATTTTATGTCATTCTAGAAAAGGCAAATGTATAGAGACAATAAAATGTCAGTAGTAGCACGGTCTTCATGGAAGAGGAAGGAGAGTCGAATGGATAAAGCACAAGGGATTTTTTAGTGCAGTGAAACTCTTCTGCATAATACTGTAAATATGGAAAAAACCTTAGATAGTTATCAAAACTCTGAATTTTATAGCACAGAGAGTGAAACAATGTGTGCAAGCAAAAAGCCACGTATGTGTCCAAGAAAATTCCCAAAGTGAATGAAAACTGTGGAAAAAATCTAACTGTATTACAAATGTATGAAACAGTCTGAATGAAGGGAGTGGGTGAAAAGGTGCAGAAATATGTAATTTGGGAAGTGAGTCGAGTCTGTAAAACTGAAGATGAAAGAAACTGTGCAGACGCACTGTATTGTAGCTGATAAAGTTGTGACCCGGGGGGTATTGTTAACAATGCTGATACTTCTATCCATGTGGACTGAAAATGAGCAGATAAGTAAATGGACAGTGAACAGTGGGCACAAGGTTATTATTTGGAGTAGGAGTTTACAGATAAGCAAGGAGAAGAGGCTAGAATGATCCACGTGGTGATAGAGTTGGAGACATCAGTATGAACTTACTTTAGCTGAACATAGACACAGAAGGCTGTGTATAGATATATTTATAGGTGTTTGAATACACACAGGCTACTACACACAGATATATTTCCCTGCTATGTCCGCTGAAAGAACCTAATGCCCTGACAGCTGCAAACACACCTGGTACCCAGGTCTTAATTCTAATACCACAGTCCAACAAAAGGAAACAGGGTTCCTTGTAGAAATAACCAATTCTAGGATTCGAGAAGGAAATGTAAGAAAATGAGACTAAAGTGTCATTCAACATAAGAAAGTCATGAAATGCTACTCAAAAAAAGCCAAGAATGCTGGGGGGACACCAAAGGGACACATCGACTAACTGAAGGAGCTCTCAATCGCCAAAGCTGGAACAACCTGAGAAACAAAATAAATAAAGTTGTTGGATTATAATCCGGAGAATGTATGAATATCAATACTGTAACAATGTAAATAACTGAATAATAAGGAAATGAAAAGACACAAATCTCCTGTGCGGGAGAATACCAATGATTCACTCGGACATTCTGCTCTAAAGGAGGTCGAGGCTAACTCTCCGCTTCTTAGGCACGGGCTGCACAGACAAAAGTCCCTACAAAGGGCACAGTGTGGACAGAGGGGACAGAGTGACTGTGCAGGGGAGACATCTGACAAACGCTGCCTCAGCCAGGTGACCAACATTAACATCAATGGGGGGAAGTCACAGGGAGAGCATGGACCCTTGAAATGATGAGATGAAAATGGCAATTTACCTCTCTGATCTTCTTGTCCCAAATCCATAATCCCAATCTAATCATGAGAATAAAACAAATTCTGTTGGAGAACATTTTACGAAACACCTCACCATTACTCCCTAAAACTACCAAGTTCTTCAAGAACAAGGAAAGCCCAAGAACCTGTCACAGCCAGGGGAGGCTAGGCAGAAAGGACTAAATGTAGTGTAGGATAGCAGACAGGATGTGTTCATAAGAGCAGAAACTGCGAGCGGAGCTGAGGGAAACTCTCTGTACTATCACAGCAAGTTTTTGTAACTGTACAACTGTTCAAAAAATAAAGTGAATTAAAAATCAGAGTACTAGCGAAATGCAAAATACCTGGAAACCATGAGTTCTGAACATGTCTCCAGACTCCATTATGTGCCCTGCACAAGCACTGTCACTACAGTCACATTCTTCATGAAATAGGATAATGATACCAAATTCATAGTTTCTGGGAGATTTAAATAATGAATATAACATTTCTGGCATTGTTTCTAGTAAAAATTCACTACTTAATGGAAAAATTAATTGGAATTTTGGGATACATTATTTTTCACCCCTCAGAGACCCGCTCCTCTCCTTCCACTCCCAGGGTTCCCGTGCTGTTTCCGTCCCTCAGTCTCTCTCACACTTTGAAAGCAGCAACAGTCTGTTCCTCACATTGACCTGGGTGACTTTTCCACAGAGCAGACCTGATCATGGCTGTCCCCTCGCAGGAAACCTGCACTTACCGTCCACTAATTTCAGAATCAAACCACAATCCTGTGGCCAAAATATAAGGCTCTTTCTTAACCTGACTGTGTTCTCTCTGACCAGGCTCATTTCCCACCCTCTGCTATGCAGTATTGGTCAAATAGGAATAATCTGCATTACAATGTCGTATTGCAATTTTATACACACAACTTCCAGTCTAATTACCCCCTAAACGTCCTCCTCTCCCGGCTCATCCTGGAGTGCTCCCACCTCTCGATCACCTGGGAGAATTCCAACACCTTGTTCAAGGCTGAGCACAGTCACAAGCTTGTCTGTGAAGCTTTCACTAGACTCTCACTGAAGAGTCAACTTCTTTGGATAGACTTCACCAGAGTTCAATGTCACCTCTGGATATTACAGTTTTTTACATCTCCCATCATGTTTAGCCAATGAGTGCCTTGTGAGAATAAACAGTGTCTTAGTCATTACTTAATATCCAGAATAAGATTTAGTGCCTACCATACATCAATTGCTGGGAAAAAAAAGATTTTTTTAATGACTGCAAAAACAAACTATTGAAGGAGGATAAACAGACATTCCCAAAATGGGAGACAAAGAATAAACCATGAAAGACGGAAATACTATTGAGGAATGAAGACCCCGTGATGAAGCACAGACACTGGAAAAACAGAACAGAGAAAGAAGCTTGATTCCTGAGTTTCCTTCCAGAATCAGTCTGTACTGGCAGGACTTGGTGTTACTACATTCTCTCTAACTTATTTTCCCTAGTGATGCCCCCAAAGTAACTACCAACAAAAAGGCTCCCTCACACCATCACACGTCCCCTCAGCACTTGTGAAAATGCCGTGCTCACCTAGATGTCATCACAGAACAGCCTGAGAGCACCGATCCACCTTCCTCCGTGGACGAGTCATCGTGTTGGAAGTCACGCCTCTACGAAGGTCAAATGGCCCCTCCTGGGCCCTTTCTCACTTGCTGTCAGCCAGGTTCTACGCTTGACACAGCCCTGCATCATCTCATTGGCTTCACAACTGCTGCAGCGCTGAACACAACAGCAAGCCGTTACCCTGTAAATATCCGTGCAGATCGTTCACGCAGATGCTAGCGCTGAAGTGACAGGAGTGCTTCACATGGTGACCTGTTATTAAGTCCAAAAGTTTGGTCACGGTGCCGACCCAGAATCTGAGCGGCACCGTCAGGAGGCAGAGAACACCACCTGCGGCCCCTTCTGCAGAGAAAGCCTTTAAGCGACCTCCCGAGACACCTTCCCTTCTCCAGGGAGCAGAGGAACATCGCCTCGTCTACTCAGAAACTTAATGCCAATCACGACACGCCAGTTGCAACAGCATAAACAGCAGCAGGACCCAATGGTGACAGGAAATAACTCTGCTTCCCTCTGCAACTGCTTTATGATCATAGACCAAATCCTTCCCCAAACCATCCTGCTCAGCATGGCCTCAAAAGCAAGGGGCTGTCGCTCTGAACTCCTACAAAGAAATGCTGCCCTGTGTTTCCTCCGACGCTTGCAAATTTCAGCCTCTACAGGCGATCCCAGTAAAACAGAGAACAAGAACAAGAACTCAGGAGGCTCTTCCACTGTCCCCCAACCCACCGCCCTCCCACAGCCAAGCAGGGCATCCCGGTCGTTCCAGGACAGGGAGCTGTGGGGAGACGGGAGGCGTCCACACCAGGCGAGACACAACCAGGTGAGTCGCGGGGAGGCAGGTAGAGAAGCAGGCGGCCTCCCGCTCCCTCCGCCCGGACTCAGCCGGCTGTCCCTCCCTCGAGCCCCTGAGAGCGGGGAGCTCAGCAGGCTGCCTCTCTGAGCCTCAGACAGCCGCCAGGACGGCCCCGCCATCGCTGGGGAGCGGGGACGGAGGGGACGGAGGGGACGGAGGCCCCGAGGAGCCCTGTGCAGCCCGCGAGCCCCGCGCCCCGGCCCTCGAGGACAGCGCCCCGCAGGCCTCAGCGGACACGGCGGGCCAGGGCCGCGCCGCCGCCCGGAAGGCTGTCGGGGATCCGTGCCCGGGCTCAGGGCGCGTCTCCCCTCGGAGCGGCCCTCCCGCCCCGCTGCGGCCCTGCCCGCCGTCCTCCGAGGGCCTCCTCGTCTCCGCGGAGCCCCGTCAAAGCGCTCCCGCCCGAGCTCCCCGCGGAAGCGACGCACGGACCCCGGGGGCCTCGCGGGCCAGGGCGGCACAGACCGTCCTCCGCCGGCCGAGCGCCCGACGCGGCGCGCGTTGGACCGGCCGCTCCCGCCCAGGAGGGACGAGGCCTGGACGGGACAGCCCCGCGCGCACTGGGCTGAGGGGAACCGGATCGTCGCGGACGCCCGCGAGGCCCCAGCTTGCCGGCTCTCCGCGTCAGGCACGCCCCTCACGCCGGTCTGAACCTGCAGCCCCTTTCACCGGCTCCACACGGTGGCACCGCCACGCCTGACGCGGACGTCTGGGGCTTCCCCATTGGCTCAGGGGCGGGGGGCGGAGCGAGTGAGGAGGCGGGGCGAGCGGGGAGGCGCGGAGACAGAGGAGCCGGGGCTGCAGCCTGCAGCCTCACAGGGGAAGGCCAGAGAGCATAACTCTGAGTGACAGGCAGAGCGGGGAGGCGGGGCGAGGGGGGCGTGGCGAGCAGGGGGCGTGGCCACAGAGGAGGCGGGGCAGTCGAGCCGCCCTGGGAGGGGAGACAGCAGGAGCGCGAGGAGCAGTGTGAGCGGAGAGGCTGTGCCCCCTCGGGAGCAGAGCGTGTGAGGAGGCGTGGCCAACAGGACGACCCGTGGGGGCGGAGCCCAGGCTGGCCAACTGCCTGCTCACAAACTCCTGGAGCCGCGCCCCTCCCGCCCGCTGCCTGCTGGGAAATGGAGTCTTTTTTTACTGGAAACAGAGAAGCTGCGTGTCTCTGCCCCTTGGCCTTTGGGAAATGTGGTCCACAGTCGGACCTTCGGATCAGATGCCACAGCCCTCCATGCCAGAAAATCTCAAATGAACATGCTAGATCATTGATAACTCTATGTTTAATTTTTTCTAAGCAAAATTCACCTTGAGGTGGAAAGTGGCTCCACGAAGTTGAGTTTCGTCACCCAAAATAACTGCAGTATTTTCCGTATTCTGCCTGCAGGAACCAAAACACACTTGTTTGGGTAGGTTTCCCAGGTTTTCCCTGTAAATCGAGATGAGGCAGTAGGTACAGTCCCGGACAAAGACAGAAGAAAAGAGACAAATCCATTTCCGGCATCCACGACCTCTGACTCTGTCTTGACCCTAAAACAGAGGTTTTCAGCATATTGCTGCTTAGGAAGACAGAGGCTCGACACAGGAATGTGAACAGCAACAACCAGAGAAAGCTTTGTGTGCTCGCCCCTGAGGGCTTCCTCAGGGACCCCATGTGTTCTTAGATTTTTCCTAGGTAGGAGCCATCCTTCTTTGTCTCTTTGTATGCCCTGGGACTTTTGGCAGAAAACTTACCATTTGGAATATTATGACGTGACAACTAGGGAAATCATGTTCTCCCCCTCCCCAGCATTTCTGGGGGATGCTGACTGCAATCGATGGTGATAGTTTCTTTAGGGGATACTCTGATCCAACCCTGAAAGTTCTGTAGTGTTTGTCATGTGTGGCCACTGAACACTTGGATCTGTTAGCCTAAGGATCTTCTAGAGATCCTGAGTTCAGTGGGTCTTCGGATGTCCTCCTGGGGAAACAGGGCGAGGGAACACTGTATGTGACGGGGAGAGCGACTGTCTGCTTTGGTGTAGAGAAAGAGCGTGGCAGACTGCATCCAGTTCTCCTTTCATTCTGGCACACACAAGACTAGGTTTCCTAGCCCTCTTGGTTTTCGAATGGATGTGTGGCTACTTCTGCCCAAGGCATCACTTTTAGGCCAAAGGAGAAAGGAGGGTGTGTAAGGCCCCAGGTGCTCTTTGTGTCCTTCAGTGGCAATGGAAGAAGGCGTGAGTTTCAGATGGTGTAGCAACAAGGTCATGGGGTCTCCATCAGCCTTGCCCAACGAGACTTGGGAAGCAGGGTTCCCTTCACCCCGGCGACCAATGTTTGATGTAAATCTGAGGAGAAATACATCTTGAGTCATGGATTTCTTAATCATTGCATTTAATTTCTTACCAGAGCATTACCTAAGGTTGTCCTGAAGATTACGATGACCTACCCTCTCAGATTGTCTAAAAGGTGATTCTCCCAAAGCAGAATTTCGTGAATCTCATGTTGCTATGGTCAGAAGTCGTGTCTGCTGACGGCTGCTTGTCACATATCAGGGCCCTGCCAAGAGACTCTGAGTCTGATGGGGAGTATTGCATGTGGAAAGTGTATGGAAGTGTTCTGGAGAGATATCCCTATGGGAAGGTAGCAAAGCAGAGATGGTCGCAGGAGAAGCTGAAGCCCAAGCCTGCTGCCACTGGGTCTCAGCCAACCCTCAGGGATCTCTGGAGCTGGGACGGCCCTTTGGTGTTGTCCCAAATTGAGACAAGGGAACCAGGCTTCTTACTCTCTTATCTGCCAGACATGGGCCCCTGGCTGTCCCTGGGGAGGGCTGCATCCTCGGATTAGGCACTTTCCTACACTGTGGGAATGTCCTGTGAGGGACAGAGCTGTGAGCTGTCCTCAGCCAATATTCCCAGGAGCTGTGGGGTGGATGCCTTGGCCTTGAGCATGAGTCTGGGCTGAGTCTCAATGTTTCAACGGCACTTCTCCTTCACCGTGGTCTTCCTTCCCAACCCAGTTAACAATCTCCCCATGGGAGGATGTCCCTGGGAGGACTTATGTAGAGCTCTGCCTTTCCCTGTGATTGGCTGAGAGAAAGGCATGGGGGAAGACCAGAATCTCTCTCTCCAGCATTCAGACCCTCTTACCTGGGGGCTTCTGGAGAGCTCCAGAAGGGTTCCGACCTCGGCTGACAGTGCTGAAGTTGTTCCTGTAACAGTGGCCACGGATTTGCTGTAGTCGGGCGCTTGTAGTTAGGGAGAGTCCGATTCCCTCCAGAGAGCCAGAACAGTGTGCTCTCCAAGGTCTTGGCATCACAGGGACAGGCCTGGTAGACATCGAAACCCAGGGGCAGCTTGGCGAGTCGAGGGGCGTCCTCGTTGGTCTCCTCAAGGGTGAAAGAAAGGCCAGTCTATGCTGGTAATTCTTCCAGACACACCTAAGCCAGGGGGCAGCATTCAGGAGAATGGGCGAGTCATGCCATTCAGGGACAAATCCTAAACCAAGCCTAGGGAAAGGCAGGGTTCTGGACTCAGGTTACCCGTCCAGAGATGCTCCTTTCTTGGCAGATAGAGGGGGTGTGAACATGGTTCCCGGGGCTCTAGAACCCCCTGGCATGGCTCTCTCACTGTGATGAGGCAAATCGTGTCCAAATCAGCAAGACAGGTGTTCAGGGCACTGTGAGTAGGGGGAGACGGCTTTAGGCTGGATGGTATGGCTGTCAACTGGACAGATTTTTTGTTAGCTCCCATAAATGGAAGATGCATCTGTGCATGGACCACACGGCAAGATGTTCTCGAGGTCCGTGAGTGAGGAGTACAAACGCCGTCTCATCGACCACTTTGGAAAGACTGAGTTGAATCCCAACGTGGCCTTGTTTTCGCTTGCAGTGGAAGCCAAGATGCAAGCATCCATCCCCACCTTAGACCTGGAATAGTTTAAATGGCACCCAACTTACCAGTTCCTCAAACATTTTGAGCATTTCCTGTCAAGACCATATTCACCTGAGGCATTTCAAGGGACTCACATTGTTACTTTCTCTTCCCCTAAGTCAGCTTCTAGGAAGCCAGTTTTGGTAACTTCTGTGTGCCTTGAACAAGAAACATTTCATCCAGATTTGCTAATTTCTTTCCTCGTGGACTTCCACAACCTACTTCCAATTTGGAAACCCAAAGATGGGATGAATGGTGCCTCCTGTGTCCACAGCTGTACTCCCACAACAAACTAAATATTGCTACCTGCTGGGTCGGCTCTCAGGAGCACCCCAGTCCCGGAGGAGACTCTCTTGGGACACCCATGCCTTCATCCCAGCCCTGGGCTAGCCCTGGGACCTGCCACGACTCTTTCTCCTCCGAGGGACTGGACAGCCTTCCCCACCTTCCTCTGGCAAGTCTCTTTGCTGGGTGGCTGTGCCGCATCAGCAAAGACCTGGGCTGCCAGGGACCAGGATTGATCCTCAGCTTCCCGCTGTGCTGAGACGGCCTCCCTGGCAGAGCCCAGCCTGCCTGTGTCTGAGTGACACTTGCAGCCACCAGGAAGGAGGGGATAACTCAGAAGTGCCAAGCGCTTCACCCAGCCCTTGTCTTTCAGGCTCTTTCCAAGGGACGACATTGCAAAGGGTGGGTGGTCACGCTTTCGCTCCTGCTTCTGGACCCGGTGCTCCTGTTGAGCTCAGAGCAGTGTCTGTTTAGCACCCAGATGGGAAGCATTTCAGCATTTCCCTTGGTAAGGCTGTGTCCACGCACATCCACAGATCATCAGGTTACTGACATTCCCCGCAGGACCCCCAACTCACACCCTTCTTAGGCCTCCTCTTTCAAAGCTCCCAACAGGAAAGGCACACATCCCCATGACAGAACCACAGCACAAGACTGTGGAAAAGAACACAGCCAGCCGAGGGTCTGCACACTTGCTGGGCTCAGGCACAGCAACGACTTTAGGAAAATCACTAAAAATACTCCAGATTGTGTAAATTTGGGACTGTCTGACACCACGGGCCTGGGAAGCACACAGGCGCAGAAGTCACCCTCGGCAGCAGGGAGACTGTAGGGTCATTCCTGGTCAGGATGATGAATAGAAAGGCTGGGGGCATCTAGGGAATTTCTGCCCCAAGATAAAATTGTATGCAAAAGTGCAGAGATGCTGAAAATCCTAGCTCACAGGCAGCACTAGGTTTATGGAGGGAGACCTGGCTGAGGCCCTAAAAGCTGCATCCCACAGCTTTCCCCTTGGACAGGCAACAAGCAGGAAATGGTATTCGGAGTCAGGGACCAGAAGCCCAGGGGGATCCAGTCTAGGTCAGAGGTGAACAGGGAGCCCCTAGTGGGCCCGAGAAGGAAGAGTCCTGCCTGCCCATGGTCCATGTCCACAGGACCTTCCTCTGGCCTCATCCTCTCTATGTGCACGTTTTGAGCTTTTGACGGTATTTTCCCCACTTAGAGCTGAAGCCATTGCGGAGACTGAATCAGAAAACAAGGTCCTAATCTGTGTGCAAGAGAAACCGGGAAAATGTTCCCTCTTCCGGCAGAGTGTCAAAAGGCAGCCACTGTCCTGGGCAGGACGTGTGCTAGGGACAGGCACGTGCTACTTTGACAGACACACCCAGCTTAGTGGTTGTGGCTCTGGCTGAGAAAACGCCTCCAACCGCTTAGTCCCAAGAGGTCGGAGGGGCCATCTCTGCTCCTGGACAGGGTGAACCACACTGCAATGATCCTGTCCTCGGCGGGAGGGGCACTTGGGCAAGTCCTTCAGTAGCCAGGGAGGGGACTGGCACTTCTCCCTTCTCCACATAAACTGAGCCGCTCACTCTGGGAGATTTCTAAATTCGAGGAGGAATGTGAGTTTCTGGATCTGGTTTCCATGAGTGCTGCGAGCGAAAGACTCACACCTCCACTCCCAGGATTAGAAAGAAGCAACAATTTAATATAATACTCAAACGGAGCATTTACCATTGACAACAAAATATGGCCCCGCCAAATAGGGAAATAGGTGCTGGGCAAAAGGGGGGAGGGGGAAGAGGGGTTGGTGCCTTCTCTCGTGGCCAACAGGGGACCCCAAGAAACGGATCACAAAGTTCTCCTCATCAGAATCAGGGGAGGTGGCCCTGTGCACCCTGAGTGTCAATGCTGTGTCCCCGCTGTAGCTCAGCTGGTCTCAGGAGGGTCATCGACCACCACCACTGGGCCCTTGGTTGGGGGTCTGGTGTCTGGAGAAAGAGAGGCATTTCCTGAGCGACCTGCCCTGGAACCACAGTGCACACCCCATCCCGGCCCCCACTGCGCTCTGTGCTCCAGCCCTGTGCTCAGTGCTCAGTCAGCCAAGAGCACCCCATCTGTCCCTGACACAGGGGCTGATATTTAGCATCACCCACTTCACAGAGGAGGAAACCAGTCCCAGAAACGTGAGTGCAATCGCCCAGGACGGGACTGCTCAGCAGTGGAGCTGGAACCCAGGGCCAGCTGTCTGCCTCCCCAGGCCCACGCTCAGCCTGAATGTTTCCTGAGCCCATGGTTTCAGCCACTGCCGGTCTGGACACTCACTCTGGCCTGAGCGGTTCTTCTTGCCTTTGAAGAAGAGTCGAATCTTTCTGACCCAGTGGTATCGGGGCTCCAGCTGGCAGGACAGGCTGTAGCTACAGGACAGAGCGGAGCTGGGAGCTCTCAGGAGCCACACATCACATGTGCATCCTGGAGCCTGCCAGCAGCTGGGGTCGAAGGGCCCCAGGGGTCGCCATGCAATCGGATCAGGGGCTGACCATGGAGCAACGGCCATGGGCTCTGGAGCTGGTCAGCAGAGAGAGGCTGCCCTGCCCTCCCCCAACTCCCGACCCGACTCACCTCTCCTCCTTGCTCAGGGGCTCCACGGCCTGGAACCAGGCCCCAAAGTGCTCGTCGGGCTGCACGGTGTACAGATTTGCAGCCTCCTGGAGCAGCTCGATCTCGTCCATCAGTTTGAATTGCTAGGACAGAGCAAGCACAGGATGCCCACAGGGCCTGAGTGGGGGACCCTGCAGGGCTCGTGGAGGGGGTGAGGAAGGGGGCAAGGGGCCAGTCTGGGGCCTTTGCCCACTTGGGAACCCTCCCTCCCTGCGATTCCAGTCAGGGCTTGCCTGCTCTCACACTTGGCCCAAAATAGCTCCTCCTCCAGGAAGGAGTCTTTGATGCCAGCCCTTCCCCCACCCGCCAATGCCATAGGATCCCTAGCTCTGTATATCGAACTGTGCAAATAAATGTCCCAATCCAAATGGGGATTGGGCCAGAGGGGGTCCTGCCCACTGCGGGGGGGTCTCTGATTTCCAACCCCCACCCTCCCCACCGGGAGGCCGCAGCCGCTTACCTCATTCCATTTCCGACAGTTGAGCACATTGCCCTGGAAAGCAGACAGCCGCAGTCCATCAGAAACAGCCCCCTTGGGCCAGCACTAGCCCCCGTCCACACCTCTTGCAATGTTGCACTACTGCCAGTGGGCAGGCCCATCCAGAGCCCGGACTTGGACCTGGGCCAGTCTCTGGGCTCCAGAGCAGGGGGCGCAGAGCAACTGAGGCAACAGACCTTGTGACCCAACCCTCTCTGATGACACGTGGGGAGACTGAGGTCTCAGGCAGGAAGGGACAGCTCAGCCTCTGATGTGCTTCCTGACTGGGAGGGGCCCGACTTCTCTTCCCTCACTGGCAGGGCCAGAGGGAGAGGCTGAGTCCAGCTCAGACACCACCTCCTGCGGCCACACAGTCAGGCAGCTCTGAGCCTCAGCAGCCCAGGGAACCTGGACGGTGGCTTATGCAGAGCCTGCATCACCCACTGGGGAGATGGGCCTGACACCCTAACTCCCACACGAGGCTGGAGGCCCTGCTGAGAGGACCTTTGCCAAATGCAGAGAGCTCAGGGCTCAGGACAGGACTCTCTCCTCCCCACCCTCAGGAGCCTGAGCCCCCGGACCCACCTCCAGGCTCACTCACCTCCACATAATCCTCCATCGTAGCGTCCAGCAGCTCCAGGGAACGGAAGAACGTCACCAGGGAGGGGACGACACCCTGTGCCGCCATCGGGATGGGCATGGTGATGAGCTCCCGCTCTCAGGTGCCCCCATGAACCTTCCCCTGAAACCCCTCAGCCCAGCCTGCTGCCCACCCCACGCTCCCACACAGAGCAGCCTAGGATCGTCGGGACACCCCAACACACACAATTCCCTCCCCCGCTTCCGTCCAGGAACACCAAACTCCATCAGTCAAGTCCCAGGGCTGGCTGTTGGCCCCTCCCAGGGGCAGTGGCCCCTGCCCTTCCCCACCCCAAATCTGCCCTGCTGCCAGCCCTTCCAGGCCTCCTCCTGCTCACTGCCACTGCAGGCCCGTCATGCTTGGCAGCCACAGCAGATTCGCCTGAGGAGGAAGGCCCCTCTCCTGAGGGAGGTCTCCAGCTGGGAGGGGGAGCCCCCTCTCCTCTGACTCCTGGGCCCCTCCCCCACAGTCACCCTCACCTGCTGCCGCTGCCTCTCCTGGGCTCCCTGGCGGGCCCTCTCTGCAGTCTTTAACACGGAGGTCGCCTCCTGTCGGGGCCGAGGACAGGGTCAGTGCGCCCATACTCCCCTCCGCATGTCCCCCAAGGCCCCTGATCTCAGACCCTGGCCATCGGCTCCAGTCCCCTGCTGCCTCTGCTGCTCCCACCTCCAGGGTGCTCTGATTCTAGACCAGTCCTGGCTCCAGGACTCAGTCCTGTGTGACCTTGGGCCTGCCCAGGCCTCCCTGGCCCTCTTTCCTCAGCTGAAAAGTGTGAGGAGAACGTCACCTGCTTCCAGGAGTCTCCTGAGGACTCAGAGTCATCTGCGTGTCATCACTGCTCTCCCCTCACCTCTCGAGGAGGAGCCGGCACAAATCTCCTCCCGTTCCTGTCCTCCCTTGGATGGTAGCACCCCGCTGGGAGGCCTGCACCGCTGATCATTTCCCTCCACTTCCCAGAGGAGGAGACGGAGGCCCCCAGAGGGGCAGTGACTGGCTCAAGGACCCACTGGGAGAGGCCGCTCCCCGTGCCAGCTACAGGCCCTGTCCCCGCTGCCTTCACCCCAGCCCTGGCTCCAAATCTGACCAAGGCCCCGACCTCTGGACTCCAGGGGTGTGTCCAGACCCCAGCTGAACAGACAGGGAGGGGGAGGGCAGGGTGTCTTGGGGGACCTGGCCGAGTGGCCCCGGCCTGCCCCACCCTCACGGGGCTCTCTGACCCCCAGCCTGGGCCGAGCCTTGCCATAGCCTCACCTCCTAGGATCCCCTCGGGATGCCCCCCTCCCCTCTCCTTCTGGCCTCCTTCCAGATCTCCAGCCTCCAGGTTACCTGCACCAGCAGCTCCCTGCTCACGCGTTTCTCTCTCCTGACCCACTTCTTCCAGGTTCGAGAACTCTCCCTGCGGGGTGGGGAAAGAAAGAAAGAAAGAAAGCAAGCAAGAAAAACTGTGGGATGCTTGAAGGCAAGTCCCATTTATTTGAGAACCCAGCAGATCCAAACTGCCTGGGACCTGGATGAGGGATTTCGCTGGGGTGCTCTGAGCTCTAAGGTCCCCATGGGACTGCGGAGGGGCCTCTCCTCTTGTCCCTTGGGGCCTCCATTCCCAGATGTCCCAAACAGATCTCTTTGGAACAGTGTTGGTTTCAGCTGCATAGAGGCTTCTGTTGCTGCAAAGGAAACACCTGAGAATCTCCACCTGGGCTCAAGCCAGGATCTGGTCTGGAAGGAAATGAATCCCTGGGACGGAACTGCTGGCCGAAGGGCGCTGAGAGACTCAGAGACCCAGCACCCAGGTCAGTCCCTGTGCCCGGCATTCGCTGTCTCCCAGGTGGTCTCAGCTGACTTTGGGGGACATGCCGGCCCAAATCAGGCTGCCTGGGCCACCTCACCCTCATGGTGCTTGGCTGGAGAGCAGACCACCCACTACCCACCTGGAAACTTGTCCCCAGGTGTCTTGGAGACGGGCAATGGCAGGGCTCTGCAGGGCAGAAAGGATTGTGTGGAGGGAATAGAAGTTCCCGAGGCATCGGCACTCCTGGGGAAGCGAAGAGATGGAGCTGTGAGGGGGAGCTGAAGCTCTGCTGCCTCTGGTTTCTGTCCCCTCATGGACTTCCCCTGTCCTGGAGGAGACACATGTCCAGGGAAGCCAGGGAGGGCACACCTGCCACCCGACGAGTAACACTGCCAGGCGCAAGGATTTGTAGCTCAGCACAAGGGAGGAAGTGAGCTTGTCCCCACTGGGACCTCAAGTCAAGGTCAACGTGGCCCTGGCATGAGGGTCAAGGGACAGTCCAGGGACTAAGACCCCAGACTTCAATCCTGAGAGCAGAGAAACAAGAGGCAATTCTCACGCATCCAGACAGGGCGTGCCAAGGCTTACCTCAGCCACCCTGATCCACAGCTCAACCACCCTGGCCCTGTCCTGTGCTGTCATGCTCGCGTCCCCAAGGCAGGTGACGAGGATGCAATTGGCCACGGTGTTGTCGTGCATCACAGTGTCACGGACGGTGGGTGCCAGGTAGTCTCGTTCCCTGTTGTCGCGCTCGGACCAGATGGAGCCGAGGCAGTGGGCGGGCACCAACGTCTTGAACAGCTCCTGCAGAAGATTCGGAGTGTCACCCGGTCCTGCCGCACCCCAGCTCGGCGTCCACAGTCCCCCATAGGCCCAGCAGGGTGAGATCAGAACTGGAGCTCAGGAAGCAGAGCATGTGGCCTGAGGCTTGTGGGAGTCCCTGGGTTTTGTCTGTGTCCACTGAATGCACCCAGTCCAGGATGACCCCGGACTCAGGACTGTGGGGAAGGGAGGGGACATTTGCTCCCAGCCCTGTCTCACTTCCTCCAAGCTCCAGAAGGCAGCCCACACATGCCCACCAGAAGGGCCATCATCCACCCATCCCAGTGCCCCTCGGGTCCCACTGCCCATTCCCATGCACATTCCCCCCGAGGCAGGGACAACCCCCAGCTTTGTTTGACTGTCTCCACTGGAGTCAATACACATCACCTTCCTGGTAAGTGCTGAGGCTGTCCGGGCCACCTGCGCAGATGGGGGATCCACCCAAGGACCTGGCAGCACTTCAGTGAGTGCCCATCCCCCACCAAAGGGCCAGACTCTGCCCACCTTCCACTCTCTCCCACCTCATTCATCGGCACAGCCACCCTGTACAGCAGGTGCTGAGTGTCCGTCTCTACCGTCCCCTGTTCGCTAGGGGACAGCGAAGGCTTGGGGAGAAAGAAAGCTGCCCAGGTCACAGTGTTGATAAGGGAGGGAGCAGGGATTTGGACCCAGATCATCGGAATCCCGAGCAGGGAATGGCAGGTGTGGGGCGGCTCATGGCACCGGGAAGGCAGGGGCCACCCACCCCGCGAGCTCCTCTGCTCACCGCAGCCATCCTCGTCAGCTGCTCTGCCACCAGCTGGGGAGGGAAGTCCAAGATGTTCGGCTTCTCCTCCCGCAGCTGGTCCTCGGTGGTCACGGCCCAGGGGCAGCTGGGCTCTGAAGCTGCCTTTAATGATGGCCCTTGCTCTGGTCCTGGAGTGGCTGACTCAGGGGCTGCTGGCTCCAGCTCTACCACACGTGGTGAGACTGGAGGTGCAGCTGGCTCCAGCCCGGGGGATGGCACTGGCTCTGGCTCTGGAAGTGGCAGGAGCTTTGGAGCTTGCTCTGGAGGAGGATAAAGAGAAAGTTTCACCCACACACCTGACAGTTTCTATGCCTTTCCAAAGATAGGAAGGGCTCCACTGCCTCTAAGGGAACGCTAGCCCATGAACCTCAACACAGACAGTCTTCCCAGACTCCAGTCCCCTCACCTTTCCGTTCGGCCTCAATGGCCTTGAGATGCTCCAGGTGGCCTGGCAGAAGGTAGGCATGGCCCTCCACGTGGGAGCCACCAAAGCTGACGTGCAGAGTGGCCAGCTGCAGGGTCCAAGAGGGAAACCGCAGGGGCTCCCTGCAATCCTGCCCTTGGCCCAGCCAGGTTCCCAGCAGGAAATAGATAGCACTGCGTGGAGGCAGATGGGCCAGAGAGTCAGTGGCCTGGCCTTTCCTTAAACACTGCCCTCCCAAGGCACTCATGTTAGCATCTGTGCCCCTGTGCCAGACCCTCCCCCTCCAGAGGAGGGCCCCATCCCAGCCCTGAGCCCTGGCTGGCTGTCCTGGCTGTGGCAGGCCTGCTCATCCAGCAGGCTGAACACAGAGTCTGTGAGAGTCTCTTGTTCCCACCGATACTCTCCTCCCCAAGGGTCTGGACACAGCCCACCCAAGCCCTGCATGAATGTGGGCCACTGGAATGAAGACTCCAGCAGACTTGGGAGCAGCTTGCTCACACACCTCCTACTATGGACCTGGCGGTGGTGCTCACAAGGGGTGGATGTGGAGAAAGGGAGGCAGGAGGGGCTGGGACTCTGCTGGGAGTGGGTCTCTAGTGAACAACGCAGCCCAGCCTCCCTTCCAATTCTCAAGGGGCCTGGGACCCATGCACAGCTCTCTTTGAGTCCAGTCCTGCCGGAGTGGAAGCCACCAGAACTCAGCCCTCCCATGGGAATCACAAGATGGGTGAGATGCAGGGTTCTCCCAGGCCTGACCCGGCCACAGCCTCCATCCTCTCCCTGCACCCTGTTTGCTAGAGACAGGAGGCCGTCCTTCTCGACCCAAAGACCACTCACTTTGGGAGGTGGTCCTGTCCTCCAGCATCCCGCACGCATTGGGCCAAGCTGCCTCCATGTGTCCCAAAGGGGATGAGGGCATCGCCCGGGATGGAGGGTAGATGGGACCTGTGAATGATGTCAAGTGTGACTGTCTGACTCTCAGATTAGAGGGGAGGGCCAGGGAGGCTGTCTGCTTCAGTCACTGAGTGACACTTAGTGTGTCCAGAAGTCCTGCTCAGAGTAGGTCCTTCATAGACATTGTTGAATGATCTCCAACCAGAACCACCCCGGGTGTCTGAGTGGGCCGGGTCCCCTCTGTGGCCCTAGAGATCCCTAAGTGGCTACACCAAGGACAAGCACCAGGACCAGCTGGATGGCATCTCAAACTCCTTGACAGGGTGCTCTCCAGGTGCTTTTCCAAACTCAAAAAGCCACAAGCCAGTGAAGGGAGAGGAAGACTACTTTCCGTGGGGGACAGAGAAATAATCACCACCAACAACCACAGCATGGCCCACCACCCTCTCTGCAGAGCCGGGCACCAGGGCAGCACCTGGAGGGCTGATCCCATTCATCCCTGGGAGAAGCCTAGCAAGTTCATCCTCTGCCACCCCACCTTTCAGAGGAGCCAACTCAGGCTCAGAGAGATGCGGTGACATTCCCAAGGCAAGACACACAGCTGGCAGTGGGCAGAGTCACCACTGTGCTGAGGAGGAGGTGGGCAGTCACCTGGGAAACAGCTGGTCCAGCACCTGGTGGGCTGTGCTGGAGCCTGAGTAGCTGCAGAGGGAGGTGATGACACTGCAGAGGACTCTGCTGGGGAAGGCTGGCAGCACAGTCTCTGAGAGCCTCTGCATCATGCCTGCCTGGAGGCCACGCATCCTGCAGGCCTCAGTGACAGACAGAGTGGACTCATCTTCACTCTGGGTGGGACGAGGAGGGACACAGAGTCAGGGTCACCACTGCGAACCACCAGTGTTATCGGGGTCTGCAGCTGACCCAGGAACTCCTAGCCCTTCCAGACATCTGCGACAGGAGAGCCAGGGGTCCCAACTCAGCAAAGTTCTGCGCTCTCAAAGTACAATCTGACTTTGGTCCTGCGAAGGATTCCACATTGATCTCCCTCAAGGCCATTTGCTTGCTGAGGGACAACAGAGCTCCCTCTGTGAAGAGCACCAGCCCAGTGAATCCTCAACAGACACCCCTCTCTAGAGAGGAGAACAGAGGCTTTGGCATGCCAAGTGGCTTCTCTAGGTCCTGTGGCTCAGAACTGAGAACCGCCCAAAGTGAGGGCTGAGGGACATCCCCTCTAACTGCCTGAGGCTTCATCAGACCCTGACCCGGAGGGAAATGTTATGTGGCCACCTCACCCCTCCCAGGTCTGGAAACAGTGTACAGGGCAGTGACACGTTCTGAGAATCCCTTTGACTTCCAAACACGCTGATGGTTATTTCTTTTACATTAAAGGGAGTTTGGAGACCCTCGTTATCAAGGTTTCATTTTCAAAAAAAGGCAAAATTCAAAGATACTCAGGGCCTATTGGGAAGCGACAACGACAGCAACGTTTTCTCTAATCTTCCTAGGAAAATGCAAAGAGTGCCCTCCTACCCTCCTATGCAGCTGATGGGGAGGAGCGGAAGTCCAGATTCCTTTGGGAATGGGACTGTGGGACATTCATGGGGGACAGCCCTGTTAGGGTCCCAGGAGAACGGCAATTTGAGGTTGGATTCTGGGCCTGCCCTGGTCATCTCAGGGGCCTGGGTGGGAAGACCCCTCCGTGCCCACTCTCACCTCAGAGCTGCCCTGGTTATTGATGATGGCGCGGTGCAGCTGGTCCCTGTCCAGGGAGATGGAGTACCCGAAGCCATCCGCCAGATCTTCCACCACCTCCTGCGTGCAGCTCTGCAAAGACAGTGCCCGAGAGCCGGGCCGGGATGTCTCAGGCACCTGCCTCGACTTGGCCACAGGAGGAAACCCCCGCACAGATCAGGTACCGAGCAGCATCTGCCTAGACCTCTAGCCAGGGAGGGAATGAGATGACACCTGGAGGGCTCGGGACTAACCTATGGGTAGAGGAGCTTGGTTCCCAGCACCCACTCTCCCATCCTGCTGGCCACCACCTAGGCTGGGAACACGACACACTGCCAGGCTTCCAACACCGAGCAAATGGCTCCTGCCCAGGGTGGGTCCCCGCTCAGCACCGCCGTCCCTCTCTCACTCCCCTCCGACACACAAGGAGGCTCAAATTGTTGTGCGGGTGGCATCCAGTTGTGGCCTAACCCTGTTGGCTTTCCCTGTGTTACCTGAGTCCTCCTCCTGCCAATTGGACAGAGGTGGTGCAGGTGAGGGGCAAGTCAGTGTCTATAGTGACTGAAAAGGCTCTTTTTCTTGGCCTTCCTGAAGCCAGAGCCTCCACAACTCGGGAGACAGCAGGAGAACATCCTCTTGTCTTCAGTGTCGCCACTCAAGTGGGCTCGATAGGATGCTATGTCTAGATTGTGGGCGCCTGGAGACCAGTGTGCTAAGTTGTGTTGGGGTCTGTCTCCAAGGAAGTGAGGTCACTTCCTCAAGTTTCCCTTACCTGGGCCCCTTCCTTCAATCACACCCACCAAAAACCTCTCTGGGATCTTGGCTGCTCACCCTCCTTGCCCATGTCACCTCCAGAACTGTACACAAATAGCCAGCACAGATCCCAACACAGGACCTTGTGATGGAACCAAGGTTCCAGCTTGAGGACATGCAGCTGAGTTCCGACCTCTTTTTTCCTACAAGCTCTGTGTCCTGGAAATGCCCATGGGCCTCCCAGGGCCTCCTCAATCACCCAACCTGCACGATGGGGGCGAGGCCAGAAATAGCTCCCTCAGGACGTCCTCAGGTGTAGAAGAGACAATAGCGACAACACCTGTGGTCTGGTTTGCATGTGTCTGATGCACACACTTAGAGATGAAAGAATGACAAGAAGGGGTGGGATGTAGTGTGGAGTACCCCTCAAAACAGGACTGGGTTCCAGCTGTGTGACCTTGAGAAAGTCACTGCCCCTCTGGGCCTCATTCCCAGGTCTGCACCTTTAAGAGGTGGAAATTAGGGGAAATTCAGATACTTCCATTCACTGGCATGAAACCTTGCACGGTCTCCTGTTTGACAGAATCAGACCCAAGTGCCTCGTGTCGGCCTATGTGGTGGGCAGCCTCCACCATGGCTCCTGGTGCTCACTGTCTTCTGCTGTGCGCGTCCTTGTGGAACACACAGTGGTCAGAAACTGGCTTCTGAACAGAATGCAGCCAAGGTGATGGGATGGCACGCAACCCAGGGTTAAGAATAAAAAGCCTGGCCCTTCCTTCTTACTCATTTTCTCCAGCCCCCTCCCTCTTTCCCTCCTCCTGTTTCCATCTTTCTGTCTCTCTCTCTGCCTCTTAATTCTCTGGAACTGGGGGAGCAAGTGTGCATGTTTTCAGTTGCCCTATGAAGAGGCTCCATAGGAGAGAATGGAGGGAATGATCGGCCAACAGACACGCAGGATCTCAGATTTTCAGTCCAAACAAAACCCATCAACACGCATGTGACTGAACTTGGGACCAAACCCTCCCCAAGTCGAGCCCCAGTAGAGACACAGGCCCTGCTTCAGAGAGACCTTGAGGCAGAAGCACCCAGCCGAGCCGTGCCCTCTTCCTGGCACACAGAATTTGTGAGATGTTAAGGATTTGTACTTTTTGGGTGCAACCTCTTGGAGCAATGTCGTCAGAGAGCGATGGCAAAAAGCACAGCCTACCAGTTCCCACCACATGGCCCTGCCGTGCCCCCATCTGCCCTCCACTCCCTTCTCAGGCTCCTTCTCGCCACACCCCCACCCTCTGCCCTTCTCTGGTCACACTCACTTCTTCCTGTGAGTCTCTGCACCAGCGGTGCCTTCTCCCTGACTCTCAAACTGTTCCCAGATACAGGCCGGCGTGCCTCTCATCTGTCACTCTGCTCACAGCAAATGTCACTTCTGTGAGGCCTTTCAGAGCCTCCCAGGCACAGGCTCCACTGTCACAGGTCTCCCACCTGCAAGGGCATATCATCATGTCCTCCTTCTTGGTCTCATCTGGATAAAGTGAGTCCATGAAGGAGGGCTTTCTGCTTGGCGGACGAGGAGGCAGCTTCTTCCGGTTTCCTCAGGATCATGACTGTCTCTTCTGGGCTGAATGTTTCCCCTCCCAAGTCCATTGTGAAAGGAAATTCTCATTCCCTTGCTTTCAAGGGTCTGGTTTCCCCAAGAACTCAGGGAGACTGGCCTCTCCCTGGAATGCGGCACCAGCCCCTACTCCCAAAGCCAGAAAATTAGCACCCAGCTTGAAACACCACCAGATCCTGAAGTCAGTTCCTGCTGAGGCCTCCCATCCACTTTGTAATCCCATGGGAACTCCTGAGCTCACCTTTCCCCTCACACCCAGCTCCCAGCCTGCCCTTGGCTTCTTAGAGGAACAGTGGGATTTCCCAGAAGCACTCCCAGACTGGGCAAGAAATGTTTTGAAATGTTCTCCATGTATTTTCCAGGACATGGGATATGGGGAGAAGTCATTTTGGTTGTGTATGTGCAAGAGTTTTGATGCAAATAGCATCTTTTTCAGACAGAGATCAAAGAGTGGGGCTACTGGGTATAACAAGAAAATGGATACACTGAGCCAACGTCTTCATGGTGTGAAGTCATAGGGAGCAAAGAACATGGTTGAGAGCAGAGAATATGGAGCCACAACTTATGTTCAAATTCCAGCTCAATCACTTCCTTGATATTGGTAGAGGGCAAGTTATTCACCTCATCGGTGCCTCCCTTTCTTCATCTGTTGTCGGCAAGAATGATAAGCGTACCTAATTTGTGAGAATACGGAGAGTATTAAAGGAGTTAATGATTCAAAACGCTTGCAACATCCAGCACATTGCATGCCCTGTACGCATACATTATGAATGAAATGCAAATGTTCTTCTGACGCTATCTGTTTGCTCCAGACGGGAGACTAGGGGCTGGAAGGAGGTAGACAGCACTCCCTGAGACAGCACGTATCGATGAATGAACAACACTGTTGAAGGCATTACCAATGGCACATCCACCTCCCTATGGACATTCCCAGGCACAATCACACCCAAGCATCCCTCCTCTGTCCTGCATCATCTTCTGGGATTCTATCCAGGAATCACTGGGGCTTCTTGAACCCTGGGACCCACACCCACTACAGGTTCTCTTCTCTCTGGCAGCAAACCCCAGGCCTTGTCCTAATGGCTGCAGCCCACAGGCTCTTCACTCTGATCCTTTTCTTCACTTGAGGGAGAAGTGCCATCCCCAGAGCTGGGCACACACAGTGTGAGCCTTGGAGGGAATGTCTCCCTGGCCGGTGGCAGGTGGAAGAGCACCGTGAAGGAGTGGGATTTGGGGAGAGTCCTCCAGGTGTGGTCAGCCAGGGCATTTTTCAGCAAGGACTTGTCTGGTTGGTGGACCTTGGTGGCGAAAGAGTGGCGGGGGCAGCATGTTTCAGAGGTCCTGGCACAAGACGATCCATAGGATGGTCTTCAAGTCAGAATCAGCCTAATGAGGTCCAGCTCAATCCACGTTCATCTGTTCCCTGACTGGCTCACTAATCCAGGAGTGATTTACAAGAGTGATATTCGTGTTCTAGCATCTTTTCATTGATTGGCAGGAGCTATTATTCTTTACAAAACTTGTATATTTTTACATAGGAAAGGAAAGGTGAGTTCTGTAACAACGCTTCTTACAAAGTTCTCCCTAATGTATTGAATCACTAACAGAATCCACCGCTGGGAACCTCTCGAAAGATCCTGATCTTTACTCTCTGGTGTTAGATCTTCCTGGTTGGTAAATTCTCTTGACTCCTGGCTGCTTTCCTGAGGTTCGTCCACTTAGGACAATGTAGGACTGCAACCTCTTGCCACTTGAGAAGAGTAGTGCAACTCTATGATGACGTTGGTCTTGTTTTCTATGTGTGTGTGTGTGTGTTTGTGTGTGTGTGTGTATGAGACTGTTTTCTGCATCTTGCCATGCATTCAGATCGACTCCTTTCCTTGGAAAAATTGTCCCTAACCACGTTCTCTGGGCTTTATTCTCATGGCTTGAACAGTGCTGTACAACAGTAGAATTTCTCAATCTGTCTTATGGAATTTAATTTTTTTTAGTAGCCACATTTAAAAAAGTAAAAATAAACAGGTGAAACTAATTTTAATAGTATATTTAAACCCATTATAACCAAGCTATTACCATTTGTCCATGCAATCTATATAAAAATTAACAATGAAATAGTTCACATTCTTTTTTGTTTTAATTGGGATCTACTAATCCATTTAGAGCACAGTCTTCATTCGTCAGTTGTATATTTTCTCATCTGCAGTATCTGTGTTGAGATACTATAATGCTCACAGAGGTAACATAAGATTCACTTATCTAAGGAGCTCCAAGCTTATCAAAGTTTCCCACTGAACAAGCATGTCAGATGAATGATGAAAAGCCCCTATTGGTCTAGTAAGAAAGGAGTCAGTGTGGCCTTACAAGGGAACAACCCATAGAATGGTGAGGGCAGATGGAGCATGGGGTTTTCTGAGGAGGTGTTTGCAGGTGAGGCCACAGAAACACATAAGGTAGATGACCTTTTCTTACTGGTTCATGTCAAAAGGGAAGGAGAAGAGACAGCAATTTCTCTGTGAAATATCAGGCAAGTTAAGGGACCCTGAATATGTATGAAGGAAAAAGAAATGTGGGGAACATTGAAAACAGGCTTTGTGGAAAATCAAGGCATAAATATGCCAATCCATAAAAGAAATTAGAATTTCCAGGCATTAGGGATGCTTCCCAGTTGATGCAGCTGATTTTGCATTTACACTGGTACCAAAAAAATCCTGTTTTGTCATAAGATCATAAGATTGGCAGCAGCTAAGGCCTGGCTGATAATCAGGATCTTCTGGGGTTGAAATTTTACAAGACACATATGATGAGCAGTAAGAAATTTTGGACGGCTCCAAGGGAATTACTGAGATCACAGACCACAGATTGCAGGAATGGCTGGGTAGGAGAAGAGAAATTAAGCTGAGAACACGGTGATGTGGCATCACTTCCGATCTTGAGGAATGGGTATCTGTTGTATGAGTGTTTGACCAAAATCCGGCCATCAGGGATTTGTGTGGGTTAATACGTTTCTGAATTATTTATTTTTGAACATGATCCTTTGGGTTGATGGAAACATGTGGGACAGGGGAGTCAGTCACTCAGAGTTGGGCAGATGACAATTTCACAACTGGTTCAAGCTCTAAAGGAGCTATGAACACCAGCTGGTCAATGGGAGACACTATCTGCACAACAGATCCTTAGCAAAGCACATATGTTTATAATGTCCAAAGGACTCTTACAATCCAATAGTTTAAGAAGACAAGTGACACTTCCCTGCTTACTAGGAGACAGCAGTTCAGGCATGTGATGAGCACCAGGAGTCCTGCCAAGCAGATGAGGACGATGGCCCAGAAGGGGAGGTCTGGGGAGACAAATGTTGGGCTGAGCCACCTCCTGCTATTCTCCCAGGGCTTCTGCTGTTGCCCACTGTGCTCAGCAGTCCTTCACATGGTCTGGCCACCTTTCATCATCAGCCAAGACCCTGTGTGCAAGGTGCCCTTTGATGAGGCACAGCATTGAGATATGAAGCACAAGCCCCACCTGGGCTAGGACTTCCTTGAGACTCACTCGAATTCTCAGTCAAGGCATCACTTCTGTTGGCAAAGTACCCTGGAAGTCAATAAAATGGAGAATACATGTGAATGTGTTTTACTTTTTTAAATAAAATTTTTGAAACAGGTAGAAAAGGAGAACAATATTGGAAACATCCATGACCTGATTTAACAATGTAAACTTCATCCAGTTAAACCATGTTTCATCCAATGTGTAAATTATTCAGACCTGCCACCCATGCTTTCTCCCATATTTTCACTGGAATATTAAAGTCAAGTAGACATCCTGATATTTCACCCCATTTCAGTTTGCATATCTGAAAAATTAGGACACTTTGCTACATAATCCAAGGCCATGATCACGTTACAAGAGTGTAACAAATTAAATCAAATTTATACCTCTGGGCACAGAGGACTGAAATTGCACCAGGCCATCTTATGATGGTGAGGGGGAGCATGGGCCATCACTTGGCAAGACCATGGGTAAATTTGTAAATTCCCTCTCAAATGATTTCTTCCCTGTCTAGAAGCACATTCCTCCCCTTCTCCTTTACCATGTGTTTCATACTCATATGCCAGGATTCACCTACAGTGGAATTTCCTTCAGGATGTCTTCTCTGATTACCAATCCCAAGTATGGAATGGCTCGCATCAAATCATTTATAACTTTCAATCATCTGTTCCTGTTATTGCCAACTACGCCATCTACTCTAGGGGGTAGAGACACAGAGCACTCATTGGGCACCGGGGGAGGGTTGCAGGTCCCCCTACTTGTGCAACCTCTCTCCAGGTCACTTCTTAGAGATGTGTTGTCCAATATGGAGTGGCAAATGCCTTTTTACATTAAAATTAATTCTAATTAAATAAAATTAAAAGTCTAGTACCTCAGTAACATTAAAAATCAGTACCCATAAAAACCAATGACAATGCCGCCCTTCAAGTACTCAATAGTCACATGTGGCCTGACAAATGGAAATGGCGAGCAATAGGATATATTGGAGTATATGAGGAAGCCATTTGGTGTAAACCTAATCGGCCTGACTTTCTTTCTCCACAGGGGCCTGACACGGTCATCAAGCATGCATTGCATATCTGCTTTAAACATTTCCTATGGCAAGAACAAATGCCCTTAAGATAAAGGTGCAACTTCCCCCAACACTGGCGTTTCCTTAAGGATAAGCATCTTTCCTTAGGCTAGGAGCTGATTGTTGTGCTCATCTTTGACCACCCAGCTCACCTGTGACCACTCAGCTCAAAACAACAGACCTGCCATTCTGCTGTGTCCACTGAGACAGCAGACCTACCTGCTGTGTCCATCAATCGCTGTGCCGACAGAGCAGTCTCGTGACCATTGTAAAAGGGACATTTCAATCACATGTGAAACATCCTGTTTGGGGGTATATAACCGCTCTGTACACCCCACTTCTTTGGTGCCCTTCCTTCCACTGGGAAGAAAGGCCCTGAACCATGGTCCTCACATTTTAGCTCAGAATAAACTCACCCAAATTTTCATTTATAGATTGGTTACGGATTATTTTCGTCAACATTTCCTGGCATAGTCGTGGCAGGATGTCAAAGAAACCCAAGGGAGACCACTGGAAATCTACACTGAACCAGCATTTGGTACCAATAGGGGCCCATTGAGCCCCCCTGGATCACTGCATTCTTCAGGTGACCCTGGTGAATTCTCCTGAAACCCAGACCTCCTGATTTTATGTTGACAGTCCAAGAGCTTACATGAGCTCGTTAAGGTCTTAAGACTATTTGTCTTAAGGGGTACCGGTACATACCCTCGGTAAGAGGAACCCAGACCTCCTGATTTTATGTTGACAGTCCAAGAGCTTACATGAGCTCGTTAAGGTCTTAAGACTATTTGTCTTAAGGGGTACCGGTACATACCCTCGGTAAGAGGAACCTAGGAGGAATTTGCTAGGCCAGAGCAGCCTTGAGGAACTTTGGAGTGAATGGGGAAGGCTGACCTTTTTAATTTGGCTTTAAAATTGGAAAGAATTGCATCTGTAAAGTCTGAACAAACTGCTTGATAGAGAAATGAGAGGCTGCAGGGGTTCAGCTCTGAAGAAAAGGGACTCCTGCTCCTCCTGGCCTTTACCAAAAGGAGTCCTTAGGTGACTAAGGGCCTCAGCAGGAGTGTCAGAGGATCAATCCTCAAGAAGTGCAGCGGTCCCATAGGGAACTCTATTATCATTCACGTTACCTAGTTATGGGCCACTCCTTCCTCCCCATGTCATCCTGCCACCACCAGCCGCAAGCCAAGCCTGCAAGAGTGAGAAGAGCCAGCTGCGGCCGCCCACCCAACCCCGGGGAGAGCCCCGTGGAGACCGGTCACCCTGACCCCAGTGGGAGCCCGGCTGTGACATTCAGTGATGATTGGCGTGTGTGGTTTTAGCCTCCGAGCTGTGGGGAGATGGGATGCAGCTACAGACAAGAACCCACGGTGAGGGCCTGGTGCTGGAACAGCCCCATCTTCACCCCAAAAAGGGGGGACAGTGCTGTTTGCAGGACGCTGCCCTGAGACTTGGTTTGAGGCATTTTCTGAAGGGCCCAAATCGTCTGACCTCTTAAGCCCTCTCTGAGGATGTGCTATCTCCCCAGGTGTCTGTGACTTTGTCCTCATGCTCCGTGCTAATTCTGCACTTTTCCCCCGTGTTCAGGCTCCCTCATTTTTTGCCGAGCCAGGTCATGTTGGGGTGGCCATCTGCTGCCTGTGGGGAGGATTTTGGGTCCTCATCCCAGCCCTGCAGGAGAGCTCGGCGAAGGGTCTGCAGCATCCCGGGCACAGCCGAGGATGCAGTGATGACTCCTGGCACCAGCCACTCTGAATTAGAGAGAAATGCGTGTTGTGCAGGTAGTGACTTAGCAATAAGTTTAACGAAGTGTGTTTGCCTCTGACTCTTCGAGGCGGAGTCTGAGGGAGGCTGTAGCTCCTGGAAGGTGATCCCAGAGGCAGGGGGACCAGGTAAAGACGGGGAGGCAGAAGCTCTGTGGGGCTGTGAGTTGAGTGGTGGCCCCCACAGGCCCTGGGCCTCCATCCCTCATGCCTGCTGACTGGCATGTGGACCACCCGCCTCTCAGCACCATCACCCAAACAGCCGCAGGGAGCCACGGTCAGCGAGGTCCCCGGTGGCAGGATGTGACTCCCCACTCCTGGGCTGTGGTCCTGCCTGTGGCCAGCGAGCTAGTTGGAGAAGCTGTCCCTGCCTCAGTGGCTGGAGCTGCCAGTCCCCACCACTGGGGTTGCAGTCGCCTTCGCTGACTCGAGGGGCCCAGCTCCACGGTGTCAGCTCTGGTCTCCAGAGGACAGCTGACCCTCTCTGCACACTGACCAGCCACGCTTCACCTCCACCTAGCTCACTGAAGACCACCCTCTGTGGGCCAGGACCTCAGTAGGGAGCCTGGGCCAGCACAGCCGTGTCACCAGCCCTCATCACCACCTACCCTGTGCCAGTCCTTGTGGGTCCACCCGCCCCGTTTCCCTGGGTCCTGATGGTTTGTGTTCTCGGGGTTTAATCTGTTTGCAGGATTTCTGTCTGGCATTGTGCTGGGATCTGACCCTGGTCATTATTCTAGAAGAGCGGGGGGAGACCAGCCGAGGTGAGGAGGACGATGCTTACACAAGGCCTGGGAGGCCTGGCATGACCTCTGGCCTCCAGGTAAGGGGGCCTCTGTCCTCTGTCAGGGAGAGGGACTGCCCCTTCCAGCTCAGAGAGCCCAGGACTCCAGGGGCGCCTGTCTGAACCTCCCTGACCAGGCTCCGGGCACCCTCACTGCCTGTGGGTACTGACCGCGATGTGGAGGGCCGTGAGGGCCCACAGCTACCACCCCGTGGATCAGCCACACGCTGGCCATGCCAGGGGAGCAGCTGCAGCTGTTCAGCCTTCACGGCAGGCCCCCAGGGATGCCATGCTCTGTCTTCAAGGCTCTGCAGCTGCCTTCCACAGTCTTTCACCATGCAGCCCCTTCACCTGCCCAGCCGTCTACATCACCAGGAAACCCAGGCTCCCCTCCCACTCCCTCCACCGAGATTCTCTGTAAATGGGATGTCAGCTATGACGGGGTGATCACCACCTCACCTTCCAGGGGCCAGGGCCCTGCCAGCCCCTGAGCAGGGTGCCCACCTGCACAGTCCCTTCCTGGGGCTCTGCCCTCAGTGCTCCACCCCAGAATCTGGGCTGAGACGATGCCTTCTAGAGAGGCGACCCCAGGGAGCAAAGGTGAGAAGAGAGCCAACAAGGTCCTCATTTCTACCGGAAGGGAATCATCCAGTCATCCAGATGATTCTGGAATGACCTGGAACCATCTATAGCTGCTGGTGCCTCCTTCTTGCCTTCTCAGAACAAACTTCCTTCTGTCTGTCCCTGTGGCCTGAGCCACTTGCAGCTCCTCACTGGCCCCTCCACTGCCCGTTACTGAGCCTCGTGCGGCGCGTCACCTACAGACCAAACTTGTCACATGCCACCACCTACAGACCAAGCTCGTCACATGCCACCACAGCTCTCACAGACCAGGAGACCAGAGAAGACGTGAGGTAAGCTCCTGCAACAGACTCTGTGGCCCTCTGATAAACACACAGGCCATTAGGAGGCTGTTCTCCTTGCTCCTGCCAGCAGCAGGGGAAGTAGGTGGCATGAGGGGCCTCGAAAATATGTCCACAGGGGAGCTACTGTAGGGAAAAAAGGGTCACCACCAACAAACCCCATCCAGTCCAATCGGCTTTGTGGCCAGGAAGCCAGGGGGACCTTCTCTGCCCTGGGCCCTCGTCCCAGGGAGGCAGCCCTGGCAGCGTCCTTATTGTCCCCGGCTCCTGGGACCGGGACTCTCGAGGTGCCCATACCAGGGTGGTTTGCATGGCCAGGAGCAGATGTTTCCCTCTGGGCCCTCTGGGGCTCAGGATGACCCCGCCCTGCAGGTGGCAGGAAGGGGGCCCGGTGGCTGGAGCCAATCTGGTTCTAACTTTCCATTCCTGTTTTCATTGGCAAAGGGCCCCAGCTAATGTGACAGAGGAACTCCACTCAGATGAAGGAAGATGGCTGGGTCCTGGCTGCTTTGCAGTCTGCTCAGGTCAACACACATTTATTGAGTTCCTACTGCATTTTCTTGGGTCACTTGGGAGATTTTATTGAGTACCTACTGTGTGCTCAGCACTCTCCTATGTGCTGGGGATGCGACCTTGAGCAAAGGTGTCAGTTTGGGTCCTTCGGGAAGCCAGCAACAAGACAGAGTTACACGTGCAAGAAATGTGTTGGAAAATGTCTGTAATAAGTGGACAGGGAGCATGAGCAAGCATGGAGAGGTGCCAGCCCACAGAGGAGGTGGGCAGGAGGTGGGCAGGGAGCCTCGGCCAGTCTGCTGGGTGCTCCAGGGCAAAGCCTGTCATAGCCGAAGTTCCCGAAGGCACTGCAGCTGGAGGCTGTCAGCTTCTCTGGAAAGGTGATCTGAGCAGCCCACCTCCACGGCGAGATGGGTGCAGCTGGCATCTTGTTGGGGGATGCAGGGGACAGACAACACAGCAAGCAGCAGTCGCACTCCCCTTCTAATACAGAGACCCAGGGACAGTGTCTTAAAGGAAGGAAACATGCTCATTCTTCCCTCCACTGCTGAGGACAGGATGTGGTGGTAAAACACCTTGAGCCACGTGGGTGAGAGAAATAGGGAGAGCCAGAGAGGAGCCCGGGTCCCTGAAAGACTGCAAGGAGCAGAGTCGCCACGCCAGCCCTGCACTGCCTACCTGCAGGCTGCATGCGGGAGAAATGGACTTCCCTCTGCTCACGCCACTGCTGTTCCACGCACCTGGACCCTGAATATGGGGATCCCATCTCTTTGTCCAGAACAGGACATTGTCCAACAAATAGCGGCTGGAGAAAGATCGGATCAGGCCGCAGGCCCCCACCTCAGCAGGGGAGGTTAGTTGGGGGTGGGGGAAGCAGATGGAGGAACTCCCTTTGGGTATGATGACTTTTTCTATTGATAAAATATGTATAATGTAAAATTGACCATTTTAACCATTTTAAGTGTATGGTTCAGTGGCATTAAGTACGTTCACATTATTGTACAACTATCACCACCATCTGTCTCCAGAAATTTTTCATCTTTTCAAACTGAAACTCTGTACCCAGTGAACACTAACTCCCCATCCCCCATCTCCCGGCCCCTGGCAGCCACCCTTCCACTTTCTGTCCCTATGAATTTACCTATTCCAGGGACCTCATATATGTGGAATCCCACAGAGTTTGTCTCCTTGTGTCTGGCTCGTTTCACTCAGCATGATGTCCTCAAGGTTCACCCACGTTGTTGCAGGTGTCGGTGTTCCCTTTTGAAGGCTGAATAACGTTCCATTGTAGGCACATGTCACATTTTGTCTATCCACTCACCTGTCGATGACGCTTGGGTGATTTCTACCTTTTGGCTATTGGGATAATGCTGCTGTGAACACAAGGGTACAAATATCTGTTTGAATCCCTGCTTTTGGTTGTTTGGAGAATCTATGTGTATGCCCAGCAGTGGAATTACTGGATGACATGTTAATTCTACACGTGACTTTTAATGAGTTATGAATATAGTGTCTCAGGATGAGAGCTCTAAGACTAAGTTGAAAAGACAACATTCCGGGGAAGCCTGTGAGAGAAGCTGGTACACCTGGAGGAAGGTGGTCCTGGGCAGCCCTTTATAATGAGCTCATCCTCCCACCTACCAGCAGGTGCAGGCCCCCACATCCCTACCCCAGCTGCCCCCAAATCTGCTCCCCACATTACCCACAGCTGCCCTCGGCCTCAGCCCACCTGCCCAGCTCCCACAGGTTACAGGGAACTGCTAGGGTCCTCTTCGTCCAGGCTGTCACCCCACATGACCCCTCAGTGCACATGCATGCTTTCATCTGGTACCCAACCAGTGAAACAGCACGTGTTGTGACCAGGCTCCAGTGTCCCCTTCATGGGCCATGGATAGGTTGTCACAGGTAAACAACCACAGGTGACTTGCTATACCTTCTGACTGAAATGTAAACCCCCAGTGGGTGTGTATGTGGATGTTTCCAGAGGAGTCCTCAGCTTCCTCCTAGTTTCAGGCTTTATCACTCAAAAGAAACCCCCACAAGCAGAAACCCAATGTCCTCTTCACCACTCTGCACCCGGGCACTGGACGCTGTCTGCTCACTCGGCTGCCTCCTTGCCTCGGCTAGCTCTGTCTTCCCTCCCTGGACCCCCCAGCTCCTGCTCACTTGGCATATTCGGATCTTATTAATCCTTCAAGGGAAACTCCTCCTGAATTTGCCTGGGTCCTTCCCAATTTGGAGAGATCCCATGGTACCACGGTAGCGTGTCCCCCTTCCTGCCTTCTGTTCTGAGGCACAGACCAGCAGTTGGTTCTCAGAGCACCCTGCCTGCGCCAGGAGCCTCGGTGCTGCCTGTGGATAGACTGATCGACAGAAGTGTTAGAAACGCAAATTCCCGGGTCCTGCCCCAGACCTCCTGACTCAGGAACTCTGCCCCCAAATTCTGCCCCGGGGTGAGCCGGCAATCTGTTTCACTGGCAGGGAGAGTTCCAATTTGAACCTCGTTGGGCTCTGGGAGGACCGAATGAATCAACGCTCGAGGATCGGCAGCAACGGATTCTCACAGGTCTCACCTTCCTCCTTTCTCTCCTTTTTTAATTGAGGTATAGTTTACAGCAAAGTGCACAAACTTAGGGTACAACGTGTTGCCTTTTTACAAACGTGTACCCCGCAGTAGCCACAGCCCAGATGAGAATCTAAAACATTCCCAGCAGCCCGGAAGGCTCCCTCACGCCTCCTCCCAGCCAACAACCCCCCAGGAAGCCACTACCCTGATTCCATCACCATTGATTAGTTTGACCTGTTTGCGACCTGCGTGTAAATGGAGTCATGCAGTTGGCACTCTTTGTGTGTCTGCATGCTCTTGTCCCACTTTGTGACATTCGTCCAAGTTGCCGCGTGAGGGAGGATTCGCTCTTTTTCTTTGCTGCGTGGTGTCTCCTGGTGTGAACACAGCACACTCTGTCCAGGCTGCTGTGCGGAGGGCTTGTTTACGGTGGTTGTAGAATGTGGTGGCATCGTTTGCGTGGACATAAGCACCTGTTTCGCCTGGATGCCAGACTCCTTCCCGCGCATTCTGAGCCCTGCTCCAAGCTCTGCGAGGGCGCGGTGTCCTCCTCTGTCCCTCTGCAGCCTGATGGGCAGTGCTTCCTGGGAGCCAAGTCCCCGCAGGGCCAGGTTGCCTCCAGCTGAGGGAGGTCTTCTTCCAGCTCAGCCAGGAGTTGGACAGTCCTGTCCACGGCGGCAACGCCAGGCCTGAGCTCTGGGCACTGTCACCCAGAAGGCCTGAGGCATGTGGTTTTACAGGCTGGGTGCCGAGGCTGATGGCATTCTGTTGGCGTCCTCTCTGGGGGGCTGGGGCCTCAGCGTCGGGACCCCTGCTCTGCACAGAGCAGTGGTGTAAGAAATGCTTTCTCCTGTGACGGTGTGGTGGTGTGGTGCCCTTCTCTGCATGTTTTCCAAACACGGGAAAAGTTTCTAAAACATCACACAGCTAGCTGATTCTCAAGCAGGGGCGGCAGACGTGTGTATGGAGCAGTGGGTGGAGTTGCCTACATGCCCACAAGGGGGTCACCCTGGAGGTCAGGTGATGCGGCACAGAGGTTGGGCTGAGATGCGGCTGCAAGCTCAGCCTGTTCTCCAGAGGCCAGGAGGCCAATGCCAGGCAGTTGTGGCCTCTTCAAACCACCCCAACCTGACGCCCACTTCTGGCTCAGGTTGCCCCAGCTCCTCCATACAGAGCAGAGGAAGCCCCAGGAATCCAGAGATGAGGGGCAGGTTGAGAAGATGGGGTGAGTGGCACCAGGGTCCCTCCCCTGTTGAGTCACAAGAAGGGAATGAAAGCAGGGCGTGGGCTGAAGCTGAGAGGCCCCAGTCTTGCCCTCTCAGGGCCTCACCTGGCACCGAGGTGAATCGAACCTGCCAAACCCTGGGAGGGCTTTCTTTGGGGGTAAAGTGCCTGCCACCTCCACCCAAGGAGACTGGGGAGAAGCTAGGAGAGCAGGAAGAAATTGGATTAGCCCTCAAGCAAGACACTCCCACCCAAGCCTGGGACGCTGGGAGGCATCGCTGGGAGCCATCTCTCAAAGGAAGTTGCGACATCTTCCTTGGGTCTAATTTGGGTTTTGGTTTGGGGCCAACCAGGCCTATCTTTACGGCTCTGAGAACGTTTTCAAGTGGTAGACATTGTTTCCAAGACAGCACTCAGTGAACACTAGCCTCGGCTCCCCGCCCGGCTCCCTGGGGAGCCTGCAGGGTTAGCCACATCGCAGAGCTTCCAGACAGGGGAAGGTAGCCACTGGCAGCAAAAGGGACGAAGGGCTCAATTTGTTCATGTACAAATAATGGCAAGTTTCATGGAGTGTTTGGTGTGTGCAGGACACAGTCTGAGTACTTCACATGCAGGAGCTCCCGAAACCCTCACAACAACCCCTTTCACAGAGGGGAAATTGAGGCACGCTGAGGGTGAGCAGCCCAGCCAGGGTGGCAGAGCCAGCAGGCAGCAGAACCAGACCTTGACCCAGGCGGTGCTGTGGCGCCCTTGCCCGCACAAGCTGGATGCTGCCCCTCTGCTGCGGCAGCTCTTCATGAGCATGGGCCCCTGTGGGTCCTCACAGCCACCACAAACTGACAAGGAAAACACAGGGACAGACTGAGAACAATGGGCAAAGGAGGCAAACAGACATTGCACCAAAGGGAAAAACAAAGCTGGGAATATCCGTAATCAAAGCAGACAATGAGAGCCATGAGGGACGTCTTGAACTGGCAAATGTTTGAATGATTTCTAATAGCTCCGAGCGTGCCGGGAGCTGCCGAGCAGGCGCCCTGCACTGGGGCTCTCCCGCCGGCAGAGCATTCTGGAATCCTGGCCACGCGTGGCGGGACCTGCAGAATGCCTTTAGAAGACTCCCCCGGGTCTCCCTCCTCAGAATCTTCCTGAAGAGACTGGTCAGAGCTGCAGCAGAGATGAGCATTTAAAGTTGTTCACTGCAGCATTATTCACAGTGGTGAAAAGGCAGAAAAATATACACATTCTGACAGAGGGGAATACCCAAAGAAACCTTGGGCAGGCTGCTAGAGAGCCATTAAAAGTGGTATTTTTGAGGAAATTTTTGTAACACAGGAAAATGCTCATGAGATGATGTTACACAAAAAGGGCAGGATACAGAACTATGCGTATTTTGGAAAAGATGCCAAGATTGCCCATGAGCGGGTTGATGAGGCTGCCTCCGTGAGCGGACAAGGGCCTGGGGCCTGGGTGGTGGGGCCCCTGCCTCCCTGCGCGTGCCGTGTGAGCAGCTGGAACCTCTGCTGTGTGCACACGTTACCTTTAAATGTTCTATCCTGAAATAATTTCAAACCTACAGAAAATTTACAAGCATTAAAAAATAACGTTCTTATAGCCTTCACCTAGAGTCACCCGTTGTTAACATTTTATGACCTTTGTTTTCTCCCTCACTCTTTGTAATAATGCATGGTATAATAATATATTATATATTGCACATTATAAGTTATATATAGGCCTGGCCCAGTGGTGCAGCAGTTAAGTTCGCATGTTCCGCTTCGGTGGCCCAGGGTTCACCGGTTCGGATCCCGGGTGTGGACATGGCACCACTTGGCAAGCCATGCTGTGGCAGGTGTCCCACGTATAAAGTAGAGGAAGATGGGCACAGATGCTAGCTCAGGGCCAGTCTTCCTCAGCAAAAAGGGGAGGATTGGTGGCAGATGTTAGCTCAGGGCTAGTCTTCCTAAAAAAAATGTTTTTAAGTTATGTTATATATAATATGCTCTGGTTATACATAGTGATACATCGTATGTACATGTATGGGAAGTTGCCTTCTGAGCCATCCGTGCATAGACTGCAGACCTCATGCCCTTCACCCGCAATTACTTCAGTGTGATCTCCTAAGATCCTAGGATCAAGGGCATTCTCTATGGTGGTCAAACTCAGACCGTATTCAAACTTTGCCATGTGTCCCAACAGCATCCTCTGTGTTACTTTCCCCCTGATCCACCACCCAAACCAGGACCTCGCACTGCCTTCAGGCGTCACATCTCTCTTTTCCTTCCACCCTGGAACGATTCCTCAGCCTGTCTTTGTTTTTCATGACCTTGATTTTTTTAACGTGTGTAGACGGTTGCTTTGTATATTGTCTCTGCTTTCGGTTCGTCTGATGTTTTCGCGTGATTAGCTCCATGCTGTGCGGGTTTGGGATCTCACAGCAGTGACACTGTGTCTGTCCTTGTGCATCCTATCAGGAGTCACCCAAAGTCGGCTTCTCTCATCACTGGTGTTGTTGACCTTGACCTCTTGGTTAGGGTAGTGTCTGCCAGGTCCTCCAGTGTGGAGGTAATTGTTCCCTCTGTCATTAATAAGTAAATTTTTTTTTTTGAGAAAGATTAGCCCTGAGCTAACAGCTGCCAATCCTCTTCTTTTTGCTGAGGAAGACTGGCCCTAAGCTAACATCTGTGCCCATCTTCCTCTACTTTATATGTGGGACCCCTGCCACATATAAAGCCAAGCAGTGGCTTGCCAAGCGGTGCCGTGTCCGCACCTGGGATCCAAACCGGCGAACCCTGGCTGAAGCAGAAGGTGCGGAACGTGCACACTTAACTGCTGCACCACCGGGTCGGCCCCATGTCATTAGTAAGTAATTTCTGAGTGATGTTCTGTGTGAATATCCTATTCCCCACCAAGCTTTTACTCATAGTTTAGCATCCATCAAAGGCCTGACAATTATTATCCCGATGATTCCAAGTGTGTGTTACTTTCACAATTTAAAGTAAAACTTACTTTTAGAAAACTCGTGATTTTTCATAAAAAAAGGTGAGGGATAGATGAAACAAGATTGGAAAAATGTTGACAGTTGGTGAGGCTAAGAGATGCATGCTCTCGTATAGTTATTCTATTTTTCTCCACTTTCGTGTATTTGAACATTTCTATACTAAAAGCTTTTTAAAAAGTTATTTTACACTAATTAATAGTATTCATGCTAAAATTGTCTTCAACTTAGTTTGAAATGCATGAAAACATAAGGGAAATGGAAGGACGGCTAGAGGCCGAGGTGGGGGGGGATGGAGAGAGGTGTCTGAAGACCGGAGGGCTCGCGAATGCAGCGTCACAAGGTGAGAGCCTGGGAGGTCTTTGTGGGATTCTGCCAACTGCTTTGGATGTTCAAAATTTGTCGTAAAATGTGGGGGGAAAAGTGTTTATTCCTAAGTGGAGGGTTATCTTATCATTCTGTTATACTTTTCTGTGTTTTTAAATCTGCTATAAAGAACACAAGTTACTTTGTTTTTTATATTTATATTCGATGCTCAGTAATTCAGAGGCTCTAAGAGATGGCTGGCCAGAAGTCCTGCCCCACGGCGAGGGATGAACAGGTTGTCCTCTTGGCTTCTCTGAGGATGGCCCCGGGTCTGAGGAAGGCCTGCGCTCCAGCGTGTTTGGGACTGGTCTCCATGGACAGAAACACTGAGGGTCCCTCAGGAACTGAGGGCAGGTGCCCCTTTGAAGAGGAGCGGCTCCTTCCTTCCTCCCTCAGTCTCTTCCCTGGATGCCCACATCACTTCTTGGCTGGCAGACACTCAGCTTGCAGGGAGCTGCTCTCCATATGGGGCACAGGTTTGGGGGCCCTCTGTGCACACTGTGCCCTCCAGCATGCTTTTCTGCTCACTCCTCTGTGCCCCCAGGAAGGAGAGTGGGGGCAGAGAAGAAAAGCTGAAGGGAGGAGAGGCCCATGAGAACGCTTCGCACGGCAGAGCAAGGGAGGCCTGGCCCCAGCTCCCACTCTGGCCCTCCCGGCCAGGTTCCCAAATGCAGGCTCGGGCAGCTCCCTTTTCTGACCTTTTCTGAGGAGGTATTTAGTCTAACAGACAGGTTCAAATTCCAGCCTCACTGCTTGCTCGTGATGCTGGACAAGCATGTTCTCCTTTCTGAGTCTTTATTTACTCGTCTGGAAAATGGGGCTGTCCTGCGAGCTGAAGGAGATGATCCACATTAAGGGTGTACCCGTGCCTTTTGCAAAGGGCCCAACAAACGGTCACTGTCCTTCCTCCACCTGAAGCCTCTTACTGTCAGCCGCTCTTCTAGATGGGGAGCCAGCGGGCACAAGACTAGTCCTCACTCTTCTGCAATTGACAATCTAGTGAGATTTGTTATCAGTCCATGTGACAAAAGCCACTGATTTACTCATAAGTTCTGGGGTTAAATACAAGACCCCGGATGTAGAAAAGCAGTGAAATAAGTGGAAAGTGCAAGGGACATCTATTCAGATCCTCTGGGTGCCGGAGCCAACTGGTTGCAGGTGGCAGCTCAGGTGCACTCAGGTGCCTTATCACAGGGATGCTCAGAGCCGATGCTCAGGGTCCAGATTCCTCCTAGGAGCCACATGGCAGGGCCTCCAGGAGAAAGAGGGTCAAGTTCAGGGTGACCCATCCCCTGGCCCTATCAGGAGCTGACATCACTTTAGGGTCCCCTGCCAAAATACAACTACATTTTTCTTTTTTTTTAAAAAGATTGTCACCTGAGCTAACAACTGCTGCCAATCTTTTTTATTTTTCCTGCTTTTTCTTCCAAATCTACCCAGTACATAGTTGCATATTTCACTTGTCCTTCTAGTTGTGGCATGTGGGACGCCGCCTCAGTGTGGCCTGATGAGCGGTGCCATGTCCGCACCCAGGATCCGAACCGGTGAAAGCAGTTCGCGCCACCGAAGCAGAGTGTGTGAACTTAACCACTCGGCCATGGGGCTGACCCCTGCAGTTTTCTTGATTTCTCCACATCTCCCTGGGTCCTCGGCTTCCTCTGAGGTGGGCTTTGTTTTTCCAGCTGTCTTTGGTGGGACTCAAACTCAAGCCCCATGCCACAGGAAGGAGGGTGGCGAGTGGGTCATTCGTCCAATAGGGAGGGTCCTCTCCGGCAGAGCTCCCAGGCCAGGGCGCCCCCTAGGAAGCTGGTCCCACCAACTGCTGGACACCTTTGGCTGGTCTGTCTTGTGGCCAGGGTGGTAAGGGAGGGTCAAGAATCAAGACTGGGATTTGTGTAAAAAGGCCTGACCTGTGGCTCCTTCCTCAGCAGGGGTGCCGGCCTGCCAAGACCTCCAGCCACGTGTTCACGTGGGCAGGTGCTGTATAAAACTTTGCACAAGTGAGATATTTAACCACAGTGGGCTAAGCCCACCGTCTCTGTGCAGTCTGTCTTCCCTTCTGTGACACTCCTCCGGGTGTGGCGGGTGGAGTGGCCACGCGCGTTGGAGGATGGATGGGTGCTGTGGGGAGGTGAGCTGGGCTAGGCTTCCTTTGGGCTGAATGGGCTGTACTTACGTGGCTCATAGGTGCTTCCTATGGCATATAGGTGTCTAGTGCACAGGTGTACAGGTAAGTTGTTTCTAGTCACCCCAGTGTGGGATTGGCTTCCAGGAATCCTCCTTCCTCCTGGGGCTGACTCACCGCCTGGCATCAGGACACTGAGGTTCAGGGCTAGGGGTGGGGTCCTGCAGTTCTAGGTGGCATTTGGTTCATGGAGAAGAAGCAGAGTTGAAATGCATGTAGTCTGGCTGGTAAAAGTATGTGAATTTGCCGACGGTCTGCCTGCTCTTTCCCACACCCAAGGTCCTGGGAAATCGGGAGGCCACAGCTCACTGCAGTGGGACTGAGCGCACCTCTCTCAGTGGCTCCCTTCCCACCTCTGCAGACGTGGCTGCTCCAGGGGCTCTGCCGACCTTGAATGGCTTAACTGTCATCCTAGGATTTGCTTCTGAGACTGGGGTGTGTGTGTATGAAGGGAATGCCGCAAAGCAGAGAATCTCCTGGTCTTTCTCTGCTTTGAAAATGCAGATTTTTCTCACACACGGAGCTCTCCTGCTCACCGTGTTGGGTTATTTTCAATGTCATAGTGGAGATGAGTTTGGCAGTGGAGCCAGACTTCAAAACCACTTGCCGTTTCCTAACCGGGACCTGGGGCAAGTCCCCTAGCTCTGGGATCCTCAGTTTCCCCGCCTGTAGGCCGAGAACAGTCCTAACACCCATGTCATAAAGGCTGTTGGAGGGTTGGCAGGAGACGGCAGGTGCAGCACTTAACCCAGGCCTGGCGCCTGAAAACTGCTCAGCACGTGTTAGCTATTTTTCTTAACGTTACTGCGCTAGTATTTTTACTAATATTATTCACAGCCCCCCTGCGAGGAGACATCGAGCACATTAGCCCTCGTGCATGTGGGAAGGCAGGAGAGAGGGAGCAGTTGAAGACAGGAGGTGTCTTGGTCACATTCCCCAGGAGTAGGCCCTGATTTATGTGGCCTGACCATTCAGCAAGTGCCCCCAGGGGGAGCGGTGAGGAAGCGGGGGCAGCACACCGAGAAGGCAAGCAGCCAGGCAAGGCTCTGAGCCCAGGCAGAGTCCTACCACGGGGAGCTCGCCGACCCCGCAGGGCACTGAGCCGCATGCCAGCGTTTCCCAGACTGAGCTAGGATGTTGAGCTTTCACACTCTCCCAGTTAAGTTAACTGGCAGTTGCCAGTTAAGGCCATCTGGGGGGACACTTCTAGCTCTCTGCAAGGAGGAACAGTAGCTCCAGTAGCCTGAGGACCGTCCGCTCCAAGGAATTTCAGGTGCAGACAGTTGGAAGCCAAAGCAGGGGTGCGTGGGAACCTGCTCCAGGCCGAAGGGGAGTGTCCTGAGTTAGGGGACAGGAGACTGAGGCTTTGACACAGCCACGTGCACACGTAATGCTCTGTCCTCCAGCTTGCTCTCTTCACTTAATAGTTGGTCTGGAGATCATTCCAGACCAAAGCGTATAAAACTGCCTCATCCCTTTTTTTTAACAGCTGCAGTGTTCACTGAGTGGATATGTTATTATGGAGTTTATTGTCCTCTATTGATGAGTATTTAAGTTGTGTTCAATCTTCTGCTATTGCAAAAAAAAATTGTAATAAATATCCTTGTGTTAGTGTCGTTTGTACACATGCAAATATCTCGGGAAGTATGAATTCCTAGGAGTGAGTTTTTAGGTCAAGGCATGTGCATATTTAAAAAATTCTTATATCAACTTTACCAGTTTACACTTCCACTGGTAACGTTGAGAGGACTCATCTCCCATACCCACTCCAGCACAGTATTATCGAAGTTTTGAATCATTGGCAATCTGATAGGTAAAAAATGGTATTGGACTGTAGTTTCCTTTTGCACTTCTGTTGTGAATAAGACTAAACATCTTTTCATAAGTTTAAGAGTCGTCTGTATTTCCTGTTCTGTGGACTATTCGTTTGTATTCTTGCTCATTTTTTATTGCAATTTGATTTGTCTTAGTGACTTGTAGGAACTCTTTACATATTAAAGAAATTTGAGTCTGGAGCGGAATGACGCAAAGATGGAAGCAGAGAAAGTATGTTCATCCCAAAGGCTGCCCATGAGTTCTGTTACCTAAAGCTCATGGCCAGACCAGTCTTTTCCAGTGTCTGACTCTTCACTTATTCTTTGGCTCCTGTGAGCTAGCCTATGTACTCTCAGTGCATTCTTTGCATGTTTTGTTTTGGCTTAACTTAGCAGCATGGATTTCAGTCATTTAAGGAATCTTGATGGATATGCCCTCCCCCACCAGGTCGAGGTTCCAGGGGGAGGGTCTGAGTGGGGTGTTCTCCTTCCTCCAGCCTGGACTCCCTGCTTTCTCTGCAGCTCTCCCACTTTCAGGCCAAGGCGACTAGTAAGCCTTCCCAGCACGTGCAGCCTCCTCTGCGCCGTCTTAGATCCAGGCCAGGGGTCCCTCTCTCTTCGTTGGGAGGGCAATGGCAGTCATTGGTCTAAGGCTTTGCTGGTGCTTCCAGTTCTGGGATTGTGGACAGCAATTCTCCCTTGATAATTCTGTCCCAGAACCCCAAAGATCTGAGCCCACAGGGCCCTCAGGGAGCCTGGGGACCGACACCTCCATGGACAGCAGACACTGTGCAGAGGAAATGCTCATCCAGGTTACACACTGAGTTAGAGATGCTGCAGGCCTGGACTCCAGTTCTGGATCTCTGCTGAGCATTCATTCACTCTTGCAGCAAGCATTCCTGAGCAGCTGGGCACTACAGTGTGCAGACAGGGCCACTCAACAAGCAAGAACCCAACCCCATCTGAAGCACAGCCCTGATAACTGCCGAGCGGAGAGCAAGGTGCTGGCAGGAGACTGCCCAGTGGGGAGGGCTGGGGGGACCATGCCCTGACCAAGACCAGGCAAGAGCGGAAACAACAGGTCGAAGTGCACTCTAGGCAGAGGGAATGGCGTGTGAAGGCCCAGAAGCTGCAAAGTCAGGCGGGAAGAGGCCAAGTGAGGGTGCCGCTGTTGCTGGCTGCCCCGGCCAGAGAGGCTGCTTTTATTCTGAGAATTCTTGGGGATAATTGCATGTCCCTCGGAAGTCTTACGTGTGCATGTTGTAGTGGGGGGAGAGGTGTGCCTTATCGTAGAAACCGCCACTCCTCAGATGGCCTTGGAAAGGGCCTTAAAGATTGTAGCAGAAGCTGTCACAGAGCCCACCCCAGGCCTCACCCGGGAAGGTGTTTCTCTGTGATACATGGCACCCCAGGGGGGGACTGCAGAATTAACCTTGTCACCCCAATCTCAGAGCAGCCCAAGGCCCACGCCTGGTGGGAGCTGGCGGCTCCATGCCCTGGCTGGCTGGCGGTGGGCCTGGGATGGCTGTAGGGTGAGTTCTTCAGGGGAGGGGGCCTCAGGTGCCCACCATGGAGGCCTGCCCACCAATGCAGCCCATCTGGGTCCCTCCGCTTCCCCGTCTCACCTCCCCAGTCACCTCTGGAGGTTTTCTGCTTACCTCCATGGAAGCCACCTGTGCTGAGTCTCGTTTTGGGCTGGGGGCACCCTAACTAAAGTGGAGCCCTTGCAAGAGTACTAATGCTCCCCTGCTCCCACACTCCAGCCAGTCAATGTAGTTTGATGCGCCTGACCTGTAAATTCCAGGAATCCCAACCTTCCCACTCAGCTCACTGCTTGCCCCCTAGCCCGGGCAGAGGGCCTGCCAGTGGGAGGCCTCTGGTGGATGTTACAGGGGTGTGGTTCCTGCAGAGAAGGCCAGGGAGCCTGAGGGAGTGAGGCCAGGGAGAGGCTCAGCCAGGCCTGGGCCCAGAGCTCAAAAGCCTTTTACCAGGGACCCGGCCCACGAGTGTCAGGATGGGCCATTCTGCGGGCTGAGTGCTTCCCATGGCAATCCTGCCCAACTGGCTGGGGAGCCTGTCTGGCTGGGTGCGAGACCCCCGGGACCCTGCCCACTCACTCAGGGGCACATAGACCAGAAGAGGGCCGCAGAGGCATTCCAGTCCCAGGCCCCTGCCTGGACAAGGCTGACCCCAGATCTGCCCTGGTGCCACACCTTGGGATAGTGCTCAGCTCCTCTAAAAGTCCAGAATGAACTCCAGAATTTCTGTCACCACTGAACACCTCCCACATGCCAAACACCAGGGCTGGGCTGAGGACTCAGTGATGGGCAGTGGAGATCTGCTGCCTGGTCTGACAGGGTGCCAAGGCTAGTAGGGGGCCAGGCATGGAGCCCATGTGCCAGTCCTCAAAGCCTTGAGTGCTGGGCAGGGAATGAGCAGGAAGCTCTGAGGGCCAAGCACAGATGGGCAAGTTTGGGGGGTGGGTGTGGCAGATGGCTCAGAGAGGGCAGCCTGCGAAGACTGGTTTGGGTAGGAGGACAGCAAGTGCAAAGGCCCTGAGGCAGGAAAGAGCAGGCATTTTGAGACCCCAAAAAGGAGACTGGTAGAGGAGAGAGATCAAGCCACAGAGGGAAGCAGGTGTGAGCTTTGGGGCCAGGAAGCCATGGGGGCCAACCAAATGTAGTTCTGGGTGGGCTGAGAAGCCATTGGCAGCGCGTTGAGCAGGAAGGTGACCAGAACTGAATTTGTGTTCTCAATAGACTCCTGTGCAGTCAGGACTTGGGAGCCCAACTGAAGGGAGATAGGCAGTTGCTGGGCTTTGTTCTTCGACATGGGCCCTGGGGAGGGCGTGGACATGAATGGAGCCTCACACAGCTTTCTGCCGTGACCTTTTCACCACCCACCATTGCCCTCTGCCCTCTTTACGTGTGAGGAAACAGGCTCAGAGAGGGGAAGGGACTTCTTCCCTCAAATGGTACCTGGACGGGTACAGCTGATGCACGGCTGTCGTCTTCCCACCACCTCACAGGCCTTGGGTGGCTGCCGGGGCACCTATCATTTCAGTGAGAGCCTTTGGGTCTGTTGGGAAGAAATGCTGGGCAAGAAGAGAGAGGAAAACAGAAGGAAGGGGATTGACCACGCCTGCCCGGTGGTCGTGTTTCTGGGGCAAGAAACACGGGGGCCCTGTCTCACAGCCACCCTGTGCCCTCACAGGTCTTGTTTGTTGAACGCGCTCGTGTCCCTGGCCAGGAAGCAAGAACGCTGGAGGACAGCGAGCCAGCAACTGGGCAGTCAGCGAACTGGAGGGCAGAGGAAGGAACGAAGTCGGATGGGGCCCTCCTCTGCTCAGGGGCTCCTCAGGGCCCTGAATCCACCCACAGGGCCCACAGGATGACCTCGGACCTGAACCCCGCAGCTGACCTCACCTCCTCCTGCTTCCTGTCTCATTCTGGCGGCCTTGACTGCCTGTTTGATCCCTCTGGCCTCCAGGCACCTAAACTGGAATGAGATGATCCTTAGAGATCCTTCTGGCAAGTCTGGGCGAGCAGGGGCTGAAGCCGGCCAGCTCCTCGCCCAGCGCCCTGTCAACTTCACCTGGGGCCTCCCGCTGAAGCCCCATTGCCACTTGCCTCTGCTGCAGTGACTGGGCTTCCGAGGGGCCGTGACCCCTGACGTGGCCCCCAGTGGTCTGGGGCACACTCTCTCCCAGGGAGAAGGTCAAGAACAGGGTAACGGGGCCGGCCCGGTGGTGCAGTGGTTAAAGTGCACACGTTCTGCTTCGGTGGCCCGGGGTTCACCAGTTCGGATCCCAGGTGTGGACATGGCACTGGTTGTCAAGCCATGCTGTGTCCCACATATAAAGTAGAGGAAGATGGTCATGGATGTGAGCTCAGGGCCAGTCTTCCTCAGCAAAAGGAGGAGGATTGGCAGCAGATGTTAGCTCAGGGCTAATCTTCCTCAAAAAAAGCAGAAAAAAAAAAAAAAGAACGGGGTAACATAACGAAGTGTCACGATCTCAGGCAAGTCCCGGTCCCCTCTGGGCCTCAGTTTCCCCTTCACTGAGGAGGTGGATGAGGGTCCTGCCCAGCCCTGAGTGGGGGCATTTTGGGGAGGTAAAGATGCATTCCCAGAATCCCCTAGAGTCCTGAAAACACCCATGCCCTTTGTCCCAGCAATCCTGAGAAAGGCCAAGCTGATAAGGCTGTGGGTGGCCAGATGACAACATTCTTGGGACTCAGATGCAGTGGGAGGGCCCACCCGCTCAGCTGCATGCACTCAGGGCGGTTTGGCCGGCGACTGTTCAGTCCACGGGCGGCCAGGGCGCCTGCCCTTCCAGCAGTTTGGCGATGCCGTGGAGCACGAGGCCACAGCAGGGAGGCCACACGGTCTTAGTTTGCAACGTTTTGAGGAAAGAATGCCAGTCTCGTGGGAGGGAAGCATGGGTCTGGCCTCCCTCCCACCCCCATCTTGGCTCTCTCTGAAACTCACTCTTAAGAAACACAATTGTTCCTTCTCCCTGAAGGATGGGACCCGCTGAGATGTTTCTGGGCTCAGTCACCGTGGGGGTGGGACAGGCACAGCCCTTGCCTTAGACTGAGATGAGCAAGACCACTGCCCTCCCCACCACCTCCAGCCCACAGGAGACCTGAACTGGCTTCTCCTCCAGGCCTGAGGCTGCGTTTCATCCACTGCGCAACTTCCGCCGTCACAGCCTTCGTGCTAGGCAAGGCATCCCCGTGGGTGAAAATGTAGACGTTCCTGCTGTGGGACGCAAGCGGGATGAACTCCAAATGGGCTCAAGGAAACGTAGAAGAGAAGCTTTGTTTCAGCGCCTGGCCACAGACGCCCAGCAAAAGCTTCCACAAGCGAGCAGGGCTGACAGATGGAGCTGGTGTGGGAGGCCCAGAGCTGCACTGCCCAGGATGGGCCCCGCAGGCTGCTCCCATGGATTAGGGGGGCCGGGATCCCATTATCAGCTGAGCCAGGGAGTCCCAGGGCCGTTGTCTGCTGCTGGTGCTGTGAGTTAACGGGAGAGCGTGGGTGCAGAATAAACCTGAGCCCTGAGAGTGCCTCTCACCAGCCATGGGACCTTGGTCAGGACTTTGCCCCTCTGAGCACCATCTTTCAAACAGGAGTAATCAGAGTCCTCCACTTGGAGCTGTGGGAGGATGGCATGCAGCATAAAGCCCAGGGCCATGCCTGCCACACACCTGGGGCTCAGTACATGGTGCTGATGCGTTAGATCACATATGGTCCCCAAACATATTTGGCCTCTGAGCTCTTTTGGGGTTTGCCGCCAGACTATCTCTCCAGCAGGAGGAGATCCTGGAGCGTCCATCCCTGGTGGTTGCCCGTTGGATGACCACCTCATAAGGGAGTGAGCTCCCTGTCGATGCACAAGGCAGGTTATCAAAGTCTGGCTGGAATGAGCCCTCAGGTGGGGACAGGGGAAGGCTGCAGTGGCTAGGGACCCGGGCAGGGCCGAGGGAGCCTGACTGGCCCCTTCCCACAGTGGCCAGGCCCACCATTCTCAGGAAATAGTCCAAACTTTCTCTGAGTGCTGACCCTGGGCTAGGCCCTGCTGGGAAGGCAGCTGAGGACAGGGCAGACGTGGTCCTCATCCCTGTCGGGCTCACATCCAAGGCTGGTAAGTAGCCTCCTGGTCCCCCTGGCATCAGGGTCGGCAGGGGAGCAGGAAGTTGGGAAAGAAGCTTCAAGAGCCCTTTCTCTTTTTTCTTTTTCTTTTTTTTTTTAAAGATTTTACCTTTTTCCTTTTTCTCCCCAAAGGCCCCGGTACATAGTTGTGTATTCTTAGTTGCGGGTGCTTCTAGTTGTGGCATGTGGGACGCTGCCTCAGCGTGGCTTGATGAGTGGTACCATGTCCGCCCCCAGGATTGGGACCAGTGAAACCCTGGGCCGCCTGCAGCGGAGCACACAAACTTAACCACTCAGCCACAGGGCTGGCCCCTCTCTTTTTTCTTAGTGGTGCCCATCTTTTCCTTTGGTATGTTGGCAACTATTATTTTCCTTCAATGGCTGGAGGCTCATTCTCTGTCTCTTCCAATATAGATTTTTAAAATCTGTTGATTAGTATTTAAAAATGATGAAGTCTTTCAAACATCCAGAAAAAGATAAAGGAACATAACTATTCCATGTTCTCACCACCCAGATTTAACAAATGTGAACATTTTGCCATATTTCAGATCGTCTTTCTAAAACAAAATTAGATTACACATCAACGTATGAATGAAAAAACAAAGTGTGGTCTATCCATATAACGGAAGATTACGCAGCCTTAGAAAGGAATGAAGTACTGACACACGCGACCACATGGGTGAACTCTGAACACACAGCAAAGTGAAAGAGGCCAGTCAGAAAAGACCACATGTTGTATGATTCCATGTGTGTGAAATGTCCATGATAAGCAAATCTGCAGAGACAGAAAGTAGATGAGTAGTTGTCAGGGGTTGGGGGCAGAGAAGATGAGGAATGACTGCTTCACAGGTACAGGACTTTCCTTTGGGGCAAAGAAAATGCTCTAAGTTTAAATTGTGGTGAGAGTTACGCAACTCTGAACAGAAGCGAAAGCACTGAATTGTACACTTTAAATGAGCAATTTTGTGATGTGTGAATTATATCTCAACAAAGTTGCATGTGAGCTTGCTGAGCTGCTGTAACAAAGCACAGCAGACAGGGGCTGAAAAGACCAGCTTCCCGTCTCCAGCTCTGGGGGCCAGAAGTCCAAGACCAAGGTGTGGGTGGGGGCCGTGGGGGAAGAGCTGCTCCAGGCCTCTCTCTGTCATTTGCATGCTGCCATCGTCTCCCTGTGACTCTTCACATCGTCTTCCCTTTGTGCGTCTCTGACTCTGTACCAAGATTTCCCCTTTTTATAAGGACACTGGTCATGTTGCTTAGGCCCACCCTAATGACCTCACTGTGACCTGGTCACCTCTGTAGCTACCCCATCTCCAGATAAGGAGACGTTATTATTGTTCCTGTTACTGTGGTTACTGATGCAGAGTTTGGGAGGGCTCACGGCAAGGAGGATAGACTTGAAGCCTCCCTGACCATTGGATCCAGGCTGCAGCAGCTCCCCGGGCCTCCGAGGGGCTCTGCCACCCTCACCCCAGACGCCTGATCTGACACCACCCCGCACCCTGTGATGCCAGTACCAAACTCCAGTAGAGCACACCCGGCCCTGCAAAGGTCAGAGAGCCCCAGAGGCCTTAGAAGCAGAGTACAGACAGGAAGCGTGGGGCAGAAATCAAAACCCAGCCTCAGAGACCATCATGGAAGGCCACTCAGCCTCAGGGCTGGGTAGCTGGCAGGAGCAGGGGCAGAGCCCCGTGGGGCCAGAGCTAGGTGTTTCGGGTGCTCAGAGCAGGCGGGGACAGCAGGGGTGCCTGAGGCATCCTCTTCTCTAAGCGGTGCCCTAGACATGCACTGCACCTGGGGCACACCTGACTCCATCCCCCAGGTGAGTGGGTCCCATCTCCCAGGGGCCAGGACCAACCATGCTGTCCTGCTGGAAGCTAGCCCTCCTTCCCTAGGTGACTGTGGCCGCCAATGGACTCAGGACTGGGGAGGGTAACCAGGTCATGGCCGAGGCCACGCAAGGCTCTCTGCCCTCTGCAGAACCTTCCTGAAAGAGAGCAGGCTTCCTGGCTAGCTGTCCTGGAGGGCAGCTGGGTCCACACCCCCAGCCAGAGGCCATCTTCCTCTGGTTCCCCATCAGATGGTCAATGGCCAGCTTTCTCAGGTGGGTCTCCCTAAAAGCAGACTCTGAGACAAGGATTTGGAGACGAGTCGTCTTTGGGGGGATGACGCCCAGAAGCACTGATAGGAGTGTGAGGAAGCAGATGGGGGAAGGAGGAAGGGAGGCCAATACCATGTGTAAGAGTGAGTAGATTGCCACTGGCTCACTCCCTCAGGGGACCCTGAAAAGACGATGGGAAGCCCCTCGGTTTTCCCACCGCGAGGCAAGGAAGCTACAGATTCCCTCGCCAACTCAGCTCTCTCATTGGTACTCACTCCCAGCACTTGCATCCGCCCCTCTCGTGGCGACAGGCACCCAGGGCCACTGGCTGGGCAGGGGCCCAGAGGTCTGTAGGCACCTTTCAAACAGCCGGAAGAGCCAGCCTTGGGTCCTGGCCAAAACATTTATCAGCTGTGCAATTTGGGGCAAGTCACGGTGTATGTGTGTTGACTGAGTGAAGGAACCAGAATGTCAGCTCATGAAAGGAAGTGCTGAGTCTGCTCTGCCCGCACAGCCCAGCCCAGCGTCCGGCTCATGGAGCATTTAGCAAATATTTGAGGAATCTAGGTCTCACAGCTCGGGACGTAAATCTTTCACTATTGATAACAGCTACCACACTGTACACTTGCTCTAGGCTTGGCACTGGGCCAGTGCTTTATGCCCCATTCCACCCTTGGAGACCCCACTGTTACAGGGCGGATGTCATTGCCACACCGAGAGACTGTGGCCCGGCAAGGCAGGGAAGATGCCTCACCAAGGCCACCCGGCTTGAAAGTAGCAGTAAGATTCACCCCGGGCTCCTGAGCCTGTAATCTTTTTTCAGAGTTATTAATTTTTTAAAAAATTGTGTATAGGGGCCAGCCCGGTGGCACAGCGGTAAAGTTCGCACATTCTGCTTCGGCGGCCCCAGGTTCGCCGGTTCGGATCCTGGCTGCGGACATGGCACTGCTCAGCAAGTCACGCTGTGGTAGGCGTCCCACATATAAAGTAGAGGAAGATGGGCACGGATGTGAGCTCAGGGCCAGTCTTCCTCAGCAAAAAGAGGAGGATTGGCAGCAGATGTTAGCTTAGGGCTAATCTTCCTCAAAAAAAAAAAAATTGTATATAACTCCCAGACCATAAAGTGCATAAATTGTAAGTGTACTGCTATGAACACATGCACACACACATGTGACCACCACACTGATCAAGATACAGCGCATGTCCAGCAGCCCAGCAGACTGTCCTGTGCCCGTCCCCAGGCGACGCCGTCCTCTGCCAGAGGCAGCCGCTAGTCTGACTTTTACCACCATGCAGTCATTTGTCTCTTCTTGAAATTCTTGCTGATGGATTCACATTATGCGTTCTCTTTTGTGTCCAGCTTCTTGCACTCGACGCCGCCTCCCAGCTTCGTCCATGCTGTTGCATGTATCAGCAGTGTGTTTTCCAACATTGAGTGGGAACGTGTGTGTGATACTGATTTCCCTGTTTCCAGTTCTTGGCTGTCACAAATAAAGCCACTATGAACATTTGTGTACATCTCTCCTGGTGGCCATTCATGCCCATTTCTGTGGGGCTGATGCCCAGGAGCGGGATGACTCAGTCTCCGGGTGCACGTCTCTCTAGTTTCAGTAGGTTCTACCAAACTGTTTCCCAAAGTGCTCGCCCCAGCCACAGCTGGCGCTTTTAGCCCGCGTGGCGTGCTGAGTCACGCAGTCACTCCAGGCCAGGCCCTGTGGGAGGCTAGGTGATTTTGATGTGGTCTCTTACATACAGGGAGCTTACAGTCAAGGAGAGATGAGGATCCCGCACCAATAATCACCCTGCAAATCAGGCTCTAGGGGCCACAGGTGCTCCTCACTGGGACAGAATACATGACAGTTTGCCTCCAGGCTTTCATCTCACTCTCACAACGAATGGCCCACTGGTGCTGGGGCTGTAGGTATCAGGACCCCTCCCTTTACAGAGGAGGAAATGAGACCTAGTGAGGGTAAGCGACTTGCCCAAGGTCACAAGCAAGAGTGGAACGGAGTTGGAACTCATCCTTCAAATGCCCTGTACCCTCCGCCGTGCCACGTGGTTCAGGGCGAGATCTGGTGTGCACCGTGATTCTGAGAGCTGTTTGGAGTACTGCTTAAGAGCAAGGAGGATCTGGGGCCACGCTGGCTGTGAGTGCTGGCTCCCTTGCTCACTAGTTCTGTGAACTTTGACAAGTTACCTGGGCCTCAGTTTCCCCATCTGCAAAATGGGGGTGTTGGCAACACTCTCCCCTCAGAGAGTTGTTGTGAGGATTAAATGAGGTAGTGACTAGAATAGTCCCGGGTTGAGCGAATGTTAAAGATGTCATTTTTATAGCATGTATTGCTTTTCCACTCTCATTATAGAAGTCATATTTATGTGTGGTCAAAAGGTCAGATAGTGATGGGGACTCTGGTCCTTACTCCGCGAGCCGCCCAGACCATTGTCGTGGGGAGGAGGGGGCCAGCTTCCCTCCAACACCTCCTCCAGCCACCCTCTCAGCCCGGACAGTCCCGCCTCCGGGTGGGACTGTTGGGGAAGGAATCCTGGCGGAGCGCTAACAATGAGCTGCATTCTTTGGAGAGGCTGCAGCGGCACCCAGCTGATGTAAGCCCAGGGTGTGGCCAAGAGCCCCCGGAGGGCAGGTCTGCCTGCTCTGTGACCACGGAGCCACGCACGTGCCCGGCCTCCCTCCGCCAGCAGGGCCCTGCTGAGGCCGCAGTGGGCATGATTTTCAGCCGTGCCTCTTCCCTTAGCTGTGTGGCTCTGAGCGGCAGGGCCGGGCACTGAGCAACGCCAGCAGGCGCCCTCAGGCAGTGTGGGCCGGGGGGGGGGTGCCTGAGGACCACGGGCAGTAAGCAGAGGCCTGAGCATGACTTGAGAGCTGTCATGAGGAAAGGCAGTGTGCCCTCAGCCTTGCCCGACCTCTGTCCTCCTGTGACCCCTCCAGGCTGGCCTGCTGCAAACTGCCTGTGGAACCTCGGGCGGAAGACCTCACCTCTCCCAGCCTCAGTTTCTGGATCCAGCCTGGATCCAGCCAACAGGAGTTCGAACCCTTTCCTGGGCGGGGGGCACAGAGGGGTGCAGTGAGAGTGTGCAGTGAGGCATGCGGTGCACACCAGGCTCTGTGTGAATGGCGGCTGCCAGCTGATGCTCACCTGAGCATCTGCTCACTCCGGAAACCTCGTGGCAGCCTCTACCACTCGCCAGGCACAGTTTCACACATGGGGTCGCAGAAGGAAACAAGATAAACTACAGCTTTGTCCTCACGGACCTCACATTCCAATACAGGAGACAAGTGAGATTTCAGAGTGGGAATGCCGATCGGGCCAGAGAGGGGTCCTGGGTGAAGGAGGCTCCAGGCAGAGAGGAGGACAAGGGCAGGTGCTGGGAGGGGAAGAGCTTGGAGTGTGTGAGGAACAGACAGCAGGCTCCTGCAGCACCACTCCGGGGAACGGGCCACCTGTCCCATTCTTAGGACGTTCTGGAGGGTCCCCCACGCTGGTAATACACAGCTATGCCATCAGCTTTCCTTAGAGAACAGGTTCTTCCTAAGACCAAACCAAAGTTCCTCCTGTCACATCTGAAGCCTAAGCCTTCTCTTCCAGGGCGCCCTGGACCCAGAACAAGCTGGTTCTTCCTGCCTCCTCCTCGCCAGCTCTGAGATAACCATCATGGTGGAGAACGTTAATGAAATACCACGTGACCTAAAGCATCTTCCCACGGACCCCAGACAACAAGATGGGCCTATCTTATCAGTCCCGGGACACAGTAAGACGGGCAAAGCCCTTGGAAAAAAACTGGACCCAGGACACTGAGTGTAGCCTGGGGAACTAGCCTGAGTGCTGCATTCAGGAACTGGAGGGGTTTCAGGCAGCCTGTGGGGGAGGGGGAAATAGGTAGGTGGTACTAATGAGGGTGTTCAGGTCAGTGCCCAGGAACTAAGAGGAGAGAAAGAGGGAGCTAAGCAAATCTTAGCTTCAGGTATGGCTTGACCCGGAACCCTGAATATAACTGGCTCTCCCCCCTCCCCTTATCACCTGAATCACAGTCACTTTCCTCTCTGTGACACAATGGCATTCTCACTAGGTCTCCCTCCTTCCACTCTTGCCCCACTGTGAATCCATTCTCCACATATTTTAAAAACCATGTCACTCCTCTGCTTAAATCACCACCCACGGCTTCCTGATAAACTTGAAATAGAGCAGAAACTCCTTATCAAGGCCCCAGAGGCCCCTGTTGACCTCCCAGTCCCGTCTCTTTGTCCTCTCCCCTCACTGTCCCTTGAGCACACCATGCTCAGTCCTAGCTCACAGACTCTGCACCTGCCGTTCGCTCCTGGAACGTTGCCCTGTGGCCTGCCCAATGGGACTGGGCAGCTCAGAGGGCAGCGCCCTCAGCCGTCGGAACGCCCCAGCCTCTCTTCACTCTCCAGATGGGCACCGTCTAGTCGGACTTTTCGCGATGACAGAAATGTCCTCTCTCTGCTGCCTAGTACAGTACCCACCAACCCCATGTGGCTTACAAGCACCTGAAATGTGGCCACTGAGGCCAAGGAATCTTTAATTTTACTTAATTGAAACTTAAATGTGGCTGGTCGCTGCCGTACTGAACAGTGCAACTCCAAGGCTTCTGGAGGTGCACTTTCCCTTCCTCTCCCTTAGCACGATTTGACCTTATCTTCTCTCTTTGTCTATTGTCTGTCTCTCTGACCACAGTGTACGCTCCATGAGGGTCAGGAATGTGTCTGTCTTGTCCACTGCTGTGTCCCCAGGCTCAGACTGGGCCTGGCCATAGGAGGTGCTCAATACACATTTATTGAATGAATGAAGGACTCCTATGGTCCGGGCCATGAACTCTGGAGCTACCCAGCTCTCTGAAGGGAATGCTAGTTCCTTTTTTTTTTTGGAGGAAGATTTGCCCTGAGCTAATATCTGCTGCCAATCCTCCTCTTTTTGCTGAGGAAGACTGGCCCTGAGCTCACATCTGTGCCCATCTTCCTCTACTTCATATGTGGGACGCCTACCACAGCATGGCTTGCCAAGCGGTGTCATGTCCGCAGCCAGGATCCAAACCGGCAAACCCTGGGCCGCCGGAGCGGAACGTGCGAACTTAACCGCCGTGCCATGGGGCAGGCCCCCGGAATGCTAGCTCTGCTAGGGACTTGCAGTGTGACCTCAGGTCAGGATCTTGCCCTCTCTGGGCCCAGTGTCTTTATCTATAAAACAAAGGGCTGGAGCTGAGGGTCTCCAAGGGCCCCTCTGGTCCTGAGGCTCTGAGGCATCCTGCTCCTTTTCTTCTGCCCAAGATGCCCTTCATTTACGCATCTCCTCAACTCCCCATGGCACCCCTGGGCCCCCCAGCCACCTCACAGGAAGGGCGACCAGACAGGCTGTGTGTGGGGAGTGATCACATCAGGCCCATGAGCAAATGGCCTCAGGCAGCACTCGTGGCAGATGACGAAGGGGTGGCGGGCTGTGGGGGCCGTGTCCCGGATCACAGACTCTCCAGCTGGTCAGGGCAAGGGGCCCCTAGGAGCCAGGCCAGGGCAGGCTGGCAGCTGCAATGTGTGAGTGCACCAAGAGTGGACTCCAGGGCCCTCCAAGCCTGGACCCTGCAGCCAGCCTGCCCTTGCCCTTCGCACCCCAGAGCAGGCTGGCAGGGGCTGCTTGGACCTTATGTACGTCTTATGGGGACGGGCAGAGGGAACTGAGAAGCTGGTGCTGATTGTGAGAGATTTGAACCCTGACCTCCAGCATCCAACTCACACACTCACATGCATGCACACATATATACACTCAGTCAGACACAACACACAGCTACAGAAACTGACATACACTCACACACAGGCATGGACGCACCGAGATGCTCATACATACAACAGACATGCAAGCAAACACAACTCAATCAGGCAGAGAAGACAGACAGACACACACACACAGTGTAAATACATATGCAATCCCACAGAAACATGGACATGCAGGTATCAGGGCAGCTGGATAGCGCAGCTACCCACAGACACACACAGACAGGCGGCACCGTCTCACACATACACAGCAGACACACAGACGTACGCCTCCGTACAACCCACACGCACACTCACACGTCATGGACCCATGGATAAACAGGTCACTATGCACGTAGATGCATAACGTGGCCATGCCTCTATTCACTCTCAAAGGCAGCCAGACCCCACCTGGACATGCACGGACACTGACAGCCAAGGAGATGCTATATCTATAACTTTCATGCACAAATGCATACACGCATGCAGAGAGACGGCCCCTACAGTGACCTGGTGAACCAGAGGGTCAGAACTCAGGCATGCGGGCTCCAAAGAAACCTCCACAACCCAGCCTGGCCACATGCAGGGCTGCAGGCCGGAAGAGCGGCAGCCTTTCCCTGCCCTGGCCAGCTGGCTATCCTCCAGGCCCTGGTGCAGATGGGGGGGCCAGGGAGGGAGTGGTCCAGCTGGCCGCCTGTGTTGCCTGCCTCTTGCAGTCCCAGCCTGGTGCATAGTAGGTGTTAAAACAAGAGCTCGGAGCTGGGCCCGGGTGTCCAGAATGGGCGCAGGAAGACCAGGCTGGAAGCCAGGGTTGCGGAGAGCCGGCCGGAGGTCTGCCCCGCCCCCGCATGCCCCAGCCCCCTGCAAGCCCCCGACAGGCCTCCGCTCCGACCCCGCAGCGGTCAGGGGCTCGGCGGCCTGGGCGCCAGTCCGCCACACCTGAACGTCCCATGGCCGCGCCCCCACCTTCCTGCGCCTGCACAAGTTACCTTGGGCCCGGGGGCCCTTCGTCCCGCCCCCAGCTCCCATTGGCAGAGGCCTCCCTTTGTTAGCAGGGCGAGCCGCTGCCATAGGCCGGCAGGGCCGCCGGTCGCCCGGCCGCGGCCCCGCCCCGCCCCGCCCCGCCCCGCCCCGCCCGGCGCCTCCAGGAGCGCGCCTGCAGTCCCGCTCCCATATGCTGCGGCCGCGCGGCGCCCAGGGCAGCGGCGGCGGCGCCGACCCGGAGCGGCACGACCCGGCGCCGGGGGCGGGCCGCGTCCATGGGCCTGCGGCGGGCGCTCGGCGGCCGTGCGGGCGGGCGGCGGGGACCTCGCGCTCTGTGAGGCCCACGCCCGGGGCCGCCACTCAAGGGGAGGCGCCCGCGTTCCGGCGCCCGCGAGGCCCGACCGCCGCGCGGCACGGTGAGAGGCGGCCGGCCGCGGGGCATGCGGCGGCGCCCGCGCTGAGCGGCCCGCCCGCCGCCGTGGATGCTGCCGCCGCGCCGCCCGTCGTCCGCCGCGCGGCGCGCCCGGCCTGGCGAGGTCTCGGGGCCGGCGCCGCCGCCGCGCGACCATGTCGGCGGCCAAGGAGAACCCGTGCAGGAAGTTCCAGGCCAACATCTTCAACAAGAGCAAGTGTCAGAACTGCTTCAAGCCGCGCGAGTCCCATCTGCTCAACGACAAGGACCTGACGCAGGTGAGCGGGCCGCGCGGGCCTCGCGGGCGCGGGTGCGCCGGCCGGCGGGGGCTGTGCGGGGTCCGGGGCGCGGCGCGGCGGGGAGCGCGCGGGCGGCGCGGGACAAAGGGAGGCGCTCCGTTTTCCGCGGGGCGCCTCCTCCCGCTCCCCGCGGCCCGGCCGCCGCGTGAGTCGTGCCGGGGGTGCCGTGACTCCAACGTGCCTGCTTCTCCGCGGAGGGGACACAGGGCTCGGGAGGGGCCCGCCGCTGTCAGGACCCCGGCGTCTGTCTTGGGGCCGGGCTCGGACTCGTCCGCCCGGGGCGGCTGAGGCCGGAGGACTGTGCGGTGGCCCGTGGGCGCCCCTCTGGTCTGGCGCAGCCGCCCTCTTCCCCGTCGTGGTCGCCGTCGGCGGCCGGAGAGCGGGGCAGGGTCCCGAAGGCTGGCACGAGCGTCCGGCCTTCGAACTTCGGCTGGGGGGCCCGCTGTCGGCGGGGGGCTGGGGCTCCTCCCCGCCGGGCGTGGAGTGGGGACACGGGGTCGGAGGGCCGGGCCCCTTGCCTGGCCCGCGCTGTCGGGAGAGGGCTGGGTCCCGTCCCGGAGCTCCCGGGTCGGCGTCAGAGCCGCCGCCTCCAACGACGCCGAGTCCTGGGCCCGTCCCTGGAGTGGCTTCGGAGAGGAGGGCTTTGTGTGGGTGACAGCGGCCTGGGAAGTTGGGCTGCGGTCCCCGGTGGCCCTTGGGGCCCTCAGCGGTCGCCTGCGCTCCCGGCGCCCAGGGTTCTCCGGAGCACGGGCAGGGCTTTCGGACGTGCGGGGTCCTTGCCTCCCTGACCCAGACTCGTCTCCGTCTCTTCAGGAGGCGTCTGTGGCCCCTCCTCGCCGTCCTGCCCAGCCTCCATCCTCTAAGAGCTTTCCCTCCCCTCCCCGAACGAGAGCAGGGGAGCTCCTTTCGCATTCCAGCCCGGTGTGACCCAGGTGTCGCCGTCCCTTTGCAGAAGAACCCCCGAGATGGAAAACATTGCTCTGAAGTGCCGCGCCTGGCTGTTTTTCATGGTGCTTAAGCGCTCCCAGGGTTTGACTTGTTTACATGGCAGAGCGGAGTCGGGTGGCAGGGCAGGGGTTGTGGCCTGGGATGTGGTGTCTTCCTCTGAGGTCAGGTTCCCAGCAGCCAGCGAAAGACCCCTTTTATCTAAAACCAAAAGCTTAACCAAACACTCAAGGCTGCAAAGTCATAGATTGTCAGGGCAGAAGGGCCAGGTCAGCTTGGGAAAGGGTGGAACTCAGTTTCCTGGTGAGTGTTCTGGGGTGGGGGATGGGCTTTAAGGGAGGTTCTCTCTTCTTGACTGGACGCCTTTTTCTGGGAAGCAGTTTATGTGCTGATGAGGGTCCTGGACCAGGAGTCAGGAGACTTTGCTTCTAATCTTGCTGTCACTTTCAGCTGCACGACCTTGAACAAGTCCCTTTGTATAGTTTCATTTCCTTTTCTATGAATTGGGACTAGGGATCCCTGGCTTACCACCCTCACCAGGCTGTCGTGGAAAGCAAGGAATGGTCTTATTCAACTTTTTTCTCTTACTACTTAAAAGATAGAAATTGCCTACCGAATAGGGAACTTGGGTTTAGGAAGTTTCTGGGCTTGGCAAGGGCTGTTCTGAGAGAGATTCATGGTTACTCCAAGCGACTGCCAAAATTGGTAAATTGGGTATTTACACCTCATCGGGCCTGTTTTCTGATTCTTAAGCTTAGATAAACTAGAGTGAAATCTGCATATTGGAGTTGAATCTGTTAAAAATTAAAAAAAAGTCTGTTGATTATTAATTGGATTCAAGAGAGGTTGTCAGAAATTTGAAGTACTTTACTCCTTTCGTTGTATTCGCAGTTTAATTGTGGATTTTGACGCAGACCCGAGTCTTGCAGGGCACAGCTGGAACGGTAATTTCTGAAATAATGAGTGGGGTTGTTTGTGCTGGGAGAGATCAGGCCGGCCTTCTACCTCCTGGGATCTTTCAGGAAGAAACTGCTCTTGAAAAGAGGAGGAGGGAGACCCCAGGGCTGTTGCCAATAACCTTAGCTGCTGCTCTCTGCATCCGGCCCTACCCCAGCCTCTTACTCTCATCCTCCTGGCTCCATCAGAAAACCTCAGCCAGTCGGTTCCCATCAGTCTGCCCCCTGGTTCCTGCTGCCCCTCCCCGCCCAGAGCTCGTTAGACCGTCAAGGCTGGAAGATAGACCAGTGATCATTGAGGCCACCACCCTCTAAGGCGCTATCTTTCAAGAGTTTCAAAATGTGGTAATTTAGGAAGACTGTGTAAGAAAGATTGGAGGGGGAGAAACTAGAGCTGGTATTTTAATATTCTAATGTCAGGTATTAAGGATCTGACTTTAGATGATAGCGATGAAAATAAATGGGAGGGGATGGAGTTAAAAAATAATCACAAATGAAGAATTATCAGATCTTGGAAACTGAAAGCATGCGGGTGATAAAGGAAAAGTCAAACATGACTTGAGATTTCAATTAATCTCAATTCCCTAGATTCTTCTTATCTTTTACCCTAGTAATTCATCCGGCTGTATTTTTATTTACTAAGTAGCATTTTGTACTTTAGATTTTTTTAGTGGATTAATATTATCGTCTGCTTTCTCTGGAGAAATACTTTTCTCTTGTCTTTGAACTCCTAGAAGTAATTTAGGGTATTAAAATTGTTGTAGACTTCACAAGGTTGTTAGCTATCATACTCTTAATTAAAAAAAAATTGTTGTAGAGACTATTAGCTGGATTTTTCCAGCGACTACTGAAAGAGCTTTAAGAAAACAGGCACAAACTATGAAGCGGAGGCAGGTAATTACTTTCTGTTGAAATCCCCAACAGTTGGGATTAGGCTTCTTTTGTGCCAAAACAATGGCAGTGTTTTCCAAGGTTTGTCCTAACCCTCTCAGTAGTGCCTGATTTGCTTGTCTTTTTTTTTTTTTAATATTTACCCCATTGTAAAAACTGCTCTTGTTTCTTTGAATCTGTTTTCCTGCTGATGAACTAGATTGCTTTTAAAAATGTTTTATACGTTATCTTCAAAAATCATATTGCATCCAGGCAAGCTGATGAAGAATTGCAGATCCTGGCAAACTCCTGGCGATACTCCAGTGCATTTACCAACAGGATATTTTTTGGTATGGTGGATTTTGATGAAGGTTCTGATGTATTTCAGATGGTAAGATCTTTGGTTTATTCTATTAAGTAGGAATAGGTAAACTGGATAAAGTGGAATACATCTTTTCCCATGGCCACAAGAAGTTAAATAGGACTTGTTTTATGTAAAATCTAGAATAGTTAGTGAAATAGAAACTAAACTTGAGCTAACCATGAAATGTAATGGTCAGCGCTAACCTTTTAGAATATGGAAATTGGGTAGTAATCAAGTAATTTTATATATGTTTTTTATTGTGGTAAAATAGACATAAAAATTACCATTTTAGCTATTTGTGTTTTTTTTTAAAGATTGGCACCTAGGCTAACAACTGTTGCCAATCTTTCTTTTTTTTGTTAAGGATTGGCACCTGGGCTAACTGTTGGCAATTTTTTTTCTTTTTCTTTTCTGCCTTATTTCCCAAACCCACCCTAGTACATAGTTGTATATCTTAGTTGCAGGTCCTTCTAGTTGTGGGATGTGGGACGTGGCCTGACGAGCGGTGCCATGTCCACACCCAGAATCCGAACCCTGGGCCACCGCAGCGGAGCGCGCGATCTTAACTACTCGGCCACGCAGCCGGCCCCATTTAGCCATTTTGAAGTGTACAGTTTATCAAGTAACTTTGTAAATCACAGCATAAATCCCGCCATTATGCCACCATTATGTAATATTGAAGTTCTTAGTATAGCTAGGCACCTGTCTTTACCCCCTTGCTTCTTGTCTTAGTGGAAAAGCTCCTTGATCTTGTCCAAAGCTTAAGCCTTTTTCTGTGCCCTGGATCCCGTACCCACCCTCTCTGTCAATCATGACCTCTCTCACTTGTATTTTTTTTAATTAAGACTATTTTTTTTAGAGCATTTTACAGGTTCACAGCAGAATTGAGGGGTAGATAGATTTCCCATATACTCCCTGCCCTTACACATGGAGAGCCTCCCGTTTTAGCAGCATCCCCAACCAGGGTGCTACATTTGTTACAGTTGATGAACCTACATTGACTCATGATAATCACCCAAGGTACATAGTTTACATTACAGTTCACTCTTGGTCATATACATTCTACTGGTTTGGGCAAATGTATAATGACATGTATCTGTTAACACAGTATCACAAAGAGTATTTTTACTGCAGTGAAAATCCTCTGTACTCTACTAATTCATCCCTCCCCTCTAATCTTTGGTAATCACTGATCTTTTTACTGTCTCCAGTTTTGCCTTTTCCAGAATGCCATTTAGTGGGAATCATACAGTATGTAGACTTTTCAGATTGACTTATTTCACTTAGTAATACGCATTTAAAGTTCCTCCATGTCTTTTCAGGGCTTGATAGCTCATTTCTTTTAAATGCTGAATAATATTCCATTGTCTAGATGTACCAGAGTTTCTTTATCCATCCACATACTGAGGGACATCTTGGTTGCTTCCAAGTTTTGGCAATTATGAGTAAAGCTGCTGTAAACATCGGTGTGCAGGTTTTTGTGCAGATGTAAGTTTTCATCTCCTTTGAGTAAATATCAAGGGGCACGATTGCTGGATCATATGGTAAGCGTATGTTTAGATTTGTAAGAAACTGCCAAAATATCTTCCAGAGTTGCTGTATCATTTTGCACTCCCAGCAGCAAAGAATGAGAGTTCCTGTTGCTCCACATCCTCAGCATTGGCTGTTGTCAGTGTTCTGCTATTTGGCCATTCTAATAGGTGTTTAGTGGTATCTCGTTCTGATCTACATTTCCCTGATGAATTATGATGTGGAGCATCTTTTCAAATGCTTATTTGCGATCTGTATATCTTCTTTGGTGAGACGTCTGTTAGGGTCTTGTGCGGGGTGGGGTCTTTTGCTGAGGAAGATGAGCCCTGAGCTAACATCTGTGCCAATCTTCCTCAATTTTTGTTTTTTTAAGGAAGATTAGCTCTGAGCTAGCATCTGCCACCAATCCTCCCCCTTTTGCTGGGGAAGATTGGCCCTGAGCTAACATTCGTGCCTATCTTCCTCTGTATATGTGAGAAGCCTGCCACAGCGTGGCTTGATAAGCAGTGCATAGGTCCGCACCCAGGATCTGAACCAGTGAACCCTGGGCCACTGATGCAGAATGTGTGAACTTAACCGCTGTGCCACGGAGCTGGGCCCCAATATTCCTCTATTTTATATGTGGGTTACCGCCACAGCATGTCTGACGAGTGGTGTAAGTCTGTACCCGGGAACACGGGCCGCTGAAGCGAGGCACACTGAACTCAACCACTAGGCCACAGGGCCAGCCCCCGTTGGGTCGCTTTTTAAATCAGATTGTTCTCTTATTGTTGAGTTTTAAGAGTTCTTTTTATATTTTAGATAATAATCATTCATCAGAAATGTCTTTTGCAAATTTTTTCTCCCATCCTGTGGCTTGTCATCTTGCTCTCTTGACTTTGTCTTTCACAGAGCGGAAATTTGTAATTAAGTACAACTTATCAATTATGTCTGTCATGGGTTGTGTCTTTGGTGTTTTATCTAAAAAGTCATCACTGTACCCAAAGTCATCTGGGTTTTCTCCTATGTTATCTTCTAGGAGTTTTATATTTTTCCCTTTTTCATTTAGGTCTATGATCCATTTTGAGTTAATTTTTGAGAAAAGTGTAAGATCCATGTCTAGATTAGGTGTTTTTTGTTTGTTTCTTTACTCATGGATGTCCAGTTGTTTTGACACCATTTGTTGAGATGACTATCCTTTTTGCATTTAACTGCCTTTTCTTTTTTGTCAAATATCACTTGGCTGTATTTATGTGGGTCTATTTCTGGGCTCTCCATTCCTTTCCATTGATCTGTTCGTCTTTTCTTTGCCAATCCCACACTGTCTTGATTACTTGTAGCCCGAAGTTGGGTAGTGTCAGTCCTCCAACTTTGTTCTCCTTCAATGTTGTCTTTTTGCTGTCCTGGGTTTGCCTCTTCATATAAACTTTAGCATCAGTTTGTCAATACCCACAAAATTGCTTGCTCGGATTTTGATTGGGATAGCACTGAATCTATAGATGAAGTTAGGAAGAACTGGGATCTTGACAATATTGAGTCTTCTCCATGAACATGGAGTGTCTCTGCATTTCTTTAGTTCTTTGATTTCTTTCATCACAGTTTTGTAGTTTTCCACGTATACATCTTGTACATGTTTTCCCGAATTTATATCTAAGCATTTCATTTTTGAGGATGGTAATGTAAATGATGTGTTTTTAATTTCAAATTTCTCTTGTTCATTGCTGGTATATAAGAAAGCAGTTGACTTTTGTATATTAACCTTGTATCCTGCAACCTTGCGGTAATCCCTTGTTAGTTTCAGGAGTTATCTTAGTTTATTTTTTCAGATCTTCTAAATAGGTGATCATGTTATTTGTGAACAAAAACAGCTTTATTTCTTCCTTCCCAATCTATATGCTTTTTATTTCCTTTTCTTGTCTTATTGCATTAACTAGAAATTCCAGTACGATGTTGAAAAGCAGTAATGAGAGGGGACATCCCCATACCTCATCTTAGTGGGATAGCTTTGAGTTTCTCATCATTGAGTATGATGTTAGCTGTAGGATTTTTGTAGATATTCTTTATCAAGTTGAGCAAGTTCCTGTCTACTCCTTGTTTACTGAGAGTTTTTATCATGAATAGGTTTAGATTTTGTCAAATGCTTTTCCTGAACCTATTGAAATGATCATGTGGGGTTTTTTTTAGCCTATTGATGTGATGGATAACATTAATTAACTTTTGAGTGTTGAACCAGCCTTGCATACTTGTGATAAATCCTAGCTGGTCATGGTGTATAATTCTTTTTATGTGTTGTTGATTTCATGTGCTGATTTTTTTTTTCTTAGGATTGGCAGGTGAGCTAACATCTGTTGCCAATCTGTTTTTTTTTCTTCTCCCCAAAGCCCCCCAGTACATAGTTGTACATTGTAGTTGTAGGTCCTTCTGGTTGTGCTATATGGGACACTGCCCCAGCATGGCTTGATGAACGGTGCCATGTCTGTGCCCAGGATCCGAACCAGTGAAACCCTGGCCCAGTGAAGCGGTGTGCAGGAACTCAACCACTCGTCCATGGGGCCAGCCCTTAATTTTTTTTTTTATATGAGTACAGCACGTGAGATATTTATTATATAGACATACACAAGAGGGAGTATATTGCAACACTGTTTTATATTGGACTTTTTTTATTGAAGTTATGATAGTTTGCAACACCGTGAAATTTCAGTTGTACATTATTCTTTGTCAGTCACCATACATATGCACCCCTTTACCCTTTGTGCCCACCCCGCAGCCTCCTTCCCCCAGTAACCACTAAGCAGTTCTCTTTGTGCATGTGTTTGTTCGTCTTCCATATTTGAATGGGATCATACAGTGTTTATCTTTCTCTGCCTGGCTTACTTCACTTAACATAAAACCTTCAAGGTCCATCCATGTTGTTGCAAGTGGGATGATTTTGTCTTTTTTTTATGGCTGAGTAGTACTCCATTGTATATATATAACACATCTTCTTTATCCAGTCATCAGTTGATGGGCGCTTGAGTTGCTTCCACATCTTGGCTGTTGTGAATAATGCTGCAGTGAACATAGGGGTGCATAAGTTTCTTTGAATTGTCGATTTCATGTTCTTTGGATAAATACCCAGTAGTGGGATACTGTGTTATTTCTATTTTTAATGTTTTGAAAAATATTCATGCTGTTTTTCCATAGTTGCTGCACCAGTTTGTATTCCCACCAGCAGTGTATGAGGGTTCCCTTTTCTCCACACACTCTCCAACATTTGTTCTTTTTTGTCTTGGTGATTATAGCCATTCTGACAGGTGTAAGGTGATACTTAGTGTAGTTTTGATTTGCATTCTCCTGATGATTAGTGATGTTGAACATCTTTTCGTGTGCCTGTTGGCCATCTGCTTTGGAGAAATGTCTGTTCATATCCTCTGCCCATTTTTTTTATCAGGTTATTTTTTTGTTTTTGAATTATGTGAGTTCTTTATATATTTTGGAGATTAATCACTTGTTGGATATATGGTCAGCCAATATTTTCTCCCAGTTGGTGGGTTGTCTTTTCGTTTTCTTCCTGGTTTCCTTTGCATGCAGAAGCTCTTTAGTCTGATGAAACCCCATATGTTTGTTGTTGTTCTTTCTCTCTAACAACAGTGAATTTGATAGACCAATTTCCTTAAGGATTTCTAGATGGAGATACATGCTTTCGTAGATTATCCTTCGCTAATGTTGTCACTCATTAGTTTAGTCAAAACAGCCAAGATAGATGAGTCGATGAATGGCTGTTTTCAATGGTTATCTAGCTTCTGTCCCAGTCAGTAAACACTGTAAGTAATTTCTTTTTGCTGCTAAATAGTTGATTTGAAACAGTTACCCAGACATGATAAGTTCTATGAGACTGGGCAATAGTACATTTTCAAACATGGAGTAGAAACTTTGGACAGGATGTAAAGAGATCTGGCTTTTAAACAGATTTTAGTCCTTACTCTTTCTGTCTAGCTTTGTGACCATAGGGCAGTCGCCTGAACCCCTCTGTACCTATTTATTCTAATGTGAGTGCATTGTACTAAATCACCTCAGTGTCCCTTCCAGCACTACTGTTCTATGATGCAAAATATTAAAGATGGATTTACATTTTGAATAGAGATCATTCGTGATATTCAGGTTTGGTGTTAAATCAGCTGAAATGCAGGATGTTTTGTGGTCAGATTTCTGAAGAAGCTGTGAAATGCTTATGGGGGCCATTATAGCTGCTAATTGTATAATAATATGCATTGAAATATTTTTTAGAAAGGATACACTTGGAACCAATATGTTAATATCAGATGTTGATTTAAATGGGTTCTGCCGAATTATGAACAAGGATGAGATCAACAATGGTAACAGTATACTAATATTATAGAAAGTCAAAGCCCAAGGGACCTTCGATGCCATTTAATCAGCCCCTTCATTTTGACTGCTAAAGAAAACTGGCCCTAAAGAGATGAAGCAATTTACTGAAGGTTATTCCACGGAAATGCCTTCAGGTTTCCCATTTTGCTGCATATTCCCTATGGATTAGGTTCACTTGGAGATTCAAATTACTCCCTGGAGAAACGAAAACCCGCAGTTAATGGACCTTGACCGCAGTTAATCAGCCTTGGTTGCTTCCTGACATCTGAATTGTTGGGAGAAGGATCCTAATTAGAGACATTTGCCCGGAGGGGTGATGCAGGTTTTAGCAGTAAGGAGGAGTTTTGATTGACTCCTTTTAATACGTGAAAGTAGAATTTGGGTGGGGAGACAGCAGCAGTAGCCTAGAGATTACTCTTCAGAACTCTTTGTACTTCCTTTCACTCTCAACTTTCCCTGGGCGTAATTAGGGGAAAAAGTACTGATGACTGTCAATCATAAGATAAATACAAATCAAAATCACAGTGGCATACCACCTCACACCCATTAGGATGGCTACAATCAAAAGAACAAACTGAATGTTGGCAAGGATAGAGAGAAATTGGAACCCTCGTGCACTGCTGCGTAGTGGGAATATAAAATGGTGCAGCTGCTATGGAAAATAGTATGGCAATTCCTCAAAAAATTAAAAGTAGAATTACCATATGATCCAGCAATTCCTCTTCTGGGTACATATCCAAAAGAATTAGAAGCAGAATCTCAAAGAGATATTTGTACACCTACGTTCATAACAGCATTATTCACAATAGGCAAAAAGTAAAAGCAACCCAAGTGTTCATCGACAGGTGAATGGACAAAGAAAACGTGGTATATACATGTAAGGGAATATTACTCCGCTTTAGAATGAAGGAAATTCTGACACATACTATCACATGGATAAACCTTGAGGACGTTATGCTGAATGAAATAAGCCAGTCACAAAAGACGACTAATACTGTATGATTGCACTTATAGGAGGCGCCTACGGTAGTCATATTCATAGAGACAGACACAGTGGTGGTTGCCAGGGGCTGAAAGAAGCGAGAATAGGGAGTTATTTTTTAATGGATATAGAGTTTCAATTTTGCAAGATGAAAAGAATTCTGGAGGTTGCACAATAGTGTGATGAACTTAACGCTACTGAACTGTACATTTACAAATGGCAAAGATGGTCAATTTCTGTATATTGTACCACAGTTCAAAATTAAAACAGATGCTAATGCCTCGGCCCCGACTCCGTGTTGACGTATCCTCGCCGACACCACTTTGTATTTGGTCATTGTCCTGAAAATGTGAGTATAGCTGGATAGAGTAGGACTCGTGGTGAAAATGTTGAAGCATGATCTTCAGGCTCTTGTGGGTGACAATTTAGGGGCATTGAAATAAACCCTGCCTGCAGAATCAGTGATGACTAGTATATTTCTATTTTTTTTCTTTTCTTTGTGAGGAAGATTCACCCCGAGCTAACATCCCTGGCCAATTCCCCCCTTTTTTTTTCTTTGCATGAGGAAGATTAACCCCGAGCTGGTATCTGTGCTAATCTTCCCCTACTTTGTACGTGGAATGCCTACACAGCATGACTGACGAGTGGAATAGGTCTGCACCTGGGATCCGAACCCATGAACCCCCCAGGCAGCTGAAGCAGAGCACACAGAACTTTAACCTACTCAGCCGTGGGGCTGGCCCCTGATTAGTATATTCCAGTGAGTGCTTTGTATCCTTTTGTGTGTGTGGGAGGGGGAGGGGCAGGCAGCAAAGATTGGCCCTGAGCTAGTCTGTTGCAAATCTTCCTCTGTTTGCTTGAGGAAGATTGGCCCTGAGCTAACATCTGTTGCCAATCTTTCTCTTTTTGCTTGAGGAAGATTGTCACTGAGCTAAAATCTGTGCCAGTCTTCCTCTATTTCATGTGGGATGCTGCCATAGCGTGGCCTGATGAGCGGTGCTAGGTCCACGCCCAGGATCCAAACCTACGAACCCCAGGCTGCCAAAGCAAAGCATGCGAACTTAACCACTATGCCACCAGGCTGGTCCCCGAGAGTGCTTTGTAAATGATGACTTCCAGCTGGAAATAAAACTCTTAAGATGTGTTAGCTACCCAATATCCAGACTCAGAAATAATCCATTTGATCTGAACCTTCCAGTTTATAATGCTTGGCCATGGCTCTGTGGCCACCAGCTGCAGCTAGACAACTTTGGGTCTGAAGTTCTTTTTATGATCTTCATATAAAATAAGCGAAATGTTTTCTCCCCCTCCAAATACAGCTCAAACATTATAATTTCTGGGAAGCTTTCCTGACCTCTCAGTGTAGGTTATATACCCTTCCTCTCTTCTTTGGTGCATGCTGATCTGTATTATTTTATCGTATAACTGCCCTGTTTCTCTCCTAAACTGTAAGCTGCTTTGGAACAGGGGTATTGTCTTACTCGTCTTTGGCTCACTTTCTAAAATGCATACATGTAAGTAAGTACATGCCCAATAAATTTTCACTGATTGAAGAAAGAAAAAAGATGTTTACCCCTGAGTAGCGTGCTGTTTTGTGGTGGAAACAAACATGTAAACAAGTGCAATCCTATGTGCTAGTGGAAAAGTATGTGTTACAGCGTGGGTGCAGAGAAGGGTGTGATCGCTTGGGGGGATTGGGGTGGGGGGGAGAGGCTTATGTGACAGGAATTGAAATTTTAAAGGATGATTAGTTCACAAGGTAGATTTTTAAAGTCCTGAAACAGCAAAATATTCTTCTCAGTATAGTATTATTACAGTACTTTAAGAAAATCTTGTCAGTCATTTGTCTCCTGAGTCACACCCAAAGAGTTGCATGGTACTTGAAAATTTCTAAATGAACAAGAACGCACTACTTTAAAAACGTTCTTACCACTCTTACCCTCTTCCAGTTTTGAAATTCGTCCAAGGTGTCTTGTTTTAATTACCAATTTCCAAGTTCTTAGTAACTCTGAACATGTTTTCTTATGAGTTATCTGCAATTTCATTAGAACCAATTTGGGCCTCCATCTAATTCCAAAGGTCTCCCATGGAATCTTCTTAGAATTAAGGTAGAGAAACCTTAGGGAAACAGAGAGACTAGTAAGGAAGTTTGAGGAGAAAAGGGAAAAAAAGAGGCAGGTTTCCAGGACCAATTCAAGGACCCCTGAAAAGCCAACTACTTCTCTTCTTTTGTTGCTGGGTTTCTTCCTTTTTCCTCCCTTTTTTTCGTGAAGATCAAATTCATTCTCACAAAGCTGACCTCTCCTCACCTCTTTTTATCAAAATTTTCTTCCCTAATCATTCTATTTGGAAAAGCTCAAGCCAGAAGTACAAATACTCTCTAATCCTGATTCCTGGCCCTTTTTCTGGTAACAACATGTGAGGACAGCATGTGGATGTTTGTGACCATTTTATCTCACATTCGTGTAAAATACCAATGTTTTCCTAATATGCAAAATAAATACTAAAGTACCAGTATTGCCATTTTGTTATGGTATCATACATATTAAATTCAAGTCCCAAAAGCTTACCAGGAGAAAGGAAGATGAAATTCCCTGATAGTGACTAGCTAGATAGTTCTGTCAAATGTTAATTCAGATTAAGATAGTATTATGAATAAATGTAATAAAAGATGTGCAAGACATATACTGAAAACTACGGACCGTTGTTGAGAAAACTTAGAGAACACCTAAAATAAAGGATGTATCCTGTTCATAGATTTTAAAATTCAATATTATAAAGCTCTCAATTTTCATATCAATTCCAATAAAAATTCCAGCAGATTTTTGTGTTTGAAGATTGAAATGCTTATTTTAAAATTTATATGGCAATGTGAAGGGCCCAAAATAGCCAAGACAAAAAAATGGCAGAGTAAACAGCCCAGAGGGCCCATCCCTCCACAGAAACACTGAAAAAAGTGAGCAAAAACTGTCAGAATCAACTTTGTTGGAACTCTGGAAAATAGTCAAAGGTTTAAAGCAACTAAGTGAATGCTGAATGAAGAAAAAGGCAACTTCAGCGTGGTAGGAGAGCTCTGTGGTGTTTCAGCCTTGCCCCATCCCCTGACTTTGGTGTGGCAGAGTCTTGAAGACAGCAGTCTGTATTCCCAGCATGGGTAACTGGTCACAGAGAGAGCAGAGCAGACCTTCTTCCCAACAAATTGTGTTTGTTTCGACCTGTCTGTAGGTTCCATGAAGGAATGCTGTAAGGAGCTTGTGTTAGTTTCACCTAACTCAGAAATCTCTCAGGGTAGAAAAGCAGCTATGCATGGGGTGTTCCTCAAAAATAAGGAAAGACAAACGAACAAGCTACTGCTGCTTGGGGCACAACATTGCAGTTGTGGCAAACAGTGGATATGCCAGAAGTCTGGGAGGAAGAGCTGAGAAGAGATTTACTTTGGGAAGCAAAGGCTTGATATACCCAGAACAGGATGCATGCTCAGAAAAGATATGAGTTCTCTAAGCTTTCACCTCTGGCTGTCATTATGCTTCATAGGAGCAGGAAGTGAAGGCTAAGGCAGAGTAGTATACAGACTGGCTAAGTGCTGAAGGAGTGTACCAACACAAAGCAAGCTGCAAAGATCAAGAAAGTATTTTCTTTTTTTGCCTCCAGGTGTTAAAGGAAATCAGTCTCAAATCATTAGATGACCACTAAGCTAGTGAAACAGAAACTTCAGTGTTGAGACATGAAAAAGAATACAGTCTTTACAAAGACAGTTTAGAAAATGCACTAAGCAAAAACTACAACCTACAACATGCAGCAAGAACAAACCTTGGGAAAGGAGGAGAATTTGATTTTCAGAGTTAACACATTCTGATGTTGAAAATGTCGTTTTCAACAAAAATTATGAGGGACATAAGGAAATAAGAAAATACGGCCATTCACGGGGGAGAAAAAGAGAAACTATACCTCAGGAAGCCCAGACATTGGACTTACTAGAAAAAGACTTTACATCAGCTATTTAAAATATGTTCTGAGAGCTAAAGGGAACAATGGCCAAAGAACTAAAGGAAACTAGATGAATAATCTCACCAAACAGAGAATATCAATAAAGAGCTATACCATAACAATAACAACAACAAAATGATAATTATGTGAGGTAAAGAATGTATTAACTAACCTTATTGTGGTAACATTTCACAATATGTGTATATCAAATCATCATGTTGTACACCTTTAACTTACACAATGTTTTATGCCAATTATATCTTAATAAAGCTGGAAGAAATAAAACATTGTTCTTGGGGAAAAAACCAAAGAGATAGATATCATAAAAAAGAACTAAATAGAAATTGTTGAGCTGAAAGATACAGTAAGGGAAAAAAAATTACTCAAGGGCTTCCAAAACATATTCGAGCAAGTAGAAGAAAAATAGTGAACAGGAAGATAAGTTAATTACAATTATCCAGTTGGAAAACCTGAAAGAAAAAACAATGAAGAAAACAGAAACTGAGAGAACTGTGGGACACCATCAAGCACACCAGTACACACGTAATGAGAATCCCAGCAGGAGAGGAGAGAGCGAAAAGGCAGAAAGAACACATCATGAAAGAATGGCCGAAAACTTCCCAAATTTAGTGGAAGACATCAATCTAAATGTCTAAGAAGCTTGTCAAACTCCAAGTAAAATAAACACAAAGAGCTCCATACCAAGACAGACAGAGAATCTTGAAAGGACTGAGAGAGAAGTGATTTGTCATGTACAGAGATCCTTAGTAAGACTAAGAGCCGATTCCTCATTAGAAACCAAGAAGGTCAGAAAGCAGTGGGATGATGTATTTAAAGTGCTGAAAGAAAAAAAATGTCAACCAAGAATTCTAGATCTGGCATAACAATCCTTCAAAAATGAAGGAAAAGTTAAGACATTCTCAGATAAGCAAAAGCTGAGTTTGTTTTCAGTAGATCTTCCCAACAAGAAATGCCAAAGCAAGGCCTTCTTTTATGCTGAAATTAAAGTATACTAGGTGGTATCTCAGAGCCATAAGAAGAAATAAAGAACACTAGTAAATGTAACCACATAGGTAAATATAAAAGCCAGTATTATTGCATTTCCGGTTTGCGACTCCTCTTTATATTCCTATAAGATTTAAAAGGATATGCATGAAATAATTATAAATCTATGTTAATGAGCATACAATGTATAAAGATGTAAGTTTGATGATAATAAGATAAAAGGGAAAGGATGGAGTCATATAGGATCAAAGTTTTTATATCCTTTTGAAGTTAAGTTAGCATTAATTCACAGTAGATTGTTATGTTTAAGATGTTTATTGTAGTTCTAGGAAGCCCACTATGAAAATAATGTAAAAATACACAGAAAAGGAAGTGAGAAGAGAATCAAAATGATACACTCCAAAAAATCAATTAAACACAAAAGTGAGCAGTAATGGAGGAAATGAAGAACAAATTATATATGACGTAGAGAAAACAAATAGCAAAATAGAATAAATAAGTCCTTCATAATCACTAATTACTTAAATGTAAATGAGTTAAACTCTCCAATTAGAAGGCAGAGAATGGGGGCTGGCCCCGTGGCCAAGTGGTTAAGTTTGTGCACTCCACTTCCGCAGGCTCGGGTTTCACTGGTTCGAATCCTGGGCACGGACATGGCACTGCCCATTAGGCCATGCTGAGACAGCGTCCCACATGCCACAACTAGAAGGACCCACAACTAAAAATACACAACTATGTACCGGGGGGCTTTGGGAAGAAAAAGGAAAAATAAAATCTTTAAAGAGAAAAAAAAAGACATAGAATGGCAAAATGGATTTAAAAACCTCTAAAATACAACTGAGGGCTGTCTACAAGAGACTCCCTTTAGGTGCGAAGAAGCAAATAGGTCAAAAATGAAAGAATAGAAAAAGATATTCCATGCAAGTAGCAACCAAAGACAGCTAGGGAAACTGTATTACTATCAGACGAAATAGACTTTAGGTCAAAATTGTTACAAGAGACAAAAAAGGACATTATGTATTGATAAAAGGGTCAATTCATCAAGAGAATATAATAATTAAAAACATATGTGCACCTAACCATGATGCCCCAACATATATGAAGCAAATATTCATAGAATTGAAGGTGAAGGGGGAAATAGACAGTTCTATAATAATAGCTGAAGAATTCACTACTCTACTTTCAATAATGAATAGAACAGCCAGAAAGAAGATCATCAAGGAAACAGAGGGCCTGAGCAATACCATAAACCAACTAGAGTCGCTTGTATAGAACACTTCACGCAACAAGAGCAAAATTCACATTTTTGTCTTGTGCACATGGAGCATTTGCCAGGTTAGACCATATATAAGGCCACAGGCAGGAGTCAATAAATTTAAAAAGATTGGAATCTACAAAGTATCTTCTCTGACTACAATGGAACAAAACCAGAAATCAATAACAGATGGAAATTCGGAAAACTTATAAATATGTATAAATTAAACAGTACACTCTTTTTTTTCCAATTATTTTATTGAGGTCATATTGGTTTATAACATTGAGTAATTTCAGGTGTACATTATTATTTATCAGATTTTTGATAGACTGCATCGTGCTCACCAACAAGAGTCTAAATTTTATCAGTCACCATATATATGTGCCCCTTTACCCCTTTTGACCACCCTCCCAACCCCTTCCACTCTGGTAACTACTAATCTGTTCTCTTTATCTGTGTGTTATCTTCCACATATGAGAGAAATAATATAGTGTTTGTCTTTCTCTGTCTCGCTTATTTCGCTTAACATAATACCCTCAAGGTCCATCCATGTTGTTGCAAACGGAATGATTTGTCTTTCTTTAGAGCTGTATTTAGAGTATTCCATTGTATATATAAACCGCATCTTCTTTATCCATGCATCAGTTGATGGGCACTTGGGTTGCTTCCACCTCTTGGCTATTGTGAATATTGCTGCAATGAACATAGGGGTGCACAATCTCTTCGAATTGTTGATTTCATGTTCTTTGGACAAAGACCAAGTAGTAGGATAGCTGTATTTTATGATATTTCTATTAATTTTTTTAGAAATCTCTACTATTTTCCATAGTGGCTGCAAGACTTTGCATTCCCACCAGCAGTGTATGAGGGTTCCCTTTTCTCCACATCTTCTCCAACATTTGTTAATTTTTTTTGTCTTTGTAATTACAGCCATTCTGACAGGTGTGAGGTGATATCTTTGTAGTTTTGATTTGCATTTTCCTAAAAATTAGTGATGCTGAACATCTTTTCATGTGCCTGTTAGCCATCAGTATATCTTCTTTGGAAAAATGTCTGTTCACATCTTCTGCCCACTTTTTGATTAGGTTGTTTGTTTTATTGTTGTTGAGTTGTATGAGTTCTTTATATATTTTGGAAATTAATCCCTTGTCACATATAAAACTAGTAAATATTTTCTCCCAGTTGGTGGGTTGTCTTTTCATTTTGTTCATGGTTCCCTTTGCCTTGCAGAAGCTTTTTAGTCTGATGTAGACCTGTTTGTTTATTTTTCTTTTGTTTCCCTTGCCTGAGGAGACATGGTATTCAAAAAGATGCTGCTAAGACCGATGTCAAAGAGTGTACTACCTATATTTTCTTGTATAAGTTTTATGGTTTCAGGTCTTTAATTCAAGTCTTTAATCCATTTTGAGTTAATTTTTATGTATGGTGTAAGATAATGGTCTATTTTCATTCTTTTGCATGTGGCTGTCTAGTTTTCCTAACACCATTTATTGAAGAGACTTTCCTTTCTCTATTGTATGTGCTTGGCTCCTTTGTCAAAGATTAGCTGTCCATAGAGTGTGCTTTCAGTTCTGTTCCATTGATCCGTGTGTCTGTTTTTGTTCCAGTACCATGCTTTTTGATTACTCTAGCTTTGTAGTATATTTTAAAGTCAGGGATTGTGATGCCTCCAGCTTCGTTCTTTTTTCTCAGGATTCCTTTTGCTATTCGGGGTCTTTTGTTGTTCCATATGAGTTTTAGGATTCTTTATTTTATTTCCATGAAGAATGTCATTGGGATTCTGATTGGGATTGCATTGAATCTGTAGATTGCTTTAGGTAATATGGACCTTTTAACTATGTTTACTGTTCCAATCCATGAGCATGGAATATCTTTCCCTTTCTTTATGTCTTCTTTGACTTCTTTCCATAATGTCTTAGACTTTTAAGTGTAGAGGTCTTTCACGTCCTTGGTTAAATTTGTTCCTAGATATTTTATTCTTTTTGTTGTGATTGTAAATGGGATCATATTCTTGACCTCACTCTGTTAGTTATTAGAGTATAGAAATGCAACTGATTTTTCTAAGCTGACATTCCATCCTGCAGCTTTTCTGTAGTTGTTGATTATTTCTAATAGTTTTCTGGTAGATTCTTTAGAGTTTTATATATATAGAATCACATCATCTGCAAACAGTGAGAGTTCTACTTCTTCTCCACTTTGGACCTCTTTTTTCTTTTTCTTGCCTAATTGCACTGGCCAAAACCTCCAGTAGTATAGGAGTGGTGAGAGTGAGCACCCTTGTCTTGTGCCTGTTCTCAGAGGGATGGCTTTCAGTTTTTCACCATTAAGTATGATGTTGGCTGTGGGTTTGTCATATATGGCCTTAATTATCTTGAGATACTTTCCTTCTATACCCATTTTGTTGAGAGTTTTTATCATAAATTGATGTTGGATCTTGTCAAATGCGTTCTCTGCATCTATTGAGATGATCATGTGGGTTTTATTCCTCATTTTGTTAATGTGGTGTATCACATTGATCGACTTGCAGATGTACAGTCCACGCATCCCTGGTATAAATCCCACTTGACCGAGGTGTATGATCCTTTTAATGTATTGCTATATTCAGTTTGCCAATATTTTGTTGAGCATGTTTTCGTCTATGTTCATCTGCAACACTGGCCTGTAATTTTCTTTGTTTGTGTTGTCCTTGTCTGGTTTTGGTATTGGGGTGATCTTGGCCTCATAGAATGAGTTCTGAAGCATTTTTTCTTCTTCAATTTTTTGGATAGTTTGAGAAGGATAGGTATTAAATCTTCTTTGAATGTTTGGTAGAATTCTCCAGAGAAGCCATCTGGTCCTGGACTTTTATTTTTTGGGAGGTTTTTGATTACTGTTTCAATCTCTTTACTTTGGTCTTTTCAGATGCTATATTTCTTCTTGATTCAGTTTTGGGAGGTTGTATGGTTCTAAGAACTTATCCATTTCTTCTAGGTTGTCCAAGTTGTTGTCATATATTTTTTCATAGTATTCTCTTATAATCTTTTGTATTTCTGTGTATCTGTTTTAATTTCTCCTCTTTCACTTTTAATTTTATTTACTTGAGCCTTCTCTCTTTTTTCCTTAGTAAGTCTGGCTAAGAGTTTGTCAATTTTGTTTATCTTCTCAAAGAGCCAGCTCTTAGTTCAATTGATTCTTGCTATTGCTTTTTTAGTCTCTATTTTATTTATTTCTGCTCTAATTTTTATTATTTCCCTCCTTGTGATTATTTCAGCTTGGTTTGTTCTTCTTTTTCTAATTCTGTTAGGTGTAGTTTAAGATTACTTATTTGAGATTTTTCGTCTTTGTTGAGGTAGGCCTCTATTGCTGTAAATTTCCCTCTTAGCCCCACTTTTGCTTCATCCCATAAGAGTTGGTATGTTGTGTTTTCATTTTCATTTGTCTCCAGGTATTTTTTGATTTCTCCATTGACCCACTGGTTGTTCAGTAGCATGTTGTTTAGTCTCAACATATTTGTGACTTTCCCATCCTTTTTCTTGTATCTGATTTCTAGTTTCATAGCATTGTGGTCAGAAAAGATCCTTGATATTATTTCAATCTTCTTCAATTTCTTGAGGCTTGCCTTGTTTCCCAACATATGGTCTATCCTTGAGAATGTTCCATGTGCACTTGAGAAGAATGTGTATTCTGCTGTTTTTTGCATAGAATGTTCTCTGTTAAGTCTATCTTGAACAGTATTGCATTTAAGGCTACTGTTTCCTTGTTGACTTTCTGTCTGGATGATCTATCCGTTGATCTAAATGGAGTGTTGAAGTCCACTACTATTATTGTGTTGCTGTTGATTTCTCCCTTTAGGTCTGTTAATAGTTGCTTTTTCTACTTTGGTGCTCCTGTGTTAGGTGCGTATATATTCATAAGCATTATGTCCTCTTGGTGGAATGTCCATTTTTTATTGTATGCTGCCTGCCCCTCCATGTCTCTCATTGTCTTTTTTATCTTGAAATCTGCTTTGTCTGATACAAGTATGGCAACACCTTCTTTCTCTTGCTTTCCATTTGCTTGGACTGTCGTCTTCCATACCTTCACTCTGTCCATATATTTGTCTTTACAGTTGGGATGTGTTTCCTGGAGGCAGCATATTGTTGGGTTTTGTTTTTTAATCCGTCTAGCTACTCTCTGTCTTTTGACTGGAGAATTCCATATATTTACATTTAGAGTGATTATTGATATATGAGGGCTTAATATTGCCATTCTGTCTCTTGTTTTCTGGTTGCTCTATATTTCTATCATTTCTTTTCCCTTGTATTTCTGACTGCTATTTCAGACTGGTGGTTTTCTGTGACGGTTTTCTCAATTTTCTGCCAGAGTCCCGCCCCGGCCGAGTCCAGGTTCCTGAGGGATGGATGGCGTCGGCGCAATGAGGGGAAAATAAAGGGGACGTGAGACTTGGGTTGGTGTTAGCAAGTCCAACTTTACTGTGCACAAGTGTCGTATTTATATTTTTCAGGATTAGTACAGAAATAGCTCTACAAATATTCTCGGAGAGATAAGGAAGTAAAAAACGAGCACAAGAATATTTATTAGCATTCTATTCTATAGAGCCTAAAGTTAATGGTAGTCTTCTCCACAATTAACTAGTGTTTATTGTCTCTAAGCTAAAAGAGATAGGTACCTAGACTTCTGTTGTAATTCATGGTAAGGTTAAATCAAAGAGGGAAGGTCCAGGCCTCCGGACCGTCTGGTTACATGCTGATGGAGCCATCCCTGCCTCCCTCAATCATTTATGCCATTAGTGTAGATGGTTAATGGGAACAAAAGGTGACTCCAGGGTATCTTATCCCCAGGGCTAATTGCATTCTCAGTGGGCAGTTAAACATCTTTACATTTTCGTGCCCTTTAGGGGGTGAAAGCATTCCTTTGTCTTTTAGATTGTAGAGCTCACAGTCCCTTAAGCACACTGCTGGAGAAAGTATCATTTTGTTAGTAAAGTAAAGGGCTGAAAAGCTAAGCTAAAGTATATATCTTCAAGAATGAAAAACAGAAACAAGTATAGACATAACCTTGATAGAAAGCATGCATATAATTCAGAAAATATCAGGGGTGTCGGCCGGCCATTCTTCACCGAGGGGCATCCCTGCACCCCTCGGCCCTTCTACTCATCAATTATTTATTATTTAGTGCTTTTAGGAGAAAACCTCTATAACATTTTAACAGAAAGCAGAAGGTCAAGAATAATATATAGATACTTCTTGATCATCCAATTAACCAGCAAACTTAGAAGGACGATGCATATATATATTTAGACAAAGAACTGGAGGGAGAAGGAAACATTCACCAGATGGAGGCCATAAACCTAACTCGACATCTTATCTGGGCAGGATTCCTTTCTGCTTGTCTCAAAAGGGACTGTGTGCTCCTCCATTAATTAACTGAAAAATATCTTGAAAGTTACCTGCAGGTGGTCACATTCTCTTACTATATCTAATTTTCCCAGGAGGTAGTGCCTCCCAAGCAGCCACCCAAAGGAGTGAAAACTGGAGGTTAAGAAAGGAAAAGGAATGAAGGGCAATTAGAAGCAGCACAGGTTTCAGAACTATGTGAGGGGCCGGCCGGTTATTCTTCACCAAGGGGCGACCCTGTACCCCTCAGCGTTAATTGGCTGGACCCTGTCAAACAGCCGATCAAATGATGTAGCCACGGCTCCTGGCAATTTTCTCTTTATTTATGATTTGTGGCTCTGCTCTGGTTTTTTTTTTTTTTTCTTGAGGAAGATTAGCCCTGAGCTAACGTCTACTGCCAAGCCTCCTCTTTTTTTTTTTGCTGAGGAAGACTGGCCCTGAGCTAACATCCGTGCCTATCTTCCTCTGTTTTATATGTGGGATGCCTGCCACAGCATGGCTTGACAAGCAGTGAGTAGGTCTGCACCTGGGATCCAAACTGGTGAAACCCGGGCCGATGGAGCAGAACATGTGAACTTAACCACTGCATCACTGGGCCAGCCCAACTCCTCTGGCTTTTTTTTTAAGTGGTTACCATGAGGTTTGTATAAAAGATCTCATAGATGAGATAGTCCATTTTCTGATAGCCTCTTATCTCCATTATTCTAAGCAGGTTCCATCCCTTTCCTTTTCCTCTTCTGAGTTATTGTTCTCACAAATTGTTTTCTGTGTTGTGAGTTTGTGACTAAATTGAAGTGTTTATACTTACTTGTATGCTTTCCTTCCCATTGTCTTTTATGTTACAATTAAGTGTTTACTGACCTATTGTAATATAGAGCTGCAATTTTGTGATTCTGTTTACCTCCTTGATCAAGGTTTTGTAAACCTTTGCCTTTTGGTACATGAAATAGGGCTCCCTTCATCATTTCTTGTCAGAGAGGTCTTGTTGAGCTCCCTTGGGTTTTGTGTATCTGGGAAAGGTTTTTATTTCCTCATTATATCTGAAGGATAATTCCACTGGATAGAGTATTCTTGGCTGAAAGTTTTTGTCTTTCAGTATTTTGAATCTATCATTCCATTTTCTCTTAACTTGTAAGTTTTCTGCTGAGAAATCCCCTGAAATCTGATAGGGGTTCCCGTGTAGGTTATTTTCTTCTGTCTTGCTGCCCTTAATATTTTTTCTTGGTTGTTGACTTTTGCCAGTTTTACTAGTATATTCCTTGGAGGAGGTCTTTTTGCATTGATTTAATTAGGAGATCTATTGGTTTTGTATACTTGTAAATCCAGTTTATTCCCTAGGTTTGGGAAGTTCTCAGGTATTATTTCTTTGAACAAGCCCTCTGCTCCTTTCTCCATCTAGAGTATTTGTAATCTTTATGTTGCATTTCCTAATTGTCAGATATTTCTCACAGAATTTCTTCATTTTTTAAAGATCTTAGTTCTCTCTCCTCCTGTACCTGAAGCATTTCTATATTTCTAGTCTCTAAATCACTAATTCTGTAATCTATAATGTCAGCTCTATTTTTTATAGTTTCCAGATTATTTTTTATCTCGTTAATTGTGTTCTTCATACCCATAATTTCTGTTTGTTTTGTTTTTAGAGTTTCAATCTTTGTTGAAGCACTTGTTCTGCTCACTGATTTTATTCGTGTGCACGTTTAACTGTCTTTCTGAGTTTTCTTGTAACTCATTGAGCTTCTTTATGATAACTATTTTGAATTGTCTGTCGTTTGAATTGTAAGTTTCTGTGAGTCGAGGATTGGTTTCTGGAGACTTGTCATTTTCCTTCTGCTCTGAAGTGTTACTGTAGTTATTCATGGTGTTTGATGAACTGATCCTTTACTAGCACATTTGTGGTAGTATTGAATGCAGGGAATGCATTGCCTAGAGGGAAAATTATATCTGTAAATGTCTACATTAAAAGAAGAAAGATCTTAAATCAATAACCTAACTTTACTGCTTAAGTAACTAGAAAAGAAGAAACTATAGATCTAGAAGAAACTAGATATAGGAGATATATAGAAGAAGAAATTACACCTGCCACTGCTGAGGTGGAGCAGGAGCTGTGTTTTCTGATCCTGCCCCATCTGCCAGATGTTTTATGATTAGGGCTACTCTGCATTTGCTCCAGCTGGCTCCAGCTGCTCTGTAGGTTTTGCTCTTGTAGGCAGGGCCTCTGTGCTGTGCGGGCATGTTGGACACCGTAGCCAGCACTTCTCTTCTCCATAGGGGACCAGCTGAGTAGCTGTGCGCTAGGCAGGAGGTGCACCTACACAGGGGCTGAGCTGCCCATCGGCGGGTCCCGTGGTTGCTGTGCTCCATGGGCAGGGGTGCCTTCCGAGTCAGCAGGGTGCCTTCTCACCTGCACTGTGCTCAGCTGACGGGCACCTTTGTGGGGGCTGAGCCATCACCACTCTGTGTACAGTGTTCCAATCGGTGGGGCCACCAGGGCCAGGTGGGCACTCCCTCGGCTGGGCTACAACTCCGAAAGTGTTCACACAGGCCGTGCTGTCCCCACCTCCTCTTACAGTTGCACTGGCTGCTGTGTGAGGATCTGTGACCTCGCTTGCTGCCACCAAGGAGGGAAAGGTTTGGGCTCACCTAGTTCCACTGCCTCCCAGTCCTCCAGTCCACCCCCTTCAGATATGTAGCTGTGTAGATCTCTTAGACGTCCTGTTGTGCTGCGCAGGGAGTCCTCTACTGGTTAATCCATGTCCATTTAGTTGTAACTTACAGGAGAGAGACTAAGAGAGTGACTCATTCTGCCATGATGCTGACGTCACCACCTAAACAGTATACTCTGAAACAACAAAAGAGTTCAAGAAGGCATCACAAAGGAAATTAGAAAATACTAAAAAGAGATGAGTGAAAAAAAACCATGACATACAAGAGCATCAAATTCAGTGAAAGCATTGCCCAGGGGGAAAATTATACCTGTAAATGTCTACATTAAAAAGAAGGAAGATCTTAAATCAATAACCTAACTTTACAACTTAAGTAATTAGAAAAGAAGAAACTATAGATATAGAAGAAACTAGTTATAGGAGACATATAGAAGAAGAAATTATACCCAAAGCTAGCAGAAGGAAGGAAATACTAAGGATTAGGTTAGAATGGAGATACACAAAATAAAGAATAGTAAAACAATAGAGAAAATCAACAAAACCAAACATTGGTTTTTGGAAAAGATCAACAAAACTGACAAATGTTTAGTTACACTAGAAAAAAAAGAGTAGACTCAAATTGCCAAAATCAGAAATGAAAGTGAGGCTATTACTAACATCACAGAAATAAAAAGGTTTATAATGGTATACTGTGAATAATTGTATGCTAAATAATTAGATAACCTAAATGAAATGGACACACACCCTACCATAGCAACCTCAAAAAGAAATAGAAAATCTGAACACACCTATAAAAAATAAAAAGATTGAGTCAATCAAAACCTTCCAATAACGAAAAACCCAAGTAGGTAAATTCTACCAAACATTTAATGAAAAATTATCACCAATCCCTCTCAAACGCTTCCAAAAAATAGAAGGGGAGGAAACACTTCCTAACTCATTCCACGAGGCCAGTATTACCCTGACATCACATACACAGACAAAACTATAGGCCAATACTCTTTACAAACATAGACGCAAAAATCCTTAACGAGATACCAGCAAAGCAAATGCGGCAGCATACTAAAGGATTATACACCATGACCAAGTGGGATTTATCCCAGGAATGCCTGTGATACAAAAATAAATTAACATAATACATATTAATAAAATGAGGGAAAAAAACCACAGATCGTCTCAATTGGCGAAGAAAAAGCATTTGACAAAATTCAATGTTGTTTGGTGATAATGACAGCTCAGAAAACTAGGAATAGACAGGAACTTCCTCAATCGGTAAAGAGAATTTATGAAGAAGATACTACTAAGACTTTAAGGTAGAAAGCTCAGAAAGCTTAATCATCATATTTGAAGTTTGGTAGAGTACTTTTTAAAATAATATTGAGCTAAGGTTTATGTTGGCATGATTGATGCTAGGATTCATACTTGCCAGCAGAAAATGGATGGTCCTATTGTTGCTTACCACAATTAGAATCATTTAACTTTCCCTACCAGCTTTATAATATATGCTCATTGTAGGAAATTTGGAGAAAATGGACAAGTAGAAAGCCAGAAAAAAAATCACCCAGACATATCACTTGAAGAAAACTAATCTATATTTTTGGAGGTATCATCCAAACCTTTTTACTCTAAAGCATTTCTTTAAAATGGAATTTAAAAAGTTACTCAGTATAAAGGCTAAATTTCTGTAACTCAGGGTAATCCTTTAATGACTTGTAGCATTCACATTGTGAGTGATCGCCGACTTTGTTTTCTTCTTCAGAACATCACACATGACAACCTTGATTTTGGTAATTTGAAAAATAAGGCATTACTACAATAACGGCATGTGTTAGTGACATTTACCATTAAAGAATACAATTTTCTTGATATTCCCCAAACTAGACAATTCAGGCTATTTTGGCATAGCTATCTTAAAATTCACTATCTCTTGCTGTTTTTTTTTCTTTCAGTAAGTTCATTGAGGTTCTTACTTCACTTTATTTATAATTAAGATTTCTATTTGGTTCATTTTCAAATACACCTGATTCTTTTTCTTCTACTTTTTAGTAACTCTTTTTGAAAAAGCAGAAGATTTGGAGAGTGATGTTAAAAACCTTAATTATTAACTTGCTTAAGTTTAGACTCTTTAAAAAGTATTGCATAATTTATTGAACTCCCACTAGTTTCTAAGAAGGATACATTATTTGCTTTGGAGCTATAAGATTAAGCTTGTTTGGTTTAATTTTTTTATTGCAGTATAATTGACATACACCTTGTTACTTTCAGGAGTACAACATAATGATTTGATATTTCTATATCTTGCAAAATGATCACCACAATGTCTAGTTAACATCCATCATCATACATAGTTACAAATTTTTTTTCTCATGATGGGAACTTTTAAAATTTACTCTCTTAGCAACTTTCAAATGTGCAATACAGTATTATTAACTATAGTTGCCATGCTGTACATTACATCCCCATGACTTATTTATTTTATAACTGGAAGTTTGTACCTGGTTTACCTTTAAAGGTTCTGTTCTCCCTCATAATTTTCGTAATGTGAGTGGAGAGGTGGTTTTAATTTCTTCTATGTTAAAAAAACTAGACAGACCTAGGAGAAAAGAAATGAATTGTTACTTTATGCTTTTTAATTACATTCATTTTTAATGGGCTTTTTCTTGAGCAGTTTTAGGTTTACAGAGAAACTGAGTAGAGAGTACAGAGTGTTTTCACACACCCCCTTACCTACCTCAACCCCCAGTTTCCCCTGTTATTAATTACTTGCATTAGTGTGGTATATTTGTGGCAATTGATGAACCCATATTGACACGTCGTTATCACCCAGAGTCCATAGTTTACATTAGAGTTCACTCTTGGTGTTGTACATTCTGTGGGTTTGGACAAATGTATAATGACATGTATCCACCGTTATAGTATCATACAGAGTAGTTTCACTGCTCTAAAAATCCTCTGTGCTTTGTCTGTTCGACCTCTGGCAACCACTGATCTTTTACAGTCTCTATAGTTTAGTCTCTTCCAGAATATCATTTAGTTGGAATCATATAGTATGTATGCTTTTCAGATTGGCTTCTTTCACTTATTAATATGCATTTAAATTTCATCCATGTTTTTTCATGACATGATACCTAATTTCTTTTAGGGCTGAACAATATTCCATTGTCTGGTTCTACCACCATTTATTGATCCATTCACCTACTGAAGGACATCTTGGTTGCTCCCAGTTTTGGCAATTATGAGTAAAGTTGGTATAAACATTTGTGTGCAGGTTTTTGTGTAGATGTAAGTTTTCAATTCTTTCATTCATTCATGTTTGCAATTGCAGGATTATATAATAAAGGTATGTTTAGCTTTGTAAGAAACCTTCCAAAATGGCTGTATCATTTTGCATTCCCACCAGCAATGAATGAGAGTTTCTGTTGCCCCACATCCTCATCAGCATTTGGTGTTGTCAGTGTTTTGGATTTTAGCCGTTCTAATAGGTGTGTAGTGGTATCTCATTGTTTGTTTGTTTGTTTGTTTGTTTATTTATTTATTTATTTATTGGTGAGGAAGATTGGTCCTGAGCTATCATCTGTTGCCAATCTTCCTCTCTTTGCTTGAGGAAGATTGTCCCTGAACTAAAATTCGTGCTAATCTTCCTCTGTCTTGTATGTGGGATTGCCACTAGAGCATAGCTTGATGAGACATGTGTAGGCTGTGCCTGGAATCTGAACCATGAACCCCAGGCTGCCAAAGCAGAGTACGCGAACTTAACCACTATGCCACCACACCAGCCCCTCATTGTTCTTTTAATGTGCCATTTCCTGATGACATATGATGATGAGCATTTTTTATAACTTTATTTGCCATCAGTATATCTTCTTTGATGAGGTGTCTGTTCAGTTCTTTTGCCCATTTTTAAGTTGAGTCTTTGTTTTCTTATTGTTGAGTTGTAAGAGTTCTTTGCATATCTTGGATACCAGTCCTTTATTAGATATATCTTGTAAAGATTTTCTCCCAGTCTGTGGCTTATCTTTTCATTCTCTTAACAGTGTCTTTTGCGGAGCAGAAGTTTTTAATTAATAATAAACTCCAAGTTATCAACTTTTTCTTTAATAGATCATGCTTTTTGTGTTGCATCTGAGAAGTCATTGCCAAACTCACAATCCCCTAGATTTTCTCCATTTTGCTTATAGGAGTTTATAGTTTTGTATTTTAAATTTAGATCTGTATCTATTTTGAGTTAATTTTTATGAAAAGTGCAAGGTCTGTGTCTAGCTTTGCTTTCTTTGCATGTAAATGTCCAGTTCTTCTAGCACCATTTGTTGAAAAGACTGTCCTCTCCCCATTGAATTGCCTTTGGTCCTTTGTCAGAGATCAGTTGACTCTGTTTGTGCGGGTTATTTCTGGGCCCTCTATTCTGTTCCACTGATCTATCTGTGCATTCTTCCACTAATACTACACTGCCTTAATATTGAAATTACATCCATTGTTTGAATAGGAAATCCACTCAGATGGTACAAAATATAAGCGGGACGAAGAGTATATAGTGAAGTATAGTGAAGCCGCCTCCTGCCCTGTTCCCCCAGCTACCAGATTACTTTCCCAAGGCTGCCACCATTATCAAGTGTAATTTTCATTCTTTCCGAGTTATTTCACTTTTTATCTTATCTTATCCTCTCTCTCCTCTCCCCACTCACCCCTAACACAAATATTAAAATACTATGCACAGTGTTATGTGACTTGCTTTTTTTTTCATTTAACGGTATAACTAGGAAAACATCTCACATATCTGTACATCTAGCCCTGCCTTCTTTAAAAAAGTTTTTATCATGGCACAAAAGCCCGCAAAACATTCCATTTACCACTTTAACCATTTTCAGTGTGCAGTTCGGTAGTGTTAAGTATCTCCACATTGTTGTGCAACAGATCTTTCAAACTGCATAATCTCGCAAAACTGAAACTCTATACCCATTAAACAGTAATGCCCCCTCCCTAACCCTTGTCAACCACTTTTCTACTTTCTCTTTCTATGATTTTGACTATTTTAGATATTTCATAGGAATGGAATCATAAAGCATTTGTCCTTTTGTGACTGGTTTATTTCCCTTAGCATGATATCCTCGAGGTTCGTTCATGTCGTAGCACAGGAAAGGATTGCGTTCTTTTTTAAGGCTGCATAATATTCCATTGTGTGTGTATGTATTTATGTATGTATGTATGTGTATATGTATGTATATATGTATGTATGCATATCACATTTTCTTACATATATGTTCTTTATTTTATTGAGGTCATAATAGTTTATAACATTGTGAAATTTCAGTTGTACGTTATTATGTGTGACTTATCATATATATATGTGCCCTTTACTTCTTTTGTCCACTTCCCAACCCCCTCCTGCTCTGGTAACCACTAATCTGTTCTCTTTGTCCATATATTTGTTTATCTTCCACATATGAGTGAAATCATTTGGTGTTTTTCTTTCTCTGCCTGGTCTTTAGCTTAACATAATAGTCTCAAACTCCATCCATGTTGTTGCAAATGGGACGGTTTTGTCTTTTTCTATGGCTGAGTAGTATTCCATTATGTGTGTGTGTGTGTGTGTATATATATATATATATATATATATATACCACATCTTCTTTATCCATTTGTCAGTCGATGGGCACTTGGGTTGACTTCTGTATCTTGGCTATAGTGAATAATGCTGCAATGAACATAGGAGTGCATAAGTCTCTTTGAATTGTTGATTTCAAATTATTTGGATAAATACCCAGTAGTGGGATAGCCAGGTCATATGGTATTTCTTTTTTTCTTTTTTTCTTTTTTTTTAAGATTGGCACCTGGGCTAACAACTGTTGCCAGTCTTTTTTTTTTTTTCTGCTTCATCTCCCCAAACCCCCCTGTACACAGTTGTATATCTTAGTTGCAGGTCCCTCTGTTTGTGGGATGTGGGACACCGCCTCAACGTGGCCTGACGAGCGGTGCCATGTCCACGCCCAGGATCTGAACCCTGGGCCGCCGCAGTGGAGCGCGCGAACTTAACCACTTGGCCATGGAGCCGGCCCCCCTCTTTTTTTCTTTTTTTAAAGATTGGCATGTGAGCTAAAATCTGTTGCCAATCTTCTTCTTTTTTTTTAAAGAAAAGATTTTATTTTTCCTTTTTCTCCCAAAGCCCCTCCCCTCGTACATAGTTGTGTATTTTTGGATGTGGGTCCTTCTAGTTGTGACATGTGGGATGCCGCCTCAGCATGGCTTGACAAGTGGTGCCATGTCTGCACCCAGGATTTGAACTGGTGAAACCCCGGGCCACCGAAGCGGAGCACAGGAGCTTAACCACTCGGCCATCGGACTGGCCCCAACCAATCTTCTTCTTTTTTTTTTTTCCTTCTTCTTCTCTCTAAAGCCCCCCAGTATATTCTAGTTGTGATCACCTCTGGTTGTGCTATGTGGGATGCCGTTTCAGCATGGCCTGATGAGCGGTGGCATGTCCACACCCAGGATCCAAACCTATGAAACCCTGGGCCACCGAAGCAGAGCACGTGAACCCAACCAGTCGGCCATGGGGCCAGCCCCCATATGGTATTTCTATTTTTTACTTTTTTGATAAATCTCCATGCTGCTTTCTATATTAGCTGCACCAGTTTGCATTCCCACCAGCAGTGTAGGAGGGTTCCCTTGTCTCCACATCCTCTCCAACATTGACTGTTTTTTGTCGTGGTAATTATAGCCATTCTAACAGGTGTAAGGTGGTATCTCATTGTAGTTTGGATTTTCATTTCCCTAATAACTAGTTATGTTGAACATCTTTTCATGTGCTTATTGTATATCTTCTTTGGGAAAATGTCTGTTCGTATCCTCTGCCCACTTTTTGATCAGGTTGTTTCTTTTTTGTTCGAGTTGTATGAGTTCTTTATATATTTTGGAGATTAACCTCTTGTCAGATACATGATTTGCAAATATTATCTCCCAGTTGGTGGTTTGTCTTTTCATTTACTTCATGGCTTCCTTTGCCTTGCAGAAGCTTTTTAGTCTGATGTAGGCCCATTTGTTTATTTTTTCTTTTGTTTCCCTTGCCTGAAGAGACATAGTATTTGAAAAGGTCCTTGTAAGACTGATGTCAAAGAGTGCACTACCTATGTTTTCTTCTAGGAGTTTTATGGTTTCACATCTTACATTCAAGACTTCACTCCATTTTGGGTGATTTTTGTGTATGATGCAAGATAATGGTCTACTTTCATTCTTTTGCATGTGGCTGTCCAGTTTTCCCAACACCATTTATTGAAGAGACTTTCCTTTCTCCATTGTATATTCTTGGCACCTTTGTCAAAGATTAGCTGTCCATAGATGTGTGGTTTTCATTCTGGGCTTTCAATTCTATTGCATTGATCTGTGTGCCTGTTTTTGTACTAGTACCATGCTGTTTTGATCACTGTAGCTTTGTAGTATATTTTGAAGTCAGGGATTGTGATGCCTCCAGCTTCGTTCATCTTTCTCAGCATTGCTTTAGCAATTTGGGGTCTTTTGTTACCCCATATGAATTTTAGGATGCTTTGTTTTATTTCTGTGAAGAATGTCATTAGGATTCTAACTGGGATTGCATTGAATGTGTAGATTGCTTTAGGTATTATGGGCATTTTAACTATGTTTACTCTTCATATCCATGAGCATGGAATATCTTTCCCTTTCTTTATGTCATCATCGATTTCTTTCAATGATGTCTTGTAGTTTTCAGTGTATAGATCTTTTACCTCCTTGGTTAAATTTATTCCTAGATATTTTGTTCTTTTTGTTGCGATTGTAAATGGGATTGTATTCTTGAGTTCTCTTTCTGTTAGTTCGTTATTAGAGTATAGAAATGCAACTGATTTTTGTAAGTTGATTTTGTACCCTGCAGCTTTGCTGTAGTTCTTGATTAGTTCTAATAGTTTTCCAATGGATTCTTTAGAGTTTTCTGCATATAAAATCATGTCATCTGCAAACAGGGAGAGTTTCTCTTCTTTCTTTCTAATTTGGACAACTTTTTTTTTCTTGCCTAATTGCTCTGGCCGAAACCTCCACTACTATGTTGAATAAGAGTGGCGAGAGTGGGCACCCTTGTCTTGTTCCTGTTCTCAGAGGGATGGCTCTTAGTTTTTCCTTGTTGAGTATGATGTTGGCTGTGGGTTTGTCATATATGGCCTTTATTATGTTGAGGTACTTTCCTTCTATAGCCATTTTATTGTAAAAGGGTGTTGGATCTTGTCAAATGTTTTCTCTGCATCTATTGAGATGATCATATGATTTTTATTCCTCATTTTCTTAATGTGGTGTATCACATTGATTGATTGGTGAATGTTGAACCATCTGTGCATCCCTGGTGTAAATCTCACTTGATCATGGTGTATAATCTTTCTGATGTATTGCTGTATTCGGGTTGCCAATATTTTGTTGAGGTATATCACATTTTCTTTATTCACTCATCTGTAAAAGGACATTTGGATTGATTCCCCCTTTGGCTATTGTGAATAATGCTACCATTAAACATCAGTATCAAATATCTCTCTGAGACCCTGCTTTCTTTTGTTTTAGGTATGCATCCAGAAGTGGAAATGTTAGACCATATGGTAATCCTATTTTTAACTTTTTGAGGAACCTCCATACTGTTTTCCACAGCAGCCACACCATTTTACATCCCCACCAACAGTGCATAAGTGTTCCCTTTCACCACATCCTCACCAGCATTTATTCCTGTCTTTTTATCATAGCCATTCCAACAGGCATGAGGTAATATCTCATTGTTGTTTTGATTTGAATTTCTCTTATGGTTTGTGATGCTGAGCATCTTTTCATATGTTTGTTGGCCATTTGTATATCTTCTTTGGGGAATTGTCTATTCAAGTCCTTAACCAATGTTTTTAATGGAGTTATTTGTTTTTTGGTGTTAAATTGTACAAGTGCCTTATATATTCTGGATATTAACCCCTTATCAATATATGATTTGCAAGTATTTTCTCCTATTCCGTAGGTTGTCTTTTTTTTTTTTAAAGATTGGCAACTGAGCTAACAACTGTTGCCAATCTTCTTTTTTTTTTCTTCCCAAAGACCCCCACTACATAGTTGCATATTCTAGTTGTGAGTGCCTCTCGTTGTGCTGTGTGGGATGCTACCTCAGCATGGCCTGATGAGTGGTGCCATGCCTGTGCCCAGGATCCGAACTGGCGGAACCCTGGGCTATGGAAGTAGAGCCCACAAACTTAACCACTCAGCCAGGGGGCCGGCCCCAATAGGTTGTCTTTGCATTCTGTTGATAGTTTCCTTTGATGTGCAGAAGTTTTTAAGCTTGATATACAGTCATGCATTGCTTAAAGATGGGGAAATCTGAGAACTGCATCATGTGGTGGTTTCCGAGTTGTGCAAAGATCATAGAGTGTACTTACACAAACCTAGATGGTATAGCCTACTACACACCTAGGCTGTATGGTATTAATCTTATGGGACCACTGTTGTACATGTGGTCCATTGTTAACTGAAACGTTGTTATGTGGCACACGACTGTAGTCTCATTTGTCTATTTTGCTTTTGTTGCCTGTGCTTTTGGTGTCATATCCAAGAAACCATTGTCAAATCTAATGTCCTGAATCTTTCCCCCTATGTTTTCTTCTAGGAATTTTATAGGTTTAGGTCTTTAATCCATTTTGAGGTAATATTTGTATATGGTGTAAGTTGAGGGTCCAACTTCACTATTTGCAAGTGGATATCCAATTTTCCTCACACCATTTGTTGAACAGACTGTCTTTTCCCCATTGTGTAGTCTTGGCATCCTTGTTGAAAATTATTTGGCCATATATGCAAAGGTTTATTTCTGGGCTTTCTTTTCTGTTCCATTGGTTTATATATCTGTCTTCATGCCAATGCCACATCATCTTGATTACTGTTGCTTTGTAGTATTTTTTGAAACCAAGAAATGTGTAGTCTTCACCTTTGCTCTTTTTTTGTAAGATTGTATTGGCTATTCAGGGTCCCTTGAGCTTCCATGTGAATTTTAGGATTTTTTTTCTATTTCTGCAAATAATGATGTTGGGCCTTTGATAGGGATTTCATTGAATTTGTAGGTTCCTTTGGCTGGTGTGGCCATTTAACAACACTAAGTCTTCCAGTCCGTGAGCACGGTGCGTCTTTCCATTCATTTGTATTTTCTTTTAGGAATAGTTTCTAGATTTCAGTGTACAAATCTTTTGCCTCCTTGGTTCAGTTTATTCCTTAGTATTTTATCCTTGCTGTTGCTATAGTAAATGAGATTTGTTTAAAAATTTTTTTTGGATTGATCATTGTTAGTGCATGGAAATGCAAATGATTTTTGAAAAATTTTTATATTAAGGTGCTATGTGGTATTCTGTTGTATGCATAGCACAATTCGCTTAACCGGTCTCCTATTGAGGAATATCTATGTTATTTACAAAGCTTTGATGTTACAAACAATGCTGCAGTGAATAGTCTTGTGAACATCTCATTTTTCACATATATCTGTTGGATAAATTCCTAGAAGTTAAATTTCTGTATTAAAGGATATACACATTTAAAAATTTCATAGATATTGCCAAAGCGTTATGATTCTGACATAAAATAGTCACAATTTGTGATGGTATTTATTACAAATTATGAGAGCATCTATTTTCTCCTCCAATTTGCTCTTTTAATGGTAATTTACTTTGTCTTTCTTCCAAAGCAGATTCACAAATTACACATTTATGGTCGAGAGTCCAAGAAAGGGTTTTATGTTGATTTCTGTGGCAATTTGATGAAAAATATGAAAGAGATATGGGCCAGTGAACTTTTTCTAAAATATAGCTGAAGGAAACTCGTTGAGAATCATCTACTAAAAGTGATGTATGTACAATAATCTATCAGTAAAACTTTGTTAGTCATCCTTTATTGGACTTGTCTTTCTTATGATTCACAAATCTTAAAAATTCTGTGATTATCATTTTGTTATTAAGATAGTTCTCTATTTGTGGAATTTGTCATTTAATGCTGTTTAGTGTTAAGGAGTCTTGTCAGCAAGAACTAGTTTAAAAGCCATGTGCTGTCATGTAATGGAGTGGCTCTCCTGTCAAATTTATTGCATTTCCCAAGGAGGAAAATATAACTTCTGCAAATTGTATGTTTAAGTGACATTTAATGTATGGAAGACAAGAATAAAATCAGTATACCAGATACAGAAGGCTAGTTTGTATATTTGGCAATGGTACTTGAATACTTGACAGAGGACTTGAAATGTGTAAAAGCTTCTCTTGGTTAAAAAGTTGCCTGAGTCTATCAGATTATCAAAGTGTTCCATTCAAGAAAGGCTCATCACTTGCTATTCCAGTAGAAAGCAGCAACCCTGTCACCTAAACACAACAGGAGGTCTTGCAAATTTCAAGAAAAGTAAATGGAATGGACTAAAACATGTATGGCGGAATAAAATTGGAAATAAAATTTGAAGCCATCCGATTTAGAGAACTGATTTGTGATTTGCAGAGATTACCAATCGACAGTTAAATTATAGAACATGAAAGTTGGAGAGGCTTTTAGAGCTCATCCAGCCAAACCTCTGTAATGAGGAGAAAATAGACCTAGATTGGTTGGTCTGTGAGCTAAAGATCATATCAGACTGGGGAAAAGGTCGATGTGTATGTGTATTCCAAGTGGCAGTTTTGGATTTATTCAATATTGAAAGAATTGTATGCAGATCTCAAGTTGGTCTTATGTTACACACACACACACACACACACGCACAGAGGCATACATTGGGGATATTGTGGGTTTGGTTCCAGACCACCACAAGAAAGCAAATAGCACAATAAAGCCAGTCACAGGAACTTTTTGGTTTCCCAGGACATATAAAAGTTATGTTGACACTATGCTATAGCCTATTAAGTCTATTAATATTAAGTGGCATTATGTCTGAAAATATATACATGCCTTAATTAAAAATACTTTATCGCTAAAAAATGCTAACCATCATCTGAGCCTTCTGTAAGTCATAATCTTTTTGCTGGTGGAGGGTCTTGCCTCAATGCTGATGGCTGCTGACTGATCAGGGTGGTTATTGCTGAAGGTTGGGGTGGCTGTGGCAACTTCTTAAAATAAGACAACAGTGAAGTTTGCCACATTGATTGATTCTTTCTTTCATGAATGATTTCTCTGCAGCATGTGATGCTGTTTGATAGCATTTTACCCACAGAACTTCTTTCGAAATTGGAATCAATCCTCTCAAACCCTGCTACTGCTTTATTGACTAAGTTTATGTAATATCCTAAATTCTTTGTTGTCATTTCAATAATCTTCACAGCATCTTCTCCAGGAGTAGATTCCATCTCAAAAAACCACCTTCTTTGCTCATCCACAAGAAGCAACTCCTCATCTGTGAAAGTTTAATCATGTGATTGGAGCAATATAGTCACATCCTCACGTTCCACTTCCAATTCTAGTTCTCTTGCTGTTTCCACCACATCTGCCGTTAACTTCCTCCGCTGAAGTCTTGAACCCCTCAAAGTCACCCATGAGGTTTGGAATCAACTTCTTCTAAACTCCTGTTAATGTTGCTATTTTGACCTGTTCCCATGAATCACAAATATTCTTAGTGGCATCTGGAATGGTGAATCCTTTCCAGAAGGTTTGCAATTTACTTTGCCCTGGTCCATCAGTGGAGTCACTAACTGTGGCAGCTATAGCATTACAAAATGTATTTCTTCAATAATAAGACTTGAAAGTTGAAGTTACTCCTTGGTCCATGGGCTGCAGAATGGATGTTGTGTGAGGAGGCACGAACACAATATTAATCTCGTTGCAGTCTCCATCAGAGCTCTTGGGTGACCAGGTGCATTGTCAATAAGCAGTAATATTTTGAAAGGAATCTTTTGTTCTGAGAAGTAGGTCTCAATGGTGGGCTTGAAATATTGACTCAACCATGTTGTAAATAGATGTGCTGTCATCCAGGCTTTGTTGTTTGATTTATAGAGCTTAGACAGAGTACCTTTAGCATAATTCTTAAGGGTCCTAGGATTTTCAGAATGGTACATGAGCATTGGCTTTAACTTGAAGTTACCAGGTACATTAGCCCCTAATGAGAGAGTCAGCCTGTCCTTTGAAGCTTTGAAGCAAGGCATTGACTTTTCCTCGCCAGTTATGAAAGTCCTAGATGGCATCTTCTTCTAATATAAGGCTGTTTTGTCTACATTGAATATCTGTTGTTTAGTGTGGCCACCGTCATCTTTATCCTGGTTAGATCTTCTGGAGAACTTGCTGCAGCTTCTATGTCAGCACTTGCTGCTTCACCTTGCACTTTCTTGTTATGGAGATGGTTTCTTTCCTTGCAAGTCATGGACCAACCTCTGCTAGCTTCAAACTTTTCTTCTGCAGCTTGCTCACTTCTCTCAGCCTTTGGAGGATTGAAGAGTTAGGACCTTGCTCCGCATTAGGCTTTGGGTATAGGGGATGTTGTGGCTGGTTTGATCTTCTATCCAGACTACTAAAACTTTCTCCATATCAGCAATAAGGCTCTTTCGCTTTTTTATTTGCGTGTTCGCTGAAGTAGCACTTTTAATTTCCTTCAAGAACTTTTCGTTTGCATTCACAGCTTGGCTAATTGTTTGGCATAAGAGGCCTAGCTTTCAGCCTGTCTTGGCTTTTGATATGTCTTCCTCACTAAGCTTAATCATTTCTAGGTTTTGATTTAAAGTGAGAGACATGCGACTCTTCCTTTCACTTGGAACACCCATAGGCCATTGTAGGGTTATTAATTGGCCTAATGTTAATATTGTGTCTCAGGGAATAGGGAGGCCAGAGGAGTGGGAGAGAGAAGGGAAATTGCTGTCCGAACACACATCTATTCAGTTTGCTGTCTTATGTAGGTGAGGTTTGTGGTGCCCTAAAACAATTATAGTAGTAATCTCAAAGACCACTGATCACAGATCATGATAACAAATATAGTAATAATGAAAACATTTGAAATTTTGCGAGAATTTCCAAAATGTGGTGCACAGACATGAAGTAAGCAAATGCTCTTGGAAAAATGGCACCAACAGACTTGCTCAAGGCCACAGACCTTCAATTTGTAAAAAGTGCAATGTGTGAGAAGAGCAATAAAATGAAGCGCAATAACACGAGGTATGTCTGTGACTATGTTTATTTTTTTTTTTTTTTAAAGATTTTCTTTTTCCTTTTTCTCCCCAAAGACCCTGGTACATATTTGTATTATATTCTTCGTTGTGGGTCCTTCCAGTTGTGGCATGTGGGACACCGCCTCAGCGTGGTTTGATGAGCATGCCATGTCCGCGCCCAGGACTCCAACCGACGAAACACTGGGCCACCTGCAGTGGAGCGCGGGAACTTAACCACTCGGCCGCGGGTTTATGTTTTTAAGCATTGTGGCATGCTGACTATTATATATAAAACATCTAGGAAAGCAAAGAACTCGATAACCTGGAATATAAGAAAAAATATACAATATGGCCATATAGAGTAGTGATTAAGAGGGCAGTGTCTGATCTGAATTTCAGTTCCATGACCGTGGGACTTTGTGTCTTGGTTTCCTCATCTGGAAAATGTAGCTAACAAGTGTTTATCTGCCTCAAAGGGCATAAGGATTACATGAGATAACCCAGATAAAGGCTTAGTATAGTGATATACTAATATTATAGTATTCATATATAGTGTTATTCTATAGTAAAATATTGTTTTGTCAATAAGTGCAAGAAAAGAAGACGGGTCAAAAAGCACTTTCCGAATAAAGTCAAAATACGACACTAGCACTTTCAGGTCAATGGGACTGACCTGGACCCCCCACGACAAGGTAGACGGGATCAAACGACGTAGACCGCCTTAGCAACAGGCCCCCAACGAAGGTGTGTCTTCGCAGCCAATAAGCGCCTGCGCCGCGGCGGAGGGAGCCGGTGGACGACGGGACGCGGCAGAGGGAGGCCGCGCCACCTCTCCTGCCTGAGCCTCGGCCCCACAGAACGGCGGCGGCGACGGCGGCGCTTTGTTTCCGCGGCTCCTGCGGCGGTGGCGGCGGCAGCGGCCTTCGAGCTGTGGGGAGGATCCAGCAGCAGCTGCGGTGACGACGACGACGAGGCCGGTGCATTTCTGTGGTAACCGGGCGCCGGGAGCGCAGAGTGGTGCCCTCCGCTCGCTGAAGCCAAGTAGGCATTGAAGCGAAACCGTGACTGCTGAACCCCTGAGGTAAAACAAGCCCGTCTCCCGGGTCCTGGCGGCTGGGCCTCCGCGCCCTCTGCGTCGGGAAGCGCTGGCGTGAGGGCTGAGGCTGGCGCGTTGCTTGGCGGCGAGAGGCATCCTTTTCCCTTTGGGGAGAAGGCTTCGGCGCTAGACTCAGGCCGGGGTGGGGGTGGCGTGGGGGGCGCTCCCTCCAGCCTCCTGGGCCGCCGCGGCTCAGCCGCCCTCCTCTGTTGCTTCTCCGGAGCTGGTGGGATTGAGACTCCCAAGCCGGAGGCGGGTGTTGGTATCCCGGTCATTCCTCCTAATCTTGGGGCCTGGAAACTGCGTGGGGCAGCGGTGGGGGTGGGGGGTGGGAAGCGGGGGAGGGGCGGGCGAGCAGGCGGGAGGATGCGAGATCCTGGGACAGCTCAGTGGCGTTTCGGCTGCTGGAGACGGGAAGTACCCCGGCCTTGCGGAATGTTTTTTTCGGCAGCCCCTGGGGTCAGTCCGTTTTTTGGGGGTGAGTGGGAGGGCTTGCCTGGCATTTCCGTTCTTTCTGTGCGCTGATATCCTTGGGTCTACCTCGAGGCGGGGGATACTAACGCAGGGTTTTCCTCCTGGAGGACTCGTGTGCGTTGCTTTTTGTGAAGTCTGGCTTTAGTGGGTGGGAAGGCAGACCTCAAACGTTTCTCCACTTTCTGGGCAAATTTCGAGCAAAAGTAATTAGAGCCTATTTATTTCTTCCACGAGGGATGGGAAGCTGGTTAACGTGGGTTGATGGGAAGTAAGATTTATTGCAAGGGAAGCTGTGCCTGGCAGGCCACCTCTTAGCAATCAAGTGCGTTTGGAGGCTGTTTTTCTCTTGTGCTTTTTTTTTCTTTTAAAGATTGTATTTTTCCTTTTTCTCCCAAAGCCCCCCAGTACACAGTTGTGTATTTTCAGTTGTGGGTCCTTCTAGGTGTGGCGTGTGGGACGCCGCCTCAGCGTGGCTTGATGAGCGGTGCCGTGTTCCCGCACCCAGGATTATGAACCGGCGAAACCCAGAACCGCCGAAGCGGAGCGCAGGAACTTAACCCCTCGGCCCTGGGCCGGCCCCTCTCTTGTGCTTCTGATTTGCGTCCTGATAGTGTCTAAAAATATGGGTTGTTCATATCAGATGTATACCACTTTTACACAGCTGGCTGGCTTGCTTTTCAGGCAGTTTGACGTTTGACTTTTCATCCCTAGTGAATTAAGTAATTTTTCTACTGTGAGATGTATCCTTGGCGCCTAGTGGCAAAGTAAAGAAAATTACAGGGAGCAGGGATCAGAATTCCATTCGTAGCTGGCAAAAAGGTGCCTTTGAGTAACTGTTAGGATGGTATACGTTTCTAGAGCACTTTAGCTAGCGTGTAGAGTTTGGGAATGAGCCTCTGATACCTCTTATGCCTATTTTTCTGCATTAACAAGCAGTAGATAGATGTTTTTTTTCCCCTCAAGAAAAAAAAATACGCTTTGGTTCTTAGATTATGGATCCGTAATTGTGTAAAGATTGTCGCTTTGGTTTCTGAACTTGTGTTAATTGGCCCAAGTACAATAAACCTTTATTTACGGGTTATTGGGCACATGAGGTACCCAGTACAACTTGTTGGTTGTTTATTATCAGGCATTCATGTTCATATACATGAAGGGTGTACCTTACAGTTAAATATGACCTTTAGATTTCACTAAGTCTCACAAAGTCTGCATTTAAGACCATAGGTTGAACTTGGATTTTCTCTCGTTCTTTAGGGTGAACAAATTATTTATGTCTAGACTTTCAGGATAGAATTATTCATGTTATGCCAGGGTCACTTTTTCTTATGGGTCTTGAATTTCTGTAGATCTTGTTGCTAAGAGTAATAATCATAACTAAAATCGAGTGCTTATTGTTAACCTTTACCTGTATAATCTTGATTACTTCTCGAAACAACCCTATGGAGAAGGTACGTGGTGTTCCTCATTTTACAGATGAGGAGGAAACTGAGACAGAGAATCAAAGAACTTGACCAAAGTTATGTAGTTTGTAATTGGTGGAGCTGGAATTGAACCCACTCTTGACTCTGAAGCTTATGTTCTTAACCACAAGACGTTAATGCCTCCTTGAGCTGCCAGATGTAACGCGATTCTGACCATTTTAATTTGGCCCCAGTATTATAATGGAAGAAGTTCATGGTAGCTACTGTTGTGGTCATTTGGTGTAGGTCTTTGAGTTTGTAGCTGTTTATAATATTTTGACTTGTGTGTCCAGATGAGATAGTGAGATAACCGAAACATTTAATTCCAGGAGAGTCTTAAGCTATGTGAAAAACCGTCTGTAAAGAACCACAAATATAAATGTAGAGAATTAATTTTAAAAAGTTTTTCCTTCCTGATTATTTACTATGAAGGAGCTCAAAGTGGGTGTTGAGAAGAACTTTCTCAGGCTGAAGTGTCATTCATCTCAAGTCATAATCGTAGTTAAAGGATAATGTAACAGTAATGCTTGAGTGAGTTGAACCCACAATACTGAATCACTCTTGATTCTCTTATAATATGAAATAATACGAACTATATAATACATTATCATTAACTTTATTTTACACAAATAGTTCCAGGTGTTTTCTTTATCAGATCTTCTGTCGAACACTAAGAGCAAAGATTAGTTCTAATTTTTACTTGTGTTTATAAACAAAGAAAGTTTTCTAGGGTTTTGTGGTGGAAAAATAGCACAAAGGCAAGAGGCAGGAAAAGAAACGGATGACCTGGCTAAATCATACATTGAAAAATCAGTGGGGGAAAAAAAAACCTTTAAAGGTTTTGTTATTGTTTTTAGAGAGTTTTTAAAATTTGTTTTATTTTAAATAGGATTGGCTTGTTTTTTCAAATGTTTGGCATTATGAAAGACCAGCCTCTGATTGACAGGTAAACTTAGCTGTAATTTATTTTCATGTAAACCTCTTTGAGATTTGATGTGACTTGTCATTTTAATCCTTATGGCAGCTGATTAGTTGAAAAGCTGACAGCAGTATAACTAGTTATTGGTCTTAAATTTAAAAAGGCAGAATGTCTTAAGAAGTGTCTGTTAGGCTGGTAGTTCACAATCAGTTACACACTACGCTAATTTTTTTTTTTTTTTTGAAGATTGGCACCTGAGCTAACGTCTGTTGCCCATCTTCTTCTTTTTTCTTCTTCTCCCTGAAGCCCCCCAGTACATAGTTCTATATTCTAGTTGTAGGTCCTTCTGGCTCTGCTCTGTGGGACACTGCCTCAGCATGGCCTGATGAGCAGTGCTAGGGCCGCGCCCAAGAGCCGAACCAGGGAAACCCTGGGCCGCCAAAGCAGAGCGCTCGAACTTAACCACTTGGCCACGGGTCCGGCCCCCATACTAACCTAATTTTTGAAAAATGTAACCTGTGAAGTGTTTGCATTCTCACTATGTGGAAAGCATTAAGCCAGGCCTGTGGTGGGAGAGTAGATGCAAATTTTATAAAGGGTTTTGAAAGCATTTAAATACCAGCTGTTTGGTTATGTTATTGCTTGGGGCTTTAATTTTGATCAGGGCAGTTCTCATTATTGGCACCCTCTGGTGTAGTTGGCCATGAGTTTTCAGTTATATGTTGTATTTCTAGAGATGAGATAAATGTGGTACTTAAAGGAATTTCTGTATAGATATAGGTGTGTGAAATAATTTTTTTCTGTAAGAAATTGTGTGAATTTATGTGCCTATTTCACTCTTGGAGTCTGAATAAGTTTATGGATTGGGTGACAGGATACAGGCAATTGTTGGGTTTACATGAGGTCCTTTCCTCTAGACCTTGAATGTTTTCTTGGACGTGGCAGAAGCTGTTCAAATGGTTTAAGTCACTGGAAAATGGTGTATGGATCTTTCTTTAGGAATGTTGAATCTAGCAGGGCAGTAAAAGGAGTGTCCAAGTAGGATCTCTCTGTACCTGGGTTTTTTTTTTTTTTGAGATTTTATTTTTCTTCCTTCTCCCCAAAGCCCCCCAGTACATAGTGGTATATATTTTAGTTGTGGGTCCTTCTTGTTGCGGTACATGGGATGCCGCCTCAGCCTGGCCTGATGAGAGGTGCTGGGTCTGCGCCCAGGATTCGAACTGGTAAGACCCCGGGCCACCGAAGCAGAGCACGCAAACTTTGCCACTTGGCCATGGGGCCGGCCCCTGTACCTGTTTCTTAATGCTTGTCTTATGATTGGCTTGATAGCTGACATACAGGATGGTTAACCTCCATTTCTCCATCTGTGAACTGGGAGTGAGTTTAATAGATACTGCTAAAGTGTAAAGTTGTTCAGGGGGAGGTAACATGGTTGTAACAGCAGTTCTTAGAAGACAATAAACTAAAGCTCTTTGGGGTCTTTGTTAATTTTTAAGTGTTTTAAGAGCATAAAGAGATCCCGAGACTAAAAGTTTGACAACTGCTGGTGTAGAGGAATGAACACTGAACTTGGAGCTAAACCTGGTTTTCTGGTTATAGCCCTGTTGCTTAACTGATTGTGTGGCCTTGGACAAATCATTTATCCTTTCTAGAGCTCTACTTTGTCATTTACAAAATGAAGTTGTACTAGATGTTCTATCGTTATTTAAAAACTCCTGCTTATGTGTGTTGATCCTTTTTTGATTTTACTTGCCTTTTGTGGGGGTAGAGAGAAGGGTGGTGATGAGGTTAAGTTTCTTTATTCAATGTATGCATATCTTTTTTGCCTTAAAGCTTACGTTGGTTGGGATACAGGTGTTTTGTTGCTAATATGATGTCATAGTATCATGTACACATACTTTTGCAAACGTTTATTGGAAAGGAAAAACTTTTTGATGGGAAGTTTGTTAATGTGCCTTAGGATATCTTCTGTTTTGAAAGATTACTATATTCAGTGTATTATATTTCTGCCCTTTAATGATTGGAGATGATGCTTTTGAAAAGACCTATATTAATTCTAGCCATTAATACTTTCTGTCCTGGGAAAAGTTTCTGCGACTTTTTTACTGTAGCCACTATTTTCACCTCCTGACTCTGAGACTCTCAGTTTTGGTTTGAAGTAGCAATTCTTGGTATCTGTAGTCTGGCTTTTTTGTTAACTGTTCCATGCAATATTTGTTTAAGAATTATTGGTATGGCTGTGGTGTTCATGTATGTGTGTGTGTGTGTGTGTGTATCTCCTATACTTTTTATTTTGGGGGAATGCTTTATTAGTCGATCAAATACTTGAGTATCAGCTAGGGACCAGGCACGGTGCTAGGGTATCCAAAGGGTAATAAGATAAAATTCCTGCCTCCTTAAGGCGTTCTTTTTTCTTTTTTTGGAGGTAGATTCTCCCTGAGCTACCATCTTGCCAGTCTCCCTCTATTTTGTCTGTGGGTCACCACCACAGCATGGCTCCTGATGAGTGGTGTAGGTTTGTGCCTGGGAACTGAACCTGGGCTGCCAAAGCGGAGTGTGCTGAACTTCACCACTAGGCCATGAGGCCAGCCCCCCTTAAGGCATTCTTAATCTAGTTAGGGAGATAGTAAGTAAATAAGCAGTTACAAAGCAGTGCTAAAATGGAGGTATATTGGCTGTGTTAGGCATCAGAAATGAAGGAAAGCCTAATTTGGGGGATGTCTAGGAAAGTTTTTCAGAGGAGATGGTATCTGTATTGGGTGTCGAAGATGAGTTAGGATGAGTTGAGGATTGGCTGTGAAAAAGGGCAGTCCAGGCAGAGGGATTAGTATGGTTAAAGATTAGTCTTATTTTCCACATAGCAGAGCAGATAAGATATGTACACAAATAGTTTTAAACCAGGATATAAAATGATGAATGCTGCATTAGGTCAAAACTAAGTTTCTGTGGGAGTTCAGAGTAGGAAGAGATTTGTGATGAGGTCCGGGAAAGGCTTTATGGAAAGATAGCATTTGAATCTTGGAGAAGGGGCACAGTTTTGACAAAGAAGACTGGGGCAGGATTCCGGATGTGAGGTATAGCAGTTTGAGCAAGGAATGTATAAATTAGTGTTTTCTGTTTGGAAGAAGGTCAACTTAAAAGCTCAACTCCTGGACGAATAGTGTATAATGATTGTGCAATTAGTATGTTTTTCCCAGCTCTATTGATATGTAATTGACGTATGTCATTGTGTAAGTTTAAGGTGTGTAGTGTGATGATTTGATGGATGTATATATTTTGAAATGATTAGCACAATAATGTTAGTTGATACATCCTTCACCTCACATAATTAACGTTTTTGTTAATTATGTTGTTGTGGTGAGAGCATTTAAGATCTACTCTCTAGCAACTTTCAAGTACGTAATACAGTATCATTAACTATAGTCTCCACGCTGTACCTTAGATCCTCAGAACTTTTTCATCTTATAGTGCAGTTTTGGTATGCTAACTTTTGTGGCTTCATCTTGTAAAAGCCACGTGCCCTTGTGAATGATCCTGATAATTTCAGTTCAGAAGAACTGTCAAAAGTATTTCTCACTTTTCTTAAGGATTGTGTAGAATTTAACACAGATTTTGAATGACTATGATTGTTCAAAATCTGTCCTTAGTTGTCTTTGCTTTGGTCATTTGATGTGGTCAGTTGACTTTTGGGTGACATTTGATTTATAAAATGAAAAATCAAAAATAATTTATTTTCCAGTAATACTAGATTTATTTTGCCTTTTGAATTACATTGTTTTTTTTTTTGGTTTATTTGCTAGCATTCCAAACTTAGTTCTGCTGTAATGCTTGTTTTGAAAATGTTGATTTGGTTGAACAAAATTAATCTATCGGAACAATTTGAGCCTAAGACAAAATTTGCATTTGCAAATAAACAGGATTTGGTCTGCAAGGTCAAGGGTCAGCAAACTATGGCCACTAACCAGTGGCCTATTTTTGTGAAATTGGAATACACCCAAGACCATTTGTTTACATTGTCTGTGGCTACTTTTGTACCACAGTCTCAAAGTTGAATAGTTGCAATAGAGACCTAATGGCCCACAAAGCCTAAAATGTTTACTATCTGGCCTTTTATAGAAAGATTCTGCCCTAGGTGAATGCAGAAAACTGCATCCAGCTGAACTGAGCTATATTAAAATACATGGATATATGTGCACACACCTCAAACATACATCAGCTCCCTCAGTTTACCCCTTGTGTTATGAGCCACATCCATCACATCTGTTGTTACAGTTGTCCATCCAATTTCAGATAACCGTCCTTCCATCACTTTATAATAATTCATAAGCTGCAACCCTTCTGAGGCCCATTTCCACAGGCACATGTCATGTCTTTTTCAAGGTAAGTGCCATATTACTGTATTTGTGTATTTCTTAATCACTTAACATGTGTACACTTGTGCTACTGTGTTTTTTAGGTTTCTATCTTTTTAAAAAATGTGTCACTGATGAAACTTTTTGAGTCTTACTGCTTCTAAGTCCATTTTTCCTGTGAGTCTTATGGTGTTCGTTGCATAATATTGCATAACCTGGTGATTTTTAGGAACTCATGTTGTGTGATTGCAGAACTGACTGTAATTGTCATCCTTCGAAAGTACTAATTCATTTACCAGATATTTCTTGGACTGTGTGAGGATTAAATGAATTAGTGGACACAAAACACTTAGATTAGTGTCTGGGACATAATAATTACTCAAATATTAGTTATTACTGATTACTATTACCATGTGCCAATAACTGTTCTAAGAATTGCTTAGGTGAACAAGACAAATTAAGACCCCACCCCCATGGAGCTTTCATTATGCTTTAAAAAACCTGTATTAATATACATTTTGGCTAGTAACTCAGTCCTCCCCACAAAAGACATTGTTTGTTTTTTTTCCTGCTTTTTCTCCCCAGATCCCCCCAGTACGTAGTTGTATGCTTTAGTTGTGTGTCCTTCTAGTTGCGGCATGTGGGATGCTGCCTCAACATGGACTAATGAGCCGTGCCATGTCGGCACTCAGGATCTGAACCAGCGAAACCCTCGGCCGCCAAAGCGGAGTGCGTGAACTTAACCACTCGGCCATGGGGCCAGCCCCAGACATTTTGTTTTTATAAATAATATTTTTTTAATATCTATCCGTTTGCTTAAAACAATTTTCTAGTCACTGTCTCATTGACCTTATGTAATGTTTTATTGAATAAGTTTTTGAATTTTTTATAACTATAACCCCGGGAAATGAATCTGATCTACCTTCAAGGAGATAATTATCTCCTTTTTTACTATAGTTCAAAATAAAAAGGTAAACAATATAATTTCAGACTTAGAAAATTTTACAAATTAGAAAATAATACAAAGATTCTCATATGCCCTTCACCCAGATTTAGCACATGGTAATATTTTACCACATTTGCTTTATCATTCCCTATTATTATTTTTCTGAGTCATTTGGGAGTAAATTTCAGACATGATCCTTCTTTACACTGAATACTTTGACATGTATTCCCCCCAAATAGAAGTATTTTCTTATGTAACCTCAGTATAGTTAGCAAATTAGAAGTGAACACTGATAACGATACTATTTCTAATCTATAGACCTTATTCATATTTTACCACTTGCTCCATAATGTCTTTTATACTGAGAGACAAAGATTTCTTTTTTTTCTGGCCCGGGATTCAATTCTGGGACATGCATTGCATTTCATTGTCATGTCTCTTTAATCTTCTTTAATCTGGAGCAGTTCACCTTGCTGTTTTCTCCCTTCAGTCTTTTGAAGAACACAGGTCCATTAATTGGGGTTTGTCTGATGTTTCTTTGTGATTCTGTATTTTGCTAGGAATACTATGAGGTGATGTGTCTTTCTCTCAGCACATTTTATCAGGAGGCATATGATATCTTTGCTTTTACTGTATTTTAAAGTGATTTTGCTTTTAATACTGATTGTTAATCAGCTCATTCTCTGCCATTAATGTAGAGATTTGAAGGTAGGCTTGGTTAATTTCTATAGAGTCGGAGAGAATTTCTCCACCTCTCATTTCTCTTGTCATTCCCCTTTCCTCCTTCCTCAGATACCCCCCAAATTCAAAACCAAAACACCCTGTTTATGAACTCTCGTTGTGTATTCTGAGTATCTACTAAAAATAGAGAACTAAGAGTGAATGTCTCACATTAAAGTGACTGAACCTGTTACTCATTAAGTATGTGAAATAATACATTTCGTTCAAAGGCTGACTATAGTGCATCCAACACAGCTTACTGAATACCTCACTTTAGAGACAGAAGGGAAAATATTTGAGGGCACTGAAAGACTTCAGGGTTTTAAAAAAATAGCTCAACAAATCACCACTCTGTTAAGGACTCCCTCGCCAGGCATTATCTTCATTTTAATAAACATTTATTATTCCTCTGTACAAGGCAATTGGTTATTTCCCACGTGGGGAAAAAGAGCTGAACCCAGACCAGTTTCCTTCTTTGAGGAGCTTACACTCTAGTAGAGAGTACTCGGAGTTTTAAACAAGGAACTACAAGCAGAATGTATTGCTTATTATAAGAGAAGTAAAAGAAAATTCAGTGGGAGAAGAAGGGAAAGAGAACCTTCTTTGAGCTAAGAGTTGTGGTAAGATAAGATTGGAAAGTCGTGTGAATTTCTTGCAGAGAGCTTTGAATGCTATGCTTAGGAATTTGTACTTTATCCTTATTTATAGACATGGGAAGCCTTTGAATATTTTGAGCATGGAGGTGACAGATGTTTGAGTCTATACTCGATTATGCCAATTACTGGAAATACTGAGAAGATAGTACAGTCCTTTAGGCAAGGAGTATTTTTAGGAGGACATAGGCATATACTTGTAACTCCTATCCCCCCCCAGAAAAAAATAGGAGCATATGCTGAGCACCAACTGAGTGCTACAGGTAATATGTGGTATAATGATAGAGTAGTTTAGTACTCAGATGAGGGGTAGAATGAATTTGGGTAAAAGATGGAGTTTCAAGGCAGGTAAAGATGACTTTTGGGTACACCTTCTTCCTCCTTCCTTCCCAATTTCAAATGTAGTATTAAAATATTTAGATAACTTGTATTCCTTCATACTACCAACTGCTTATTACTGTTTTCCGTGATTTGTCTCTGACATCTGAATTCTAAATGTTTGTCCAATTATTTTTGATGGGAGCTAGGGTTACCTGTCTTACTTGATGGATGAATTGTGGAAACAGGTGCCGTTTTCTGCCTCTAAAGTCTAAACTCATTAAAATTGTGTGGGGTTTTTTTCCCTGCAGAGAAAGAGAACCCCTGTTCTCTCCTAAATACCCTTTTCTTATAATTCCTCACAACAAGAATAAAACTTTTTGCTTTGCTTTCTTGCTTTTGTCACATTCTTTGCCTCCTGTCTCCATTTGAAGAGTCTGCCTTTGGGTGGGGGTTTGGAGTGGTGTATCGATGAAGTTAATGTATTGAGTAAAGCAAAAATCAGTGCACCAAATAAAATGAAACATTTCTTAAGTTCCCAGTAATTTGGCCCACATGAACATGTGACCTTTATTGCAATGTAAGTTTTATTGTTTTGAGTATTATATAGAGACCACTATTTAAACATAATAAGGTAAAATGCAGATCTTATTCAAATATTGCCGCTCTGTTACTAAAATATGTTATTTCTGGGGCTGGCCCGGTGGGGCAGTGGTTGAGTTCGCACGTTCTGCTTCAGCGGCCCAGGGTTTGCCGGTTCGGATCCCAGGTGTGGACATGGCACCGCTTGGCAAGCCATGCTGTGGTAGGCGTCCGACGTATAAAATAGAGGAAGATGGGCAGGGATGTTAGCTCAGGGCCGGTCTTCCTCAGCAAAAAGAGGAGGATTCGTAGCGGATGTTAGCTCAGGGCTAATCTTCCTCAAAAAAAAAGAAGGTATTCCTTACCTCCATCAGAACATTTGTATCTTGTATTTAAAACAATAGACTAGAATTTGTTCAGTCCTTTGTTGTTTCTTAAGTGTTTTGGAAAGCTTGACATTTTCAGACAAATTCTGAATAATGTTTGTTTGCCCAAGGAGGTTCTATAGTACTGAGCCTTATAAAACCAGGAATCCCTAGGTTTTGCCCTTAAGTGCTTTTAGATTAAAAATAAATAAGAAAAGATATTTCATAAATGATATAAATATATTTTCCTGGCAACGAATATGGAGATAGCGTATACATGCACACCTGTGAACTTTCATAACAGATTTTAAAGATGACTCTTAGGCTGGAAGGGAGAACATTAATGGACAAAGATTGGGGTTACTAACCTTGTTATTTGTATATTCCTTTTCTGTTTTTTTAAAATTATGGTAAAATACACATGGTATAAATTTTAGTATTTTAACCACTTTAAAGTGTACAATTCATTGGCATTAAGTATATTCACAATGTTGTGCAACCATCATCACTAATCTCGGGACATTCCCTTTACCCTAAAAAGAAACCCTGTATCTCCTAATGCTCCTTTCCCCATCCCCTTGCAAGCACTAATGTACTTTCTAACTCAGTGGATTTGCCTGTTGTGGAAATTTCGTATAAATGGAATCATATAATATGTGGTCTTTTGTGTCTGGCTTCTTTCACTTAGTATACTGTTTTGAAGACTTATCCATATTGTAGCATGTATCAGTACTTCATTCCTTTTTTTAAAAATTTTTATTGAAAAAAATTTTTTTGAAGATTGGCACCTGAGCTAACAACTGTTGCCAATCTTCTTTCTTTGCCCTGCTTTTTCCCTCCAATCCCCCCCAGTATATAGTTGTATATTTTAGTTGTGGGTCCTTCCAGTTGTGGCATGTGGGACATCGCCTCAGCGTGGTTTGATGAGCGGTGCTGTGTCCCTGCACCAAGGATTATGAACCGGCGAAACCTGGGGCCGCTGCAGCAGAGCGTGTGAACTTAACCACTCAGCCACAGGGCCAACCCCAAGTACTTCATTCGTTTTTATGACTAATTGATACTCCATTGTATGGATATCCTACATTTGTGTATCCATTCACCAGTTGATGGGCATTTGGTTTGTTTCTCCCTTTTGGCTATTGTGAATAGTGCTACTATGAACATTTATGTACATTTTCTTGTTTGGACATATGTGTTCATATCTCTTGGATATAAACCCAAGAGTGGAATTGCTGAGTCGTAATCATAATTTATGGTAATTCTGTGTTTAACTTATTGAGGAAATGCCGAACTGTTTTCTACAGTGGCACATCTTAACATTCCCATCAGCTGTCCTTGAAAGTTTCAGTTTCTGCAGCTCCTTGCCAACGCTTTTCTGGTGTTATAAAAAAAAATATGGCCATTCTAGTGGGTGTGAAGTGATATCTCATTGTGGTCTATTTTATTTTTTTATTTAAGCAAGTTTATTTAGAACCTGTTTAAAAAGACCAAGCAATACTCAGTATAAAAAAACAATTTCAACCAAGATACTTTTAGTATGAGATTATAAACGCTGTAAAATGTGATTAGGGACTGGAGACGAGTAGTGAGAAATAATTTGTACTAATTTTGAATAAAATTTACTATGTACTGTTTATTAAAATAAAAGTTTTGGAGATTCTTTTACATATTTGCGAATGTCTGTGTATTATGGGGAACCCAGCTTTTCTCTCATAGCATAAGGGGAAGTATAGCTTAATGGTAATAAAGACATGGGTTAAAATCTTAATTCAGTTCCATGCTTGCCTTGGAAACTCATTCAATCTCTGAATCTTGATGATTACTTCTACTGAAAATGGGTATTAAAAGTAAAGAAGTGGGGCTGGCCCCGTGGCCGAGCGGTTACGTTCGCGCGCTCCGCTGCAGGCGGCCCAGTGTTTCGTCGGTTCGAATCCTGGGCGCGGACATGGCACTGCTCGTCAGACCACGCTGAGGCAGCGTCCCACATGCCACAACTAGAGGAACCCACAACGAAGAATACACAACTATGTACCGGGGGGCTTTGGGGAGAAAAAGGAAAAAATAAAATCTTAAAAAAAAAAAAAAGGTAAAGAAGTAATTGGAAGTGAATATTAAATAAGATAATGTCATGTACATTTTAAGAGTTCAATATTATTATTGATCAGAGTAGATGTTGTAAGGTGGGATGTTGCAATTTCATAAGGTGCTGTCTTAGTAGGAGAGAAGGCCATAGAGGAAACAGGGGCTCCCATCTTGTAGGACCTGCAAGAAAACCTTAAGGCTTTGGCTTTGGCTTTGTTTATTTAATTGTAATAAAATTTACAAAACATAAAATGTACCATTTTAACTATTTTTAAATGTACAATTCAGTGGCGTTAAATAATTCACATTGGTGTGCAGCCGTCACCTCCATCCATCTCCAGAACTTTTTCATTATCCCAAACTGAAACACTGTACCCATTAAACAATGGCTCCCCAATCCCCTCTCCCCCCAAACCTCTGGTAACTACCATTCTATTCTCTGTCTCTGAATTTGACTTTTCTAGATACCTCTATATAAGTGGAATCGTGCAATATTTGTCCTTTTGTGTTTGGCTTATTTAACTTAGCATAATGTCCTCAAAGTTCATCCATTTTGTAGCCTGTATCAGAACTTAATTCCTTTGTAAGGCCGAATAATATTCCATTAATTGTATGTATATACCATGTTTATCCATCCATCTGTTGATGGACATTTGGTTCGTTTCTATCTTTTGAGTATAGTGTGTAGTGCTGTTGTAAACAGTGGTGTACAAATGTCTGTTCGCGTCCCTGCTTTCACTTCTTTTGGGTGTACACCTAGAAGTGGAATTCTATCTGTAATGTCTTGAGGAACCAAAATCTGTTTTTTACAGCAGCTGTACTATTTTACATTCCCTGCAATGTATAAGCATTCCACTTTCTTCACATTCTTGCCAACAATGCTTTTTATTTTATTTTTCTGATAATAGCCAACCTAATGGATGTAAAGTGTTATCTCATTGTGGTTTTGATTTGTATTTCACTAATGATTACTGATGTATAGCATCTTTTCACGTGCTTATTGGCTGTTTATGTATCTTCTTTAAAGAAATGTCTGTTGAAGTCTTTTGCCCAATTTTAAATTAGGGTGTTTGGTTTTTTTTTTGTTTAGTTGTAGGAGTCATTTATAAGTTCTGGATATTAATCCGTTATTAGATAGATGATTTGTGAGTATTTTTTCCCTTTCTGTGGGTTGTCTTTTCACTCTCTCGGTTGTGTTCTTTGATGCTCCTCTGTGGTGTCTACATGGGCATCAGGGAATCCGTATTCTGTTTTATCTGACCTGTTGTATTTTTCATCTCTAGTATTTCTAGTTGGTTCTTCTTTATAATTTCGATCTGTTTTGTGAAGTAACTCCAGAACTCATTGACTTGTCTGTCTATATTTCCCTTTACCTCATTGAATATTTTGAGGATAGCTATTTTGAACTCCTCTTCACTTAGTTTACCCACTTCCAAGCCCTCAGGACCTACTTCTGTATTTTTATTGTTTTCCTTTTGGACTGGAGCTTTTATAAATTGCTTGATGGTAGAGGAGCGGTTTTTTCACACTGCTATTATTAGGCTGCAGTTACAGCCTGTCGCCACTAGATGGGGGTCGAGAGGCTTCTTTTCTGAGCCCTGCGCCTTCAGCCAAGATGGCCGCGCCCAGCGTGGGTTGGGGGAGGAGGGGCACTTTCATTTACGCTGACCTGGATTGGATCAGCTCTCACTTTCTGGTCTCCCGGGGCCCAGGCTTGCTGGGGCTCTCATACGCGAAATCTTTCCCCTGTTAGAGGGTTTCACTGCATGGGCAGTGGGAGTCCTGGACAATCCCCTGAGGTGCAGCCCCTCCCCCACTTCTTCCCTCACCTGCGGCAGTGATCCCAGTCTCTAGGGGAGGTAGCGATGTTCTATCCTACCTTGTTGCAGCTCCTCCGAGGCTGGCTGCAGTCTCTCCGCCTTCCATCGTTTGGCTGCTGTCAGTCTCTGATGATTTCTGTTATTAGGATTGTTTTTTTGGTTGGGAAGCAGTTGCTCTTTTTGGTTGTACTTTGGAGGGGAGAGAGTCCTGGGTGAGCTCACACCGCCATGTTGCTGATGTCCCATATTTCATTCTTTTTAATGTTATTGTAAATGGAAGTGTTTTCTTAGTTTCCTTTTTGGATTGTTCATTGCTAGTGTATAGGACTATAACTTTGACTTTTGTGTGTTGATCTTATATCCTGAAACGTTGCTGAATTCATTTATTAGCTCTAGTAGCTTTTCTGTAGATTCTTTAGGATTTTCTGTATATAAGATCATGTCCTCTATGAATTACTTCCTCCTTTCCTATTTGGATACCTTTTATTTATTTTTCCTTTCCAATTGCTGTTGAATAGAAGTGGCAAAAATACATACTTGTCTTGTTCCTGATCTTATGTGGAAGGCTTTTAGTCTTTCACTATTAAGTATGATGTTACCTTTGGGTTTTTCAAAATTCTCTTTATCAAGTTGAGGAAATTCCTTTGTCTTCCTAGTTCTTTGAGTGTTTTTATCGTGAAAATGTGTTGAATTTTGTCAACTGCTTTTCCTCTTTCAATTTAGATGGTTATGTGATTTTTCTGCCCTTTGTTTATGTGGTCTATTACATCGATTTATTTTTGTGTCACGCTTTGTATTCCTTGGATAAATCCCACTTGGCCATGGTGTATTATTCTTTTAATGTGTTATTGAGTTCTGTTTGCTAGTATTTTGGTTAGGATTTTTGCATCAGTATTCATAAGGAACATTGGTCTGTAATTTTATTTTGTTGTGCTGTTTATGTCTGACTGGTGTCAGGGTACTACCAGCCTCAGAGAATGAGTTAGGAAGTATTCCCTCCACTTCTAGTTTTTTGAAGAGTTTGAGAGGGATTGGTGATAATTCTTCATTAAATGTAAGGTAGAATTTACCAGTGAGGCATCTGATCCTGGGTTTTTCTCTTTTCGGGGTGTTTTTGATTAGCAACTCAAGGAAAGAGTTTGAATAGTTACAAGCCAAAAAAAATATATATATATTAGTTTTGGTATTTACCTATGTAGTTAGTTTTACCATTGTTCTTTATTTTACAGTATAGGTCTGTGTTACACTGTGGTGTCCTTTGATTTCAGCCTGATGGACAGCCTTTAGCATTTCTTGTAGGGCATGTATACTAGCAACAAATTCCCACAGGTTTTGTTTTTTGGCACATTTCTTCTTCACTTTTCAATGATACGTTTGCTGGATATAGAATTCTTGGTTGTTAGGACTTTTTTCCCAGCACTTTATCTGTTTTCACTGTTCTCTAGTCTCCTTGGTGTTCAACTGTTAATCTTAATGAGAATCCCTTGTAGTTGTCACTTCTCTTGTTGATTTTGCAATTTTCTTTGGCTTTTGACAGTTTATTTATATTTTGTCTCAGTGTGGATCTCTGTTTATCCTACTTGGAGTTCATTGAGCTTCTTGGATGTGTAAATGCATGTATTTCATGAAATTTAGGGAGTTTCTGGCTGTTGTTTCTTAAAACATTTTTTGTGCTCCTTTTTCTCTATTCTTTCTGTGGCTCTTATTATGCATGTGTTGGTATACTTGATGGTGTCTCTGATGGTCTGTTCATTTTTCTTTATTCTTCTTTCTGTTCCTCATACTGGGTAACTTCAATGGGGCTATCTTCAAGTTTACTGATTATTTCTTTTCCTTGTTCAAGTCTTCTGTTGAACCTCTATGGTGAATTTTTTTTGGTGAGGAAGATTGGAGCTAACATCTGTGCCAGTCTTCCTCTATTTTGTATGTGGGATGCTGCCACAGCATGGCTTGATGAGTGGTGTGTAGGTCTGTGCCTGAGATCTGAACCCGTGAACCTTGGGCTACTGAAGCGGAGTGTGAGAACTTAACCACTTTGCCACTGGGCCAGCCCCATGAAGTTTTCACTTCTGTTATTGCACTTTTCAGCTCTCAAATTTTATTTGGTTTCTTTATGTAATTTATTTTTCCGGATTTTCTTACCTTGGTAAGATATCCTTGTTTCCTTTAGTTCTTTGTTCATGGTTTCCTTTAGCTCTTTGAGTGTATTTCAGACAGTTGATTTAAAGCCCTTGCCTACTAATTCCAATGTCTGGGCTTCCTTAGGGACAGTTCTGTTAATTTCTTTTCCTGTGAATGGGCCATACTTTCTTGTTTCTTTGTATGCTTGTAACTTTTTGTTGAAAATGGACATTTTGAATATTGTAATGTGGTAACTGGTAAACATCCTTCTCCCTCCCCAGAGTTTGTTGCTGCTGCTTGTTGTGGGTTGTCGTTTTTGCTTGGTGAACTTTCTAACTTATTTTTATAAAGACTATTTTTTGTCTTGTGTGGACACTGAAGAGTTTGTTCTGGTAGCTTACTGGTCTGTTAGTGGTTTAACAGAACTTTCCTTAAATGCCTAGAAGCAAAAACAAAAAACAAAACAACTCTCCCAGTCTTTGCAGATTGACTCAGTGTTGGGGCACTTTGCAGTGCTTAGCCAGTTCATTTAAGACTCTTCCCTAGCCCTTACTTCTTGATTGTGTGGAGGCTAGAGGTCAGCTAGAGGTGAATGCTTGTAGCCTTGTCATGTCTTTTCTGAGCTTGTCTCCAGCCTTGGGCGTATGTGTGGCCTTCCAAATTTCCTGGTATGTGCAGGAGCCTTTTGGAACCCTTATTCCTTCACGTTCTCTTTCTTCAGCTTCTTTCTTCCCATTCTTTTATGTCTGTTTAGTGCCTGGCCTAGTTGTTATCCCTTGTCCCACATGGCTGTAAATGGTATATTTGCCTTTAAATGCTTTAGACAAACCCCACTTGTCTCAGGAACTTCTCCTGAGAAAGTTCTGAGGTGAGTGAAAAAAGGAGAACCCCTGCCCTAATCTGTCAGATAACGACCAAACAAGTCAAAACCACAATTCTTTAATAATAAGGTTGATATTTCCCTCTTTGCATGTGCAGGTTGCACTAGGTATGTGGGCCACTGTCTTCATGGCTGCCACCTAGATGGGGGGTGGGGTATGGTAGGTGCATAAGTTAAAACACCACAGTGCTCTCATACCAGAGTTTAGCACCTCTTTCTGTTATGTGTTCTCCTGGCGATTGTAAGTTTTTGATTAGCTTGTAGAGTTTCAAAAAAGTTGATTCTGATGATTTTTACCAGCATAATTGTTGCCTTAGTGGAGGGATGGAGTTTTGGAGTTACCTGCTCCACTCTTGTGTATGATGTCATTCCTGGTGTGTTTGTCTTAATCCCTATGCCAGTGCCACGTTTTCTTAACTATCACTTTTTATGAAGTCTTGGTATCTGCTAGGGCGTTAATGCCCACACTGTTCTTTGTACTGTATTGTGTATCTTGAGCCTGTACTGTTCCATATTATGTATTCCTTTTTATGTTTCTAAGTTCCTTGATAAATGTTTTATTCTATTTTGATAAACACTTTAAAGGCTTAACGTGAGCCAAGTATTGTTTTGGATCAAGGTTTCTTAACCTTGGCATTATAGACATTTTGGTCCAGATAATTCTTTGTTGTGGATTGTGTCCTGTGTATGGATTGTGTTCCTGGCCTCTACCCAGTAGATACCAGTAGTGCCCCTCCCCCCAGTTGTGACAACTGAAGATGTTTAGAGACATTGTTAGATGGTCCCTGTGGGTGGTAGGGTCATGTATGAGGGTGGCATAGTCCTCCTGTTTGAGAACCATTGTTTTAGATGATAAGGATTCACAGATAATACTGAGCTAAGTAGAAAAATAAATAGTTGAAATGCAGTAGTCTCCTCTTATTCACAGTGTTGCTTTCTGTGGTTTCAGTTTCATGTGATCAACCATGGTCTGAAAATATTAAACAAAATTCCAGAAATAAAGAATTCATAAGTTTTGAGTCATGCACCATTATGAGTAGTGTGATGAAATCTCATGCTGTCCTGCTCTGTCCTGCCAGGATGTGAATCATCCCTTTGTCCAGCATATCCACACAGTATACACTACGTGCTCGTTAGTCACTTAGTTGCCATTTTGGTTATCACATCACCTGTTGTGGTATCACAGTGCTTGTGTACAAGTAACCCTTATTTTACTTAATAATGGCCCCAAAGTGCAAGATTAGTGATACTGGCAACTTGGATATGCCAAAGAGAAGCTATCAAGTGTTTTAAGTGAAAAGGTGAAAGTTCTCAACTTAATAAGGAAAGGACAAAAACATATGCTGAGGTTGCTAAGATCTGTGGTAATTTTTATTACAGTATGTTGTTATAATTGTTCTACTTTATTATTGTTGTTAACCTCTTACCGTGCCTAACTTGTAAACTGAACTTTATCGTAGGTCTGTATGTATAGGAAAACATAGTATAGTTAGAGTTTGGTGCTATCTGCAGTTTGAGGCACCCACTGGGGGTCTTGGAATGTATCCCATGCGGGTAAAGGGAGACTACTGTACGCTGTGATGTGGTTAAGTACAGTTACAAAGATATGAACCAGGAAATGTGGAAGAACAACAAATTTGCCTTGAAGAGTGGATGGCAAGTATTTTCCAAAGAGAGAGATGACAATTTTGAGTTGGGTCATAAAGCAAGGTGTTGGTGTTGGTTAGGAGGGTGGATATTCTAGGTGGTGAAAAGGGCGTGTCTAGAGGCTTGGTAGAAGGGCCCTTGTCTGCCTTGAGAACAGTGAGGCATTGAGTGTGATTGGAGAGGACAGGTGAGGTAGAGTTGAAAAAAAGGAAGGTAGTTGGAGTTGTAACCATGGGTCTACTAGGACTGGTTCACCTGACCCCATCTTATCAACAGAGTAATTAAGAGTTGTGTTTCAGGAACTGAGAGTTCCCCCTTGTCCAGTTCAGGCCGGTTGGGACCACCAGCCCATCAACTGGGCCTCCGCAAATGCTCTAAAAGTGTCCTTTTGACGTCAAGGGCTGAAAACTCCACCCTCAGATCATACTCCCACAAGCGTTTGAGAACACGTGTCCTGTGAAGAGCCCTGAAGCTTGACTACACTTGCACAGATCATCAGTTACCTCACTTATCCTCACCTCCAATCCTCTGTCTCCATACTTGAGACCACCCTGCCCTCTGTCCCATACATTTTACCCTAAGCCCTGGATTGGGGAGACAGATCTGAGAGCTTATGCGTTCTGTCTCTTTGCAGGTCGATCTTGCAGTAACGCTGTGTTCTTTTATCAAAAGCTGAAGCTGTAATGATTGGCTCTGTATGTGCATCAGGCAAGAGAACCCCAATTTTGTGTGTAACAGGGTCAGATTTCAAAAGGCTTTTTATGCTGTTTCAGTTTTTGCCTTTTCATTATAGGAAACTAACGAATACTTTAAAAGTCTTTAGAGTAATATGATCAAGTTTTTTAAAGGAACAGTAATATAGTGAAATGATAAAAAGCAGATGGTTAATATTAAACTCAAGAAGATAACTCTAGCCTATAAAGTAGGAAAATAGGAAGGGATGGAGATTTATGTAAAACTAAAACTACATGTCAGAAGTTGCTCTCAAATCACATCACCTTGTGTGTAGACTTTTTTCATCCTATATTTGTGAAAATTCTTGTATATTATCAACACTGATGATGATTCTTGGTATTTAAAGCAGGAGTAAAGTTGGAAAATGTGCAAAGTTGTGTTTTTTCAAGCAAGTTGTTAGAGTGATATATTGTAAACTTATCTGCTTTCTTGGATTGGACCGGTAGTCGGATTAACTGAAACTGCTCCTATAATAGTTCTGTGCTCTGAGAAAAGGAAAATACTTGAAGAAGAGTTAAAATGCTACATATTTTCTGGTGACTTTTATTGTGATATTATTTCACACTTACGTAAGCATTACAAGACTAGTACAAAGAACTCCTGTTTACCCTTTATCTAGAGTTCCATTGTTAACATTTTGTCCCAACTACTTAATTAGTTGCATTTTCTCTTCTTATATTCATTTTTTTTCTGAACCATTTGAGAGTGAGTTGCAGACATCATGCTCCCTTTCCCCTGAATTCTTCAGTATTTCGGAAGGACAAGAATATTCTTTTATGCAAATAACAAATCAGAAACTTTAAATATGTATAATACTCTTATCTAATGCAAAATCCATATTCAGAGTTTCCACTTGCCCTGATGTCTTTTAATTTGGAACAGTTCTTCTGCCTCTCATTGTCTTTCTTAACTTTGATATTTTTGAGGAGCACAGGCCAGTTATGTTTTTATAAGGTCCCTCAGTTTGGGTCTGTGTGATGCCTCCTTATGATTAGATTAAGGTTATGCATTTTTGGTAGAAATACAACAGAAGTGATACTGTGTTCTTTTTAGTGCATCTTGATAGGAGACACATGATGTCAATTGATCCCAAGACTAGTGATGATAATTTCGATCGCTTGGTTAAAGTGGTATCCACCAGATTTTTCTATGTAAAGTTAATTATTCCCCATTTTTAACCACTAAATAATTTGTGGGGAGATACTGAGACTGTGTAAATATCTTATTCCTTAATAAACTTTCACTTACTAGTTTTAGCATTAATTTATTACTATGACTTTTAAAAAATGTGGTGATTGATTTCATTTATTTTACGCTTACTGGCATTTACAAAGATGCATTTGAAGAACAACATTTTTAAAAGTTATTTTATCGTGGAGAAACGATGGTGTAAAACAGTAATAGGTCTCAAATTTGAAAATAAATTGCTATGATGAAACAAATGAGAATGTGGAGTCATAAAATATAATAGAAAATAGGGGTGCATGGGATTCTTGGGATTGCTGATTTCAGGTTCTTAGGATAGATACCCAGTAGTGGCATAGCTGGGTCATAGGGTATTTCTATTTTTAACTTTTTGAGAAATCTCCATACTGTTTTCCATAGTGGCTGCACTAGTTTGCATTCTCACCAACAGTGTATGAGGGTTCCCTTTTCTCCACAACCTCTCCAACATTTGTCACTTTTTGTGGTTTTGGATCAGCAATCCTAAGAATCCCATGCACCCCTATGTTCATCGCAGCATTATTTACAATAGCCAAGACATGGAACCAACCTAAATGCCCAGAAACTGACGACTGGATAAAGAAGATATGGTATATATACACAATGGAATACTACTCAGCCATAAAAAAGGACCAAATTGTTCCATTCGCATCAACATGGATGGACCTTGAGGGTATTATGGTAAGCAAAATAAGCCAGACAGAGAAAGACGAACTCTATATGACCCCACTTATAGGTGGAAGTTAACATATAGACAAGGAAAACTGATCGGTGGTTACCAGGGAAAAGGGGGGGTGGGGGGAGGGCACACAGGGTGAAGTGGTGTACTCACATCATTACTAACGATAATGTACAACTGAAACCTCACAAGGTTGTAATCTATCATAATCTTAATAAGAAAAATCATAGAAAAAATATAATAGAAAATAATACAAAGCCAACATATGGATAGGTCTATGGAAATTGTGTTAAAAGCCTGCCAATTCCAGATTTGTTCTATTTCTTGTAATTTGTTTAAGAACAGTTTGCAGAAAAATAACCCATGTGTAACAATTTGCTGCTTTTCCCATTTTTGACCTTTGGTTCCCGACCTTTCTCTAGAATAAAAAATACGGATTGAGGGGGAGATTTGTAGGGGAAAGAAAAAGAGCCCCAACTGCTGAGCCTTTAATGAATTTTTATTTACCCTGCAGTCGTTAAAAACAATATAGACACATTAAATAAAAGAGAACTCTCCAAAAATCTTGTTAAAGCAGGATTTCTCAGCAGGATCACTGTTGATGCATTGGGCCAGATGATTGTTTGTCGTGGGGGCACTCTTGGGTGCGTCGTAAGATGTTTAGCAGTATCCTTCGCCCCTTCCCCACTATATGCCAGTGATGACCCCATCCGCTGTTGTGATCTCCCAAATAGTCTCCAGACATTGTCACATGTACCCTGGGGGCAAAATTGCCCCCAGAGAGAGCTGCTGTCCTCCAGCGGTGTTTTGCTCCAGCTCCCGTGGTGCTTTAAAATTCCTTGGACATGTGCATGTATAATGTTCACATAGTTAGAAATAGTTTTGATTAAATTTGAGAATCAGTATTTTCACTTAAAAATGTAGTTTACGTAGTTATTTTTTCCATCTTTTTTATTGTGGTAAAAATATATGTAGCATAAAATTTACCATTTTAACCATTTTTAAGTGTACAGTTCAGTGTCTTTAAGTAAATTCATAGTATTGTGTAACCATCGCCACAGTCTATTTGCAGAACTTTTTCATCATCCCAAAGAGAACCTGTGTATCCATTAAACAGTAATTCCCCGTTCCTGCTCTCTCTATCCTCTGTTAATTTCTGTTCTGATTTCTGTTTCTTTCAGTTGTTTTTAATCCATTTAGCTATAGTGTAATTTACTCTATTATTCTCTGTGACAATGGCTTCATTCATTCTTATAAGGCGTTTTAAAAGGTGATTTCTTTAGTTTATATTCCTAAGAGAGGGATTAGTGAATCAAAGGTTATGACGTTTATGATTCTTCTGTAATTTACCAATTGCTTTCTAAAGGGTTTATACTTATTTACACTGTTAGCATAATGTGTGAGAGTACCCATTTCACTGTACCTTCATTGGGCATTATATTTTCAGTTGTTGGGTGTAAAATGGTACCTTGCTATAAAGAGGTTAAAGGTAGTTCAACACATTTTACTAATTGCATCTTTTGTGAGAATTGTTCTATTCTTTGTCCTTGATGTCCTTGTCTATTCCTTTGATGACAAAATTTTTTAAAATGTATTTGATATCTTAATAGAATATAGATGTTAGTTTTTCATCATATTTCTGGGGGTATTTTTCTTGGCTTGTTTTCCTTTTTATTTAAATTGTTACGGTCTTGAAACTTACAAATATAACTTGGCTTGGCTTAGGTCTTTCACCATAACAGATTATAGTTGGCAGGGATGGGGAATAGCATTCTGTGAAAATCAGAAGTAATTTTTATGTGACTGGAAATGTTCTTTTAACATGTTCATAGTCATGTCTAAGAATATACTGTTTATACTGTTTTACCTTTTTTTTTTTGAGGAAGATTAGCCCTGAGCTAACATCTGCTGCCAGTCGTCCTCTTTTTGCTGAGGAAGACTGGCCCTGAGCTCACATCCGTGCCCTTCTTCCTCTACTTTATATGTGGGACGCCTGCCACAGCATGGCTTGACAAGCGGTGCCATGTCTGCAGCCAGGATCTGAACCCGTGAACCCCGGGCCCCCAAAGAGGAACGTGCAAACGTAACTGCTGCACCACCGGTCTGGCTCCTGTTTGCTTTATCTTTAATAATTTAAGTGGATTTTTCTAACTTTTGTTTTATTTCTAGTGTTGTATTTGAATTTGCTATTCCTTTCTCTAAAAGAGAGCTCTGCAAGTTTTTATGTAATAACGATTTTAGAAGTGAAATTTTCATGGTTTTGAATCTTATAATGGTATGGCTAGTCTTTTGCTTTCTAAGAACTGGCTAAGACCATATGCGTAGATACATTTATTTCCTCTTATTTACTGTATTTCTGTTTTTCAAGAAAAGTACCTGAGGACAGGATTTTTCCTCCATGTGGACGCTAGACATATTTAATGATATCCTTCTAAGGAAGCAAGGGTATGGTTCATATTTCCTTAGTTTTGAGTAGTGTGGCCTAGTTGTGATCCAGTTATAAAAGAGTGAGGAGTTCAAAACATTTCCTTTTATTCATAAATTTGTTTCATCGAAGTTATTGTTAAAGCCAACATTTATTTGTGTAACGATAGGTAATAAATCTTTGTTATTTGTTGCATGTGCTTTTCTAAAAATTAGGAAACATGGTAGGGGGAGGAAGTCTGTTTTTACTCTTGGGCCAGATCTCTGTGAGGATTATTGAGTCTCTTGCTTTTGAAAAGATAATTAGTTAACAATGATAAACAGTGGAATGATGGGCAAAGTAGATTTATTATATGACACAGCTCCCGTTCAGCGATGATAGCTAGCTTGATTTACACTTAGACTTAAATAGTTGGTGAAGGAATGAAATAACTTTGAAACTTTGGGTGATATAAAGTAAGTCAAGGTATTATCAGGTTATGGGTAGTGTTTTTAATAGAATGAAATATTGAAAAAGCACTGGAGTAATACCATGCTTTCTGTAACTTAGTTCTGGGTCTTCTATTACTTGTGTGTCCCTAGGTCTCAATTCTTTCTTTCTTTCTTTTTTATTTGTGTGAGGAAGATTGGCCCTGAGCTGACATCTGTTGCCAATCTTCCTCCTTTTGCTTGAGGAAGATTGTTGCTGAGCTAACATCTGTTCCAACCTTCCTCTATGTTATGTGGGATGCTGCCACAATGTGGCTTGATGAGCAGTGTGTAGGTCTACACCCAGGATCCAAACTGGGGAAACCCGTGCTGCCAAAGCGAGTGTGTGAACTTAACCACTTGGAAAGTCAAATATAAAGTTGGATTGATGATCCCTTTCAGAAGCAAATTTAATAGCTGGAACGTTATCTTAACAGTCATCTAGTAAAGTTCTCTCATTTTACAAGTGAGGAAATTGAGCTCTACTGAGGTTGCAGTTTGCTTAAGGTCATAACTCTAAGTAGTAATTAGGACTAGAACCAAGATTATTTGACTCCCAGATCAGGGTTCTTGGTGCAGTACTATGCTTTTAATAGCCCATTAGGATTTTTTGTATGTATTTTATAACAATGAAGAATGTAGAATATTTTTCTGTAAGTCATGTCAGAACTCTTGTTCAAGAAACCAAAGGACACTTGTTATGTCTTAAAGTAATTTTTACAGTTTTGTGTCATTGCTACAGTCTCAAGGAAGTAAATTAGCTACAATTCTATTGTTGTGACAGTGGATTATTTAGAATCTTCTTGATTCCTTGTGTTTTTGTTCATATGCTTCAGAGTTGTTTCCTTACTATTTAAATTAAGATAAGGTGATTATTTACTGAAATCACTACAACATAACTCAGAAGCTAAGGGAACTTTCTAGGAGTGTGCAATTAGTGACATAGTTGTTTTCGATCAGAAAAGTTTCCTTTTCTAATCTCAAAGTAGTTTGTATGTGTTCTTTGTTCTGATGTACAGTTTCTACTTTGGATTTGCATGCTCCATAGTTTTGACTCTGTTTTAAGTTCCATAACCAGTTTAACAGTATGACCTTTAGAGGTCAGAATAAATTCCATTTGCTAGGTGGAAAGGTCTTGATGCCTACCTATAGCAGGAGGAAGTCTGGAATAGGAGAAAAAAAGTGAGAGTAAACCAATTCTAGTCTTCTATAAAATTTGAGTAATTTAAACTAATCTTTCTGCTGTGAAAAAATATTCCTTATTTGACCTTTCCATCGTATGTCTTATATTAGAACTTGGAATTCCATTTCTTTATTACCTATGTGATTTTATTATGGTGAAAAATGTGGAATAAGTTAGAAGTTGGCCAAAGAACAGTTACCCTTCCCTTACATTCTTTGATCAGAGTGGGGAAAGTCCAGAAGCTTGGATCAGATTTATGGAACTCATGTCAAGTCCTGGTAACTCTCTTACTACTTTCCTAAATGCACACTATAATAATAGATCAAGAAATATGGAGGTACCCAAAAGATTTAGAACTTAATTGTCCATAAAAACAAGGATCAGTATCTTTCTACAAGATTATCGTTTAATGGGGAGCCAGGATTAGTTACACCTTTAATACTATAAATAGTTGAAACAGCTTATTTTATCTGCAAAGTAAAAAACATCCAACTATACAAATAAGATAAGGATTGTTTTAACCATTCAGCTTATTCAGCAAATACTTATTAAATGGCTGTTTATTTACTAGGGGATACAGTCGTGACGTCCATACTATCCTGTGGCTCTAGAGAGCTGTTTCTTTCTAGTGTCATATGTATTTGTGGAATTTTTATGTAATCAAGTAGAATATGTTTAATTATAGCTGTGTTTGATTTGCTGTAAATTCAGGACATTGGACTCACTTGTTTAAAGCCCCCATCTAATTACAACATTGCTAAGAATTGTTTTTCCTGAGTACTTTCTTTTTTTTCTTTTTTTCCTGAGTACTTTAAAAATCTCTCCCCATTTTTTACTTGCTATATTAAATGAAAGCAAACCTCTACTTCTTAAGTACTTTGTAATTCAGATCTGGCTAAGGTATGATTTGGGAGTTATCAACTACATTTAGATTCTGGCTCCACAATTTATTTACATTGTGACTTCGGGCAAGTTACCTAACCTCCCTGTGCCTCAGTTTTCTCATCCGTACAATGGAGATAATAATAGTACCTATCTTATAGGGTAGTTCTGAGGATTACCTGAGATAATGCGTGTTAAGCACTTAGAACAGTGCTTAACCCAGTAAATGTTACCTATGGCGGTTGAATCTTCTCTAGGAACACCCAGTGAGGTGTAAGGGCAGGGGACGCTTGAAATGAATGACTTGTATGTTTTTATGTCATGAATTCACAAATAAGCATTAATCCATGTTTAACTGAATATAATCAGAAGTGTGTGAGTTTAAATTCTAGATTTCCTTACTTATATAAATGCTTATCTATACAAATTTGAGTACCTACTGTTTATAGGCCACTTATTCTAGGGTATAGAACACTGAGCTAGGTGTTAAAATAATATTCTTTATATATTTAACTTTCTTATTCTGGAAAATCACAAGTGTATTCAAAAAGAAGAAAATAGAACCCTGCCAAGTACCTGTCACCAAGCTTCAACAATTACCATCTCATGGTTAGTTGAATTTCATATAGACCCACCCAGGTCCCCCCTCACTGGATTATTTTGAAACAAATTCCAGACATCATATTATTATATTGAATTTTTTTGTTTTTTAAAAAAACTGTGCCGTAGAGTGTTTGCCTAAAATGAACTATTTGCAAAAAGACAAGTTGATTTTTTTTTATTTTCTTTTGGTGCCAATACAAGAAACAGGTAGCATTCTTGATTTCCTTTAAGTGGTAGTATCTTTGGTGTTTGGCGTCCATCATAATTGTAGTTTAGAGGTTATTATACTCTCATGTTATTTTTTTAAAGATTTTTTATTTTTTTCCTTTTTCTTCCCAAAGCCCCCCAGTACAGAGTTGTACGTTCTTCGTTGTGAGTCCTTCTAGTTGTGGCATGTGGGATGCTGCCTCAGCGTGGTCTGATGAGCAGTGCCATGTCTGTGCCCAGGATTCGAACCAACGAAACACTGGGCCGCCTGCAGTGGAGCGCGCAAACTTAACCACTCGGCCATGGGGCCAGCCCCTACTCTCATATTATTGAAGTATAAATATTTCAACATTTTATTATGAAAAATTTTCAAACTTACAGCTAGATTGAAAAAATTTTACATATACTTACTGGAGTCTACCTTTAGTATTTTACTGTACTTATTTCATCACATATTTATCTATCTATCCAACTCTCCATTGATGTAACAATCCATCTTGTTTTCTTATTCATTTCAAAGTAAATTGAAGAGATCAGGATAATTGAAGTTTAATTTTTAAAGTTGCCTTTTCAACTAGATTTTATCAGATTTCTTGTTCTGCATAAAATTTGTTGTTGTGAATGATGGTTTATATCTGAAGTTCTGAGTTGTGACAACTCATTCTCTGTGGTTTCAGTGCTTCTCATTTTGAACTTTGCTTTCATACACTGGGAACCTTTCTTAGAGTATTTAGCTTATGTCCCAGTAATTCATATTTAGCCAACACTAAATAGAATGAATAATGAGGGTTTTGCATGTGTGTTTTCACTGGTCTTTTAAAAAACACTATTCTAGGAAGTCCTTGTGTGTCCCAGGGTGATACGGCAAACTAATATGCTATTTTAGGAATCTCCTTTAAATTTTTCCATTTAACGATTATTTTGAGGGCCAAAAGTCGCTGTTTTGGTGTGTAGCTCTTTTTCTTGGATCTTGGTATTCTGTAAAGTGCCTAAATATACTTTGATCTCCACATGACTGTGTAACTTGTGACAGAAAAAGCTGTTCTCCACACCATGAGCTTCTTGAATGCTAATGATAGCCATGTAGTAAATGCTTATTGAGTAAATAAGTAAGGCAAATGTATCAATTCTTATCTTTATTTTGTTTTTTGAAGTTTTCGTTTCCCTTAAAACTTACATGAAGGAAAGAAGGCTACTTTTATTCTCTGTAGAACAAAGTGAAGTAAGTTGTTTATATTCTAAATACTTCGTTAGCATATTTTCAGACTTAAGTTATTGTAAGGTAGAGGTAATGAGAGTTCTAGAACATGCGCACTCTGAATTTATTTAATTGTGAAATATTCCAGACAAGAACACCATATAAATACCTTTCCACCTACTGCCTAGCCTTATGAAATCTTATGTCACATTTGCTTCAGATTTCTTTTAGAGAAGTAAAACATTACAGGTAGACGTGAGGTCTCATGGATTTTAAAATATTGTCTACATATATGAACATATAATGGACACGTTTTTACGTAGTCATAAACATTATTTAGAATTCTTTTGGTTTCCTAAGTTTAAGTTGCACCCTACAGTACATATTATTTTACAGCTTGCTTTTTTGTTTAGTGTTGTTTTGGGGAGTATGAAGTAGCCTTAGATCAGCACTATCCAAAACAATAGCCACTATCTCTGGCTATTGAGTATTTGAAATGTAGCTAGTGTGAATTGAGATGTGCTGGAAGTGTATTTGCACAATGGGTTAAGACAAAATGAAAAAATTATGTAAAATCTCATTACGAATTCCTTTACATTGTATATTGAAGTGATAATTTGGATATATTGGGTTAAATAAGATATTAAAATTAATTTCACCTGCCTTTTCAATTTCCTTAACTTGGCTTCTAGAAAATTTTACATTATATTTGTGGCTCATGTTTGTGGCTTACATTACATTTCTTTTGGACAACACTAATCTAGATTGCTCACTTTTCATTCCTGTTTAGTATTAAGTTGTATGAGTAAACTGTAATTTATCTACCCTTGGTGGATTTTTGAATCTTTTTCTAATTTGGTGCTATTAAATGTGGTTCCATAAACACTCTTCATCATGTCTCCTTTGAACATATGCTAGCGTTTCTTCAGGAGATCAATTTTACTTAGGTCATAATAGTTTATAACATTGTGAAATTCCAGTTGTACATTATTATTTGTCACTCACCATATATATGTGCCCCTTTAGCCCTTATCCCCACCCCCGAACCTCCTACCCTTACTTAACCACTAATCTGTTCTCTGTCCATGTATTTATCTTCCACATGAGTGAAATCATACGGTGTTCATCTTTTTCTGTCTGGCTTATTTAGCTTAACATAATATCCTCAAGTTCCATCCATGTTGTTGCAAATGGGAAGGTTTTGTCTTTTGTTATGGCTGAGTAGTATTTCATTGTATATAACTACCACATCATCTTTATTCAATCATCAGTCGATGGGCACTTGAGTTGCTTCCACATCTTGACTATTGTGAATAATGCTGCAAAGAACATAGGGGTTCATGGGTCTATTTAAATTGTTGATTTCAAGTTCTTTGGATAAATACCCAGTAGTGGCATAGCTGGATCATATGGTAGTTTTATTTTTAATTTCTTGAGAAATCTCCATGCTGTTTTCCATAGTGACTGCACCAATTTGCATTCCCACCAGCAGTGTATGAGGGTTCCCTTTTCTCCACACCCTCTCCAACATTTGTTCTTTTTTGTCTTGGTGATTATAGCCATTCTGACAGGTGTAAGGTGATACTTAGTGTAGTTTTGATTTGCATTCTCCTGATGATTAGTGATGTTGAACATCTTTTCGTGTGCCTGTTGGCCATCTGCTTTGGAGAAATGTCTGTTCATATCCTCTGCCCTTTTTTTTTTTTTTTTGGGTGGCTCAAACAGCAGAAGTTTATTTTCTCATAAGGAGGCTGTAAGTCAGAGATGAAGGTGCCACCAGAATTGGTTTCTGGTGAGACCTCTCTTCTTACCTTGTGGACAGCCACCTTTCCCTGTGTCCTCACATTCCTCTGCCCATTTTTTGATTGGGTTGTTTGTTTTTTTGTTGTTGAATTGTATGAGTTCTTTATATAGTATGGAGATTAACCCCTTGTTGGATATATGACTTGCAAATATTTTCTCCCAGTTGGTGGGTGGGTTGTCTTTTTGTTATGTTCTTGGTTTCCTTGGCCTTGCAGAAGCTCCTTAATCTGATGAAGTCCCATTTGCTTATTTTTTCTTTTGTTTCCCTTGCGAGAGTAGACATGGTATTTGAAAAGGTACTGCTAAGACCGATGTCAAAGAGTATACTGCCTATATTTTCATCTAGGAGTTTTATAGTTTCACGTCTTATCTGCAGGTCTTTAATCTCTTTTGAGTTGATTTTTGTGTATGGCGAGAAAGATAATGGTCTACTTTCATTCTTGTGCATGTAGCTGCCCAGTTTCCCCAGCACCATTTATTGAAGAGACTTTGCTTTCTCCATCGTATGTTCTTAGCTCCTTTGTCGAGGATTAGCTGTCCATAGATGTGTGGTTTTCTTTCTGGCTTTCAGTTCTGTTCCATTGATCTATGTGTCTGTTTGTGTACCAGTACCATGCTGTTTTGATTACCATAGCTTTGTAGTATATTTTGAAGTCAGGGATTGTGATGCCTCCAGCTTCATTCTTTTTTCTCAGGATTGGTTTCACTGTTTGGGGTCTTTGGTTGCCCCATATGAATTTTAGCCTTCTTAGTTCTCTTTCCCTGAAGAATATCATTGGGATTCTGATTGGGATTACATTGGATCTGTAGATTTCTTTAGGTAGTATGGACATTTTAACTATGTTTATCTTCCCAATCCATATGCCTGGAATATTTTTCCGTTTTATAATGTCATTATTGATTTCTTTCAATAATGTCTTATAATTTTCATTGTATAGGTCTTACCTCCTTGGTCAAATTTATTCCTAGATATTTTATTCTTTTTGTTGCACTTGTAAATGGGATTGTATTCTTGAGTTCTCTTTCTGTTAGTTCATTATTAGAGTATAGAAATGCAACTGATTTTTATAAGTTGATTTTGTACCCTGCAGCTTTGCTGTAGTTCTTCATTATTTCTAGTAGTTTTCCAGTGGATTCTTTAGGATTTTCTATATATAAAATCATGTCATCTGTAAACACTGAGAGTTTCACTTCTTCATTGCCAGCTTGGATTGCTTTTATTTCTTTCTCTTGCTTAATTGCTCTTGCCAAAATATCCACTACTGCATTGAATATTAGTGGAGATTGTCTTCTTCCTGTTTGTCTTAGAGGGATGGTTTTCAGTTTTTCCTTGTTGAGTATGATGTTGGCTGTCAGTTTGTCATATATGGCCTTTATTATGTTGAGGCACTTTACTTCTGTACCCATTTTGTTGAGAGTTTTTATCATAAATGGCTGTTGGATCTTGTCAAATGCTTTCTCTGTGTCTGTTGAGATGATCATATAGTTTTTATTCCTCATGTTGTTAATGTGGTTTATCACATTGATTGATTCGCAGATGCTGAAGCATCCGTGCATCCCTGTATAAATCCCATTTGATCATGGTGTATGATGCTTTTAATGTATTGCTGCATTCAGGTTGCCACTGTTTTGTCGAGGACTTTTGCATGTATGTTCATCAGTGATACTGGCCTCTAATTTTCCTTCTTTGTGTTTTCCTCATCTGGCTTTGGGATCAGGGTGACAGTGGCCTTGTAGAATGTGTTAGGAAGTGTTCCATCTTCTTGAATTTTTTGGAAAATTTTGAGAAGGATAGGCACTGACTCTTCTTTGAATGTTTCCTAGAATTCTCCAGAGCAGCCATTTGGTCCTGGACTTTTGTTTTCTGGGAGGCTTTTGATTACTGTTTTAGTCTCTTTGCTTGTGATTGGTCTATTCAGATCCTCTGTTTCTTCTTGACTTAGTTTTGGGAGGTTGTATGAGTCTAAGAATTTATCCATTTCTTCTAGATTGTCCCATTTGTTGACATACTGTTTTTCACAGTCTTCTCTTATAATCCTTTGCATTTCTGTGGTATTCGTTGTAATTTCTCTTCTTTCATTTCTAATTATATTTACTTGAGCCTTTTTCCTTTTTTCCTTAGTGAGTCTGGCTAAGGGTTTGTGAATTTTGCTTATCTTCTCAAAGAACCAGCTGTTAGTTTCATTGATCTTTTCTACTGTTTATTTGATTTGTTTCATTTTTTTCTGAACTTAGTTTTTATTATTTTCTTCTTTCTGCTGACTTTGGATTTTGTTCTTCATTTTCTCTGTTAGGCATAGTTTAAGATTGCTTATTGGAGATTTTTCTTGTTTCCATGGTGGACCTGGATTGCTGTGAATTTCCCTCTCAGGACCTCTTTTGCTGCATCCCATATGACTTTGTATGATGTGTTTTCATTTTCATTTGTCTCCAGATATTTTTTGATTTTTCCTTTGATTTCTTCAGTGATCCATTGGTTGTTCAGTAGCATGTTGTTTAGTGTCCACATATTCATGACTTGCCCAGCTTTTTTCTTGTAGTTGACTTCTAGTTTCATAGAATACAGTTGAAAAAGATGCTTGATATGATTTCAGTCTTAAGTTCTTGAGGCTTGCCTTGTTTCCCAACATATGGTCCGTCTTTGAGAATGTTCCACGTGTACTTGGGAACAATGTGTATTCTGCAGTTTTTGGATGGAATGTTCTATACATATCTGTTAAGTCCCTCTGCTCTAGTTTTTCATTTATATCCCATGTTTCCTTGGTGACTTTCTGTATGATCTATCCATTGATGTAAGTGGGGTGTTAAGGGCCCCTACTATTATTGTTTTGCTGTTAATATCTCTGTTTAGGTCAGTCAGTAGTTACTTTGTGTACTTTGGTGCTCCTGTGTTAGGTGCATATACTTAAAAGTGTTATATCCTCTTGGTGTAGTGTCCCTTTTATTATTATATACTGCCTGTGTTGTCTCTCATTGCCTTTTTTATCTTGAAGTCTACTTTGTCTGATACAGGTATGGCAAGACCTGCTTTCTTTTGTTTTCCCTTAACTTGGAGTATTGTCTTCCATCCCTTCTAAGCCCGTATTTGTGTTTAGAGCTGAGATGTTTCCTGGAGGCAGCATATTGTTGGGTCTTGTTTTTTTAATCCATCCAGCCACTCTGTGTTTTTTGATTGGAGAATTCACTCCACTTGCATTTATAATGATTATTGACATATGAGGGCTTAATGCTGCCATTTTATCACTTGTTTTCTGGTTGTTCTGTATTTCCCTTGTTTCTCAATCCGGTGTATTTCTGACTGTGAATTAAGTTTGGCGACTCTCTATGAGGGTTTTCTCAGTTTTGTCTTTATTTATCATTTGTGTCTCTGTTCTGAGTTTTTGTTCAGTAGTTATCGTGAGGTTTGTATAAAAGATCTTGTAGATGAAATAGTCCATTTTCTGATAGCCTCTTATTTTCTTAGTCTGAGCAGGTTCCATCTCTTCCTTCTTCCCTGAGTTATTGTTGTCACAACTTAATCCGTTTTGTGAGTTTTGGTTAAAATGAAGTGATTATAGTTATTTTTGATGTTTTCCTTCCCTTTTTCTTTAACGTTATAATTGTTTGCTAACCTGTTGTGATAGAGAGTTGTAATATTCTGTTTTTGTCTATCTCCTCGCTCAAGGCTTGGTTAACCCTTTTTTTTGAGGTATGAGGGCCTTCGTGATCATTTCTTTTATGGGAGGTTTTGTGGCAGTGAACTCCTTTAGCTTTTATTCATCTGGAAAAGTTTTTATTTCTCCAGCACATCTGAAGGATATTTTTGCTGGGTAGAGTATTCTCGGCTGAAAGTTTTTGTCTTTCAGAATTTTGAATATATCATTCTGCTCTCTCCTAGCCTCTAAGGTTTCTGCTGAGAAATCTGAAAGCCTGATAGGGGTTCTGTTGTAGGTTATTTTCTTCTGCCTTGCTGCCCTTAATACTTTTGGTCTTTGATTTTTGCCAGTTTTACTAATACATGCCTTGGAGAAGGTCTTTTTATGTTGATGTAATTAAGAGTTCTATTGACTTCATTTACTTGTAATTCCAGCTCCTTCCCTGGCTTTGGGAAGTTCTCAGCTATTATTTCTTTGAACAAGCTCTCTGCTCCTTTCTCCCTCTGGAATACCGATTATCCTTATGTTACATTTTGTAATTGAGTTGGATATTTTTTCATTTGTTTGTAGTCTTACTTCTATCTCCTCATCCTTCTGAAGCATTTGCATATTTCTTTCTTCTAAATTGCTAATTTTGTCCTCCATAATATCACCTCTGTTTAAAGACTCCAAATTTTTCTTTATCTTATTCATTGTGTTTTTCATTGCCAGCATTTCTGATTTTTTTTCTATATCTCATTGAGTTTTTTTGTGATAGTTATTTTGAATTGTCCGTCAGTTAGATTGTAATTTTCTGTGGCTTCAGGATTCATTTCTGGGTCATTTACTTTCTGGTCTGTAGTGTTAATATATCTCTTCATACTATTTGATGGGGTGGATTTGTGCTGTTGCGTAGTGGTAGTATCTAGTCACAGCTGCCTCTTCCCACCACTGGAGGGCCGGGCAGAACCTGTGTATTCTGAGCCCACTGCAATCCCTGGCAGGTGTGCTTGTCCTTTGGAAGTTGTGCTGACAGGGCCCATCTGCATTTGCCCACTGGCCACCGCTGCTTTACACACATAGGTGTGCAGGCGCTCTGGTGAGAGTCCCTTGCTCTGGATGAGCTGATGTGCCAGGCAGGGGAAGGCCGCTTTCTTTTGCTGCGTGATCCTGGGGGTGCTCCTGCTCTGTACTCGCTCTCTGCCCTTCTGGGCTGCTCAGCTTGGGGAAGACGCCCCCGTGATTGCTAAGCCTCCTCTGTGTGGAGTGTTGCCACAGGCTGGGAGACAACTCTGAGATTGAATGCGTTCCCCTGGAGGGCTGCCCTTTCCCCCTCTCTTCTCTCAGAGCCATGCATGGTGTTATGCTCTAGATTGCTGCCGTTCGAGGGGGGACAGGAGATCCCCTTACCTCCTTCCGCTGCCTCCTGTGTGGTCCAGCACCTTCATCTTCAGACATATGGCTGTGTGGATCTCTCAGACATCTCTTGTATTGTGTCAGTTTCCTCTGTTGGTTTATGAGTGTCCTTTTCATTGTATCTTAGGGGGGGAGAGTGTAAGGCAAGACCTCACTCTGCCATGATGCTGATGTCACTCCTTTGTTTCTTATTAGAATTGCCAAATTGCTCTCCATAATGACTTTATTAATTTACACTTCCACTGGCAGTTTGAGAATTTTCTTGTTCTGCAGTTCTTTATTGTGGCCAGTGTGTTTTTGTAGACACCTATAACTTAACACTGAAGTTTTTAACAGCGCAGACAAGCATTGGTAATTCTTTAAGTGAAGATAAAATAAGTGTCACCATATTTTTCTCAGCGAAACTTTTGTAATAGTTAATACACGTAGCCCTTTTTTTGTGGTACTTATGATCTGAATAAATAAAAATTGATTTTAAAATTTACCAGCTGTGCTATATATCCTATTAGTATGCAGCTGCAATTCTTACAATGAAAGCATATCCCTCTTTAAGTGCTGTTAGCTGGAAAAAAATCTTATGGCATCTTTACATGATGGAATACTATGCTGCCACTAAAAATTATGTTTTAGAAGAATATTTAATGTTGCAGGAAAATATTTACAGTATATTAATGGACAGGAAAGGTTACAAACCAGTAGAGTAACCATTCAGTTTTGTTAAAACCAAATGTGTGTTAACATTTTCCCCTACGATTATCTCTGGATGGTGGGATTTTAGATGACATTCTATTTTGTACTTCACACTTTTCTTTATATTTTACTTTCAGTAGTGGATTTATCATCAGGGAAGAAGGATGTGGAGGAGAGTCCTTAGTAACCATATGCTAAAACTTCCACACCTGGACTATTGTTATAGAAAAGATAAGTGAGTAAATGAGCTGTAATTGTTTTCATTTTCAAAGACGAATTAATGCTTTTCTTTTATTAAATATCAGGCTTTCCTTAAGATGCAAATGGAACCAAGCTATATTATTGTTTACCGGTTGTTTTTCCATTATTAGAGGAATATTTCAAAGAATATCTCATAAATTATTTAGGGATTGTCATTTAACTTAAGTAAGAGGTCTATTTGCATTTGGTATTTTCTCTTCTCGGGGAAAGGAAGTAGAGGAAAATCGATTAATCTCCAATCCTTTGGAATACAATTCAAATAGTTTGAGCTCTACTCTCAACTTGCTTTCATTTGGAATTACATGATATAGCGATAGATTTGGGTTCAAATCCAATTCTCTTGCTTTGTAACTTTGGGTGACTTTGGAAAGTTGGTTTTTCATCTGTGCAATGGAAACAATAACACCTAAATGAAAATCTTTATAAGATGTTTAGCATAGTGTAAGCTCTTAACAAAATTGACTAGCTTTCTTTTCTTTTTTTTGAGGAAGATTAGCCCTGAGCTAACATCCGTGCCCATCTTCCTCTACTTTGTATGTGGGATGTCTACCACAGCATGTCTTGCCAAACAGTGCCATGCATGTCTACACCTGGGATCCGAATCGGTGAACCCCAGGCCTCTGAAGCAGAATGTGCACACTCAACTGCTGTGCCAATGGGCCGCCCCCCCCTTTTCTTTTTCTTAAGATTTTATTTTTCCTTTTTCTCCCCAAAGCTCCCTGGTACATAGTTGTGTATTTTTACTCGTGGGTCCTTCTAGTCGTGGCATGTGGGATGCCGCCTCAGCATGGCTTGATGAGCAGTGTGCCATGTCTGTGCCCAAGATTCGAACCAGTAAAACCCTGGGCCACCAAAGCAGAGCCCGTGAACTTAACCATTAGGCCACGGGGCCAGCCCCTTGACTTTCCTTTTTTGCTCCTTTTCTATTTTTTGGAGTGGATTTACTTAACAGTTGGAGAGAGAATTGATTAGGTATGAATTCTATGAAAAGAGCTATGAATAGCTGTGATGTACATATCCCAAAGTATGGAAGTTACCATATAAGTTGATTCTGATTTTTCATACCTTCCTTCTCAGGTGTCTATCACCTGGAGTATCGAGTTCACTACATTCTAAAGATGAGCTAAACACTGTTTTTTCGAAGATGATCTAATGTGTTTATATATCTTTTGCCTCTGGCATGATGGTTTTATTGCTTGTGTAAAAAACTTAATATTATTTCAGAGCTTAATTAATATTTTTCAAAACTCTGTTTAGATAGCCACTTGTGTTGCAGATTTTATCTGATTCAGTTTTTATTGATTAGGGAAATAAGCTTTGTTTTTATCTGGAGAGATTTGCTTTTTAGCACTCTCTCAAAATTGAGTAGTAGTCCACAAATTAAATGGTTACCATAGTAGCTTGTGGATGGGCTTAGTTATGACACTAAATATTTAGCTATAGAATAGGAACGTGACTTTTGTTTTCTCTCAGGAAATCTAGATTTTGGTTTTCTCCACTTTCTTCTTTACCAAAAGAGAAATAAGGCTTTTATTTAAACTGGGTTTAAGTACTCTTTGTATGACAATATATAGGGATATAAATTCACTCTGAATCAAGTTCTAGAGGAAAATAGATTTTGTTACAATGAGTAGAAGTAAAATTGTATTTCTGCTTCATTTGAGGGTAGTTTGTCTTTTAACTTACTTAAATCTAAATTCATTCCCTTTGAGCTAAAATAAACTTCATCCTGTTAAAAACCTCCTAAAGGTTTCCTTTTTTGAAAGAATTTAGCATGCTTTTGTAGAAAATAAAGGCAGTAATACTTGTTTACTTTTTGTGTTAAAGTGAATAGAATGTATTGAATTTGGGTAGATTTGCCTTGAATGGAATGGTAAATCTAAGCTTTGCAAATATTTACCACCTTCAAGTGATCTACGTTTTCCCTTGACTTTATGTTAAACCATTACACCTTTCTCTTTTAATACAGGAAACATTTGTGGTTCAGTGTTTGCTTTTCCAAGGTATTCTTTCAGGAAATTCCTGACCCTCTAGCAAATTTTGGTTCTTAAAATGGAGGTTAGCAGTTGTTGGAAATAAGGTAAAGAGTTTTAACCCTAAAGGAAGCTGTATAAAAATTAGGTGTAGTCAAAGATTTAAAAAGCATTAGGTAATTCATAGTTATAGGGACGGACCCCCCTTTCTTCCCTAGATTACTCCTGGGCTACTTAACAGCCTTTTTTCACTATTAGATTGTGAGTTCCTTGAGGTGAGGTCTTAATATATTTTTTATTCCAATACCAAGTGTCCAGAATAGATTCAGCATTTGGTAAATATTGTAAAATGACTAAGTGAATCTAACTCCTCATGAATAAGACGTGAAATCTGACTGGTTAACTGGGTTTAAAACCCTTATCAATTCGGGAAGAGTTTAAATGGAAGTTTTCCAGGCAACAGATATTTGTGAAGGTGACCTGAATTGCCTTTGCTTTGTAATTTTAATGCTACACCGTTACTTTAAAGGATTTTCAAAAAAGCATCAACCATTAGAAAGTTATATCTATTAGTCTTGTTTCCTTATTATATTGTTACTCCTAGATTATGACTCATCTTTCCCCTGAGGCATCAGCCTGCTAAAACAGACCCATATGACTTTTTCATGTGTTAAACCAGACTGGAAAATTCGAAACTCAGGATCTTTGGCCATTTCTGAATCTCTTTTATTAATCATAATGGAATTATAAGAAAACCATTTAATAGTTAAAGAAGATAGGCTATTTGCATTCTGGGAGTGGTATTAATTTTAGTTTTCTGAGATCGGTGCCATCAGCTGAAAAGAAATGAATGAGGAAGTTTAACCAGAGTGACAAGGAATGAGTTGTAGTTTTGGGTGGTAAGACGAGAATTAGGTTTTACGTACAGGGCAAGATGCTCAACTATCAGAATGAGTACACACAGACTAGGAACTCTAGTTGTCTTGAGGTAGGAGGATTAGAGCTGATGTTGGACAGGTTTGTTGGGTTGTATTCTACTCCTCATCTATCAGAATTGCAGAACTTACTGATTTTCTCTTGTTTCTTCTTAGTTGAGTCCTCTCTTTATGCTAATCTTCATGTAACTTTAATGGTTAGGCACGGCGTACAGAATTAGTTTGCTTCTGATCAACTCCTTATGAATTCTTCCGTTTACTTCTGCAAAGTCTTAAGATGGCTTCTACAAAATGTAGAACCGCTATTCTGAGTTTTTACTCAAATGAGTTAGATCCAAGGTTTTGTGAAAAAAAGGATCGCCTCCTTTTTGTTTTTAGAGAAATCTTCAGTGGTATTCAAGAGATTTTCCGTGGCTCTTTGTATGCAGGATACTTATTTATGAAGGACTACCTTTTAATGTATCTTGTGTGAGGACTCAAAGAGAAGGTCTTAGGTTTCAGTAATGCCATGTTGGTTGTGGTAAACTTTGGACGCTGTCTTTAGAAAAATAAAATTAATCTTCTAAGATGACTATTCTGTGTTACCCATGCTGGTGTGACCTGTTGTCTCATATACTTAATTTTTATATCCTTAGATGGCTGGGAGGCCTGAATGATTTTTTGAGATGATGTAGAATAGACACCAGTCTTGTTTATTTCTTGTTTCAGTATTTTCTCTTCCCCTCCTTTTTTTTCTTTTTGAAAAGGAACAAAAGTTTGTTATAGTCCCAGAAATTTTTGAAGTTTAAGATGTTAATATTTCTCAAGGGTCAAGAGAAGCACGTGGGTTTAAAAAGTCTAGGTCTTTTAGAGGATCTCTAGAGAGATCTCTGAAGAATTAAAAAGGGAAGATACCATTTGACTTCCCTTACTTGTGGCACAAGCTTCCTGCCAGACTGTCTGGTACTTTGGTCCTTTCTGTGTCCCAGTACAAAATTAATATTAAGCAATTAATGTTAAATAGAAAGTAATACAATAATAAGATTCAAGTAGAGTTGAAGGCCAAAAAATCTTATTATAGAGAACAGAAATTGTAAAATCACATTGTAAAAACCTTGTGCCCTTGATGAACATAAAGTGTGGACACTTGGTTTTTTTCTTAATACTGAATGTGGAATTTTTCAGAAAGCAGAGCTTCATTAAAGAGTTGATATCCTAGGGTGAGATATCCTTGGTGGAAGGAACTTGTGCTGCTTCTGCTCATTTTTAATATAGTCAATCAATGTTCACTACTGCTTGGCCTCAAAAGGCAACAAAATAATTGTCTTGACAGATAAGTTAAAAAATATGTATATTTATAACAGATTATTTTAATTTCTATTTCCATTCCATAATTTTATAATCTCTGCTGAAGCAAAAAATTCAAGCAATTACAGATTGATTACTTCCTATTTATTCCTTTTAAAGCTCAGGATTCAAATAATATTTTCAGATCATGTTAAATCTTTTAGTTTGAGTTAGGTTTTTCCTCCCTCGTTCTTCTTTGGGCTAGAAATTGTATTAAAGGACAAAATTCCAGTGCAATTACTGTCAAAAGATCTATCAGCAATTCAGTTAATGTGCGTCATTTTTTTAAAATAACAGCTTTATTAAAATAAATCACATTCCACACAGTTTACCCATTTAAAGAGTACATTTCAGTGGTTTTAGTATAGTCACCACAATATTTATCACTCCAACAAGAATCCCCATACCAATTAGTGGGCATGCCTCATTGCCCCTCACAACTTCTACCCTGGATCCTAACAACCACTCTTTTACTTTCTATCTCTATGTATTTGTGTATTCTGAATATTTTATATAAAAGGAATCATACAACATGTGGTCTTTTGTGACCAGCTACATTCATTTTAACATAATGTTTTCAAGGTACATCCACGTTGTAGCATGACTTAAAACTTCATTTCTTTTTATTGTTGAATAATATCCCATTCATCATTTGACAGATATTTGGTTTGTTTCTACTTTTTGGTTATTATGAATCGAATTATGAGTGTGTATAAATTTTTGTCTGGGCATATATTTTCTCTTCTCTTTGGTATATACTTAGGAGTGGAATTGTTGGGTCATGTGGTAACTCTGTTTATCTTTTTGAGGAACTTTCAGAACTGTTTTTCAAAGTGACGATACTATTTGACATTCATATCAGCATTGTATCATGGTTCCAATTTTTCCACATCCTTACCAACACATCCTATTGTCCATCTTTTTTTATTATACCCATTCTAGTGGATGTGAAGTAGTATCTCACATTTATTTTTATTGTGGTAAAATATATCTAACACAATATTTATAATTTTAGCCATTTGTAAATGTGCAATTCAGTGACATTAAATGCATTCACAGTATGTAACAATCACCACCATCTATACTCAGAGCTCTTTTATCATCCCTGACAAAAACTGTATACCTTTCTTGATAGTCTCTTCAGTGAATGGTGCTGGGTCAACTGGATATCCACATGCAAAAGAATGAAGATTGGATCCTTACCTTATACTTTATACCACAACTCACAATGGATCAAATACCTAAATTAAAGACCTAAAACTATAAAACTCTCAGGAGAAATCATAGGGGCTAATCTTCATGACCTTGGATTTGCCAGTGGTGTCTTAAATAAGATGCACAAAACACAAACAACAAAAGAAAAAATAGTTTGGATTTCCTTAAAATTAAAACCTTTTTTCACATCAAAGGGCACTGTTAAGAGAGTGTAAAGATAATCTACAGAATGGGAAAAAATATTTGCAAATCATATATCTGATAAGGGTTTACTATCTAGAATATATAAAAAACTCTTACAACTCAGTGACAAAAAGACAAACAACTCAATTAAAAAATGGCAAAGGACTTGAATATACATCCCTTTACTTTTTAAAAAAATATTGTGGTGAACTACCCATACATAACATAATATTTACCATTTTAACCTTTTGTTGTTGTTGTTGTTGTTGAGGTAGATTCACCCTGGCAACATCTGTTGCCAATCTTCCTCTTTTTGTATGTGCGCCACCACCACAGCGTGACCACTGACAGAGGTCTGTGCCTGGTAACTGAACCCAGGCTGCCGAAGTGGAGCGTGCCAAACTTAACCACTGGGCCACCTGGGCTGGCCCCCATTTTAACCTTTAAATGTACATTTCAATAGTGTTAAGTACATTTACATTGTTGTGCAACCAATCTTCAGGACTTTCTCTTCTTGCAAAACTGAAACTTTATACCCATTAAACAACAAGTCCCCATTTCCCCCATCATCCCTTTACTTAAAATCACTATGGTTATGTTTATTTTTATTTACTTATTTATTCATTTATTTATTTATTGAGGAAGATTAGCTCTGAGGTAACTGCTGCCAATCCTCCTCTTTTTGCTGAGGAAGACTGGCCCTGAGCTAACATCCATGCCCATCTTCCTCTACTTTATATGTGGGACGCCTACCACAGCATGGCTTGCCAAGCGGTGCCGTGTCTGCACCTGGGATCCAAACTGGCGAACCCTGGGCCACCAAAACGGAACATGCGAACTTAACTGCTGTGCCACCGGGCCAGCCCCAATATTGTTATGTTTCAAGTGGGTTTCTTGTAGACAACATATAATTGAGTCTTGTTTTTTAATTCATTCTGACACCTGATTGTATCCACACTGACACTCTGACACATTCTGACTCTTAGTTGATGTATTTAGATCATTTACATTTAAAGTTAATTTTTATATATTTGGATTAATATCTGCCATGTTTGTAGCTGTTGTTTATTCATTGCACTTGTTCTTTGTTTTCTTTTTTCTTTTTATCTTCCCCATTTTGCCTTTGGTTTTAAACATTTTATATGATTTCATTTTCTTTCCTCTTTTAACTTATAAATTATACTTCTTTAAAACAATTTTTATTGGTTGTCTTACAGTTTGCAATATACATTTATAACTAGTCTGAGTCTACTTTCAAATAAAACCATACCATTCACAAATAGTGTAGGTACCTGATAATAGAGCGTTCCCAATTCTTCCTCTTATCTGTAAGGGGATCACACTCACCCGATACATTTTTGCTATTAGGTAAGTTAAGAATAAGAAACATAAAAGATGTTATTTTCCCTTCATTTATTCCTTCTCTAATGCTCTTCCTTTCTTTATCAGATGTGTGTTTCTGACCTATATAATTTTCTTTCTCTTTGAAAAACTTCTTTTAACATTTCTTGCAAGGCAAGTCTCCTGGCAACAGATTCTTTAAGTTTTCATTTGTTTGAGAAAGCCTTTATTTTTCTTTCGCTTTCAAAGGATCATTTTGCTGGATACATTGTTCCTGCTTGGTGGTTTTTTTATTTCCTTTAAACACTTTAAATATTTTATTCCGTGCTCCTCCTGCTTGCATGGTTTCTGACCACATGTCAGATGGAATGCTTATCCTTGTTTCTCTTTAGATAAGGTGTCTTTCTTCTGCCTTCTTAAAATTCTTCTCTGTCTTTGTTTTTTTGCCTGTTTGCATATGATATAGCTCGGTGTAGATATTTGGTATTTATCTTGCTTGATATTCTCTGTGCTTCCTGCGTCTGTGGTATCTATCATTAATTCTGGAAGATTTTCCACCCACCATTATTTCAAACATTTCTTCTGCTCTTTTCTCTCTCTTTCTTATTCCATTATGTGTATGTTACAACTTTTGTAATTGTCCTATAGTTACTAGTTTTTCTGTTTTCTTTTTTTTCTCTCTTTTCTCTTTTGCATTTCAGTTTGGAAAATTTCTGTTGACGTATCATCAACCTGACTGGTTCTTTCCTCTTCGAGCTCATTGATTCTTTCCTTGCCTGTGTCCAGTCTATTGATGAGCCCATCAAAAGCATCTTTATTTCTTTTACAGTGTTTTAGATTTATAGCATTTCCTTTTGTTTTATTTAATAGAGTTTCCATCTCTCTGCTTATATTACCCATCTATTCTTGCACGTTACCTGCTTTTTTTTATTGGAGACCTCATCATACTAGTCACAGTTATTTTTAATTCCCCTGTCTTATAATTCCAAAAACCTGTGTCTTATCTGAGTCTGGTTCTAATGCAGTCTTTGTCTCTTAAGATTGTGTTTTTTCTTGCCTTTTAGCATGACTTGCAATTTTTTTTGAAAGCCAAATATGATATTTCTGGTGATAGGAACTGAGGTAATCAGGCTTTTAGTGTGAGCTTTTATGTTAATCTCACTAGGAACTGGGTTGTGTTTAATATTTGCTGTACCCGTAGGTGACAGAGGCTTCATTTTCTTCTAGTTTCCTTGTTTTAATTTTTTTCTTCCTGTTTTCTTTGGATTTCCCTAAGTAAAAACTCCTTCTTAAACAGAGTCTGTTATCTTGCTGTATTCTCACTTGTAATTCACTGTTGTTATGGTGGATCCCTGTTGATGGGGTGATAAGCAGTTGGGGAGGGAAAGTGTTCTGTAATCTTACGATTAAATCTCATTTTTTTCTAGTGGTCCTGAGTCCCTGGACTGTGACCTTCAAAAGTGTCTTTTAGCCCTCCCTCCCTCCCCCAGCTTCGGTGAGACAAGAAGGCTGGTGGAGGCTGAGGTTGCCTAATTGCTCTTCCTCCAGGTAGATGATGGTCTGCTAAAGTACTTTATCTTCAGGGTGTGACTTTGTTAAGAAGAGAATGTTCTGGGCATATTTCAGTATGGTTACTTTCCCCTTCTCCTGCTCAAAGCAGAAGAGGATTTTCCTCAGATCTTCATTGTGAAAACCTGAAAACCTCCTAGGGTTCCTGGACGTAAAACCCAGGAAAGTGTGGGCCCCCCCCCAAAACTGGGACCCCAAGATATTTTAACTCTCAGGCTGATCCATACTTGGTCTCCTACAGTTTGTCAGTTACTGTTGAAGTGTTCCCACTCCAGATAAGCTGTGATTCTCTGTATCTGCCTGTCTCCAGTGTTTTCAGTGGTGATTTGCCCTGTGACCTCAGTTTTCTAAGATGTTATTGATTTACAGTTTCCTTTATCTTTTTTCTTGTTGTGAGCATAGGAGTGAGGACTTATAAGCTCCTTATGGGCTGTAGCTGACTGGTTAGTGTTTTTTGTTTTTTTTTTAAATGGTCCTATGTGAAATGCCATAGCTGTCTGTGGCTTTAGTTTTCGTACTGTCCTTTGCTTGAAATACTTTTGTAACGCCTGTCAAGTCTTGGTCTTTGTGAGGATCGGTTCCAGTTTTAGTTGGAAGTTTTAGGAATTGATTTTAAAATGATTTACTTTTCTTATTGTTAGTGACTTATCTTTAGTTGCTGCTATGTCCAAGTGAAAATAGTGTGGTAAGCACAGTGGCTTAAGCATGAGCAGTAAAGCCAGAGAACTCGGGTAATTTCATGTGTCCATAAAGTGTCTTATTAAAAAAGTAAATTAAATCAATGAGCGTATATAAAACAATAAAGATAGCAATGAACAAAGATGAAAAACTTTGGAAAAGTATGCTCTAGTAACTGAAAGCACTTTCATGGACGTCTTAGTTTGTCCATAGTCCTTTTAAGTACAGACGGTTCCCAACTTAATGGTGGTTCAACTTAACGATTTTTTGACTTTACAATGGTGCAAAAGCGATACACATTCAGTAGAAACTGTACTTCAGATTTTGAGTTTTTTGAGGATTATCTTTTAGGGTAACTACTTTTTCTATTCATTAAATTATATTTGTCACTGTGCCTGGAGTTCCCCTAAGGGGTGCAGTATAGCGTAGGCTTTGGTTGGAGATAGAATTCCTAATTTTCCACTTAGTAGCTGTAAGTGCAAATTATTTAACTCCCTTATTGCATTCAGCAAATAAGTGCCTTTCTGAGCCTCAGGTTCCTGTAATAAAGTTCTCATGAGGTTTAAATCAGGTCAGTGTGCATAAAATGCACATGTTAAAATTTGGTAAGTTTTTGTAAGGAAACCCAAGACACGTGGACCCACTGAGAAAAATTCCACCATTTACCCTAACAACCGGAAGCAGTGGTTAAGTATTCAGCAGCGTAGTGGAAACCTGTATGGGCCTGTATCACATTTGCGACTAAAATCAAGGCATAAAAAGTTTATAGACAATTAGACTTTATTTTATATGCTTATGTAATTAATACTTGGAAGATTTTGATAGAATTTCTTATAATTTTACTTGAATAAGGACATAAGATTTCTAACACTAAAGCAAGGAGTAAACTTGTAAATAAAGGAGGTGTGAAAAGCTAACTATCAAATACTGTTTGATTTATAACTGAAGTTATTATGGATACTAACAAATAAATGAGCTGTATATTTTATAATGCATTGTAAATAGATACAATAATTTTAAAACTAAAAACACATGCACATATGAGTAATTTCTTGAATGGGAGTGGATTACCTTGCAAAATCTTAGGAAAATTAAGTTTTCAACTTTTAAGTTTAGTTTACCTCATACATCTCCAATCTTCATTTATGAACTATAAAAGAAAATTACATGAATTAAAAAAGAAAACAGAACTTTTACAGCATAAAAGCGATAAATTTATAATATGAAAAGGTAGAAAAAGATCACCTATAATATTATCATCTAGATAACACCTACTATTAATATTTCTGACAGTATCTTACTGTAATAGTTTTATTTTATTTTATTTTATTTCCTTTTTTTTTTGGTGTGTGTGAGCAAGATTGGCCCTAGCTAACATCTGTTGCCAATCTTCCTCTTTTTGCTTGAGGAAGATTGTTGCTGAGCTAACATCTGTGTCAATCTTCGTCTATTTTATGTGAGATGCCGCCACAGCGTGGTTTGACAGTGGTGCTAGGTCTGTGCTCAGGATCTGAACCTGTGAACCCCAGGCTGCTGCCAACTTAACGACACTATGCCACCAGGCTGGCCCCCTATTGTATTTTTTTTTGTTGAGGAAGATTGGCCCTGAGTTAACATCTGTTGCTTATCTTCTTTTTGCTTGAGGAAGATTGTTGCTGAGCTAACGTCTGTGCCAGTCTTCCTCTATTTTGTATGTGGAACACCGCCACAGCATGGCTTGATAAGTGGTGTGTAGGTCTGAGACTGGGATCTGAACCCATGAACCCCGGGCCGCTACAGTGGAGCACGTGAACTTAACCACTATCCCACAGGGCTTACCTCATGTGCTTTTAAACATAGTTGTGATCATATTTTGTCTACAACTTATAGCCTGCTATTTTTGGTTAGCATTGTAGTGTGAACTATTTTCCATATTATAATTGAACTTTTTTGAATTATTTTTAATGGATGGTATGATATTGTATGACTTTTATGCATACCTGTTTATTTAGCCATTATTATACATTTTAATTATTTACAGTGTTTTCGCTGTTGTAAATAACTCATAGATCAGTATCTTTTGTGAGTAAAGTTATTTATTAAGAATTATTTTCTTTGTATAGATAAAAAGAAGCAGAATTACTCAAGAGATCAAAGGCTTATTGCCAAGTTGTTTTCTAAATCCTTTTATTACCACTGTCCATATGTGAGAGTGTCTACTTCAGAGTAAGTTGTCCTACAATGGGTAGTCTTTTTTTCCCTTAAGTATTTGATAAGTAAAAAAAGATATACATTTAACACTTTTTTATGGAGTTAATGATAGGTTACAATCTTGTGAAATTTCAGTTGTACATTAATGTTTGTCAGTCGTGTTGTAGGTGCACCACTTCACCCTTTGTGCCCACCCCCCACCCCACCTTTCCCCTGGTATCCGCTAAACTGTTCTTAGTCCATAATTTTAAATTCCTCATATGAGTGGGGTCATACACAGATTATCCTTCTCTTGCTGGCTTATTTCACTTAACATAATTCCCTCAAGGTCCATCCATGTTATTGCAAATGGAATGATTTTGTTCTGTTTTACAGCTGAGTAGTATTCCATTGTATATATGTACCACATCTTCTTTATCCATTCATCTGTTGCTGGGCACTTAGGTTGCTTCCACATCTTGGCTATTGTAAATAGTGCTGCAATAAACATTGGGGTGCATAGGACTTTTGGGATTGCTGACTTCAAGCTCTTTGGATAAATACCCAGTAGTGGGATGGCTGGATTGTATGGTAGTTCTATTTTTAATTTTTTGAGGAATCTCCATACTGTTTTCCATAGTGGCTGCACCAGTTTGCCTTCCCACCAGCAGTGTATGAGGGTTCCTTTTTCTCCACAACCTCTCCAACATTTGTTAGTATTAGTTTTAGATATTTTTGTCATTCTAACGGGTGTAAGGTGATATGTTAGTGTAGTTTTGATTTGCATTTCCCTGATGATCAGCGATGATAAGCATCTGTTCCTGTGCCTATTGGCCATCAGTATATCTTCTTTGGAGAAATGTCTGTTCATGTCTCCAGCCCATTTTTTGATTGGGTTGTTTGATGTTTTGTTGTTGAGTTGCGTGGGCCCAGGCGACTCGGCCCCCACTGCAGCCTTGGTCCTTCCTGCGGGAGCGGGCGGAGGTGCCGGGTGTCCGTGTGTCCGCTGGCCGCATCCTCAGTGCACCTGCTGTCTGCTGCCCTGTTGACGTTTATGTGACTGGCTCCTACCTTATGGTGTGCGTTAGCGCTACATCCTGCGTTGTGGTTACGTTCTGCCCTGTTGGTACTTTGTGCACTGTCGTTATTTTGGACGTTCTGGTTACTTGGTACTTTGTCGTGACGTTCCACACTGTCGTTCCATATTGTTACCTTGTATGTTGTGGTACTTTCTGCCCTGTCCTGACATTCTACGTTTTGTCGTGTGGAACCGGCACCAAGACTACAGAAGCCAGAATACTCACCCCCTCACCCGATTTTTGAAGAGAAAACTTTCCGGTGTCCTCTGCAGCTTCAGTATGTTTTCTCAGCCTCTAAGGAGCAGGGGAAGCTGGGGCGGGCAGACCCCTTTGTTCCCAGTGCGTTTTCAGGGAGGGAACAGCTGCTTGGCTGCATCTGGGTCCCAGGCTGGGGCCTCAGCGTAGAACCCGCTCCTCCGCGAGGAGCCTGTGGCAGGTCCCCTTTAGTCGTGGGCGGGCGGGCAGGCTTTGCTTCTGGGGAGAGCGCCACCTCCCCGCTGTGCGAGCGCTGGCAGGCGGCCCCAGATCTGCCCCAGATCGGCTGTCCTTGCTGACCTGTTTGTGCCCTGTGCGTCCACACTGAGCCACAGCCGGGGTCCCTGCAGACACCGCCCCCTGCAAGGCCTCCCGCACCCTCAGCAGTCGCGCAGAGAGCTGCTCGGTCAGGGCGCGCCAGCTGTCCCCTCCCGCCTGCACAGCCGCCGGCCCGCCCGCCCGCGGGAGGGGTGGCCTGCCACCCCTCCTCCAGCCATGTGCCCTCCTCAGCCTGTGGAACGCGCGCCGCCTGGGCCGGCCCCCACAGCGCCTGGCCAGCGACGCACGGAGTGCGCTGAGCCCAGCCACCCCAACCGTCCTGCCGGGCGCAGCTGCCGCCCCGAGCCCAGCGGCCCCAGCCAGGCCCAGCCCCGAGAGCAAGAGCCAGAGCGAGGTGCCTGGCCCGGGCCCTGGCGGCCCACGCGAGCCGACATGCGGCTCCACGAGCCGTCGCTGTGCCAGGACCCCAGCCTGAGGCAGGAGCTGGCCTCACTGGCCCGCGGCTGCGACTTCATGCTGCCCTCCCGCTTCAAGAAGAGGCTCAAGGCCTTCCAGCAGGTCCAGGTCTGCCGCATGTCACCCCCCCGGCCCACCCGGGTCCCTCCCGAGTCCCTCCCTGGTGTGGGGGGGGCGGGGGCTGCTCGCACCCACCCGTGCAGGGAGCGTGGGTCCCGCGTGAAGTCGCTGGGAGAGCTCCTAAGAGCTCGCCCGTTGCTGGAGTTTTGGCGGCAGGTGCCGCGGTGTGGCCAGGATGCAAGCCCCCGGCGCGTGGACAGGTTCTGGCTCGGGTGGGGACCTGACCCTGTGGTCCCGGTGGGAAGCCTGGCCCATGGTCACGGCCATCTCCGTGATGACACGGCCCTGTGGGACGCCTGGCCTTCTCGGCCACATGGTGTTTACTGGGCTGTGGGGATCTGCACACATGGGCCGGGCAAGTGGATGGCTCGGTGCTGATAGTGAGTAGTTGGCGTGTAGACACCCTCTCCATGGTTGTGTGTGCTCAGAGGAGTAAGACCTGCTGTGTCTACACCTTGGACGTGTTACGAGTTAGTTTGAGGGACCCAGTCGTTTGGAAGCATCAGACAGCCCGTGATCCCCAGAGTCTGTCTGTGACTCGAGGGGTCTCTCCGTGGCATATCTTGTCCTCGCCTCAGCTCTGGGCCGGTGCTGGGGGCAGGGCCACAGGGCTTGGGGCCGGGGCTCCTGCTCCTGAACGCCTCACCTCTTGCAGTTAGACACCCGCACTTTTTCTCTAGGCCAGGACTTAACGTCCTGTTGTGGCCAAAAAAAATGACATCCAATCAGACCGGGCCATCTGGGGGAAAAAAAGACCTGCCTTCTGCTGATATTTTAATGGGAGTTTTTCTGGGATCATATCTCAGCTTTTACACAGCTTGGGAATTTTTCCTGTCTTGTGTCTTCCAACTTCTGAAGTTTTGTCTGCAGCTGGGGAAGGTGTGAGTCTGTCCCTAGATTTTAAGGAAAGTGCCTGCATTTGGAGACCCAGGAGTGGAATCTGCCCCACGCGGGTCCTGCTTTGACGATAGGAAAACAGATGTGGGGCAGTTAGGGTTTCTCCTGATGGTCCACTGGGCTGTGTGGGAGACCCGGAAATCCCTCCAGCCTCGCCCAGGATGGTCGTGCCTGGGGGCCCGGCTCCCCACAGAGCCCATGCAGGAAAGTCTGCATTGCTTTAGGGCTGCTGCTTATCAAATGAAAATCACTTTTTGGGAATCAAACTTTATGAATTCATTTCATGGGAAGTTGTTTCTTGTCACAGAAAACATGTCTCAACCTTGCTTCTCAGCCGTGACGATGTGCATTGCGTAACGTGAGTGCTCCCTGGGCTGCAGGCGGTGGACCAGTGGGTCTTTCTCATGGGGGTTGTGGGAGGAGCAGAAGGAGAGTTCTCCTGGCTCCTTTCACCCCAAGATGTTGGAGGGCGGATTCGGGACACAGCCTTGGGGGGGGTCAGCAAACATCTTTGGGAGAGGCTGGGGGTAGAGGGAGAGGCTGGGGGTGGAGGGAGGGAGGTGGTGCTTCAGCCTGACGGCCACGCCACCCGCTCAGTGGGCCCCCCTGGCCCGGAGCAGAGGACCCTGGGGCACGGCTGTGCCATCCACAGTGGAGCCATCCCTGCTCCCGCCTCCCATGTCCACCCGCCCACCCTGCCCAGGGATTCTCGGGCCTTCTGGGCGCCGAGCAGCGCCAACTCCCGGTGGTCACTGCAGGCTCTCTCAGGCCCAGGACATGCTCGGTTCGCCCCGCTGGAAGGGGTCCTGAGCGTCCTGTACCCCGGGGGTCCCCTCGCCCACTCTCCACAAACAGGCTCAGGCACAGTTGACGGGCGCCTCTGCTCCTCCACTCTGTCACCTTGCTGTGGGCCCGGACACGCTGTCCAGCCTCCCTGCAGGGTCCTTCAGGGCACACAGACCCCGCTGAGCGTCATTCCAGACCCCAGTGTGGCCACCCCCTGGGGACAGTCCTGGACTCTGAGCTGACCTCCCCTCCCTGGGGTGACAGCGTGGCCTCCCAGCTCTGCCTGTCCCAGATGGCAAGTGGGCCACAGTCTGGGGTCCTAGTCTGGGTGGGGTCACAGTACCCTGCAGGAAGGGTCATGAATACCCCCTTTGATCCACATTCCCAGGACCCTGGCAGCTGGAAGCGGCCCCTCTGTCCACTCGGCTGTGGATGCAGGTTCCCCTCACAGGCCACTCCAGAGCCGCACACACGCCCCCTTGGGAGCCCGTCCTGTGGGGCAGGTGCAGAGCCAGGCTGACAGTCAGTGTCCAGGCCGGGGACCCCGCTCAGCCGGGCTCCCCCGTCTGTGTCAGTGTTGGGAACACAGCTCTGCTCCCTCCTGTGAACGCGGCTGGCCCAGCAGCCTCCACAGTGAGCCCGGCCCCTCCTGTGCTGGAGGGAGATCCTTCGCACGAACCCGTGTGCAGGGCCTGGCTCCCCCGTTGTTGTCTTTGGCTCCCCTGTGTTAAACTTTGACCTCTGGCTCCCATCTGTCAGCGTGGAGTGTCGTTCACGCGTTTAGTTGGCGCACCTCCTGCCAGCTGGTGTGGAGGGTCCACGGGAGCCGAGGAGAAAGCTCGCGGCCCACAGGGGCCTCCTGTTGGGTGCAGCATCTTTGGGGCCTGGGCTCACCTGGAATCCACAGGCTGTCCCCCTGAGCTCCCTGGCCCCGTCCAGGGCCCCGTCCCGGCCTTGCTGCTGCATCCGGTCTCAGACGGGGCCGCCCAGGACGCTGCTGGGCTTGGCCGCTCCGGCCCAGCGTCCCTGCCTGGCCTGCTCTCATTCTGCCACCTGTGCCCTGTCCTGGCCCGTTGGAGTCGGAGGGACCCATCTGATGTCCCAGCACGTGCCGTCTGACCCCTCTGGGACCTGACCGTCCGAGGCTGGTGTTGGGAGGTGTGACCCCAGAGACACAGCTGGACGGATTTCTGCTGGGCTCCCCCACACCCTTCTGCGGGAGAAGAGATGCCTTTGCTTTATCCCAGGGCTTGGATTTTGGTCGTGGGGGCACCGCTCCGCCCCACTGTGTGTTCTGGGAGGCCCATGGGCGAGTCTGAGGTCCCAGGAGTGGGGTCGAGTCAGGGAGCAGGCGGCTGGGGCCCTCTACAGAAGTAGCTCTCCATGAGGCCGTGCCCCTTGATCGGGGCTGCAGGGGGCCTGCGTGGGGCGGGGCGGGTGGGAGCCCAGGCAAGAGGCTTGGGGACCCGAATGCCCCTTGGTCGGCTGGTTGCCATTTTTTAAGAGGCCTGAGCCGTACTTTAGGACTCTCCTTTCACACACACACGTGTGTGTTTTTGCCACTTTTGTTCATTCCAGTCATCTGGCCGCGTCCCCTGGAGGTCAGGGAATGCGCCCCACGGTCCCTGCAGGACCTGCTGAGACCTGTTTTGCGGCCCAGGAGGTGGCCAGCCCCCAACGGCGTCCTGTGTGTTGGAAAAGAATGTGAGAGCTGCAGCTGTGCTGGGGCCGCATCTATTTCTGTCCCGGAGATTAAACTTGTAAATCTCCCGTGTCTGCAGCAGGCTGTTTGTTTCTCGTTGTCCGGTCAGCTCCGTCATCGCTCCGGGGAGCTGGGCCCGGCCTCCCTGGGGGCTGGACCTCTGCTTTTCCCTGCAGCGTCTGCCGTGTCCGTGTGGGGCTCCTGGGGCCGGCATCGGCCAGCTCTGAGGCATGTCGTTTCCCCTGGTCGCCTGCCCTGACGCGGTCCCTGTCTCTCTCTAGTACTGTCCACACCTCCACCTCTTGTGTGCACGTCAGTCCAGCCACCCCACGGCCCCTCTACCCTTTTCCGTCTTTTGAGAAGATGTTCACCCTCTGCACCCTTACGTCTTATGTGTGTCTCTTGTGAATAGACACGATTCTCTTTTTCCTTCTGATCTTCATCTTTTAACTGTGCCGTTTGTCTGTTTCCACGTGTTATGACTGTTCGTCCATCTTGGTTTATTTTCGTCCTGTCCTTTCTTGCCTCCTCTTTCTCTTTTCCTCTCCTACTTTGGAGTATTCCCTTGCTCCTAGCTGACTGCTCATCCTAGAAATGGCCACTACTGGATTTTTCCAGGTGAAAAATTAATACCTTTGCCTTCCAGCTCAAAACACTCAGATGGGGGCTGGCCCAGTGGCGCAGCAGTTAAGTGAGCATGTTCTGCTTCAGCGGCCCGGGGTTCACCAGTTCGGATCCCAGGTGCAGACATGGCACCACTTGGCAAGCCATGCTGTGGTAGGCGTCCCACATATAAAGTAGAGGAAGATGGGCACGGATGTTAGCTCAGGCCCAGTCTTCCTCAGCAAAAAGAGGAGGATCGGCAGATGCTCAGGGCTAATCTTCTTCAACAAAAAAAAACAAAACTCTCAGACACTTCCATTCCATGACCCCATTCATTTTATACTGCTGTTGTTGCCTTCGGAGGGTTTTTAAAAAGAAATAAAATCGCCGCCTTATGATGATTCACACAGTCAGCGTGTTGAGATTTGCCCCCCATACGCCCCTTTCCTGCATCTCCGACCTGCGTCAGGAGCACTTGGCTTCTGCCTGACGCACGGTCCCCCGCACATCCTGGACCAGCGTCTGCTGACAGTGGCCGGCTCGCTTTTGCTTTTCTTCCGTTTTGGTCTCAAACTGTCTCCATGTTGGTTTTGTGTGGCAGACACCTCCCGGGAGGTGGCGTTTGGGTGAAAGGGCAGCCGCTCTCCTCCAGCTCTGGCCCCTGCATTTCTGTCGAGAAGCTGGCTGCAGGGCTCCTGGGTCGCTCCTTTGGAGACGGTCCCCTTTTCTGTTCCGTTCCGTCTCCTTGTGGCAGGTTCTGAGGATCTGCCGCTGTCTTGGGTGTTGTCCCGTCTCGTCGTCCGGTGTGCAGTGTGGGTCGCTCCAAGGACTCCTGCTTGGGGTTCCTTGGGCCTCGGGTCTCAGGATGTGTCTCCAGCTCTGCAGCTGCAGGCTCAGCACCTGCGTCTCCTCCCTCCCGGGGCACGAGTCCCTCCCAGCTGTGCTGCTCTGCTCTCCAACCCAGAAAGCAAGTGTGTTTCCTGTTCTTCTGGACGTTTTATTTGGGGCTGTCTTAAGTCTCCTCACTCTTGCATCTTCAAGCCTCTCCCTGTCTTGATATATGAAGCGTGTCGGCTCTCATTCTCAACAACGTCAGAGTCCGGAGTCTTCGCCAGCCCAGCTGCTCCCTGCTTGCCGGCTCTCCCTCATGGTGCCTTCCTTTCATGTGTGTTTGTGCATTTTGATCATGAACGCCTCACTTTCCTTGGAACTTGGGGCGTTTTCTGAGTCCCGAGTTGAGGATGGTTCACCTCAGCACATCTTGCTGCTTCCGGGCACTGCTGATCTGTGGCAGCCTGACGTCGTCGGCTGGAGGGTTTGGGGACCAGGCACAGGATGTACATTTGGTTTGCACACTTGACTGGGAGTCTGCTGTGAGCTCTCGGGAGCTTTGCCACCACCCCTGCCCGCAGCCCCTTGATGCAGCACCAGCTTTCAGGCCTATGATTGTCCTTTCCTTCCTGGGGTCAGAGGTTGGTGGGGATTTATTTCCACTTCATTCTTCTCGCTGCAGGGGCAGCCCCCAGGATCCCGCTCAGGGGGCAGCCTCCGTCGAGGATGCTGGATGTTGCCTCCTGTCCCCGAGCTCTGCAACACTGTGAGGTGACGGTCACTTCACCCCCTTGAGTGCACTCCCTGAAGGCAGCGCCTGTCCAGCCTCTCCTGGCCTCGCTGGGTGCCCCTTCCCAGCGTCCGTGCCCTGAGAGTCCTTCCTCTCTTGCCAGTCCGTGAGGCACTCAGGAAGATGTTTGTCAAGTGCTCTCCCCAGCATTTCCAGCTGCCTTCCTCAGAAGGGCTGGTCCGGGTACCTGGGTCTTGACAGGGCCGCAGAAAGAGCACACATGTTAGCATTTACTTCTCCCTGAGTCGATCCTGCAAGTCCAGCACCAGAACTGGGTCATCCAGTGTTGCGCTGTGCCTCAGGGAGTGAGTTGGTGGGAGACGCTTGCTTCCCCATGAGTGTGAGAGACATGGAAGGTTCCAGGCTGGGAGAGACTCACTGTGGACAGAGGGAAACAGAGTCATGTGGCCAAGTTCTCTGAGGTAGCAGCTTTCCGAACACAGCGAAAGGTGTTTTCCTTTCAGGGGAGCTCTTTGGGATGTGCGTTCCATCACTGCATATTGCTGGGGGCCTGCTCTGTGCCAGGCACTGGAGGGTAGCTGCACCTTCTAGTTGGGATGACAGAAAAGCCTACAGAGCCTGACTGGGATGACAGTACCTGTGAAGGGGCGGCAGGTGGGGTGGGATGTGTGTTCTGTCAGGGATGACCTTGTGACCTGCGGTGATGTATTCTGTGAGGGGGCAGCAGATGGGGTGGGATGTGTGTTCTGTCAGGGATGACCTTGTGACCCGGGGTGATGGTTCCTGTGAGGGGGCAGCAGATGGGGTGGGATGTGTGTTCTGTCAGGGATGACCTTGTAACCTGGGATGATGGTTCCTGTGAGGGGGCAGCAGGTGGGGTGGGATGAGTGTTCTGTCAGGGATGACCTCGTGACCTGGGGTAACGGTTACTATGAGGGGGCGGCAGGTGGGGTGGGATGTGTGTTCTGTCAGGGATGACCTTGTGACCTGGGGTGAGGTTCCTGTGAAGGGGCGGCAGGTGGGGTGGGATGTGTGTTCTGTCAGGGATGACCTCGTGACCTGGGGTGATGGTTCCTATGAGGGGGCTGCAGGTGAGGTGGGATGTGTGGTGTGTAGGATGACCTTGTGACCTGGGGTGATGGCTCCTGTGAAGGGGCAGCAGGTAGGGTGGGATGTTTGTCCTGTCAGGGATGACCTTGTGACCTGGGGTAACGGTTACTATGAGGGGGCGGCAGGTGGGGTGGGATGTGTGGTGTGTCAGGGATGACCTTGTGACCTGGGGTGATGGTTGGTGTGAGGGGACGGCAGGTGGGAGTGGGCTCAGGCGGGGGGTGTTGTGTTGTCTATTGATGACATGCTAGTGGCAGGTGGGATCTGATCATGGTCTTAGATGAGGTAAGGCAGTGTTTGTGGGGCGCCTGGGAACAGTAGGCACAAAGGCCCTGAGGTGGGCAGTGACAGGGGCAGTCATTAGCGCCTCCACACACCCGCTGTGCCCCAGGGAGCTGTGGTGCAGTGGTTCTCAAACTCCTGACCCAGGGGACCGTCCTCCTGTACCAGCGTGTTGGTGGAAGGGACGTGTGGCACCCTCAAGGGAAGCCCTCCTGCTGGCAGCAGCCAGTGTGGCCATGCGGGGTGTCTGCAGGGCGCTGTCAAGAGCACCAAAGACCTGTGGTTGTGTCTTTGCCCCTAAGTTTGTAGCTGTCTCCCTTCCTCCCTCCCTCCATCTGCCAAATTCCCCCCAAATTCCCCCCGTCCGCATGGCTCTGACCACAGGGGCCGTCTCTCACTGCGCAGCCCATGTGGGCGTCCTCCCTCCACCATGGTCAAGCTCCCCAGGCAGTAAGCTCGCTCGTGTCCCACTCTGCTCGTCCTGTGCTGCTGTCCAGAAGGTCATGTCTCATGGAGCTATGCGTGTGTCCTCGGGGCCAGGCCTCAGGGCCCGGAGCAGAGGAAGACAGGAGCTCTGCTGTGTTCCAGGGTCAGAAGGACCCGGGCTGCCGCACGAGGCGAGGGGTTCCTGGAGATCAGCGAGCTGTGTGTCCACCCCCAGGAACAGACACACGAGCTGAGGCAGAGACAGGCCCTCGCGTGGCAGCCCTGGGCGTGGAGGCCTCATGCGTGTGTGTGCGTCTGTGTGTGTGTCTCCATCGCGACCAGCAGGCCCTTCCCCGCCAGTCCTGACTGGGAGGCCCATTTGGCTGTTGGGCCCCATCCCCTTCCTGTTCCTGCCCCTGGAGACAAGCGGACCAGCAGACGGTGGGGGATGGAGAAGGAGGAACAGGTGACTGAGCCGGTGCCATCGCTGTCGTGGGAATCTCTGCGCCATGTGCTCAGGAAGCGGGTAGAAACCGTCAGATGTGGTTCATCCCGTGCAGTGTGAATACTGCCTCCTAGAGTGCTCAGTCTTTGCAGCTTCGGAAGACACGTTGGCGCGTCTCCACCCACAGAGGTTTGGTGAACTTGCTCCTGACGCGTGGTTTCTGCCCCTTGCGAGGCCCACACAGGACCTGGGGCTCCCCGTGCCCTTGGCCCAGGCTGGCCCCTCTGCCCGGGTGGCCCATCAGCTTCTCCCTCTCGGACTGCGGCCGAGCCTGCATCACGGGGGCCCGGTGTCCATCCTCCTTGGAACTGGCCCCCCCATGTCCTTCTCTATACCTCTGGCCTCTCCTGTTGTCCGAGGCCTCCCCGCCCAGCAGGGCCATGGGAGGGTCGATGGGCCACTGTACAGACCTCAGACGTTGTCCCCGTGGTGCCGGTCGTTCTGAGTTCGTGAGCACAGGGCACGTGCTCAGATGTCATAAAGTAGCTCCCAGTGCTGCCTTGGACCATCTGTTAGACCAACGAGAGAATGAAGCCGACTACAAACGTGATCTAAAAACTCCCGTGTGGTGACAGACGTCACAAAGTAAATAAAAAGACGTGGGGCCTGGGGACGGAGGACAAAACTCACAAAGCCGAAGACACGTGCCGCCCTGGGAATGGTCAGAGGAGGAACAGAAATGACGGCACAGCGTGGAGTAGAGAAGGGGCAGGGAAGATGGTGTCCTTGCCTTTTAGACAAATGAGGAGATGCTCCACCTGGTTCAGAGTACGGTGGGGGTGGAGCATGATGCCTGTGTGGTGTCTTAGTTCCCCCAGACGGCGGAACCTCAGTTTGACAGCGCCCTCTGCTGACGGGGCAGGAGGGAATGCGGTGTCGGAGATGGTGGTGGCCCCCGGAGCTCCTCCCGCAGGAGCACGTGGACGAGCCACACTCTTGCGGTGCTGAGGCCGTGCCGGCTGCCTCCCTGTGCTCCCATTCAGATTGGGGCCTTTGTAAGCTTCTTGCACTCGCTCACCTTTAAACAACGCAGGACAGGCGCCTAGCCCGTGGTGGGGACCGCCCACCTTTAGGACTGTGGTGTGTGCAGACACCAGCACCAGGGACACCAGGCCCCCAAAGCCCCCTCAGGAGGTGCTTGCATGTATCCTCACGCCTAGGACAGGAGCCACGAGCACTCGCTGCTGCTGCTGCTGCTCCACAAAGGGGCATGCTGGCCTCCCGCCCTCCCCTCACGTGTGGTGGCGGCCGGGTCACCGCGAGGTCACCAGGGCACAAAGGCCACGTTACTTCCCCAGGCAGAGCCGCCAGGACCCCAGGGCAAAGCCTTGCTCGCGGATCCCAGCCTGGATTCGCATCTGCGTAGACTGCGGATTCATGAGGAGGTCTGGTCGCCACGCGTGACTTGTGCAGATGAAGACAGACTTCCTCGTGAGTGTCCAGCGAGGTTCCAGAGCTGTCGCTTGGCAGCCCTTGGGCAGGAAATGTCCCTATGTCTCCACAGGAGGGGGGCACAGATAGTGGGCGTGAGCGACACAGGGCCTGACACCACATGTCCAGGACGCCCCAGTGAGCCCACCCCGCTGCTTTCAGGGCTTCGTGTGGTGGAGTCAGCATCACGCCGTCGCCAGCTGGAGTGTGCCTGTGGCCATCCAGGGGGAGGAGGGCACCCATGGGGACGCTCGGGCCAGCCAGGGGGGCGAGGGTGAGCCTCGTGGTGGATTGCTGTGCACTGACAGCCGCAGGAAGATTTGATTTAAGTTCTTTGTCACGTTCTGTCCATTTTGTCAAAGTCCATTTCTCAGGACCGGCCTGAGTATTAACTGTGTAACGGGTCTGGCAGAAGCCGGCTGACACGGTGACAGCAACCTCGTTTTCAGGAATCACACCTGGTCGTAGGCGAGAGGCCGAGCAGTGTGTCTGCATGGAGGCGTAGCAGCGCTGTCATCCCTCTTCCTTGTCCTTTCCCAGGTGACCAGGTGCGCGGCCTCCTAGCGCTGACCAGCAGCGAACGACGTCCCTGTGACTTAGCAGCCCAGGGGTCTGTGTCAGCCCAGCCATGGACTGGGGAGAAGGCACATGGTTGACAACGGCTCCAGAACCAGCCCAGGGGCAGCCACCCCACAGTGTAGGTGCCCTGCCCTCTGCCTGGAGCGCCAGACTCCTTGTGCCTCAGTTTTCCCACCGTGAATACAGGATGCTGGTGGCACGTCAGTCACAGATCGTCCTGAACGCGGCAGTTGAGTGAGATGGCTCATGGGAAGATGTGGTCGGTGCTCAGGAAACACCAACACCGTATTGCACAAAGGTACAAGGGCAGCGACTGTGGCCGACAGCTCAGGGCATTGGGCTCGCAATTCATTCCGCCTCGCGGGAGAGAAGAAAAGAGAAAGACGGGAAAACGGAACCACCGCCACAAGGCAAGGAAACAGGCACTCAGGGGCCTGCCCCGGGGGCACAGCAGTTAAGTTTACAGGCTCCGCTTCGGTGGCCTGGGGTTCGCGGGTTCGGATCCCAGGCGCAGACCTAGCACCGCTCGTCAAGTCACGCTGAGGCGGCCTCCTTCATATGAAGTAGTAGACGATTGGGACAGATGTTAGCTCAGTAACAGTCTTCCTCACAAAAAATTAAAAAAATGAAAAATGGCCCTCAGTCTTTGTTCCAGAAATCGAGGGGAAAAGTTATCTTCCTCAAAGCGAATCGTGGGCACCCCCAGCAGATCTGTTGAACCGAACCCTCTCCTTCCAAGGAGGCAGCTCTGGGTGTGGCTTCCCCTCCCGCCTGTCCCTGGGCCACGGTGGGTGTGGTTTTGGCTCAGTGCTGCTGTGCAGGGCTGTCACATCAGGACTCAGTGATTCTGACACTGTAACCCAATCCCCGTGGAACAGGACATCCCGGGCTGGGAGGAGGGGGATCAGCCTGTGTCCCTGGGTGCTGACTCGGGCCGAGTCTCGTGAAGGGTGGGCCCGAGGTCATCGTCCAGCCTTTGCTCTGCTCTGAGGCTTAGTCCACAGTGTGGTCCTCGTGCTTCCCACCGTCCATGGCAGATCCACCTCGCTCAGCACAGCCGGCCTGCAATAGGTGCCGGAGCCTCAGGGCCGCCCTTTGCAGCCTCTCCTTTCTGATCACCGTGCCGTCCACATCTGCCTCTCGGCTCTCAGCACTGAGGTGACCCTGCGTCAAACCCCTGACTGTTTTATTTGCCCTGTTGTGATCACAGGGCTCATTGTCGTGCGTCTGCAGGCTCTCCCCATAGCCCCCCAGTACAGCAGACTCAGGACAGCAACACCTCTGGATGTGTTGCTGTCGTCTGTGGGTCACGTCAGTGGGGCAGGACAGAAAGCGTTTACAAGTGACTCCTCCTCCTAGTGCTGGAGGGAAAACAGACAGGTGACACAGGGCGTCCCGGGACATGACTGAGGGGACGCGAGGCCGTCCCGAGATGTGACTGAAGGGGACATGGGGCCATGCTGAGACGTGACTGAGGGGATGCGGGGCCACCCTGAGACATGACTGAGGGGGACATGGGCCCCTCCCGAGACGTGAGTGAGGGGGACGAGGGACCGTCCCGGGACGTGAGTGAGGGGATGCAGGGCCGTTCTGAGACGTGACTGAGGGGGACGTGGGGCCATCCTGAGACGTGACTGAGGGGACGTGGGGGGCCACCCCAAGACATGAGTGAGGGGGACGTGGGGCCATCCCGAGACGTGACTGAGAGAACATGGGCCGTCCCTGAGATGGACTGATGGACTGAGGAGGACACTAGCCGGTCCCAGAGGCTGCAGCTGGGTGGTGAAGAGGCCCCCGTTGCAGGACGAGATGTGTAGGACACCCGCAGGTTTCAGTGGGGAGCCGTGTTGACTGTGTATCCTGGTGGCAAATTGGTAGTGCTGTTGGTGTCTGGTGTTCCAGCCCCTGGTCCCTGTGGCATGAGGCGGTGGCTGCATGAGCTGTGCTCTGTCACTCGGCCTTGGGGAGGGTGGCTGACATGTGAGTGCCCCGTGGCGCATGGAGGGGACCCCCCACCTGGGCGTTCGGGCCTGCTGGCGGTGCCATTCCTCTGGGTAAGAACCACGCTGTGCCCGGTCACTGGGCCGGCCCTGAACCCTCTGTGGTGTTTCCTCGGCCTGCTGTGTTGTGTGTGTGTCTCCTGCACGCTCAGGGTCTGCAGGTCCTATGTGGTCCCGTGGTGTCCCGTGTGCATTGGGTTCCCCAGACCTTGTTGAGTTGGGGACCCTCACAGTGCACTCTCCTGACCATCTGCCCACTCCCGGCCCCATCAGCCCCCGTGGCCTCAGGCATTGGGTTTTTGCTGCTCAGTCCAGTCCTTCCCCAGTAGGACGCTGGGCTGTTCCTGCCTCCTGAGACTGTGGCCTCGTGTCCCCAGCCCTAGAGAATGTAGGGTGTAGACCGGAGATGCGTCCATGGGCCAGACTGTGCCTCCCCGTCACTGCCCGTCGAGGCCGACCGGGTGCCTGGTCCTCGGCGGCCGTCTACGACCCGGCTCCCAGGAGCTGTTTCTGGCCCCAGAAGGCCTCTCCTGAGTCAGCAGGGAGATGCTGCTGAGTCCTGCTGGGCGACCGTGCCCACCGTAGTGGGAACAGCGAGCCTCATGGGCTCGGCCTCAGAGGAGATTCAGAGCCTCTCCCCCCTCGGTGCTGCAGACCCGGCCTGGGGCCAACTTTCGGCAGTCATTCCTTAACCGGGTCCACTGAACAGCTCTTTCTGCTTGGGGGCATTTTAAACAACCGTGTTTTATATACAGAGTCCCCCCTTCCGCCTGTAACGACAGCCCCACAGCAGGTCAGCTCCCTGAATCCCCGAGGGCACGTCCCGACACCACTGTGTCTTGGAAAGCATGTCAGGAGGTCAAACTTCTCCGAAGTAGTTGCTGCTGAAGGTGCTGGCTTCACTTGGGGTGGCTCAGCTGCCGTTCTGCCTTCTGGCGAGAAAGAGGCTGCAGGGCCAGATCCTTTCCCGGAGGGCCATCCCAGGTCAGGTGACAGACGTACGTCCCATTCTCCGGGAGGCACACGTGGGAACCAGCGACTGCAGGTGTGGGCCCCAAAGAGAGGCCACACCTGTCCTGGCTGTGAGCGAGCGCCATTGACGGCCCGCCTGGAGGACCCTGACCCCAGGAGGACTGCGGGGCAGGCTCCCCACAAGGACCTGTGCCAGCCTCCCTGGCAGCCTGGGCCGTCAGCTGTCACTGTTGCGGGGTCACACTGAGGCAGGGCTGGGGGAGGCTCAGCAGTGTGGATCAGTGGTATGTGACGCTCTCTTGTGGTGTGTGACCTTTCGGATGCGGGTGGCCTCATGGCTGGAGTTGGCCCCCAGGATTGTCTGGCGTTCTGTGCACATTGGGGTTCCGTGGCCCCGTGCGCTCACTTTGAGAACGGTGCCGCCCCTGTCTGTTACGGGTTCATGTGAGGACGATGTTTCCTGTTCCCAAGTCCTCACCACCTGTCTCATTTCTCAGGTCCAGACAAAGGAGGAGCCCCTGCCACCAGCCAGCAGCCAGAGCATCCCCACCTTCTACTTCCCCCGAGGCCGTCCGCAGGGGACAGTGGACGTCGATGCCGTCATCGCCAAGATTGAGCGGACCTTCGCCCAGTTTCCGCACGAGAGAGCCACCATGGAGGACATGGGCAAGGTGGCCAAGGTGGGTGCCCTGCGTGCTGCCTCTGGGCAGCACCACGTTCACGGGTTGGTGCTTGTGTTCTGTTTTCAGGATCTGAAACACAGTGGAGACTCTGTATTAACGGTTGTGCCAAATATTGAAGACAGACATGCCTGTGCGTTGTTGCCCTCCCAGATGGAGCAGCGTTCACCTTTGCATTTTTTAAGCAACTGATCCCCTGAGGTCCAGCCTGGGCCTTCCTCTCCGCCCTCCTGCCCCGTGTCTCTCCCTGTGTAGGGTGGGTGCTAGTGGACCCACAGTCCATGCGCAGCAACATGTCGATTTTGAACTTAGCCTAACACATGATCCCCCGTGCATTGTCTCACCATTTGGTTTTGAAATTCGGTGGCATGTCTCCAGGCCATCCATGTTGACATGTGTAGACACACGTAGACGAGCACAATCGTGGTTTCCCACATCGCCTCAGCCGCGTGGGAAGGCTCCCGTGTAGCCGGCGGCTGGCACGGCCCCTCCTGGGTGCTGGCGTTGACGCGTCCCGCTCCCCCATGGATCGGGCTGCCTTGGGCTGTGCTCCTGAGCTCCGCCTTCAGGCCGCATTGGGGTGCTTGTGCTTCCCCTTTGCCCCTGTGCTTCCGGGGTGCTTTCTCTCTCTTTCTTCATCCCCACCCTCCCCTCTGGAATGTCTCTTCCTATTCTGGATGCTGACCCTCCGTCCATGTGTGTTGTGAGCAGGTTCTGTTCCACCTGCTGAATGGTTCACGTGCTTCCTTTTGCTTGCAGTTTTTAGGGCTTGTCCTCTTTTCTTGTTGGAACTGCTTTATTGAGATATAACTCTCGGACCACAGTTCACCCATTTAAAACGTACAACTCAGCACAATGCAGTGTATGCCCGGAGTTGTGCAGCCATCATCGTAGTCAACTGGAGGACATTTTTGTCACCCCCTAAAAGAAACCCTGTACCCTTTAGCTGTCATCCCCCCTCCCCCACCCCCAACTAATCCACTTCCTGTCTCTGTAGGTTCGAGTATCCTGGACATCTTATGTAAACAGATCCATACCATGTGTGGCTTTTTGTGTCTGCCTTCTTTCCCTCAGCACACAGCCAGACCCGGGCGACACTGGGGGCTCGGCTCCAGGCCCCCACAACAAAGTGAATGTCACCATAAAGCAAGTCACACGAATTGTTTGGTTTCCGAGTGCAGATAAAAGTTAGGTTTATGCTATGCTGTAGTCTAAGTGGGTGATAGCATTATGACTAAAGAAAAGTGCATACCCTAATTAAAAAATACCATATTGCTAAAAAATGCTAACCAGCACCTGAGCCTTCAGCAAGTCATCTTCTCTTTGCTGGTGGAGCATCTGGTGAAAAACGCAATAAAGCAAAGCGCGGTAAAGCGAGGAGCAATAAAGGAAGTGCTTTATTGCAAAATAAAGCAAAAATACAAGCGAGCCTGTGTTTTCAAGGTTCGTCTGTATTGGGGCGTGTGTCAGTGGCACGTCCTTTCAGCGTCCCGTTGTGCATTTATCCATTCATCAACTGATGGACGTCTGGGTTGGCCCACCTTTGGGCTGTGGTGCACAGGGCTGCTGGAACACGCGTGTGCGAGTCTTGGTGTGCAGGTGTAGGGTTCTCTCAGATATACACACCTAGGAGTGGAATTGCTGGGACACATGGCGACACCATGTTTAACGCTTTGAGGAGCCACAAGACCATTTCCCAAAGCAGCTGCCCCATTTTGCATTCCCACCGGCAGCGTAGGAGGGTTCCGATCTCTCACACCCTCGCCAGCACTTGTGTCTTGCTGATTGTAGACAGCGTGTCCTAGGGGGCACGAAGTGTCTCCTGGTGGTTTTGACTCGCATTTCCCTGAAGACTGTCATGTTGAGCAGCTTTTCATCTGCTTATTGGCTATTTGTGCATCTTCTTTGTAGAAATGTTTGTTTAGATCCTGTGCCCGTTCTTTAACTGGATTGTCACTTTATTGTCCAATTGTAAGAGTTCTTTATATATTCTAGATTCAAGTCCCTTATCCAATACTTGGTGTGCATTTTTTCCCATTCTCTGAGTTGTTTTTTCTTTTTTTTAATTATATGTACTCAGCACCTGAAAAACTGAGAATTGACCTGAGTCTTTTTTAACCTTTTCTTTTTTGCTGAGGAAGACTGGACCTGAGCTAACATCTGTGCCAGTCTTCCTCTATTTTGGATGTGGGCTGCTGCAACAGCATGGCTTGTTGAGCGGTGTGTAAGTCTGTGCCCAGGATCTGAACCCACCAACACTGGGCCACTGAAGCAGAGTGTGCAAACTTAACTACTGTACCACCAGGCTGACCCCTTTTTTCAGTTTTTGATAGTCTTCCATGATGCCAAAAAGTTTTTGTTTGTTTGATAAAGTTCACTTTATCTGTTTTTTCATTTGTTGCCCGTACTTTTGCCGTCATATCCAAGAAATCATTGCCAGATGCAAGGTCATGAAGATTTGCTTTTGTTTTTTCCTGAGAGTTTCTAGTTTCGGCCTTTACGTCTAGGTCTTTGATCCATTTTGAGTTAATTTTTGAATATAGTGATGCAGCGGTCAAACTCCATTTTTTACGTCTGGAAATCCAGTTGTCTCAGCACCAAGGCTGAAGAGACCATTCTTTCCCCGTCCAGCGGCCCTGGCCCCCTTGTTGAAAATCAGTTCCCCATAAATATGAGGGTTTAGTACTGGATTCTGATTCTAGCCCTTGACCTGTCCTTGTGTCTTTATGCCAGTTCCACCCTGTCTTGATTACTGCTGCTTTGTAGTCGGTTTTGAAATGGGACGTGTGAGTCCCTTCTCAAGCTTGTTTTGGCTCTCCGTGGACCCTTGCAACTCCTTATGGATTTTAGGGTCAGCTTGTCAGTTTCTGCAGAGACGCCAGCTGGGGTTCTGCTGGGCTCGCGTTGACTCTGTAGATCGGTGTGGGGAGTATGGCCGTCTTACTACTGTCTTCTCATCCGTGTACATAGGATGTCTTCCACTCACTTAGGTCTTAGTTTCTTTCGAAGATGTTTTGTAGTTTTCAAGTATAAGTTTTGCACATCTTCTGTTAAATTTGTTCTGAAGCATTTTATTCTTTTTGATGCTATTATAACTGGAATGCTTCTCTGAATTTTATTTTCAGCTTGTTCATTGCAAGTGTATAAAAATGCAATTAATTCCTGTGTACTGATCTTGTATCCTGCAGTCCTCTGAACTCATTTATTCGTTCTAATAGTGTTTTAGCGTATTCCTTAGGATTTTGTGTGTACATGATCATGTTACCTGCGGCTAGAAATAGTTTCGCTTCTTCCTTCCCGGTGTGGATCTGTTATTTCCTCGTCGCGCCCGACTGCTCTGGGAAGAACCTGTAGCGTGGTGTGGTGTTGATGTCCGAGAGTGGAGGTTCTTGATCCTGCCCTTGGGAAAAGCATCCAGTCCTTCACCGCTAAGCATGCTGTGAGCGTGGGTTTTCACAGATACCCTTTATCGGGTTGGGGACCTTCCTTTCCATTCCTGGTTTGGTCAGCGTTTTTATCAAGAAAAGATGTTAGCTTGGTCGGATGTTTTTCCTGTGTCTGTTGAGAGGCCCGTGTGGTTTGGTTCTTTATTCTATGGATGAGGTGCATTACGTGAGTTGGTTTTTCCAATGTTAAACCAACCTTGCGTTCTGGAGCAAATCCCACTTGGCCATCGTGTGTGGTCCTTTTTCTGCGTGGCTGGATTTCACTGGCTGGTATTCTGTGGATGGTTTTTGTGTCCGTATCCAGAAGAGATACTGGCTGGCAGTTTTCCTGTGATTCCTGTGTCTGGTTTTGGTATTAGGGTAACACTGGTCCAAGAGGAAGATCGGAAGTGTCCCCTTCTCTTCTGTTAGAGATCGCCTTTTTAAAGTATGTTTTTAAATTTTGTTTTATAAGTATGTAAAAACGTACATGGTTCCAAGGTCAAAACTCACAAACCAGATATATTCCCATAAGTCCAGAGTCTACCCCTGTCTGTTCAACTCTGCTCTCTTCCTCCCCCATAAGTAACAGTTTTCATAAATTTGGCTTATCCTTTATTTTTTAATATGAGCAAATACCTACAAATATACATCTGTGTATGTACACACATATTTAATTTCTTCCCTTTCTTGGATGAGAAGTAGCACGCTGTTCTATGCTTGGGTGTGTTCTCTCTGAACATTATGGGTGGCGATCACTCCCCATTGGCGAGGTGGTCCTCGCTTGGCATGTTCGTGTGGGAGCATGAAAGTGACCCCACGAGCTGAAACCTGTGTAGCTTTTCTACTTCTTTGGCGGCTTTCTCCGGGCACGGTTGCTGGGCGAGAAGCAGTGGGTGTCTGCTGTGGACAGTTTGGTGAGCTCCAGTGGGCCTGTCAAGCCGTCAGCACAGTCAGCATGATGAGCGTCTCCACTGGCCCCTAAACTCTGCTTCATTCTCATCCCTCCCGCCCCCAGCCCCAGGCTCCCTGTGGTCACTATTGATTAGGGATTTCTAGAATTGTACATAAACTAAATCATACTGCAGATACTTTCATTCTTTTTATGGTGGTAAAATTCACATAAAGTTCCACCAGCATTTTAACCATTTTAAGATGTACAATTCAGGGGCCTTTATTTCATAGACAGTGTTGCACAACCATTACCACTGTCTGGTTCCCGAACATTCACATCCCCCTACAAGGGAATCCCGGGTTCTGTAGCAGTCACTCCCCATTCCCCACGCCCAGCCCCTGGCAACCATGAGTCCCCTTTCTGTCTGTGGATTGGCCTGTTGTGTTTCAAAAAGATCTGGGCAAAAGTTTTGATACAAATGAAAATAAAACCAAACCCACCTTCCCTAAGCGTCATTTTTTAAGAACAGCCAGAGAAGTGTGATGGTTTGGTGCCTAAGCTTCCTTTCCTGCTGAAATTCTCATCCAGCCTGGCACCAACCTGAAGGAAATCACCTCACTCCTCATGCTCATCGCCCTTCCCTCTTGGGACCTGGGACCTTCCTCCCAGGACCGTGGGGTTAGGGGCTAATAATGGAAGTGAAGTCACTTAGAAAACACAGAAAAGCAACTTTAGGAGATATGTCACTTCAGGTAATCTAATCCCATCCATCAAACAAAATCTGCAAGTGTTTGGTGGTGAGGATGTGGTCTATTTTCCAGAAATCACAGACAGCTTATATTGCTTCCTGTGAAAACTTTTTCACCTCCTGTACAAGCTCCCATCCAACCCAAGTACGTTTCTTAAGTAGTCTCAACAGAAAAACTAACCTGAGAATGATTTAACGGGACTTTCAATTCTAAAAGATCCAGTGTCAAACGCTTTATGATCAACTTCCTTTGGCACCGCAGAGCCCACGGCCTCAGCACGCTCTCCCGGCTGCATCCTCTCTCTCATTGCCTTCTTCACAGCAGCGAGGCGACCCCCATCTGCGATCCCAGCATCATCATGTTTTGGTTCACTCGCTATACCCGAGACAACTTTTTCCTACAAAGAGAAATTATGACATTTACTAAAGCAACTCATTACCATCTTATAAGAAAAATGAATAAAGCATGCCTAAAATATTTCACACATCCATCTTATGCTTATCAAGTTCCTAGTATGTGCTAAACATGCTGGGGGTCAAAGGTAAAGGACAAAGTTCCTGCCCTCAAGGAGTTAGTTGTGGTTGTCGTTTAATGTAAACAAAGATAGGACCCTTCAACATGTCTAAAAACTGATGGAAAAGAGAGAACAAGGCTAACTGATGGGATGAGAGGTCAATGAATAAGAGATCTGGGGGAATGGTTCCAAAGTATAGATAAAAGATTAGTTTGATTTTAACTGTTCAGTAGTCTTAACGGTGGCCTATAAAATAATGTAGGAGAGAAACACTGGTGGTAAGGGGCAGAATTACAAGGCTCCGACATAATGCTGTCTTGACACAGCCGTTATCTGCGTCACTGATGGTGTTATGTCCCCAGGACTAAGCACCCGATAAGAAATGCGCACGGCAGGTCCAAATGTCCCAGCATCCTTCCTGTTTAACAGACTTGAAATTCATTCAATCAATCTCGTCACTGTCCTCAGGGCCTTTGTCATTAGTAAGACATTACTAACGTCTTACTAAGACATTACTTCATTAGTAAAATAAGGAGACTTCATTAGTAAAACAATCCTACAATAATCCTTTAATACTCTAACATCTTAAACTCCTAAGACAGAATTCAAAACAGAGTTTTTATTTGGATTACACAGCATAATAAAGTACCAGTTTAGAAACCTGATTTTACAACCAGAGGCATTTTTCTAAAATCTAAAAGAAAAAGTGGCAGGGCTCCAAGCTGGCTTGAGAAGTAGCAATTCTGAACCAAAAGCTTGGAGTTAAAATATTTTGGGAAAAAAATTAGTACAAATAGATAAGAATGGAATCTATCATGTCAACAAAGCCAATTTTACAGAGAAAATAGGAAATTTTACATGATAAAATTTGGGAAGAAGAGAGAGAGTCTAAGAGTCATTGTTCCTCTTTTCTACTTAAAAAGTTCTTTCATTTTGAAATATATCACGCACAAGAGTATAGAAAGCAGAGATGGCATAACCTGTGGGTTAAGAACATGGGTTCTGGAATGAGAAACCCAGCTCCACCCTGGGCACGTGCTCGAGTCTTCCTGGCCTCAGATTCCCCACCCGGGGATAACGGCACCCACCTCACAGGACTGTTGTGAGGATTAACTGAGTCAATGTGTGTGAGGGCCTGGGAAGCATAGTTGGCACATTATATAAATTATGTACTACTGCTATTATTACTGCAAAACAATGTATAGGTACAGTTTAAAGAATAAAACACACTGGTACATACCGTTACTTAGCAACTCAGAAGCTCTCAGGAGGACCAAATCCAATCTCAGCCCCACCTCCCCCGCCAGAAATAACCATCCTGAATTTTGTGTTGACCTTTCCTCACTCTTCAAGACAATCAGGACATTGTAATAGATGACACGTTTTGTGAAATGAAAAACCTGAAGCTAAATGTTTCTAAAGCTTAAATTCATTAAAGTAAAAGTCTATATTAGAAATCCACAAATTTACCTGAAACACATCTTTGCTCGTATTGCTGGCTTTCTCCCATCCACACTCCTCAAGTATGGTCAGATTGTTGAATTTCTGGCGTAGATCCTGTATCTGTTAATAAATGAAGCACAAGTTTATCAGATTAATGCTAACCATATTAAATTTACAAATTAATGCCCAAAAGCTTCAAACAAATTGACAACGACTTGGACTGGTGACATAAAATTAGACTGTCATTGTCAATTTTGTATTCAAATGAATTCTTATGGTAAAATTGTTCATTGTTATTTTATGTTAAAAATCTACATAAAGGATGTCATATGTGAATAACTCCCAAACTATTTTGATGACTAAAATGGTAGGAGAGATATCCTAAATTATACAGTGTGAACACAATCTCTCCGTTTTTTTTTTGTTTTTTTGTTTTTTTTTTACAGTTTATTTATCCCTTCTCCTACTGAGGAGCATATCCATTGCTTCCAAGTCTTGGCAATTATGAACAATGCTGCTATAAACATCTGTGCACATGTTTGTCTGGACACAGGTTTTCAGCTCATTTGGGCAAACACCAAGGAGCGTGACTGCAGCATCGTATGGTAAGACTCTGTTTAGTTTTGTAAGAAACTGCCAAACTGTCTTCCAAAGTGGCTGCACCATTTTGCACCCCCACCAGCTATGAATGAGTGCTCCTGTTGCTCCACATCCTCACCAACATCCGGTGCTGTCAGCGGTTTGGATCTTTGCCATTCTAATAAGTGTGTACTAGTGTCTCATTTTACTTTTAACTGGCAATTCTCTAAGGGCATATGATGTTGAGCATCTTATCTTTTCATACACTTACTTGCCATCCATCTGTCTTCTTTGATCAAGTGTCTGTCTGTTCAGTTCTTTTGTCCATTTTTAAATCAGGTTGCTTGTTTTATCATTGTTGAGTTTTAAGAGTTCTTTGTATATTTTAGAAAACAGTCCTTTATCAGATAGGTCTTTTGCAAAAGTTTCCCCTAGTCTGTAGCTTGCCTTCTCTTTCTCTTGACATAATCTCATTTTATTTTCATTTTTATTGTTTTGGTGAGGAAGATCGGCCCTAACATCTGTTACCAATCCTCTTCTTTTTTCGCTTGAGGAAGACTGGCCCTGAGCTAACATCTGTGCCAGTCTTCCTCTATTTTGTACGTGGGTCACCACCACAACATGGCTTGATGAGTGGTGTAGGTCCATGCCTGGGATCAGAACCCGCAAACCCTGGGGCAATGAAGTGGAGTGTGCCAAATTTAACCACTATACCACTGGGCTGACCCTGGCACAATCTCATTTTAAAGGATTCAAATAATATACATACTAGCAGGATGGGAATGTATGATCCCATCCTTCTGGTATTTCCAATCTCCTCAAAGTGGTAACCACTGTCAACAGTTGGGTAAATATGCTTTGAGTCTCTGTTTATACAAATAGGTACTCTATTTGCATTTATACAAATAGGTACTCTCAATCTCCCTTTCTCAAAAAAATTTAAATGTCAAAAAGACTCAGGATTACACTTATGACCAATTGATTTTCAACAAAAGTGCCAATGCAATTCAGTGAGGAAAAGATAGTTTTTTCCAACAAACAGGACTGAGAAAAGTGGATATCTGCAAGAAAAAATATGAATTTGGGCTCTTTCCTACACCATACACAAAAATGAACTCCAGAGCCAGCCCTGATAACCTAGTGGTCAAAGTTCAGTATGCTGTGCTTTGACAGCCCAAGTTCAGTTCCTGGGTGTGGAACCACATGACTTGTCTAGCAGTAGCCATGCTGTGGTGGCAGCTCACACAGAAGAACTAGTAGGACTTACAACTAGAATACACAATTATATACCAGGGCTTTGGGGAGGAAAAAAAAGAGAGGAAGACTGGCAACAGATTTGCTCAGGGCAAATCTTTCCTAGCAAAAAATAATTAATCACAACTTAATTTTTTTAAAAAATGAACTCCAAATGTTCACAGACCTAAGTGAAAGAGATAAAGCTTTTAGAAGTAAACATAAGATAAAATCTTTGTGACCTATGGTTAGGCAAAAAGAGTTCTTGGAAATAATGCCAAAATCACAACATTAAAAAAATTGATAAACTGAACTTCATCAAAATTAAAAACAGCTGTGTTCCAAAAGATACCATTAAGAAAATTAAAGAACAAGCCACAAACTGGGAGGAAATATTTGCAAATATTTCTGATAAAGGACTTGTATCCAGAATATACAAAGAACACTTACAACTCAATAATAAAAAGACAGACCCAATTAAAAATGGGCAAAAAGATTTGAATAGATATTTCACCGAAGACGACATACAAATGTCTAATAATAAGCACATGAAAAGATGCTGATCATCATTACTCATTAGGGAAATGCAAATCAAATCTACAATATGACAGTTCACACCCCACAGGATGGCCAATACTAAGAGAGACAGGAGCAAGCACTGGTGAGGATGCGGAGCAACAGGAGCTCTCACACACTGCTGGCGGGCACGTGAAAGGGTGTAATCAATTTGGAAAGCAGTTTGGCAGTTTCTTAAATAGTTAAACAGAAATTTACCACATGATCCAGCCATATCTACCCAAGTGAAAGAAAACATGCCCACATGAAGATTTGTAAGTGAATATTCATAGATTATTCGTAATCGTCAAATAGTGGAAATGTCCATCAACTGGACGATACAGACTGATGTCTCCATGAACCGCTACTCAGCCATGAAAGGAACAAAGTACAGGCATGTGCTGCAACATGGAGGAACCCCAGAGACACCACGCCGAGGGAAAGAAGCCACATACAAAAGACCACATATTGGGTGATTCTTAGAATGAAACGTTCAGAAAAAGCAAATCTACAGAGACAGTAAGGAGACTCGTGGTTGCTTGGGACTGGGAGTGGCAATGGGAACTGACTGAAAACAGGCAAGAGGCATCTTTCTGCGGTGAGGAAAACGTTCTAAGTTTGGATTGCAGCGACGGTTGCACAACTCTGTAAATTTACTAAACATCATTGACTTTTACACTTAGAATGGGCAGATTTTATCATATGTAGATTGTTTATCCTCAGTATAGCTCTTTAAAATAAATAAAAGCCCCAGGAGCCAACTTGAAGAGGCTCCCACTGGCCAAAACTGGGAAATGAGCATCACTAAAGATAATGACTGTAAAAGATGCCAACACAAATACTTTTAAATCCATAAAATAATTATGATACTAAGAAAGACAAAATTAATTGGTCACCATTGAAGGATGCTAGTGAACCAACTCATTATTATGTCAACTGGTCATAAAGTGACTCCATAAACACTATTCACTTCTGCGCCATATAATTACCAGAATATTGTGTTTCTTCACATTTTTCTCTAGACTTCATCATTGCTTTGCTTTTTGTTTGCTTAGTTTTTTAATGTATCTATCATCAATTTGCCTCTAAAGTCTGCACAGTATGTATAAATTCCCTCTTAATACAACTAGAAAAGCAAACCACTCGGGTATTCTGTTCCGTTCAGCCTCAGAGACAGTATCTCGCCGAGCCCCAGCCTCCTGCTCCAGTCTGAACAGCTGCTTCCTAAGCCTGCTGCTCACCCTCTTTACTCACCTCAGCCACAATTCCCTTAGACTTTTTGGGGATCTGTCCCAGCTCCTTCCCCTTTCTTGGCTTACTCCCTCATTTTTGTGAGGGCCGTTCTCAGTTTCCTGAGAAAGGGTGCCTGGGAGGTAAAATTTCAGACTGTGTGTGTCTGAAACATGCCTTTCCACACTCAAGCGTGACTGGCTGGGTATACAACACCAGGCTGAGTGTTATTTTCCCCGAGAAGTTCGAGGGCCTTGTTCTCCCAGCTTTCGATGTCGCTGTTGAGAAATCTAGGGATATTCTGATTTTTGACCTTTTGTATGAAACTTGTTTTTGCTCTCTGGAAGTTTCTAGATGTTTCTCCTCATCCCAAGAGTTGTACAATTATATTTCATTGTGCATTGGTGTGTGTCTACACTGACATACAGTGCTAGGCACTCAATGGGCTCCTTCAATCTGGAATTCAGGTCCTCCAGTTCCAGGAAAATGTCAAACTATTTCATTGATCATTTCCTCTCCACTATTTTTTCTGTTCTCTTTTTCTGGAATCCCTGTTATTTGGATATTATACTTCCTAGACTGGCCCCCTTAATATTCTTATCTAGTCTCTCCTCTTTTATCTCTCTCTTTTTTGCTCTAATTTATGGGAGATCTCAGCTTCATATTCCATCTTTCTAGTGAATCTTACATTTCTGCTCATATAGTTTTTAACTTCAAAGAGCTCTTGTTGTCGTTCTCTGAATGTTCTTTTTTGCATAGCTGTTCTCATTTGGCAGAAAAAATGCCTGGTCTCTTTGAGCATATTAACACTTGCTTTTAAAGTTCTTTCTCCTGGATCAGCCCACGGCCTCATCCAGACAGCTTCCTTCCTGTGCTGCTGCGGCCCCTTCTTCCAGGTTTCGGGCTGTCTGCAAATGTCTCATGGTTCTTGGCCACTGGTTCTTGAATTAGTATTTTATATGCTTATTTCTAAAATAAGCTCAAAAAGCTAGAAATTGTCATCTCCCTACCTTCACTGATTTTCCTAGTAACGGCCTCTATCAGCGCTTTCTACACCAGATTGGTATGAGGGCTATGTCTGACTCTGATAAAACTATAAACTCCTCTGGGGTAGAGAATGTGCCTATTTGTCAGCTCCTCATACAACGCCTGACACACAGCAGGGACAATAACTGCTCGATGGACCCAGCTACTGAAGACTCGTCCTCATTTTCGCACACATGGAATCATCACAGACTAGGCAACAGCTGAATAGAATCTCAATTTCCAACCCATATAGAAATTACCCTGACAGTATGCAGGAGGAGGGGACAGCAGCCATAAAATTTAGACAGTGCTTTACAGTTTGTAAAGGGGCTAATATCTCCTTTAATATTACAGATACCTAAGCAGCCTCTACTACTCCCATTTTACTACTGTTACCTCACTTCCAAAAACATGCGACTCGAAAGTTAAGCCATTCCAAATCCTGGCCACATACCTGAAGGCTGGCCATGTTCCAGAACCCATCCAGGTCTGCACAGGTGGTATCCTTTTTGCCTCATTTGTATTCCAAATTGTCCACCAGTTCTTCAAGCCGTTTGAATATTTCTGCCTTAAGGAGTCTTTTTTGACCAACTGCGAGGGGAATAAGATCTTCTGCTAAGGAAAAGATGAGATTTTTAAAAGCTAGAGAACAAAACAGGACCTTGATTGCAAGTCAGCCAGCTGATAAGACGACCTCACCCCAAATATCCTGGGGCTTCCAGAATCAAACTCTTACCTTAAAGCAAAACAAAAAAACATCGACTACAAAACTTTGTCATACAAATACTGAGCATTAACTGTCTGCTTCTGTTCCCACTAAAACGTAGCAATATTCATTCTCATATATGTTGCTACATAGTAAACAGCATTCTGCTCACCTTGTATTTTACAAGAATTCAACCTCAAACAACTCACTGTACATCAGCATCTAAGGACTTCACACAGCACACAAATGATTTTTTCTAAAAAGCTTCTCCAAATAAGATTAAGGAAATATCAGAAAATTTGTTCCATATTTATTTAGGTCATTTTCATTCAGAAAATATTTTGCATAATTAAACAATACTAGATATAGATGTCACTCAAAAAGTCATAAAAAATCTAACAATAAATAGGCAAACGTTTAACTCCCAGGAATGATTGCTAACATTCTAATTACTTACACCTTATAAGTCATCTACCATTTTAGCACAGAGATACTAGTGAACGTATGTTGAGAAATGAAAAGTCTTGCTATTTTGATTAACAAAACTATAAAGTTCGGCAACACTAGATTTTTGTTTCAGATAAATGTAGACATATTAAAATAAACAATGCAGAGCCACCCTGGTGGCCAAGTGGTTGGGTCCATGCACTCACCTTCAGCAGCCCAGGGTTCACTGGTTCAGATCCTGGGCCCAGACCTACACACCGCTCATCAGGCCATGCTGTGCTGGCATCCCACGCAGAAGAACTAGAATGACCTACAACTAGGATATACAGCTATATGTCAGGGCTTTGGGGAGAGGGAAAAAAAGGAGGAAGACTGGCAACAGATGTTAGCTCAGGGCCGATCTTCCTAAAAAGAATAAATACATAAATAAAATAAAATAAACAAAGCTAAGACAAAAAACATAAATGTTCCCTCCCCTTTGTTTGGAATCTATACTTCAAGCTTCCTTTCCCACTCAAGGCAGTCGGTCAATATTAATTCCTCTCTTTCATATCAGAGAATCTTTCTAAAATTATGACATGTTTCAGCTTTACAAATGTTTCTCATACTAATATCTAAGTATTAGCAATATGACACTTATACAATAGCGATTTTCCAGAGCTGATGCTTATTTTATGAACTGTGATATATTAAAATCCATAAATACAAGTTGATATCCTATACATGTCCATCTTTCTACACCTAAAACTTACGTGGATGGTTAATGCCAAGAGCAACTTTCCAAGCTAATATTTCTAGTTCTTTCCGTTCTCATTTATCAGAGATGAAACAGAAAGAACCAGACATGCCTGAGTTCTGTCTTTACTTCTGGTATTGCCCATGGAACTGAGACCAACCCAACTGCCCAGAGTAAGTTGAAGCTAAACCCTGTAAGACTGGAATTACAGTGTCAGGGCCTCACAGATTCTAATTAGTAGGCTTTGCTTGTCCAAGGGCGGTAGTTCTCAACACTGGTCAATTTTGCCCCCCAGGGGACATCTGGCAGTGTCTAGAGCACCTTTGTCACAAACCAGAGGAGTGCTACTGGTCTGGGACGTTACACAACATCCTGCGATGCAGAGGACGGCCCCACAACAAGAATTATCCAATCTGAAATGTCAGTAGTGCAAGTTGAGAAACCCCGGCCCAAGATAAATTGAATCTGTCTCTTTATAAAAAGCATCTTAGCAGGAGAAACTGAGGATAGTTTTTTTTCTTAGAAGAAAAAAATTAGCTGTTTATATCTAATGAAAACTTAATTAATGAGAAAGGAGACTTGTCTTAGATCCGACATTATTTAGTTGGGTAAATTGCTTATTATCTCAATGTCTCAGTCCAACAACACGGTGGACTAGCTCATCTCTAAAATCCCTTACAATCATAAAACCTTACGTTCTACAAACAGCTGAAGTGGCTCTGAAATATACTCATTCATAATAGAACAAATGAGTATTAAAAGTATAGGAAGATAATATTTCTCCTCTATTTGATTGTCAAAGCCCAAAAAAGTGGTTAGTACTGTATTGGAAAAGATGTGAGAATCTCCTTGCTACATTCACTCAAGAACATAGTATGTCATCATTTCCTGTGTGATGTGGAGCGTTGGGGCCTTTCTCCAGATGCAGTCCTCTGATCTGTGTCCAAGGCATTTAGGTGACATGGCTTTTAGGTTCCCAAACAGGAACTCTAATTTTCAGTCTTCATAGTTGGAGAAACATAATCCTATCTTATGATTTAGTGGGCCAAGGAGCCTACCATCATCTCCCTCTATCCTTCTTTTGTAAAATAAACATTAACTTAGTTTCTTTGTTTGAAAAAAAAAGGTATGATAAAATAGGAACTCCCATATTTTGCTGAGGGAATGTAAATTGAGGTCTTTATTTATTTGCACAGGAGAGGATTGAAAAGCATCCAGGCTTGTTTTTTGCAGGCTTGACAGTAATACTACCAGACTGAACTCAATGGAAACAACCAGCAACAGGGACCTACTAAGTAAATCGTGGTGTAGCCATACAATTGGATACCATGCGGCCATTAAAACACACACAAAAACAGCATGAGAAAGTTCTTAAAGGACTCAAATGGAATATCTCCTACATTTAACATTAAATGAAAACAGAATAGTATGCTACTGTTTACATTTAAAAAAAGTTTATCTACATATGCATTATGTATCTCTGGAAGAATTCACAAGAAATGAATAACACTTGCCTCTGTGGAAGGTTCGAACTGTAGGGTTGGGAGCAGAGTTGGAAAAAAGGCTTCTCACTTGTACCTCTTTCTATCTTTTAAGTTAGCAACCACATGAATATACTAGCCATTGAAAAAGATTTTTAATTTAAAAGATAAATAAAAATCACTCAAGGTCAGTTTCCTCCTAATTCATCTACGTATTATATTAAGGTTAAAATAGTTTAATTTTGGTTTTAAATGTCTAGACATTAATACAAAATGCTTACACTGGGAACAAACGCACAGACCTGAAATGCAGCACATGTCGCTGCTGAGATGTCTGATCCTCCTTTATTTCAAGTGATGGGACTTCTTTTATTGGAAAGCCATGTAAATTTTCAGTAGTAGTTTCATTTTTATTTAAGACACGATCTATAGATTAAAGAAAACATTACATATACATTTCAAAGCAGCAACTCCTATAATGACATCCCCCACAAGACAAATTTCTTAAATCCTTCAATTTTTTCAACATTGAAATTTAAAATTGTAAATAAATTTAAAATTTAAATAAAATTTTATTTCTGCCTCAAAGATTTCATTCATCAGATCTCCTTTTACAGTGTCTCTCAATGTTCTTCATCTCTTGAAATTTACATTTCGGTCCTCCTCTCAGTCTGCAGTCCTCATTCCAGCTCTGTTTCCAGATAGCCCTCCCCATGCTTTTCCGTCTCTTCTGACCCTGAGATCACACCCTGAGCTACATGGTGAGACACATGGTGGAAAAGACTCTAAACGATCTCTGATAAACCATAACCCAGAGAAACAAGTAAAAAATTCATGAAAATACCATACCTGTGCTCCCAACTGTCAGAGAACTCAAAGGACGGCGTAATTCGTCGGAATCTTGATGTACTGAAGTTTCACTTTTGTGTGCCAACATTTCTTTTGTTACTTCTGGAGCCTCATCACTAAGCAAGAGCAAAAATACACTTCGTAAAACATGAACCCATACATCTCACTGAAGGATTTCAAAATTATGTTGTTTTTTAAAAACATGGGATAAAATAGAAATATGTTTCTGTTTTTTAAAACATGTCTAATCTAGAGGGAAAAACCGTAAATACCTCCAGCGGGAAGGCCCGTCTCTGCCCCCTGTGATGAGATCCACAGATGCAAAGCCCTCTCAACCGGACATACACACTTAGGAGTCTCAGATGCCGCAGAGCAGTTCTCGGTCAATCTGCCGCCAGCCAGCCTTTGGAAAGCAACCTTGCCATTTCTTGTAAAGATTCAAACTGATTTTTTCTCCCCACTTTACAAGTTAATCATTTTGTCTTTTGAGATAGCTTTTATAAAGTAGTACTCAGTAAAAAAAACACAAACAAAAAAATCCAAACCATGTCTGAGCTGCAGTATAGCAATTTCTTCTTTCTAAAAATTTATTTCTAAGTGTTGCAATTAAGTCACTTCTTAAAAGCAAAAAAAAGCAAATTGAATCGTGAAAATAATAATGCACAGAAAATATCAAATCTGTCAAATACATTATTGTATCCTTCTGAAAAATTTTTTGGAGAGGTCAAATTTTCATGATTTGTAATGAACATAGTTTACTAACTAAATAACTTAAAAAGCACAGGCCAAATTTAAGAAAGGCATTCGTTCTCCATGTCAGCAAGGAATTCATTAATAACATCTCATTCTGTCACTGGCTGTCAAAGTAGCGGTGCTTGTTGGAGTCTAGGTGTTACGTCATAGCTCTTCAGACCATCTGGTGGCCGAAACAGAAAATCTACTGGTGCGAAGGATGGCCTCCCTTTCACTTCTGCAGGATTTGTCTCAGGTAACTTTTCCACTTTGGATAAGACTCCATCTGGATCCCTTCCGTTTGTCACACTGGTTTGTGATTCCAAAGTATTTACTTCGCTATCAACTTTAAAAGACATGACCTGGATGTGAATAAACAGAATAGAGTGAGAGTCTCTCTTCTTGGGATATATTCCACCAATTTTTTAGGCCCGAAAATGTGAAAGTTAAGAGATATATCCCACGTACATAATTTAAGAAACAAAAACAAATACAATTAAATGTTTACATGGAGTCAGAAGACCAGCTACATAAACCATTGCTATGGTCCAGAAAGAGGGAGAACCAATCCATATTAAAAAAACTATGTAATAGGTTTTAGGTATTACCAAAAATTAAAATATATGAAAACTAAGGTGGAAAAATTCACTCACCTAACAAATACGTATCTTTTTACTTAAATTGATAATTACAAAGGTTTGAGAATCAGAAATCCAATGTTTATTGGATTACCAGTATTGTCAAGGACATAATCTTTTTTAATAACTTTGGATTATTATAAATAAGTTTATCATATGAGCAAAACTATTTTTCAATGTGGCACAATAAGATTAACCATATAAAATGTGAAGCGTATTTTCTTTTTCAAGTCAATTTGTTATTTGGTAGTTTTTTTTTACTGTAATATAATTGGCATACAACATTACATTAGTTTCAGGTATACAACATGATTCAATATTTGTATATTGTGCAATGATCACCCCAGTTAGTCTAGTTAACATCCATCACCATGCACAGTTACAAATTTTGTTTTCTTGTGATGAGAACTTTTAAGATCTTTCAACTTTCAAATATACAATATTATTAACTGTAGTCACCATGCAGTACATTACATTCTCTACTTACCTATTTTATAACTGGAAGTTTGTACCTTTCAACCACCTTTGCCAATTTAATCCACTCATTTCAACATAATTTTTAGAGGTTTCTACGTTTCTGAGTTTTAATGAGATACGTATTTCTACCCGGACTAGAGTTTAAGGGTAACACTGTGCTTGAGGCCTGTGTGGCTGCAAAGGTAGACACTAGCGATAATCCTTAAGGAGAAAACCAACCTTGAGGGAGGAGCTGTGAGGTCCAGCTGCTCGCCTGTGAAGATCACCCTGTACTGCCTTCCTTGGAGGATCTATGTCTGATTTTTGGTAAGAACCTAGCCAGGTTTCTTACACTTTGGCATAACTTTGTTTTTTTTTTTTAAGGCTAAGGAATTATAGCATGGATTATAAATTAAGGGATTGGGTCCTCGAAATGGTGGCTCTTTTTGAAGACTCTACCAGGCACTATGCTAGATGCTGTCAGAAACGTCAGGTGATTTCATTCTTGAAACTACTCTGTGTAGATATTACATGTTACAGCTGGGAGAACAAACTCATAGCTTCCCCAAGATTATATAGCCAATTGGAAGCGAGACAATAGGCAAACTCAGGCCTAGCTGAATCCAGAGTCAACGCATTTCACCCACTGCACCCATCTCCTAGCCGATGCTCACATGAAGGTTTCCGTCAGCTGTGTTTTTATTTTCTCTCTTCTGTTAACCAAACTACACATTCTCTACCTATAAGGTTTTAAAGATGAGACACCTCACAAACCATAACAGTAAACCCTCTTGACGCTTCCTTGTGCTTCAAGAGGTTTTCACACACGTGGAGGTTAACCTCTTGAAGCAGTTTTGTAAGCTTAATTTCAGCTTCATGAAAATAAAAATGAGATTTTCCAAATGTCTAGAAATAAACAGATACTTATACTCTACCTTGCCTGGTTCTTCTTCGATCTTTTTGGCAGGCCTTCCTTGATCTGGTACTTTTCTTTCTGTTATATTATCTAAAATAAAAATGACATAACAGATCCATTTTGACTAGATAGAAAATTCTGCATTAAAAATGCTAGGTAAGGAGCCGGTCCAGTGGCATAGCAGCTGAGTTCATACACTCCACTTTGGTGGCCCGGGGTTTGCTGGTTCAGACCCTGGGCATGGACCTATGCACTGCTTATCAAGCCATGCTGTGGCAGCTGTCCCACATATAAACTAGAGGAAGATGGGCACAGATGTTAGCTCAAGGCCAATCTTCCTCGAAAAAAATTAAAAAGTACTAGGTAATTTGGGAAAGAAAAAAAGGCAACAATATGAATCTATGCCTTAATGGATTTTATGATTAAAAGTCATTTTAAAATATCCTATTTAAAATACCCTATTTAAATACGATAAATACAGATAAAACTTCCTGCCAAGTATAGGATATCTGTTTACAAAACCAAAGGTGCTAAAGTATTTTACCTTTTGCCTCTGACTATCAAATGCATATTTATTATAGAAAATCAGGAAAAGCAAAGCGCAAAAAACATCACCCCAGAGGGGCTGGCCCCGCTGCGCAGCAGGTAAGTTCACGCTTCTGCTTTGGCAGCCCAGGTGCTCAGATCCCGGGTGCGGACCCACCCACTGCCTGTCGAAAACATGCTGTGGTGGGTGTCCCACATATAAAGCAGAGGAAGATGGGCACGGATGTTAGCTCCGAGCCACTCTTCCTCAGCAAGAAAGAGGAGGATTAGCGGCAGATGTTAGCTCAGGGCTAATCTTCCTCAAAAAATAAATAAATAAAAATCACTCAAGATGACCTTATTCAGAAATCATCACTGCTGACAATTCAGGGTATGCTTTTCCAGTTTTTTTCCTATGTTCACATATTCACATACATATTTTAGAATTGTGATCACACTGTTCAGAATTGGACCTGTTTTCTTTGCCCACTTAATACATCCTGGACCATGTCATGAAGTGTCTTTCACAGGATCGTTCTTAAACGCTACACTGTATTCCACCAAACAAATGGGCTGTAATTTACTGGGGCCATTAATCTTCACTTTGTGGCGCTGCCCACCGGTGCACATGCTTCACCGCTTGAGCGCCCACTGTGTGCTAACTGGATGGTGGGGCACTGAACCTGTCTTCGGGACCTGGAATCTCCCGTTTCCTCCTCGCCTACTCAAAGAAGTACACGATGACTTTAAAAACTGAACACGAAAAACCTCAGGGACCAGAGCATTCTACTTCAGCCACTGATGAAGGAACAGTTCTCACCACGTGCCGCTCGCGTGGCCGGCACAGCCAAGGCTGCTCCCGCAGAGGCTGCACTGGCGGTGCCTGCCCCCGAGGTCTGCTTCGCTCTTTGAGTCATCGACCGAGTGGTTCTCACGCACGTGGGCATTGCAGGCTGCCCTGCTGCGGGAACCATGAAATTAAATGCTTTCGGTAATTACTAAAGCATTGTTGCGGCAACGTCAGAGCTTATAATAATAAGCTACCTTTTTCTCGTTGGACACTTTCTTTTCAGAGGTTTGTCTTTGACCAGATCGTGTTGCTCGAACATCACTCCTATTAATGATCTATTGAAAAGATTAGGTGGTATGTGATTTAATTGCTTGATGAATCAAATTACCACATTTTCAATCGGTATTTTGACCCCTCATCTGAAATCTATTGTAAATGACCCAGCAAAAAATCCACCACCCCAAATAAGATGAGATGAAAAAAGTTTTCCATTATATAGATTTCCTTACAAACTTTTTGTAGAATCCTAGAATTTTGAAAATGCCAATAGCCTAAGCTATTCTAAATAGCTGACTATAATCTTCTGAGAGTCCTTAAACATACCAGCATGTTTTCGCTTCAAAACTTTTGAATTTTGTCTGGAAAAATCTTCTCCTGGATAGAAAACTCTTCCCACAGTGCACTCTGCAACTTCCTTGGAGACTGCATTCAAAGCGCCACCGTCTCAGTGAGGCCCCATCGGAAGCTCACCCTGTACCAGCTTCAATACTCCCCATCTGCCTTTTTTTTTTTTTTATTTCCCGCATAATACTTAGGACCATCACATACTATATATTTTTCTTTTCATTGCCTATCTCACATGTAAGCTCCATGAAAACAGGGAATGTTGCTTTATTCATTACTATATCCTAGAGCCTAGAGGAACATGGCAGTGACTCAATTTATTGAATACGTGAAACGGAGCCTTCTCACCTGATAAAGAGACATGCTATTTACCTCCTTGCCCACTTCACTTTATTTTAGTAATCGTCCTATTAACTTTGTCCATAATGGTGTTCTGAAGACCCGTAAGTTTATCCCCCACCCTACGTGCTTTATATCCCTATCTGCATTTTATAGTGACATGGATGCATAATAGAGCCCAGTAAACAAACAGAGTGACACACAGAGTTGGTATAGATCTCATAAGGGATGTTTGGCAATGAATATTTCAAGTGAGTACTTCCTTAGCATCTAGCCAAAACTGCTCTATGTCACCATGCCAATAACAGGGAGTTTGGTACTGTTAACTCTAGTAAAATAATCACTCTGATTGAAGCTGATAATAGATTTAAAATGAATTTACTTACTCTGAGAAAAGGAGCACGATTCATCATTTTAGTAACAATTACCTACTATCAACTTCACCCTAGTCAGCTCCATTTGGGCTTTGGCCTTTGACCTGGCAATCCATACAAGATGGAACAGCATTAAAACAATCAAAAGCAGACAAAGTTAAAAAAAATGAACTGCCATAATTTACTTCCATGTCTCATTACAAAATAAAGTCTCCATTTTAAAGTTAAATTTTACCCTTAGTCATCCAACCCTTAATCATTTATGGCAAAAAGATACTTGCTAACTTAAATTACTCTCTTTTCTGGTTCTGGTTTGATTTAAATTATGCTTAAAAGCCTCAAAACTTACTCATATTTCTCAGTGAGCACAAAGGAGAAATTTCATACTATATTTTCCAGGTATTAGAATCCTTGTTAATATGATGAACTGGAAATATTTGGAAGGGGTCAATGAAGAAACTAGAGTATTAAGATCTCTTCTCTCCTGTTTATGAAAAGATACTGCACAGCTTACTTTCTTAGCTTTGACAGTTTGCCTTCAAATCCAATGATTGTGCACTTGTCCTCTGTCCATAAGAAAATGGAGACCTGATCACAAAGCAAGGAAGAAATCCAGCAAGAGAAGGATTGATTAAAAGTGATAAGTTATTTATCAACTCTAAAATTCCTGAAGAAGCACAATCAGACTTCTTCTGTAGATTAGAAGCCACTTGCTTCTCCAAATCTCAGGGAAGATCTAGTGCTGAAGAAACGAGGCACAAAGTAAACAATATTCAGCGATGGCTATTGTCTAAGTAGAATAAAAAACTACTGGTGAATCGTAGTATTTAACACAACAATGTGTGTCTTTTTCCCCCTACATATAACACTTTGTAAATAGCTGTTTACAGTTTAGACCAATGACTGGTGCCTTACATACTCTTGAGAAGCCAGATTAAATTCAGCCCCTTCCAAGAGGTCTTCTCTGATGTTCCTCCAAACAGAAACAATCTCGCCCTCCTCGAACACATACACACCATATTTTTCTGTATCTTTCCACCTTGAGCTACATTCTACTAATTTTGGTCACTTCCACCTTATCCTAAGGTCACATGCAGAGTAATCAAAGGTCTCTCAAATCAATGACATTCCTGAAGCAAACAAAAACAGGCGATATCTTGAGCTTTTATATTATTCAATTCTTATTTAAATCAGGAATGAATACACAGCCAACAAGAGACTACCTTGAAAAGAGCAAATCACCAGTGACTACCTAATTTACAAATCCAGCTGCCTGTGTTCAAACTTCATCCCCCTTAACTCATGGATCATTCTCTTCTTTAGATCACCCCTCCTCCAGCTTCTGTCCTGTTTTAGCTCTCCTGCCAATCTGACCTATCACTGGTACCTGACTTCTGCCCACTTGAAGGTGCTCTCTAGTCCTCACTCTTTCACAATGTGTATATCTTTACTGGAGTGGTCTCATTTAGCCCTACAGCTTAAACCCCCATCCATACTCCCAATATCATATCCTAAATCCACCACTCAGCATGGATCTCCGTCCTGATTTTCAAATTTTTATTCCCAACTGCCTGTTATCCAGATGGCCCAAATGAGCTGCAGAAAAAGCAGGAAAAGCATTATCAATATGCACCCACTTAGGCATGTTCCTTTTCCTGGCTTCCACCCCTCTTTTAGCTGCAGCACAATTTATATGGTTGCTCAAACTAATTTATCTTCAGAATCATCTTATCTCCGACTCTTCAATTTCCTTCACCCCTCACCATCTGCTTGGTCCCCGTCAAATTTATCTCCTGAGATGTCTCACACCTGTTTCTTCCTTTAAGCCCACTGCCCCAGTCCCCTTATCCTGTCTCATCTATTCCATCACGACAGTCTCACTACAGTCTTCCTACCTATAAGTTCTTCCCCTTCCAGACTACGATCTTCCAGCCTAGGGTAATCTTCCTGAATTATTAATCTGATCATGGTACAAGCTCATGTATAAGCCTCTCTTGACTCTCCGCATCCGACAGGGTGGACGCCAGATCCTTCGCCCGGCCTTGCCCGTCCAGCCTGGCTCTGACTGCTTTGCTAGTTTTATCCCGTGTCAACCTACCTATGGCTGCACCGAGAGACCTCATCTCCATCTTCTGAACTATTAGGATGTCACTCCCAGCTCCTGCCAACTAGCTAAGTGAATAAAGGGACTACAGGGAAAGGGTTGTTTTAGTCATTTAAACTCTCAAATAATCGCTTCTTGGCCTCTTGGCTAAGATCAAGTATAATCTCTTAAAGAAAAGTCTGGTTAAGAACTATTCCTGAATATCAAGTTATGATACTAAATTTACCTTTTTTGGTTGGTGTGCTGGTATTCATGAAAGAAAAATAGTCTTATCATGTCTATAAACACCCACTATAAATGGTCATCGCTGAAGGTTTCTCAATTTTTTCAGTCGCTTTTCCTCTAGGTATTTCTGGAACATTTGTCTTCGTTGATCACTTAGAAGAGACTTTGCTGATCCTAAGCAGGGGGGAAAATAGCATATAAAACATTCAAATAAAAAGTTATCCAAATGTCTAAAATACCATTATCTAACTTCAACAGCTGCTAAGCAATACTTTCAGTAACTTCGTATTGATTCCTTAGCACGCTAACCACACAAGTCATTTCAACCCCTGTTCTTTCAAAATTTCTCTCCCTTTTGCCTTCTCTTGTTCACAAATTAACTGCTTGCCATCCCCTAGGCATCCATTACTTCACTTTTAAATTAATTAACTTCTATGATCACCCACCTCCAAGCTGACCTCCAACAATTCTCACCTCCTGGTAGTCATGCCCTTGTGTTGTCCCCTCCACACAGAATAGGGCTGAGCTGTGTCACCAAGAAAAGTGTGGGAATGATGGAGTGTGGCTTCCAAGACTGTATCATTAAAGACAGTGCAGCTTGGCCCTGCTCTCTCTCAGATCACTTGCGCTGGGGAAGTCAGTGGCCATGTGGAGCCTTAAGGAGATTCAGGCAGCCCTGATGGGGATTTTTAGGCTGCTTAATTTTAAAACAGTTTATGATGAGGATTTTTAGGCTGGTTACTTTTAAAACTACAGATAAGAAGCAGGCTCCAAGGAGTGGAATTTGTTTGCCCTTTGATCAGAGGCAATTGCATTTGTAAAGGAAATCTTCATGCCTCCCTCTCTGGAATTTGTTTGCCCCTTGTTGGGAAAACATTTACATTTCTAAGGGAAACCTCTATCTGTGAAGATGCCTCCCTCTCTGAGCCAGGAGGAAGGGGGGATGGCCTTATCTTTGGAAACTGTCTGGCAACCTCATGTAACTGACCCCCCACCCCAAAATCCTCCTTTGTCTTTAGCCGAGGATAATATTTGAGCGGTGACTTCTGCCATTTACTCAATCCGGTTTGATTCTTATCTAAAAGTTGTGGGACCGCCAAATGGCCAGACCAAACGGGCACTAATAAAGAGATAACTCACACACCTATGCCTTAAATATTGGCCCCAACCCTCAGTTCGGGGCAGCAGCAGAAGCTCCGACTGCCCATGGGTCCTGTCCCCATGCTATTCCACACTATTCTCTAAATAAAAGAGCACTACTGCCAGATCTTGAGAGTCTAAGAAATCTTTCTTTCGACTCCTCGGCTCACCGACCCCGCGTCAGCCCTATGGAGACACCATATGACGAAGAACTAAGGCCTCCTGCCAAAAGCCAGCATCGACTTGCCAGTCATGTGAGTGAGTCATCTTGGAAACAGCTCCTCCAGCCTCAGTCAAGCTTCAGAGGCATCCCTGGATGACACCTTGACCTGTCAGATTCCTTATCTCCCACCTGTGATTCTCAACTCAGGTTTCTACTATGTATTTTCATGTTTATTTAAACTTGTTTGAAAAATGTGAGTGGCTACTATGTACCAGACATTTTTAGGAAGTAAGAATAAGAGAATTTCTGCCCCTGAAGGGCTCACAGTATCGTGGGGGAGATGAGCACAGTTTCAATTTGGTTTAGCATGGAATGAAGACTACGAGAATGCACAATCGAGAATCAGTATAAACCTGTCTGGGGAGGTCAGGAAAGGCTTGTCAGAAGAGAGAATACCCGAGAAGGTTTCTGAAGAATGAGAGTGCGTTTGCCCACTGGGTGAGGGTTTAAAATAATCCAGGGAGATGACTGCACAACTCAGTAAATTTACTAAACAAAAGGCATTTACTTAAATGGGTGAATTTTATGGTATGCAAATTCTACCTCAATAAAGTTGTTTAAAAGAAATAATCCAGGCAGAGAACAGAAGATGCGAAAGCTCAGATGATGAAGTGGTTAATCATCGATGAAACCCCTATATCCTCAACTTCCCTGAAGTTCCTCTTCCCTTCATCTCTTGATCTAACCGTAACCTGGCTCTCCCCTGAAGACAACGCTCCCCTAGTTGTCCTCTCAAGTGGTTGACTGTTTTCTTCTCCCACAAAGGTCATATCACTGGGCCTGAAGCGGGCCGGGGTGGGGGGTGGTCCCTCATTGCTGTTTCTCAATTATTTCTTCCTCTTCACTAAAACAGCCCAGCTTTATATTTCACATCATCAGACCATACTAGACAGCACCCTGACTTGCCATCTATAGATGGCAAGTTCTTCTCTCAGTATTTTACAACTTAGTAAATGGCCACTCCATTTTTTTAGTTGCTCAGGCCAAAACCCTTAGAACCATCCTGACTTTTCTTTATCAACCTACATCCACTCTATTAGGAAATCCTATTGGTTCAAACTTCAAAATGTAACCAGAATGAAACCACCCAGGGTTGCCGTTCCCACTGTGGTCAACCATGAGCTAAATTATTGCAGTTATCTCCCAGCTGGTCTTCTGGAGGCCATGCTGGTCACCCTACCATCCGTAAGTGATGCTTTAAAACATAAAGCAGATTATAAACACACTAATCCAATAATGGCTTCTCATGTCACTCAGAGTAAAGCTGGTCTCCCTGTAAAGAAGGCCCTTGGGCTGCATATTTCACTGGTCCTGGAAAATGACAAAATTGAAGCAGTGAACATTTAAACAACTTGAGACCTGATTTAGCTACAAAACTTCTATTTTAATGTCCCTTATCAATTAATCTTGTCAACACTTATCTTATTCAAACTCCAGAAGTCAGAACTTACAACACTCCACAAGCGAATGGAACTTTCACAGCCTTTACCTTAAATAGGAAGTATTTAGTCATAGAAAATATCAAGTTATTTAGAATGGTATTTCAAAACTCCATTCTTCTGGTAAGTTTTTTTTTTTTTTTTTGATGTGGAAGATTGTCCCTGAGGTAACATCTGTTGCCAAAGCTTCCTCTATTTTGTTTGCTGGATGCTGCCACAGGCTTGAGGAGCAGTATGTAGGTCCACGCCCAGGATCCGAACCCACAAACCTCGGGCCGCAGAAGCAGAGTATGTGAACCTAACCACCACACCACCCAGCTGGCCCCTGGTCAAGGATTTTTTAACCTCAGGTATTAAACCAACTTTTTTCCCCTCTTCAAAGCAGTTAAAATTACAATAGCTCTTTACTTACTTTGCCTCACACTCATCTCTTCTGGAATAGGCTCTTGAGATGTCTCCTCTAATTCAAGATTTCTACCTTCCAAGGTTGGAAGGTTGACATCCGTCAAACCAGAGTGTCTTTTTCGTTCATATTTATCATATCTGTCTGCTTTCTGAGAGAGAAAACTCTCCTCAGCAATTTTAGTTCTAATCATCTCAATACTTAAATCCTTTCTCAGTTGACTGGCAAAATGTGATGCAGCCATCCTGCCAGGGAAAAGAAAGGTAGACAACTTATATAGATTTTCATATTATTTAAAAAATTAAGATTCCAGTTCACCTCCTGCCCCACCTCAGAGCATTCTGAAATAAAAAATTTTCAGTACAAAATGGAATAAATATACGACACTGCAGAGTGGGAAGAAAGTTATCAAAAGATAGTACGATCTATTTTGGGCTTCTACATAGGGCCTTGCTTGACAGATGAAGTGAAGCCCAGGAAGCTGTGGGCCATAACACAAACAAGAGGCTCTAGGCTCACCGCACAGCATTACAAAGTGACAAGAGTGAAGGAAAGGAGAGAATAGGGAAAGTAAGTGAAGGACAGTATACAGAATCGTTTCCTAACCTTTCCCTGTGATGAAGGCAGGCAGCCTGGCATTTTTTCTCAAGCCAAAAAACAAAACAAACCAAACACACGAGATGCCTATTAGACAGACAGGGATGATAAGCAGGCAGTTGGATATACAAGATTGAGCAAAAGATGGGATTTTAGAAGAACTACCATGGTGATACAGAAGGATAACCATAGTTTGCCATTTGAGGGCATAATGAAATTATTTTCGGCCATGTGAAAAATCATATTGTTTACCTGGCCCATACTCTTTTCTTAGAAAGATTCTTGAGAACGTGTTCAAGCAAAACAAGGGAGAAGGACAAGAAACAGGATGCCATGTGTTCCAGGAAATCCTTCATTCAAATGAGGAAAAGAATAAAGGAAAGTGGAAAGTCTAAGGGAGTCACCTATGCAGCTGGTATAGAAAAGAACCAAGCCCAATGGGAGAAAGATGACTGATTCTCCACAAGTGTTGCTGGCTCAAAAGAAAAAAAAAAGAAAGAAAAAGGGGAAGGTCTGCAATAGGAAGATAGAAAAGTTCTAAGCACACTATACTCTTCAACAACAAGAATAACTGAGACAGTCCACTAGAAAACTCCAGATAAAAGAAAAATCTGCACAAGAAATGCAACCCATTAAAATGTTACATGATTTTAAGCAATCAACAGAGTATATAAAAAATGAGAATTCTTCTGACCTGGATGCTAATAACATTCTCCTGTAAGAGCCCAGGGGAAGTGACAAAGGACTCTACTTTTCAGTAAGCATGCTCCTCTACTATTTGACTTGCCACCTCCTGCAAGTATTAATGTGCTAAATGTTAAACAATAAACCATTAGTTATTTTAAAATACTGCATAGGACTATGCTCCACAAAGAGAGACAGGGTGTGTGCAAAAGCTCGAGTTAATAGTAAAGGCGTGTTTAATTGTCACCTAAACCAGCACAGGTGGTTAGTGTCATCGCTGTTACACAGGTGAGGGAGAGAACTGCCAACAGGCGCTGGAGCTGGGATCTCAAGCCCCGCAGCCTGGCTCTTCACATACAGGACATCTAAGTTCCCCTCTTGGCTGAGTGGAGTTTCTTCCAGCTTGAAAGTCTAGAATGCCTTCGTCTTGCTTGCCTAGAGGTTCCCAACCAGGGCGGGTTTAGTTGTCGCTGGCTCTGGGAGCAGCTACTGGAATTGAAGGTCGGGGCCAAGGATGCTAAGCATCGTCCCGCCCCAGAGGCCAATCACGGCCCAGTGGTGAAACGCTGACTGCTGCATAGATTATGGCAACAAATACTTACTCTTCTGGAGGACGGAGCCATCGGCTGCGGGAAGGACAGGTAAGTGGTCCTAGAGGAGCCTCCCCCAAGCGGCGTCCAGCTCGCCACTGCCCACCTCAGACCCTTCCAGACCTTCTAGGAGGAGGCGAGCCAGCGCCCTTCCTCCAGCTCCCAGCACTCACCTTCCTCAGGCAGCCTGTCGCGTGAAACCTCAGTCAAACCAAAAGGAAAGGAACGCTCCCTGTCTGGAGAGCCGCCGCCGCCGCCTCGGAGCAGTGCCGCCTACACCTGAGCCGCCCAGAATCCGAACTTCCCACACCCAGCCTCTGATTGGAGGGCCTTTGAGCAACCCCTGCGGGAAAGGGGCCCGCCCCTTCTCTCCCACGAGGCTTGCGATTGGTTCTCTCCCTGTGCTATTCGAACTGATTGAAAGGGGAACGCACGGTTCAAAGGATGGGCGGGTACGACGGGATTATGCCTGAGGGGCGGGGCCGGGGCGCAGGTGAGGCGTTAGGGTCCCTAATCCGACCGGAGCTCCAGGGCCCCAGCATCCGAGGAAAAATGAAAGCGCTCCTCGGAGCAGAAGGGATTCACTGTTTGCAGGGCTTTTTAACGTCCTTATTTAGTCACACAAATACAGCTCAGCTTATTGGAACGTTTTCTTCACTTAATATTTTTTAAAAAGGGTTTACTACCGCAGATTTCTCCTTACATCGCTTAGCGTTACTTTCCAACATCGCCAGGCTTTTTTTTTCCCATCTGCTTTTTATTGAGGTAAAATTTAAATACCGTGGAAAGGATTGATCTTTTAGTGTGTGATTTGATGAGTTTTGCTAAACGTAAACAGCTGTGTAAGCACCACCCAATCGGGATACAGAGTATTTCCATCACTGAGAGTTCCCTCATCCCCTTTCCAGGCGCCCACTGTTAGGCAGCCAACCTCTGCTCTGATTTCCATCACCACACACATAAAGGGGGTAGGTCCTCTCCCAGGTGGGCCTTCTTTCTCTAACCATGCTTTCCAGATCCATCCCTACTGTTGCGTGATCAGGAGTTGGATTTTATTGCTGAAAAGTATTCCATCGAATACTTTGTCTACCCATTCACCCATTGCTGGACATCTGGATTGTTTCCGTTTTTAGCGATTATGAATAAAGTTGTGTGGAAATTAATAAATAGAAACTTCATTAAATTGGAGTCTTGGGGCCCAAAGGCGGAGCTCTCACACCCTACCTTCTAGCAGAGCCCAACAGGAAGAAGACAGACTTCTTCTTGACCAAGAAGCTCAGCCAATGAGAGACTATCACAACTCAGCTAGTGAAACGCTGCTATACCTCTGGACTCCATGTTTACAATGGCCGTCCCAACTTGCTCTTCCTCCCAGAATAGAGTTTCTCCTCCATGCTGCTAGCGACTTGCACCTGGCTCGAGATGGTTTCAGACTTTGAACTGCAATTCTTTCCTGGTCCCCCATAAACCCATTTTTGCTGGAGAAATAACTGACTGTCTGTTTAAGGTCAACAGTTGCTATAAACATTCTTGTACAAGTCTTTTTTGTGGGCATGTTTTATTTCTCTTGGGGAAATATAGATGTGGTATTTCTGGGTCATTCTGGGTATGCTTAACTTTATAAGAAATTGCCAAGCAGTTTTCCAAAAGAAAGCTGGCACATTGTTAGGAACAGAGAGGGTCATGGTGCAATGATAAAACATTCTATTCGCCAAGCTAGAGCAATTTTAAACATGTATGGAGCTAATAAAATAGGCTCACTATTGATGAAGCAAAAATCTACAGAACTACAGAGAAAAAATGATGAATCCGCCGTTATCGTGAGTGATTCAACACACCTCTCTCAGCACTGATTGACCAAACAGACACAATTCAGCAACGATATAAAGAAGATCTCAACAAAAGCATTAACCAACTTGACCGAATGGACATTCAATAATCAGAGAACACATATTTTCCTTGAGCACGTATGGAGGAGTTACAAATGATCACACACTAGGCCATGAAGAAAACTTCAACAAACTGCATAGACTCAAGAAAGTTAGAAATTAAAAGCGAAAAATAAATTTAAAATCCCTGTGTAGTAACTTCTGGGTTTAAGATGAAACTTATGATGGAAAATGTAAATGTCTAAAACCAAAAGATAATGAAGAAGCAAATCAAGACTAGTGGGATTAGGTGCTTTGAAAGGAATTTTGAAAGAAATTTTAAATGCTTATATTAGAAAAGAAGAAAATCTTAAAATTAATATGTGTCCCTCTTAAGAAATTAGAAAAATAATAACTGAGTAAAGTCAAAGAAAATAGAAAGATAGTAAAAGAAAGTACACAAACCAGTGAAATAGAAAGTAAAGATACAATAAGAAAATCGACAAAGTTAAAACTTCATTCTTTGAAAAAATTAAAATAGATAAAACTCTAGCAAGATTGATCAAAAAAAGAAGACACAAACAGTATCATGAATGAGAATACACAAAGGGGACTATATGCGTTACTTATTCCTTTGTAGCAGATTACCCCAAAATGTGCAGCATAAAACAACCACCATTTTATTTGCTCTTGATTCAGTGGGTCAGGAATTTGGGCAGACCTCAGTGGAACAAGTCATCTGTGTTTCATGTCTGTGTTCTCAGCTGGGTTGGCTCAAAGGGCCAGGCACTGGCTGGGATGGGTATTGATCCCCTTTCTAATTCTCTCTTCTCATTCTCCCACTAGAGTGAGAGAATCCACGGCCGTCTCGCTCATCTTTGTGGACCCAGTTGCTGACTATCAAGTGGGGCCATTCTCTCCCTTTGGTTAGGCTTTCCTTCCCCAGCAGATTCTCCATTTGGTCTCTCTTGGACTTCTTTGCCTGGTAGCTGGGTTCCTTCTTGGCATATGTGGAAAGCCTCATAAGACCTCGATTTGGAAGTTCCATATTGGCAGAGGAGAAAAACAAGAGCTGGAGGTAAAGGAACTTGCCCACCTTCTGAAGGAAAGTAGACTGTGAAGAGGGCACTGAGTCTGTGTGCTTGCCTGTGCCATCTTGCACTCTCTCTTATTCAGGATGATGTGTAGTTTTACATGAAGTTTAGATCTCAGGAGTAAATATATAGTGTAGTGTGCACTGATAGAGATTACATACAGGAACTTTGATGGAATTTAGCAGGGTGCTGGAATATATCTTTAAAGTGGTTTTACTGTACCAGAGGACATGATTTTTTTTGCGACTCTGATAAAGAAATATTTTGAATGATTTCTTCTTTTGAAAGACGGCGTGCTCATTACCATTGCCTTGTCACTCTTGCTACTTTTTGTTAGTGTTTCCTTCTAGTCGTTTCTCAAGTATTTCTTTTTGGCTAAATTATTTGTTTATCTATATAAAGCTAAGGGGGTTTGTTTTTCGGTGTGGATTTTTTAGCAGCTCTTCCTAATATGGGAAGGAATTTAATAGTGAATTTTTAAAGTAAAGGCCTAGTGCCCATAGGCACATTTTAATGTGTGAATTCTTTATTAAGTATGTCTTATAAATGTTGATGAGGCAGTGTGTTAAAATAGTCATTTATTTTTAACTAACCTAATTTTTGTTAGAAAAGGATTGCATCATTAAAAAAATTAAAATAAAAAAGCTTAAAATGAAAATAACAAAGTCTCCCTCCTCTTCCCAGTTTTCTCCTCTTCTCCCTAGGCCCTAACTCATTTCCCAGAAATCACCTCTGTTAATAGTTTTTAGTTTAGTTTTATATCATATTTCTTCAAGTTTTATCAAGTTTATACAGAATCTATTGATATTCCACTCTGAGGGACTAAGAATTTATCATGATTTAACTCCCCTTCCACCTCTGGATTATATTGTTTATATTTTTATTTTCTAGTCATTGCCTTATTTACTCTAAATAGCATATATAAATGTTTAATTCTTGATTTATCAAATTTACTATGGATTCAGTATCCACAATGAAAGGCAAGAACACTACCCTTCTACTCCTCTTCTCTCTAGTTACCTCCCTATTGTTCTCAGTTATGTTAATATTGTCTGAAAAATACTGTGTGATCTTAATTCATGTTTCCCCTTTTCCATTTTTCCATTCAAGCAGTAACATGCTGTGAATTTTATTGCCTCAGGAGAGGCACAGGGCAGGGAGGAGGGCAGAGTTAGCCAGTCAAATGTTTGCCTGTTTTACTTGTCCACACACCTGAGCTCAGCGAGGAGCACACGACGTTCAGGAGGACGCAGGGGCCCTGGAGGAGCAGGGGCAGGAGAGGCTCCCCCGTCGGAGGTCCGCGAGGGCCGGAGCGGTGCTGAGAAGCTACGTGGGAAACAAACACTGCTCCATGGTGGAGCCCTAGGAGGGGCAAACCTCAGAAAAGGTAGTGGTGTCAGCTATTTGGGGAAAGCAGGACCCTAGCACAGGGTTCCAACCTCAGCTGAGACTCCCATGCCGCGCGTGGAGCCCCAAAGGAGCAGAGATCTGCTGCGCTGCAAAGAGTCATTCATGGAGGCTCCCGGTTACCCGGGTGTGCAGATCACTGAAGCCTGGGGGGCGCCCTTCTCTCTGAATATTTGGCAACTGCATACCTTGGTGGGACCCCAGGAGGGCAGAGAAAGCCCAGGAATGTCTGTGGTTACATTTCCCATCAAGCAGGTCTTATGAGAGAGGTAGAGGGAGAAAGAGAATATTTCCCAGAGGTGGAAATTAAACTGAAATGTAGAAAATAAAGTGATATTTCTTATACACTTGAATTTGTTGGCTGAGATACCCTGCCACGTAATCTTTAAATTGCCAAGATTTATGAGATTTACTTGCTGTTCTGTAATATAATTATTAAATCTTCTGTGCTTTTGACATTGTTTGACACCCAAAAGTGAAAACCAATACACGGCATGTACAATATTAAGATTACATAAGTATTATTCACCGCAAACCAAACATTGCGATTGAACTAATTTAGAAGGAAACTGAAGGCTACGACATTAAAAGTTTGCTGCTTAAATTTTTCTTTTATTTTTTCTGGTTGTACTTAGTTGCCACCATTATGTACAATCTGATGTCTTGGTTTCCCATTTTTGGCCTGAAGAACTTCAAGTAATTGTTTTCTCGTGGGGAGACTGAATGGTAACTTTTTAATTTCCAGATGTCTTCATTTTATCCTGATGCTTAATTAACAATAAGGCTAAATTCAAAAAGTCTTTCCCTAGACCTTTGAAGACATTACTGCACTTTCTTCTATTTTCTTACTTTTGTCTACTTGCTCTAAAATAGATCGAGAGAGGTGAACTGAAGGCTCCATCTCTAGTGGGTTTCTATTTCTCCTTGCATCTCCTACAGTTGTTGCTTGATCGATATTGATGCTATGTTATTTGGTGCAGAGATTTTATACCTTCATTGCAAATTCCCCCTTTAATATTATAAAGTATCTTGTTTTAATGCTTTTTTGGGTCTAAATTCTGACATTACTACAAGTCTGGCTTTGGTTTTTCTCTCAGGCCCAAATACTCTCACGAGGAAGCATCTTGAGGGAACTCCACTGATGGTTGCTCCACAGCCAGCTCCTCCCTTTGAATCCGCTGATGCTGAGCCTAGAGCTTATCTGAGGCTTCCTAGAAAGAACCTGGCTTGGCTTTGGTGTCCTGAGATGCAATTTCTTCTCTTTTGATTTTTACAGGAAATTTCAACCCATTTGCTTTCTATTTTCCAGGTAGTCCTCAAAATTTCTGGCACACTGACGAGACTGTAATCATTTTCTACAGATATAATTCTGTGATTTTGAAAAGTATCTGTGTTGGAATTTCAGTGGGAGATGAGAGAGTGGGGATTAATCATGTGTCACAGCGTACATCTTGACCTGGAATCTTTCCTGCAAGAGATTCTCAATTGTAAGCTCCACATTTATAGAAATAAAACATTGTTCAGTGCCCATCCACTTTCTTCTTCCCTCTCTTCCTCTTCAACATGTATTGCATGTGCACACAAAATCATTTCATTTAACACGTGAATACTTTTCCTTAAGATTCACTAAAACTCTCAGTGCTTGAGTTCTCTTTTCTTCCCATGCTGAAAATGTAAAATACTGGAGAGATCTGTCTGAACAACGTATCTCTAGTGAGCATTCAGAAATTTCACATGGTTTCCTTTGCTGTGCAGAAGCTTTTTAGTCTGATGTAGTCCCACTTGTTCATTTTTTCTTTAGTTTCCCTTGCCCGGACAGACGTGTGACTTGAAAATATGCTGCTAGGACCGACGTCAAAGATCGTACTGCCTATGTTTTATTCCAGGAGTTTCATGGTTTCAGGTCTTACATTCAAGCCTTTAATCCATTTTGAGTTGATTTTTGCGCATGGTGTAAGGGAATGATCTTTCATTCTTTTGCATGTGGCTGTCCAGTTTTCCCAACACCATTTATTGAAGAGACTCTCTTTTCTCCATGGTATGCTCTTGGCTCCCTTGTCGAATATTAGCTGTCCATAAATGTGTGGGCTTATTTCTGGGCTCTCGATTCTGTTCCCTTGATGTGTGTGTCTGTTTTTGTGCCAGTACCATGCTGTTTTGGTTACTGTAGCTTTGTAGTATATTTTGAAATCAGGAAGTGTGATACCTCCAGCTTTGTTCTTTTTTCTCAGGTGTTCTTTGGCTATTCAGGGTCTTTTGTTGTTCCATGTAAATTTTAGGATTCTTTGTTCTATTTCTTTGAAAAATTTTGTTGGAACTTTGATAGGGATTGCATTGAATCTACAGATTGCTTTAAGGAGTATGGACATTTTAATGATGTTGATTCTTCAAATCCAAGAGCATGGAATATCTTTCCATTTCTATGTGTCTTCTTTGGGTTCTTTCATCAATGTTTTATAGTTTTCGGTGTACAGATCTTTCACCTCTTTGGTTAAGTTTATTCCTAGGTATTTTATTCTTTTGATTGCAATTGTAAGTGGGATTGCATTCTTAATTTCTCTTTCTTCTGCTTCATTGTTAGTATGTACAAACGCAACTAATTTTTGTACATTGATTTTGTTTCCTGCGACTTGACTGTATTCCTTTATTGAGAAGATATTTGCAAACCATATACCAGATAAGGGGCTGGTATCCAAAATATACAAAGAACTCATACAGCTCAACAAGAAAACCAACAATCCAATTAAAAAATGGGCAAAAGACCTGAACAGAGATTTCTCTAAAGAAGATACACAGATGGCAAACAGGCATATGAAAATGTTCTCAACATCATTAGTTATCAGGGACATGCAAATCAAAATTACAATGAGGTATCACCTCCCTCTGGTCAGAATGGCTATAATTAACAAGACAGGAAACAACAAATGTTGGAGAGTATGTGGAGAGAAGGGAACCCTTGTACACTGCTGGTGGGAGTGCAAACTGGTGCAGCCACTATGGAAAGCAGTATGGAGTATCCTCAGAAAATTAAGAATAGATCTACCATATGATCCAGCTATTCTGCTGCAGGGCATTTATCCAAAGAACTTGAAAATACAAAAGCATAAAGATGCATGCACCCCTATGTTCATTGCAGCATTATACACAATAGCCAAGACTTGGGAGCAACCTAGGTGCCCATCAAGGGATGAATGGATAAACAAGATGTGGTATTTATACACAATGGAATACTACTCAGCCATAAGAAATGATGAAACATGGCCATTTCTGACAACAGGGATGGTCCTTGAGGGTATTCTGCTGAGTGAAATTAGAGCGAGAAAGTCAAATACCGTATGACCTCACTCATAAGTAGAAGATAAAAGCAATGACAAACAAACACATAGCAATGGAGATTGGATTGGTGGTTGCCATAGGGAAAGGAGGGGAGGGCAAAAGGGGTGATTAGGCTGACATGTGAGGGGATGGACTATAATTAATTTTGGGGTGGTGAACAGGATGTAATCTACACAGAATTCGAAATATATTATGCTGTACATCCAAAAGCTATATAATGTTATAATCCAATGTTACTGCAATTAAAATATAAATAAATAAATAAATTTCAGAGTGTATATATATATATATATATATATATTTTTTTTTTTAGGCAGATTAGCCCTGAGCCAATCCCCCTCTTTTTGCTGAGGAAGACTGGCCCTAAGCTAACATTCATGCCCATCTTCCTCTACTTTATATGTGGGATGCCTGCCACAGCATGGCTTGCCAAGTGGTGCCTTGTCTGGACCCGGGATCCGAACAGGTGAACCCTGGGCCGCTGAAGTGGAGGGTGCAAACTTAACCACTGTGCCACTGGGTATATTTTAAGAGACATTGCTGTTATGTAGCCATTAGAGAGTGGCATAATTCTGAGGGGAATCACAGCAATTTGTGGTCAGAATACAGAGCAGTATACAGAATACATTATAGTAATAAAAAATATATCAATAAGTTCAAAGTTTTGAATAAATTGCTTGCATGTAACTTTATTCTTATACTTTCTACACATCACCAGGTTCAAGGCATTTTACAGCTAGTGGGTGATAATATTTGCAATAAGTCAGTTTTTTCTTTATATGATAAATACACAAGCAGAGAGTTATATGTTCAATTTAACTATAAAGACATGTGATGTTACTATCTGCCTGATCTTAAATCCTCCTTTTGGAAGATAAATATTTTTTTATTTAATAGAAACATTAGTTCATCTACTTTGTTAGCCCCATCAGCATCTGTATTATCACTTTTCCTTTTGGAAATCGAATGGCTTGAGCCCTTCTCTAAAGGAACCACTTAGCATTGTGCAGACTCACCATGTGGTGCACCTGAAAGCCCAAAACCCATCATCATACAGACTTGTATTGGGCATGTCCAAAAATTTAGACAGACAGCTATCTTGTAGGTAGCAACAGGAAATAAAAGAGCTGCAAGACAGTCATAGTAAAAGGATGCTGGAAACGTTCTAGATCTTGATCTGGGTGATGGTTACACAGGTATATACATATGTAAAAATTCATCAAGATATATATTTAAGATTTGTGCATTTTACTATATGTCTGTTATTCCACAATAAAAAACAATTTGTGAATATAAATGAGAACCAATTTATATAAGCCTCTAAACTTTGCCCAATTATTGAATATAGCAACAGAAATTTTCAGAGGAGTACTAAGTATTAGAAATTTCCCTAAACGGTATGAAACTATTTTATGGTAGTTATTTTAGTTTCCTGCAATAAATTTAAAACATTCTAAAATTTTCAACTTAAGTTAAAACTGTACCATCAACCGCACAACAGTACAATGGATGGATAATCATGGGTATGATCACATTTTGGAACACTGTGCAGCAATGACAAGTAAGGAAGCACAGCGGCACTCATAAACATGGATAAACCTCACAAGTGCAAGGTTGGGTGAAAGAAACAAGTCACAAAGAAACTATCAAAGGTAGTCAAAAGGAGCTATATCGTTATGCATGCTTACACAGGTGGCAAACCTAAAGAGATGCCAGAGAATGATGAAAAAAGCCAGTCGTTACCCCTCAAGGGAGGGAGGAGGATGCTGATATAGGAAAGAACCACAGATGGCGCTAAGGTACTGGCATCGTTCTGCTATGTTTCTTCACCTGGGGGGTGGTTACACACGGGTTTACTTTAGGATTGCTCTTTAAGTATAAAAGAGCCATACTAACAAGTAAAAATCCAATAATCAGCTATTTCATGGTCCAGAAAGCCCAGGGGTTTACCCTTTGGGAAACTGAAAGTAGTTGCAGGTAGCTGGCATTATGTGTAGAGTTGCCAGATTTAGCAAATAAAAATAAGAAATTACAGCAAATAAAAACACTGGATGCTCAGTTACATGTGAACTCTGATAAACAATGAATAATCTTTTAGATAAGCATACCCCATGTAATATCTGGTCCCATGCAATATCTGGGACATACACGTACTGAAAAATAATGCGCTGTTTATCTGAAATTCACACATTACTGAGCATCCTGTATTTTATCTGGCAACCGTAAATATGTGGCAAGCTGCACAGGCAGAAGCAGTTCTCGGTGGCCCGGTGAGGGGAGTACTCAAAGGAGGGCCAAGGAAAGGGAAGAGAAAGAAGAAGAAAAGTCTTAAATTAGCCTGACCCTAAGCTATTTGAACAATAGAGTAAGTGAATTAGCTGAGTTCATCCATTATTGCAATAGTTCAGGAGTAATGAATTCACACAATGTATCAAATAATTTCTATCAACAAAAAGCAGTATCAGCAAATGTTTAAAAGAGCCATCAGTGTTTCTCCTAAAAATTGTGTCTCTCTCACTACATCAGCCTCTCTTCTGATCACTTGGGATGAAAATATTGTGAAAGATAGCCTTGAGGATGCTCATTCTGTGACTAAGTTTTCTTAATCTGTAGACAGTGATTAGGAGTCAGGTTGCAATGTAGGTTGTTTCATCTTGTTTTTATTCTACAAATATTATCTGACCACCTATCATGTTCCAGGAACCCGTCTTAGACCCAAAGGACAGATAATGAGTGACACAAACATAGTCCCTTCCTGTGGAGCTCAGAGTCTAGGCCCTAGTGGACTATAAAATAGATAGATAGATAGATAGATAGAAAGATAGATAGATAGATAGATAGACAGACAGATAATTACATGCCCTTGGGAAAACATTATCTAGCAATAGTGGATATTTGCTCTTTGCTGCCCAGCATCCCTCTTTCTTTTGGGAAACCATCCAGACTCCATTTTATGTTAATTTGTTTGCCTGGAATTGATCCACAAGCCCGTTGCCACGATTGATGATGTTTGATTCAAAGATTGGTATACAATCCAATTAGAACTGATGAACCCTTGAGAGCCAGTAAGTAGAGGCTTCTGGAAAAGGGAAGCATTCCCCCCTGCCTTTGGTAATGGATAGGGGAGCTATCCAGATGATCAGGGCCATCAGGTACACACCCCTAGAGGACACCATTCACATACGCAAAAGATGAAGTCATGACCCAGGAAAAGCATCCTGGTGACATTGCAGAGCCGTGATTCAAGATGAACTGAAACTCCCCCCAGATTTTTCAGTTACATTAAGCCAACAAATCCACCCACTTCTTAGAGCAGGTTGAGTTTCCGTTTTCCGTCATTTGCAGCATAGAGTCCTAACTGATGCAATAAAAGTCTAAGAGGAAAGAAAAGGTTTCTTGCCTGTTCCCAACCTCCAGTTTCATGCCCCGGAGGTAATCACTGTGATGCTGCGTTCAGACATTTGGGTGCACACGTATGTATAACGCATGCCTTTCATGCAAATCGAATTGTATTGTATACATGGTTCCACCACTTGCTCATTCTAAACTTATGTTGTATTGTGGAGATCTTCATTTGTTGATACAGACTATTCGGCAATTGGATGTATCATCATCAATTTGATCTGTCTTCCACTGGTGAAAATTTATTTTCTCTTCAATTTTTTACTATGATAAACAATACCTTTATACATATATCTGTGTGCATTCATGCAATTATATCCAAAGGGAAAAAACCCTAGAAATGGAATTGGTCTTTCAAAGGGAATGTAAAAAATGTTGCCTTCCAGAATGATTATACCAATACAGTCTTCTCAAAAACACATGAGAATGTTTCTTCTCCACCATTAGTAACACTGTGTTTTGCCAAATATAAGAAATTTTGCCAATATGATAGTGAAAAGCAGTATTGTTTTCTCAATTTGCATTTGTTTGATGAGTGTATACACACACATAGACACACATGGAGAGAGATTCATATATATTTAGGCTATATATTTTATAAATTCATTAGCTATTTTTCTATAAATTCCCCATTCATATCCTCCACAGATTTTTCTCTTGGGTCATTTATCTTGTCCTTATTGATTTGTCTTTACATATCAGGAAAATAGACCCTTTTCTCATACATGTTCCTTTTTTTTTAAGTATGCTTTTCCTTTTTTTTTGGTGAGCAAGAGTGGCCCTAAGCTAACACCTGTTACCAATTTTCCTGTATTTTTTTTCTCCCCAAAGCCCCAGTTCGTAATTGTATATCCTAGTTCCAAGTCATTCTAGTTCTTCTATGTGGGATGCTACCGCAGCATGGCCTGGTGAGCAGTGTGTAGGTCCACACCCAGGATCCGAACCAGCAAACCCCAGGCTGCCAAAGATGAGCACATGAACTTAACCTCTCGGCCACAGGGCCCACACCCATACATGTTCTGAATACATTTTTCCAAGTTTGTTGTTCACCCTTCAGCATTGCTTTGTTTCTTTATCATTTTTTTAAGTATAACATTTCAAGTGTACAGAAAGCAGGAGAGAATTATATAATAGCACCTATATGTCCACCATCCAGTTTTAAAATGTTATCGTGATTTTGCAATATTTGCTTCACCTTTGTTTTTTAAAGAATAAAATGTTACAGGTACAGCTGAAGCTTCTCTTCCACTCTCACTGATGCCGTTCTTCTCCACGTCTCCCCACAGGTGACCACCACCTCGAAGGTGACGTGCATCACTTGTGGAGACCCTTTGTACACCTGAAAACCCCCTCACATGCACCAAAGGTTTAAATATTTTCCTGTGTCTTTTAGAAGAAAAAAAGACAGCAATAATGAATTGTCTGTGGACAGTTGTTCTCAAGTAAGCCTTCCCGGGATCTGCAAGCATCTTTCCAAGAGAGACCAGGTTCACATCGTTGCAACAGTGAGGCTCGCAAAGTTCCCGTGAGAAGCTGTTCACAAACTGTGCCACCTTCTGACTGATGTTGCTAATAAAGAACAGAGAAGAATCTGCCCGTCAAACTTGCCTCAAAGGAGGTCGTTGAGTTGCGATTGGATATATTATATATTATACAATAATTTATTTTGACCCTAGGAGAGGTTCATTTGAAAAAGGCCATAATACCTCTTTCTGCCCACTTTGGAGCAGATTTTAGCTGGGGTCAAAGCTCTAACGTCTGCCTCTATGAAAGGTTGCAGGCAGGGGGCCTGGGGCGTTCCTATCTGCTCGGGCACATGAAAAATGAAGACATTTCCTGAGGAGGCTGATGGAACCAATGTGCTCATGTCTGAACGTTTTTGCAGAAAGAATTAAAGGACGGTAAAAGAAACTTCTGAATACTCTCTAGTCTTTGGATATTCTGAAACTTCTACCTCATTGCTTATTTTTAAAAGAACCCAAATTGGGCTTGGCCTAAACAAGGGAGTCACCTGTGATTTTGACAACACCTTAAACAATACACTCCCATGGTTTTATACTTTTTCACAGATCTGTTTCTTTAAAAAATGTATATATATAATTTTTTAAAATTATAAAGTTTCTATAAATTGCACCAGACTGTGCATATCATTCTGCAATTCAGCATGGTTATTCACTATGACTTCAAAATTTATCCATGTGGATGCATATAGATTGAGATTATTCCTTTTAACTACCGAATAGTAGTCCCTTTTATGAATATATTTTTCTATTTTAAAATTAATAAACATTTAGATTATTCCTTTTTCCTTTAGTAAAAACAATGCTGCATTGACATATCTCCTTGTGCACGTGTCCAAGGATTTCCCTAGTGTGTCTGTCTACAAGGGAGGCTGTTGGTTTGTGAGTCCTGCACCCTCCTTACTAGCTATTGTAAAGTGTTCTTCAGCGTGGTTGTCTCCTAGAGTTCATACTTTTCCCTAGTAGTAAGTGAGGATTCCTCTTACCCACATCCTTTCTGTCTCTTGTGTGTATCCTCTGTGTTTGGGAGTTGTATGATTTTGATAGTAGTATAATTTATCAAACTATTGCCTTATGGCTCCTGGCCCGTGTGTGTGTGTGTGTGTGTGTGTGTGTGTGTGTGTGTGGTGTAGGGTGGTGTGCGTGTGTTTTGTCATGTTTAGAGGTTTTTGGTCACGTTTAGTTTTGGCAGTAAATGGTTACTGCAGCTTAACTTGCAAATATAGTTTTCAGGTTGTTCATTTTGTTTCACAACGATGACATTAAAAGAGAATAGTACTAATAGTCCAGAAATCTGGTAATCCTGCAGCAGGATTCTATCCAGACTGTGCAACACTTTGCCTGCCAGATATTAAGGGAGGCTAACGGTGAGGTTAAATTAAATTCAGAAACCTTCAATTGGGAAACCATGCTAAACACTGTATGTAGTAGCCAGACGTCTTCGTTGAAAGGCTTCTGCTCACTGCCCAGAGCCGGGTTGTCTAATGCAGCATTGATAACTGTATCAGGTCGAGGGCGAAGATTGATCTGGAGGGTTCAGTACTGATGCTCCTTTCTCCCTATCTTCCTTGTCCTACATCTTTTGAATAATGTTCACTTTCTCCTCATTATCAGGTCAAAGTTTCAGGAAAGTCCTAGATGTAACAAAGTTCAGGCTAAAAATTTTTGAAATGTTAAGCTTATGCAAGACATTAAACTTTGTCACGCCATCCCAGCCAAAAATAAACTAAAACTCCAAACCTGTTGCATAACCAGACGTGACATCTGCAGAGCCGGCCTGTAGAAATAAGCAATAAACTACACAGTGAACAAGGAACATAGCAGGTGTGGTCAATCAGGAAGAGCTTTTTGACACAAAATGATGATATTTTTACTTCTGGAACAATCAGAGGTATGTTCTTATTTTATGTGTTCAATCTTTTTTGTAAAACATATTATTTAATAACAGTATAAGATCTAATAATGGTTTATTGCACTATCTGTGGGGGTGAGGGTAGGGCTTACTTTCTTTCACCATCTAAATGTCCCTAAAAGAATCTTTACCTCAACACGTGCATTCCTCCAAATTATGTGTGAAATTTCCTTTGAAGAGAACTCAAATACTTCAGAAAAGTTTGGATCCTACATAAGCAAAGTCATTTTGATTTTCAATTTTCATGATCTTTAGAAGGCGGTAATGTCTTTAAACCCTTTTGGCTAGAGGTGGATTTTTTAATAAGAACGTGAAGAAAACAAGTCTTGACTCAAAGCACGTGGAAAGACATCCGTAGTTTTCAAAGCCTTCTTAGACCATTAGGGTAAAGTCTTCGTAATCCTATTCTCTCCTCAGCAAACTCTAAGGCACTCATGGTTACAATTTGTGTGGCACATCTCATTTCTGTATGACATTTTGGTTACTTAATTATTGGAACTCACCATTCCATAAATCTGCGCTTGCCATTTGCCTTCTGACTCCAATTCCTGCCTCGTGCCTTCCTGCAACTCCAGCTCTCAGGTGAGATGGGTCAGCTCAGACCTGAGGAGGGAGTGACGGCTGCTTGAGATGATGGAGATGTTGGATTCAGAGCAGCTGCTTGGGAAGCAGGCAGTTGTTCTGAGCAAGAAGGCTCAGTGCTTCAAGGCCGTTACTCTCAGCCCAGGAATAAAATTCTACGGGACACAGTTTAATTGCTTCAAGATTCAATTCATAACCCTTTTTCCTGCATCCTGTCATTATTAGGCCATTATTTTTTTGTCCCTTTTATTACATTCCAACAGATCCAGGCAAATATTTGCAAATATTTTTAGAGATGAAGCTACATGTGACTCTTCACTCAAGTGCTGAGTGACTACTATCATAGGCTACAACCAGTAAGCAGTGAAGCCTAGACAAAGGTCCGGATACGAAGGGTAATAATTAGTATATTCATCTCTCTTGTTTGTAGTTCCCACAGATACTAAGTGGTTAATTTATTAGCTTAAGAAAGATACTTCACTGTATCATAATTGTCAAGGAGTGAAAATATTGCCTAAAAGCATTGGCCGAGCTGTGCCTCTGCTGTGAAATCTTTTATGTAGGAAACGTTAACGTGTCATCATATGCCGATAGGAACCAAGGCCTTTGAGGAAGGTATAAGAAATTAAAGACCAAAATCATTTAATTTGAGAATAGATGCATTAACAAGATCAAATACAAGTTACTTGTCTTTTGTTTCAGATACTACCCTGAGAAAATTTTCCTCAGCACATATTGACTATATTTTGAAGGAAAAGGAGCATAATATAACCTTTGAGTCCTGAGAAGAGCAATTGCAATCAATGGACTTAATGTCTTAAATGGCTTTTATTATCATCATTTGTGGTATATAGAAAAAGGTTAATAAAGCCTCTTTCACAGCTGGAACTTACAAATTAATCCTGTTCAGCAGCATTCTCTCTCTGTGCTCACTAATCAGCTCATGCAGCTGGTGGCTGACGGTCATCTCTTCCTAATTAGAGGAGCACGTGCTGCAGAGCCATCATTCTGAATGAGAGCCATGGTGTTTACTCTGTTTCCCTCACCCTTCCTGCTTCATTCACCGTTAAGCAACCCGTGACAATGACACAGGTTGTCACACAGAGTATGAGGAGATGGAATCACAACATTTGGAGGTAGATTGCTTGGATTTGAGTCTAGGCCTTCAACTAGCTGTGTGACCTCAGGCACGTTACCTAATCTCTCTGAGCCTCGGATTCTCCATCTGTAAACAGTCGTTCCAGTTGCTTCCTAAGTTCTGATGATTAAATGAGATAATACATGGAAAAGCACTACGCAAATATCTTTTTACATTTTTAATTGTTGAAAATTTCAAACCTATTCTAAGGTTGAGAGAAGACAGTTGTACCCTCATGTGCCCATCACCCAGCTTCAACAATCATCCATTCACGGTCAGTGATGTTCATCTATACTCCAACCAGTACTCTCTCTTGCCCCCAAAGGAATCTTATACAGCAAGTTCCAGATGTCATATCATCCCCATGCTTACATATTTTAGTGTGTATCTCTAAAAGGTAAAGTCTCTTTTTTAAAAGCCTAACTATAAAGCCATTATGCTACTTAAAAATTTTAACACATACCTAGTCAGTGGCCATTTCCCAGTTGTCTCATAAAATCTTTTTAGAATTATTTTGTTTGACTCAGGATTTAAATAAGGTCTACACATAGCATTTGACTGACCTGTCTCTTTAGTCTGATCTATAACTGCACTGTTCAACATGGCAGCTACTAGCCACATGTATCCATTTAAATTTAAACACAAATTAATTCAAATTAAATAAAATTAAAAATTCAGTTCCTCCATTGCAACAGCCACATTTCAAGTGCCAAATAGTCGCATGGAAAGTGCAGATACGGAACATTTCCACGATTGCACAAAGTGTTATAGGACAGTGCTGATCTACAAGTCTCTCTTCCCTCTCTGTTTCATCCATTTTGATTGTCAAAAAAAACCCAAGTCATTTATGTCATGGAATTTCCCACATTCTGGAGTTTTCTGATTGAATCCCCATGGTGCCATTTAACATGTTCCTTGGCCCTCTGTATATAATTGATGGTTACAGCTAGAGGCTGAAAAGCTGTTTGTCTGTTTCATGAGCTCAAGTCCTACCATGTGACCTTAAGCAGGTAACTTGACCCCTCTAAACGTCCATTCCCTCACATATAAAACAGGAATAGTAACAGTACCTACACCATTGGGTTGTTATGAATGTTAAAGGAGATAATCTGAAGTGCTTGGCCTGGTGCATGGCTCATGGCATGGATTAAGTATACATTAGTTATTATTTGCATTATTATACTTGTTATTAGGCACTGACTCTCAAATCTTAGTCCATGCATTGGCTGTGTCAAAATCCTCCACAGACATAAACAAAAGCTTTCCAGAGATTCTAATTCAGCGGGCTGTAATGCAGTCTCATTATATTTGTTAAAATAAATCTATCAAATCTTTGTCTAGGATTTACTTTTATTAATTGATTTGCATTCAAGTGATTAGGATGATTACAATAATTATCCAGTGAACTCTTAGAATTTTACTAAGATTCCTCTCTTTGGGTATGCTTGGAAAATCTGTCCCTAAATCAATATTGCAAAGTATATACAAAATATTCACCACAGCACCTTTACAATTAAATATTCATTCCATTTTTATTATTATAGCTTAGCCTAGAGAATTAAGTAAACATGTGTTACTTCACTCCTACACACCGTTTAAACGCAGCTAACAGGCTTTCTGAATAAACCAGCCCGCCCCCGGCGGTATCAGGAGTTAGGTTCCGCATATGCTTTCGCCAGGCTGCAGCCGCCTGAGGGGACTCGCCCGGGGCCCCGCCCTCAGAGCTCACACCCGCCTTGCGCTCGCGCCCCAGGGGCCGCCCCCCGACACTCCAGTGCGACTCTGCGTGCACAGGCCAGAGGCTCAGAACCAGCGCCGGGCTGCCCTGCTCGGCCTCCTGGGCGCAGCGGCGTTTGCCCGTGCACGTGCCCTCGCATCGCGCGCTCCGGGGCCGGGCTCCGGGCGGTTCTCGCCGCTGCAGTTCCACCGGGACTTCCGCGCTTCGGCGGCCTGTCTGACGAGCCGCCGCGCCCAGAGAGGTTCAGGTTGGAGCGACACTTCCCAGAGGGCAGCGGTCACGCCAGATCTTTGGCTTCCATTCCGTTTTCGCGCGCTTCTCCCACTTTGCAAGGTGAGTTGAGCTCATTTGTGGATGTGTTAGCACAGGATGCGGGAATCCTGTGAAGCGAGTCAATTCGGAGCCCGACGTGAACCAGGTGGGGTGGCGGCAGAAGCGCTCACAGGGTGGAGGCCCGTAGTAAGGACGCCAGTCCTCAGGGGACTCTCGGGCATGAACGGCAGAGGACGGTGTGTGTCTGTGGGGACAGACGGGCAGCGTGTGGCGGGGTGTGTGTGAGAGACGCGAGTGAGTGGTGGGATGCGCCTCCGTGCCGTGGGTGTGGCTGCGAGGCTGTGACAGGTGCGTGGCTGTGCTGGGGTGACGGGGATTTGGTTGCATGTCCTTTACCTGTGCAGGTGTGATGGCTGTGGCTCTGTGGCGTCACTGTCTGGTGGCTCTGGGCTGCCTGGCGCTTCCTCCTCTTCTCTCCTCACAGCCACTTGGCTGCAAGAGGGAAGTAGGACATTGAGCCCTAAAGGAAGATTTCCAGCCAGGGGGCACCGAGGTTAGTTTGGGAAAGCCTGGGGAGTTCTCTACTTGGGAGCTCTGAGGGGCAGCTACTGTCTCAGAGCCTCGGGGTTCCCAGAGCTCGGACCCCAGGAACGTGCTGTAAACCTATACCCGTAGTCCAGGCTCTGTCGTCTTTTCCATCTGTTTATGTGTATGAGCAGGGCGGGTGTGGACCTGGAGAGTGTCGTGTAAGAGAGTCATTCTGTGCCCCAAGAACAGCCTGGTGCCTGGTGACTTCCTCCTCAGTCCTGCCATCCCCCAAAGAAGAACCTTGGGGAGGGGAAAGAATTGTTTTCATGCAAAAATCAACATTGAGGATAGTTGTTTCTTTCTTTCATAAATTCACTGATTTTAAATTATTGATATAAGAAAAATTTAACAAAACTTTGCAATAATATCTGATTTTTAGTTGTCTTCCCAAAAAGATTTCCAAATACTGATTGAAATACAAGAAAATAAGGAATCGTTTTATTTACCCACATGCCTTTTGTTGCTGCTTCAGGGCACTGAGAGTCTTACTGATGTTCTCACTTTATGAGACGCTTGATCACATCAGCTTCTTTGCGCAGGTTGTGATTCACAAATGTCTCTTTGTTTCTGCTGCATTTCGGCGGGAGGGAAATTTCCTCCTCCTCTTTTCTAGAAACTCTTGATGTATGAATTAAAAATGCATTCTCAAGCAAAAGATCTAATTTTGCCCATTATTTTTGTGAGCATTATCAGAGCAGGGCTGATAAGCACAATTTTACTCTAGGAAGGAGAATCGTTTCTTTTATAATACCCAATTAGGGGACATGCAATGTTCTTCAATAAAAATAGCTAACATATTTATATTTATATGGGATTACAACATATTACTAAGTTTTAATGTAGATCATATTTCTCCAACATATTCATGCTAAGTAAGTGATCTTCGTACTCTTGCCTTTACTGATGAAAAACCCAAGACACTAAAATGTCATGAACTCTAAGAGCAGTTACATTTAGAAAATCTGAGAACAGAATCTATGTCTTAAGTTTCAACTGGATACCATTCCCCGGTTATGAGTGTGTACTTTACACTGGGACCAGTATCATCCTGATTAATAATCCTGTACATGCCATCACACAGCAGAACCAAATTAATTAACCTGTTCCCTGTTAGATTTTTGTGTTTCTAGTTTTTGGCTGTCAAAAACTCTGTATTGAAGATACTCGTACATGCATTTCTTTATCTCAATATTTTCTTAAGAAATGTCTAGAACTAGAATTTGGGGTAAAATAATCAGATTTTTAGTAAATGCTTATCATATGCCAGACCATGCCATCTTAGTATTTGGGGTGATAAAAAGACTCAAATGACACTGTTGATACTCTTATGTTCCTTCTGGTAGGTAAAGTAAACCCTGAATAGGAATAGATGCATTGAAGGCCACTAGGGAGATTCAGATAATGTGACTTGGTGTTTGATAAGGCAGTGATGTCATTCTGACTGCAGCCACCACTGTCGGGTTGCGATCAAACTATGATGACCTATGAGAGCACCATGATGGTAAGGAATTTATGTTGTAAATTTTTACCTTACTTTTTCAGTTGAGATATATACATGATCATAAAATTCCCCCCCCTTTTTTTTTTTGGTGAGGTAGTTTGGCCCTGTGCTAACACCTGTGGCTAATCTTCCTCTTTTTGCTTGAGGAAGAGTGGCCCCGAGCTAACATCTGTGCCCGTCTTCCTCTGTTGTGTATGTGGGGTGCCACCACAGCATGGCATGATGAGTGGTGTAGGTCCATGCCTGGGACCCAAACCTGTGAACCCGGGCCACCAAAGCAAAATGTGCTGAACTTGACCACTACGCCACTGGGCCAGCCCCAAATTCACCTTGTAAAAGTGTACTCAAAAGAAAACTTTTTACTATATTCACAAGGTTGTACAAATCAGTACCACTATCTAATTCCAAAATATTTGATCACCTTAGTAAGAAACCCTGTCCTTGTCAGCTGTCACTTCCTATCCCTCGTCCTCCCATACTCTGGAAACCACTAACACGTCGTCTGTCTCCATGGATTTGCTGAGTCTTGAAATTCAGTCTACATGGAATCATGCAGTATGTGTCCTTTTATGTCTAGCTCCTTTCACTTAGCCTGAGGTTTTCAAAGTTCGTCCATGTGGTAGATAAGCACATCATTCTTTTACTTTATTTTGGAAAGTATACACGGCATTACATTTGCTATTTTAACCACTTTTCAGTGTACAGTTCTGTGACAGTAAGTACATTCACACTGTTGTACAACCATCAGCACCACCCACTTCCAGGACTTTTTCATCTTCGACTGAAACTCTGTCCCATTAAACACTAACTCCCCATTCCCCTCTCCTCCCAGTCCTGGCAACCACTGTTCTCCTTTCTGTGTCTATGAATTTGACTTCTCTAGGACCCTCATAGTAGAGCAATCGTGCAAAATTTATACTTTCGTGACTAGCTCATTTTACTTAGTGCAGTGTCCTCAAGGTCATCCATGAGGAGTCGGTATCAAAATAGCCTTATTTTTCTGGCTGCGTAATATTCCCTTATATCCATAAATGGCATTTTCTTCATCCATCTGTTGATGGACATTTGTATTGCTTCCACTTTTTGGCTGTGACAAATGTGAACATTTGTGTACTAGTTTTTGTGTGAATGCATATTTCCATTCTCTTCAGTATATACCTAAGGGCAGAAGTGCTGGGTCACATGGTAACTCCTACTTTACATTTTTTATTCTGATGATGATGGTTGCTGAGTGAGACTGATGGGATAAGATAATTGAGCAGCTTTCTGGAGGACGTGGCTAACAGGATGGGAACGGGTTCCATGAAGAGAACTTGCAAAAGGATGTAGCCCCGAGACCAGCAACAATACATATTAGCTATACTCAGGGACTTCAGCCATCTGTCTAGACAGTAATCCAGCAATGAGCATGCCTAGAAACCTGAGAGGAGATTGTGTCACTGGTAACTGAAGGAAACAAAAACCATTTAATAAAACAACCCAAATTTAGTACATTTCCCCAAGACCAACTAAACTCTGTTTAGAAGAATGAACTTTCCACATTTTGGAAAACAGCTTCCACTTAACACACAACAAATCTTCACATGCATAGATATTTTAACAAATGAACATTCAATCAGCAAGTTAAGATATACTCAACAAACAAAATCCCCCATCAGGGGCAAAAGATAAGCACTGTCAACATGTAAATGTAAAACTTTCTAGATTTTTTCTGTCTATTGAAGTCTGATGATTTTTCAGTCGTTTGATATTGAGATACACATATGTTCTTCAAATGGTATCATATTGTACCTATAGTTTTATAACCTGATTTTTCTACTGACAGTGTTTCCGGAATGCTTTCCATGTTCACGATATTTTTCCTGACTTCACGTTTATTACGTGGATATGTTGTAATGTGTTTAATCACAGTCAGTTTTTCTGGAATTGGAATACTGAATATTTCCTGACCAGTTCTATGTCTTTTCTAACCTCTTCAACCTCACCTGACCCCAAGGCCATGAGGTTAGGTGTGCCTGGATGGCGTGGCTCCTTTTCAGTCCTGGAAGGTGTGAATGGAGGGAGGAGGACCTGTTCAGGGCTGGGCTGAGCAGCCTAGTCTCAGGTGCAGAGCAGCTTCCCCAAAGTGGAGGTCTGTCCAGAAAACTGTCTGCTGAAGTGTTTGGGTTTCCTGGGCATTAGGGGAAGAGTTTGGGTTTATCTACAGTCCTTCTAATTTTTTCATATTGTTATGTTTGTACAGTTAGAGGTATTATGCAAAATGGAATGGAGGAGCCAAATGTTACTTCCTCTCATGGTAACCCTAAATTATGCTTGCTCTCATGGTCTCTTTTTCCTTTCCCAGCTCTGGATTCTCTTTGTTCTTTCCCAGTAGAGGAATCCCAAGGAGGACTGATCCGTTTTGGCAGGTGCACAACCATGGTATGTGTAAGTTAGTGTTTCCTTCTCATTGAAATAGTGGGACGTAAATGTTTTCATTAATTGTTCTGAAGCTTCCTACCCAAAAGAACCCCATGTTATTATGTGCTTCCCAGTTCCTCCCATTCCAGTGAACTGAACAATGGTTCCAAATAACCTAGTCCTCCTTATGTGGCCGAGTCTCTTCTAGCCAGTGTTTATGTATTCACTGACCAGATTATTCTCTCCTATATGTTCAACTTAGTAATATTAAGAGCTATAATGGAGGAATGAAGAAATTAAGTCCTGTCAAGAAATGATTTGAGCTTCCCGTGTCAGGACTGTAGTTGCATGAGAGATGGAGATCCCATTTGGCCAAGCAGGGAAAGACTCTGACATTCTCACAGACGTGAGTTTTCTAGATACACGTGATAAAGCCCAGCAATGAACGATCTCTGGAGGCTGAGATCCAATGCTCTGTGAGGTTTTTGGAATTGAATAGCAATATGATTTAAGACTTGAAAATATATGGATCATGGTCCTTGGTAAGGGATTCCTGAATGATAAATATGACTATTTTATTGCTGACTAGGATGCGATGAATTTTAATGACTTTGATATAATTCTGGATCATCCTACATTAGTATCCTCTAACTCATGAACCACAGAAGTACTAAGTCGGATTGCTAGTGGCCATAAGAGAGAGTAAAATCATGTCTTAAATTAACAGAGAGCAAGAGCAGAAAAGACCTTAGATATGTTGTCCAACTTAATGTATAAAATCATAATCATCTAAACATGATTAATTCTATTATACCATAAGTTAGAGTGCTATGCAGCCATTCAAAATATTTTTCAAAATAATGAAACTACATATGATAGAATTTAACAAAGAATTTGAGTATTTAAGATATTCTTTTGTTTCTTTTTAAATGCTGTTTTTCTATCTGTTATGACAAACTCTAAGTTTCAATTGGAGAATTTTATCCTTTTACATTTAATGTAATTATTGACAGTTAGATTTAGGTCATCCATTTTACTATATGTTTTCTTTTTTTCCGTTTGGCTTTTGTTCCCCTTTCTCTTTTTTTCTTCTTTGGGGTTAATAATATTTATTTAAAATTCCATTTTAACTTGCTTTTTCTATATGTGCCTATTTTTAGTGGTCAGTGTCTGTATTTAAATATATATATGTATATATATATGTATTTATATATATATATAATTATTTTATTGGATCATATTGGCTTTCAACCTTGTATACATTTCAAGTGTCTATCATTATATTTCGGTTTCTCTTTAGACTGCATTGTGTTCATCACCAATAATTCAGTTTTTATCCATCACCATACATATGTGGCTTTACCATTTCATCCTCCCTCATCCCTTTTTCCTCTGGTAACCACTAATCTATTCTCATTTATGTGTTTGCTTATATTCCACATAGGAGTGAAATCATACAGTATTTCTTTCTCTGTCTGACTTATTTTGCTCAAGATCCATCCATGTTGTCTCACATGGGAGGAGTTTGTCTGTTTTTATGGGTGATTAGTATTCCATTGTATATATATACAACACCTTCTTATCCATTTGTCTCTTGATGGGCACCTAGGTTGCTTCCACATCTTGCCTATTGTGAATAATGCTGTGGTGAGCATACGGGTGCATATATCTTTTTGAATTAGTGATTTCATGTTCTTTTGATAAATACCCAGTAGCAGAATGGCTGGATCATACAGTATTTCCGTTTTTAAGTTTTTGAGAAATTTGCATACTGTTTTCCATAGTGGTCACACCGGTTTGCATTCCCACCACCAGTTTATGAGCATTCCCTTTACTCCACATCCTCTCCAACGTTTGTTATTTTTTGTCTTGGTAATTATAGCCATTTGACTGGTCTGAGGTGATATCTCATTGTCGTTTTGATTTGCATTTCCCTGATGATTAGTGATGTCGAACATCTTTTCGTGTGCCTGTTGGCCATCTGGATATCGTCTTTGAAAAATGTCTGTTCGTATCCTCTGCCCATTTTTTTATTGGATTATTCTTTTTTCTTGTTAATGAGTTGTATGAGCTCTTTATATATTTTGGAAAGTAACGCCTTGTCAGATGTATGATTTGCAAATGTTTTCTTCCCATTGGTAGGTTGTCTTTTCGTTTTGCTGATGGTTTCCTTTGCATTGCAGAAGCTCTTTAGTCTGATGTAATCCCATTTCTTTATTTTGTCTTTTGATTCCCTTGCCTGTAGAGACATGGTATTCAGAAAGATACTACTAAGACCTACATCAAATCTGTACTGCCTATATGTTCTTCTAAGAGTTTTATGGTTTCAGGTCTTACGTTCAAGTCTTTAATCAATTTAGAGTTAATTTTTGTGTATCATGTGAGACAATGGTCTACATTCATTCTTTTGCATGTGGCTGTCCAATTTTCCCAACACTATTAATTGAAGAGATTTTCCTTTCTTCATTGTGTGTTCTTGCCTTCTTTGTTGAAGATTAGCTGTCCCTTGATGTGTGGTTTTACTTCTGGGCTTTCAATTCTGTTCCATTGATCTGTATATCCGGGTTTTTTATGCCAGTACCATGCTGTTTTGACTACTACAGCTTTGTAGTATATTTTGAGTTCAGGGAGCATGATACATCCAAATATTGTTTCTTTTTTCCCCCCTCAGAATTGCTTTGGCTATTCAGTGTCATTTGTTTTTCCATATAAATTTTAAGATTCTTTTTTCTCTTTTCATGAAGAATGTCATTGGTATTCCATTCGGGTTTGCATTAAGTCTGTAGGTTGATCTGTAGATCAATCTGTAGATTGATTTAGGTAATATGGACATTTTAACTGTGTTTATTCTTCCAATGCGTGGGAATGGAATATCTTTCCATTTCTTTGTCTTCTTTGAGTTATTTCATTAATGTCATAGTTTTTGGAGTATATGGCATTCACCTCCTTGGTTAAATTTATTCCAAGTATTTTATTCTTTTTTGTTGCAGTTGTAAATGGGATTATAGTCTTGACTTCTCTTTCTGGTGGTCCATTACTAGTGTATAGGAATGCAACTGATTTTGTGTGTGTGAGGAAGACTGGCCTTGAGATAACGTATTTTGCCAATCTTCCTCTTTTATTTTCTCCCCAAAGCCCCAGTACATAGTTGTATATCCTAGTTGTAAATAGTTCTAGTTCTTCTATTTGGGATGCCACCACAGCATGGCCTGATGAGCGGTGTGTAGGTCCACGCCCAGGATCCCAACTGGCAAACTGCAGGCCCCCGTTATGGAGTGAAACGCAAATGATTTTTGAATGTTGATTTTGTACTCTGCAGCTTTACTGTATTCATTGATTATTTCTAATAGTTTTTTGTTGGATTCTTTACAGTTTTCTGTATATAGAATCATGTCAACCACAAATAGTGACAGTTTTAATTCTTCCTTTCCTTTTTGGATACCTATTATTTCTTTTTCTTGCCTTACTTGTTTGGCTAAAATTCCCAGTACTATGTTGAAGAAGAGTGGCAAGAGTGGGCACCCTTGTCTTGTTCCTGTTCTCAGAGGAATGGCTTTCACTTTTTGACCATTGTGTGTGATGTTGGCGGTGGGTTGGTCATATATGGCCTTTGTAATGTTGAGGTACTTTCCCTCTATACCCATTTTATTGAGAGTTTTTATCATAAATGGATATTGGAAAAGAAATTGAACTGAATCCTCTAAAAAGTAATGTAAACTTCAGATCAATAAGAAAGTTTATGAAATCTATAAAAATCTTTTTCATTCTCATATTTCAATAGTGAAGAAAGAATAAAGTGGAAAACAGTATCATTTGCAATCTCAATAGAAACATCAGACACTTGGGAATCATATTTATGTGGACCCTAACTAAATTTATAAAGAGATTTAATTCATTCAACAAATATTCATTGAACCATTAGTCTTCTGGGTACTGCAGTAAATAAGATAAACAAATGGGAGAAAATGTTTTGTTTTGTACTTGTAGTCAGAAATACAAAATGTAGGCAGGGTATGAATTTTCTGGTCCAAGGTGCTGGGAAGAATATATGAATGGAGCTTGGAGCACCATGGACAGTACAGACAGTCGTGCTAGCATGTTTAGTTGGCAATAATTATTCTGATGCAGAGATCTGGAAGAGTAGGAACCAGAGATAAATCTAAAACCTAATTTGCAGCTATGAAGGTTACAGGAACAGATTCTGTCTCCAAAAAATATGTGGTTCTCCCACTTTTTTCCCCAATGAGTTGAGGTTACTCACTAAAAGACTTCATGATACTATTATTCATTTTCTGACCATTTTTTACATTTTTTTGTGTTACAAGTATAATATTTGATTCCATTATTGAAATAATGTACAATGTGTAATTGAAAAAGTAAATGATTAGACATTATATATGAATGGAGTTATAGCTGAAGCCTTGTTTATTTCTTTCCATCCAAGCAGGACCAACAGAACATCAAAGAGGTATTAAAATATGAAAAAATGTTGCTATGTGATGGAAAACAGCACCTTACAAAAAGCCTGAGAGAAAAGTGCTTTAGGATAAAAGTAAGTGCCCCTGTTCAAATTACAAATAAATATTGGGGCCCTTCCAAAGGCCTGAGGAGTCACAGGCACCTCTATGGAATGAATAGATAATGCTCAGTATTCTTCTAAACTTCATAATCTAGTACAGATATGTGTGTGCATACATGCATACATACACAAACAAAACAGTGGGGTTTGGGGCCGGCCCTGGGGCCAAGTGGTTAAGTTTCTGCTCCCGCTTCGGCAGCCCAGGGTTTCCCCAGTTCAGATCCTGGGCACAGACATGGCACCGCTTGTCAGGCCACGCTGAGGCAGCATCCCACATAGCACAACCAGAGGCACTCACAACTAGAATATACAATTATGTACTGGGGAGGCTTTGGGGAGAAGAAGAAAAAAGATTGGCAACAGATGTTAGCTCAGGTGCCAATCTTTGAAAAAAAACAGTAGGGTTTATGATTTTGAGGCTTCACTGGAAAGGTGGTATTTCAGCAGATACCTGAAAGGAGTCAATGGTTGAGACATACAGGTATCTGGTGGAGAGCAGAACAGGCAGGGAGAACAGCAAGGACAGAGCTCCTGAAGCAGAAGCTGCCTAGTGGGCTCCAGCAACATCAACAAGGGGGAAAGCTAATGAGAAACAAGGTCAGAGTTAACAGGAGGAAGCAGGCTGTGGGGCTTTTAAAAGACTTTGGGTTTTACTCTGAACGAGATGTGGATCCACTGGAGAGTTTTGACCATGAGAGAGACATGGTCTGACTTACATTTTAAAGGGATAGCTCTGATTGTTGTGTTGAAAATTAAGTGATAGCAGGAAGACTATTTGAAAGACTAATTTCAGTAATCATGCGAAGATGGTGATGGCTTGGCCCAGAGAGGTAGTAGTGGAAGCAGTGAGAAGTGTGTGGATTCTGAACATGTAGTGAGGGTAAAGCCAACAGGATTTACTGTCACCCCTATTAGAACACAAGATCCCTAAAGACTTCTGTGTGTTGTTTATGGCTGCATCACTTAGCACAGTCCTGACAGAAGTCAGCCTCCAATATGTATTTATTAAAAGTACAAATGAATGACTAGACAGTGCTGCTCCAACCATAAGGTGATTCCTCCTAAGACCAAAGGCAAGAATCCCCTCTCCAACATCCCAGATTAATGAACATCTATCTAGGTTTTCCTTAAATTATTAAAAGGAGAGCTCATTATTGTCAGAAGCCCCTTACTCTATTGTTTAGCACCCTGAACTAAATATGTTAATACCCGATTGAATGTAAAGTGTTCTTCCACCTGTGCCCTGACCAGCTTGTCACCTGTCTGGTCTCTAGAAAGTTGAGCTGCTGGGCCTGGGCCTAATGGGTGTCTGCCATACACAAGGCACTAGACTGGGTGCTTTAACTCATGAGACAGAGTTTATTGTTCCATTTATAAACAAAGAAATTGAGGCCCAGGAGGAAGTTTAGTCATTGCCCAAGGTCACACAGCTGGTAAATTGGTAAAATTAGGATTTGAAACCAAGTCTAAGTTTAAAACTTGGGTATAGAAGCATTTCTACAAATATAATTTTATTTCCTTAATTTATAGTGTCTATATGTATTTTATAGGTTATATATAGATATTATCTAACATTTTACTTAATTCCCTAGAAAACTTTGTGGAAATTATTGTAGTCTTCATTTTGTAGTTGGGAGAATGGCTCAAGGATTTCCCCAGTCAGGAAGTGACAGGGCTAGAACCTGAACTCTAACTCTGATAAAAGGTGAGAAATCTCAGATTCTAGGCAGATAATAGAACGTAGGTCATGTGATTTGTTGTCACTCATTTTGATGCTGGCTCAGTGAGCTGAGGAGTCGAAAGAAACATTTCTTGGACTCTCAAGGTCTGGCAGTAGTGCTCTTTTATTCAGGAAGTAGCATGGAGTAGCATGGGGACAGGACCTATGGGCAGTGAAGAGCTGCAAACATGGGTTGAGGGTAGGGCTAAATTTATAAGGCATAAGTATGTGAGTTGCTTCTTTACAAGACAAAGGAAAAATTAGGTAAAAAAAGTATCAGTGCAGGTGGAGTCTGGTTATCAGGTGGTCTTATAACTTTGGGTAAGAATCAGATTGAATGAGGTCAGGATGTCCCATGCTTCTGTGAGGATGATTTAGATTGGTATGTAGGCCAGGAAGCCTTGGGCTTTTCTCCCTGAGGCATCCTTGATCCTCATCAGTTTTATCTGCTCACTCACACCACCTATTGTCAACAGAAGCTAGCATTCAGCCTTGAGCTACAATACATACTAGATTGAATTCATGCAAATTTCTCTTCCAACTTTGTAAATGTTCATTCAAATCATGGATGTTTAGAAGACTAAAAGAAAATGTATCAAAATGATAACAATGGTTGTTTCTGGTTTTCTTTGTTATAGCTGTTTTATAGAGGATTAGAATTGGCCACCCCAAGATATATCTCTTTGGCATGAAGATTATTTTGGGCTGGTTACTTTCAAAAACTGCAGACATGAGAGAAACTCTGAAAAGTAGAAGTTACCCTTTGTAAGAGACATTTCCATTTGTAAGGGAAATCTCCATCTGTAAAGATGTCTCCCTCTCTGTACCAGGAAGAAGGGGGATGACCTTGCCTCTAGAAACTCTTATCAATGCGGCAAGGCAAGGACTTAAATCTGCATAATAACCTTACTCTTGTTTACTGTACTTGTCTGGTAACCTCCCATACTGACTCCCCCTACCCACAACATCCTCCTTTGTCTTTAGCTGAAGATGATATTTAAGGTGAGAGCTTCCGCCATTTGGGTGAGTTGCTCAGTTTTCCTGGGTCTCTCCCATGTATACATGTTATAAAGCTTTGTTTAATTTTCTCCTGTTATTCTGTCTCATGTGAATTTAATTCGCTGTCCAGCCAGAAGGACTTAGAGCGTGTAGAGGAAATATCTTCCTCCCCTACAGTTTAAACTTCTTAAATTTCCACAATGATTATAATTATATCTATAATCCAAAATCGACAATAACATTTTCTTTTTGTTTTTTATACACAAAAGTCTCAATTTATTTCTGCCCTATAGAAAGTGTTAAAGCATAGATTTTGTTACAATTCCAGAGCTAGGACTACTTATTGTTAAAGTAGAATGAATTATTAAATTGAATGAATTCTCACTGCCTTTAGGAGCTTCTGAAGAGATACACAGAGATGGATAGTCATTATGAGTGCTTAAATGGACTCTGTCTTGACTTGGAGAGGGAAATTGAAACCCAAAGAGAGCTTTCAATTAGAGTAAAAGCAAACCTCTCACTTCCACATCCACAAACCAGACAGATTCAGAAACTTCTCACTGCCAACCAGAGATGTTCCATGGAGTTCCACAGAGTCATGAAGAAACTCAAGGTACCACCTGTTTTAGTAATATCTTTGTAAATATTGCCATTAATTTCAGTTACAAACCAGTATATTTAAGTCCTGCTTTGGGAGTTGGTGTATTTGCTAATTAGTACATTTGCTACTGAATTAAAGATGGCATGGGTCTGAGAATAGCATGTGCAGGATCCTCAGTGCATCTAGGACCTGCTCATTCAACAAAACCTGAGCTCTGCCTTTGGCCTTAACAATGTGTCAGGGTGCTGGGGAGACAGAGATGAGCAACCGCTAAATCTCTCCTAGTCCAGTGGGTGAGGCAGACATTTGAACAGGTGAGAAGTGCAGTAGTGGACAATGTCCTGGAGAACAAGTTGAAGACAAGACTGGACTGGAAGCTGGGCTCAAGCAGTAAAGCTTAGAGTTCATTTTAGAGATGAGGAGGGGTCACTGGACAGTTATTTTAAGTGGTGGCAGTAATGTGATCGGGTTGCCATTGTAGAGACTTCACTACAGACAAAGAAGAAATGAGTCTGCAGGGGATGATAAGCCTGGTGGCAGAGAGAAGAGACAAGAGGCAGTTACAATTGTCCTGATGAGATGTGATGGGTGACAGTACTATGGGGGAAGGATTCATAGGGATGGAAAGGATGAAAGAAGTTAAAGAAATATTTGGCAGTTTACAATAGTAGGTCCATGTGCTTGACAGTGGAGGGAGGGGAGGGAAGTTCAGACTGAGCCCCAGGATTTGGGCTTAGCCGGGTTTGTGGATAGTGGTGCCATTAACTGATAGAAAGAAAAAACGAAAGGGAGAAGGCAGGTGAGGCAGGAGGAGAGATCTGGTGTTTAATTTGAGATGTTTTGAGATAGAAATAACTATAATGGAACATCCAGGAAGAGAAACCAAGTAGGCTTTTAGTTGTGAATCTGAGGTTTGTCAGGAGAAAAATCAGGACCACAGATAAAGATGTGGGATCCATCAGCATTTGGTGATAGATAGTACAACAGGTGTGAATGAGGCCACCCAGAAGCATAATAGAGTGAAGATAAAAGAGAACTCTGGAAAAGATCAGTTCTCAAGAGGCAGTAGCAGAAAAGAGAGCAACACATGAGTTTGAGGTTGGAAAAGTCAGAGAGATAAGAGAGAACTGAGCAAAAGTGCCATTGGTCAAGTCAGTGGAGGAGAGTGTGTCAAAGATGAAGTGGTCAAGAGTGGCAGATGCTTCAGACAGCCAGAACATGAATGAAGAGATCCCCTCAATTGTTGACAATAGAGCTTACTGGTGACCTTTGTCAGAGCAGTTTTAGTTGAGTGGTTAGGAAAGAGGCCAGATTGTAAATTGTTAAGGAATGGTGGAAGTTGAGGAAGTAGGAAGCGGTATCTTCCCTACCTAGGTAGATTGCCCCTCAGGCTCTAATAGTCTTCAAAAGCCTAACAATCAGATATCCAGAACTTATTCATGAGGTCCATAGAACCAGGGCATTCAAATTCTTGTCCCCTTTAAGCCACACTTGACAGGTAAGTCCTGAGGCAGGGCACACTCACGTTGGCCACCCAGCTGACATAGGCAGGAGAGGATGTTGAAATGAATCTCACTGGGAAAACTGCGTGATATAATTAACCAAAAGGAGGCAATAGAAAAAGGTGGGTTTATAGGGAAAGGCATCATGTTACATTGTAAACATATTGAATCTGAGGTAACTGTAGGACATCCCTGAGGTAGCTCCAGAAGGAAGTCAGAAATAAGAAACTAGAGGTCTGGAAGTCACTCTCCGAAGACGCTGAGAGTAGAAACTTGGGAATAGAGAGAGGTTCTTCCCTTCTTCCTCACTCCTCAGAGGATAGAGACAAACAAGACAAGCCGCCCCACCTCTTAGTCTTGAGAGTTTAGAACTTCCTCTAAACGTGATAAAAGTTTCATTTCCCAATTTGTTTCATGTTTTCCTGCAAGTATGTGTTAAGCCATGTTACAAAGATAAAGGAAGAACAACATGAATCCATCAGTAAACTTGAAATGGTTTTTATTGATGAAGTGGAAAAGCAAAATGAACTGCTAAGTAAAATGCAGCATCTTCAACAAGATGATGATGTACCATCCAGAGAATTAGGGGACCTCCAGTTGAGCCAGAAAATGGATCTACATATTGAGGTATGATTTATTTAAAATGGATTTAATTAGATTTTAAGTCTTTTTATCAAATAGAAAGGTACCTCTTCATGTGCTTAGAGTCATTTTCATTTATGAAATTAAAAACAGCTTGCAGAGGGGCCAGCCTGGTGGCGTAGCAAGTGGGTTCCTGTGCTCTGCTTTGGCAGCCTGGGGTTCGCTGATTCAGATCCTAGGCGTGGACCTGGCACTGCTCGTCAGGCCATGCTGTGGCAGTGTCCCACAGAGAAGAACCAGAAGGACCTAGAACTAGGATATACAACTATGTACTACTGGGGCTTTGGGGAGAAAAAAAATAGGTTGCAGGATGACAGCTGGCCAGATGTAAAGAGTGCCAAGTCATAGACTAGCCTCCTTTCAGAACTACACAGATATAGAAAAGTAGACTTAATATCAGCAAGTAGGATTTCTTGGAAGGCCAGAATAAGTTTCCAAATGCCTTCTAAAACTTCCTAGATCTGTGACTGGGAGTCACAGACATTTGTATTGTAGCAACCCCACATGGAGTGTCCTGCTCTCACCCAGCAGTGTGAGGCCCCTGCAGTTCCCAGTATGCATGCAAGGCCTGCTGTATGCACAGAAAAGCTGCATCCAGAAGCACTTCAGACACTGTCACAGATTCATTGTTTCGAACAGGTTTTAAAAATGCCAAAAGGCAGAATTTGTAGATGTGCCTCTGTTACATAGCCTATACTGCCAAAATTTTATTATTTAAATTAGAATTATATTTCTAATATAATGAGGATAAATTAGAATTATGTTTACTTCAAAATATTAGAAGTGAAAGTTCAGTAAGGTTATTTTCCCCTTTTTATGATATTTGTCTGATATTTAGATAAAAACTTTCCTAAGATTCAGGAGATTCAATGCTTATTTTTCACACAGGAAATTCTCAAAGATTTTTCGGAATGTGACTTCCACAGCATAAAGATGGAATTTCAACAAGTACTGAGTAATAGGAAAGAAATGACCCAGTTTTTGGAAGAGTGGTTGAATACTCATTTTGATATAGAAAAGCTTAAAAATGGCATCCAGAAAGAAAATGATAGGATTTGTGAAGTGAATATCTTTTATAATAAAAAGATAATTGTAAGTAGTACTTTTTTTGTGCTCATTTTTTTTTTGTTTGCTTTAATTTTTCTGCCTCATTCTTAAAAAGACTTAGAGCAACTTAATTTTAAGTATATTTTCTTTCATTTATTTGTATATGCTTCTTTATTTTTTTATTTGAAAAAGAGTGACTGTAAATGTGTTCTTCCTCTAACACATTTTGCTTCCTTAAGGTAATTAAATATATCAACTTGTAAAGAAGATAATAAAATGTTGCAGTATAACAATCCATTTCCACTGGTGAAACCTCAAATCTTGCCATTTTCCTCTGTCCTTTCTCGCTTCCGTAGGACCTGAGCCTTTTCCCCCAAGTATCCTCAAACAAGGTGAGATGCTAGCCTGTTTCAGGGCTGTGGGCAGCACCTGTGGTCAAGCCAAAGACAGCTCTAGTCCACTAATTAGTGAGGCCTTGTGCTTCTCACCTCGGTGCTGTTGCTATCATACGTGCTGATCCTTCAACTGTGAGGTTCAAACATGTGGTTTGTATCATTGTTCCCAAGGTGACCAGCCCTTGTGGACAGATTCATATGAACCAAGATTGCTTGAGATCAGTTTTATTAATTTGTTTTACTTTCCACTGATGAGAAGATTCATTCGGCTTTCTGAAGTAATCTCTACCTCATACACCTGGTAAAATTGTCATTAATCAGAAAGTTGCTTGTTATATAGGCAGTTGGAGCAAAGGGAGCTAGATTAATATTATAGCTCCTAAGATTGGTTTTATATTTCATTTGTTTGGGTAGTTCTTTCCTGACACTTTAATTTCATCTGGAAACTATACTTAAATCACATTGAAATGTAGATAACATTTTTAAAAAAGGTTTTCCTGTGGATAGTGAATCCCATTTGTCGAATACCCCAAGCTAGCAAAACAGTAAATGAGCTTTTAAAATAAAAAAAAATGGTCCACAATCAATGAAGAAAAGCATAAAACCAGTGTTTGGGATAAGATAATTTCCATATAATTCAGTGTTTTTCTCATAATATTGAGGGCTCACTTGTGGTTAGAAAGTAGAGATTTCTGCTCTGTGGATCAGCATGGATATGTGGCTTCTTCCACCATCTGAGCATAGCAATTGATAACTTGGTGTGGTGTGGGGTCAGTAGTCCAGAACCAAGGAGAGTCCAGGGTGCCAGCAAGAACACAACTAATTTAGGATCCGCATCTCACAGAACTACCATAAAGCCACAAAGAAAGATACAGGTAAGGCCAAGAAGGCATTCATGATGAGAGCAAAAAGTACATCCCATAGGAATAGGAAGTAAAAAGATGATAGAAGCAATTTCAGAGTGAGTCAGCCTTTGATGTAACGAGGGTATGGATTGGCTGTTACTCCCTGCACGGAAATAGAAGATTTTCAGATTACGAAAAGTCAGTAAATTTTTTTCCTTATAAACACTGAGGTTTGAAATGAAAGAGGAAAATAGATTGTTATTAAGTTTACTGGGTATGCTCTGCTATTAGATGTCAGTTAATGTTTATATATGACATTATATATGTCATAACATACATAATGATTTTAACCTGACCAGTTCTTCAGATTCCTCTTCATATGTCAGTGCTGATCTAATAGAATGAGATTATCATCTTGCAAATCAATATGAATCCTCTCTAGTCCTTATTCTTCTTTTATTCTCATAATCAATATCCAGCGTCTTCTGAAATGTCAGGAACTGGTGCAAGCCACAAAGAATGTTCACATTCTTTTAAAGTACTATTCTAGAATGTTCTGAATAATGAATTTCAACATATGCCTTGTCCTAGAACTCTAGTATTTTCCATAGTGGTTTTTTTAATACGTAATTCATTTTAGAAGCTATAGTGTTGTCTTTACTACTCAATAGGCTATAATAAATGAATCAACAGAGTTTGAGGAAAGAAATGTGACCATCACCAAAGAATGGGAACATGACCTGAAATCAGTGAAAGAGAAAAATGAAAAACTGTTGAAAAACTATCAAACTTTGAAGATCTCTCGAACATCTGGTGCCCTTGTTAATCCTACTACACAAGGCGATAAGAATCTTCATGTCACATCAAGAGCTACACAACTAACCACAGAGGTATGAGATTTCTTATAAGATGTTTTTCAATTTGCAGCTTCATTGTAGAGTTAAAGATGTATCATATGTAACATTTCAGAGCAAAATCACAGTATTGAAGGTATTAGGGAACATGCATGATGGACTTGTTTTTTAAATATAGTTCTATTGGGGCGCTCACTCAACTAATTATAAAGCTACATGTTACATAAGATCTTACCTTTGAATTATAAAATAGAAGTAACTCATGCCTTAATTTGATTAATAGGTATGTATACCACTTAAGGTGTTATTACCATACATTATAAGTTTTCTAAATCATGTGACTTTCTATTAAATTATAATCTATGTCTATAGTACCAAACTAGTTTAGAGAGAAAGAGCAATTTAGCTTTTCTCTAATTATCATCAGTGTCTTTAATATTGGTTAATGTGATCAAAACAAAAATGGAAGAGGCTAAAAGTATAATAAATTTCTTATACAGATTAACCTGTGCCCAAGAATCAGTACATTATTTGAATAATCCAATAACTGTATTAACTGCCCTTACTTGGGAATCTGTACAGCAAACACGCTGTTTTATTTTGTTAGCACACACGTCTTAGTGGGGAACCCGAGTGAATTACAACTTAGCATTTTTACCAAAATAAATATTTATAATAAAACATCAACTGCCAGTTTAATAATTATTACTAGTGGAAACTAGAAGATCACTAATATAGAGTTTATTGATTTGCTGATCACTACAGACCTCAGTCAGCTGTAGAGGTAAAAATAGTGGAAATATGAAACCCATCTTCCAAAGCAATAAGATAAACAAGCACAAGGAAATCCCATTTTCAATGACCCCAGGAAATACCCCATCAGATAATAAATCGTATGTTATTAGTTTGATAATTAGGCCAAATCAGAGTAGCACAGAGCAGGTCAGTGATGTGGAGGTAGAGCAGTGGGGCAGGCAGAGAGTTGGGCAGTCCACCCAAACAAGTAGGAGAATTCAGTGCATGACAGTAGGAGCAGTCAACTCAGGGGGGAAAGATAGTCTGCTTAATGTTTGAATCAGAACAACCAACTAGCCATCTTAGAAGAATAAGTCTGGACTCCTACCTCATTCATTAAACAAAAGTAAATTCCAGGTGGACCAAAAAGAAACGTTTTCCAGGAAAACCTGCATGTGTGTATATGTGAACAGTCTTATATTATGAACAAATTAAGATATTTTTGTACTTATAAAAAACTGGAAATAACCTAAATGTTCATTAGTAGGTGACAGGTTAACTAGTTTATAGTACCTCCATGAAATAGGATATATTTACCCATGAAAACAAAAATGCGAGAGATCTATGTGTTGATAATGAAAAGATCTGGAAAATATATTATCAAGTGAAAATAAAATTTTTAATTTTTTAAAAAGCAGGAGGCCAGCCCCATGGCATAGTGGTTAAGTTTGCATGCTCTACTTCGGCGGCCCAGTTCATGGTTCAGATCCCAGGCACGGACCTACACCACTCATTGGCAGCCATGATGTGGCAGCAATCCACATATAAAATGGAGGAAGATTGACATAGATATTAGCTCAGGGCTAATCTTCCTCAAGCAAAAAAAGAGGAAGTTAGCTCAGGGCTCATCTTCCTCAGCAATAAAAACCCACAAAAAACCAGAAGTATATATTTATTGTTGTTATGTGCTGTAGAGTCAGCTCTGATTCCTGGCAACTCTATGAATGAGTGATGTCCAATATCCTGTCCTCAAGAGCCCTACTCAGCTCCTGTAGACTCACGCCTATGGCTTCCTTTCTGGAATTACGCCATCTCGTATTTCGTCTTCCTCTTTTCCTGCTGCCTTTTACTTTTCATCATGTCCCCAAGGTAGGATAGTCTCAGTTTTACAATTTTTGCCTCCAGAGATAGGTCAGGCTTAATTTGCTCTTGGACCCACTTGTTCATTTTTCTGGCAGTCCAGGGTATCGGTAGAGCTCTCCTCCAACACCATATCTCAAATGAGTCCATTTTTTCCTGTCAGCCTTCTTCACTGTCCAGCTTTCGCACCCACACATAGTAATTGGGAATGCGAGGGTGTCGATAATCTTGGCCTTGGTCTCTAATGATACTCCCTTACTGTTGATGATCTTTCCTGATTCTTCCATCGCTGCCCTTCTGAGTCACAGTCTTCTCTTGATTTCTTGGCTGCGGTCTCCATTTAAACTGATGACTGAACCAAGGGAAACAAAACCTTTAACAATTTCAGTGTCTTCATGGTCTACATTAAAGTTGTATAGTTCTTCTGTAGTCATATCTGTCTTCTTCATGTTCGAATGCAGTCCTGCTTTGGCTCTTTCTTCTTTCACGCTATTCTGTGTGAACTTTCTTCTTACACACTATTGTGTGTGTGACTTACTGTTTTTGTAAACTGTATATTCACATGCGTAGATACATATAGAAAATTTCTAGAAGGATACACTTGAAAGAGTTTAGTAGTCATCGCTTTAGAGTCAGTGGGGGTTCTGAGATGGGGGAACTTAATCTTAATTATATGCCTTTGGATTTTTCCACATACTTGTATTTTTCAGCATAAAAACTAGGTAATAAAAATAAAGGGAAAGATATGTTACATGTATTCCTCTAAAGTGTCAATTAACAAATATACTTTCTGTAAGTAGTGTTAATTTAAAATGTAAGTGCCTATTTAATATGCTTAGCACCATGCTAACTAGTAAATAAAATAAGTACTAACCTTATATAAAATCTGGGCCTCTTTTAGTCCTAAATGATCAGCTTCTAAATGAAAAAAATAATACATGTATAAATTGAGTGACATTTGGAGTCTCCATCTATCCTATGTTGATGCAATCTGAAAGATTAATACCTATATATGATCTTTGTTTCATATAAACTGTGATTCTGTCTTCAAGGCACACCTTATATATGTGTGTTTTTTTTAATAGAAGATTCAAGAGCTGGAAACTTCACTACGTGAAGCTAAAGAAACTGCCATGCAAAAGGAAGACAAGATTATAAAGATGCAGAAAGAGCTTGAGATGACTAATGATATAATAGCAAAACTTCAATCACAAGTTAATGAATCAAATAAATGCCTTGAAAAAACAAAAGAAATGATCCAAGTACTTCAGGTAACTTAAAACTCATTTTATAAATAAAGGCATAATTTTATAAATTATGCATAATAAATATAAATAAATGCATACGTTTATTTTCATGCCAAATAATGATTGTTTTCATCTTCCTGTAAAAATTATTTTTAAAAAACATAAATATTCTTGACAGTTTAAAATATATCTTATTTTTTTAATTTTTTTTAATTTTTTTACTTTTCAAAGTAAGGAAATTTTTTATTTTCACTTTAATTTCTGAATGCCAAAAATGTAGAGGATGTATGTTTGTATATCTCTAGTAGTATATTGCAACATTTTTTCATAAATATGTTTTTTTTAAATTTTTTATTATTGCAGTAACATTGGATTATAACATTATATAACTTTCAGGTGTACATCATAATATATTTCGAATTCTGTGTAGATTACATCATGTTCACCCCACAAAGACCAATTATCCATCACCACACGTGTGTCTAATCACCCCTTTTGCCCTTCCCCCTCCTCCCTTCCCTTCTGGTAACCACCAATCCAGTCTCTCTTGCTCTGTGTTTGTTTGTCATTTTTATCTTCTACTTATGAGTGAGATCATATGGTATTTGACTTTCTCCCTCTGACTTATTTCACTTAGCATAATACCCTCAAGGTCCATCTATGTTGTCACAAATGGCCAGATTTCATCATTTCTTATGGCTGAGTAGTATTCCATTGTGTATATATACCACATCTTCCATTCGTCCCTTGATGGGCACCTAGGTTGTTTACAAGCCTTGGCTATTGTGAATAATGATGTGATGAACATAGGGGTGCATATATCTTTTATGCCTTTGTGTTTTCAAGTTCTTTGGATAAATACCCAGCAATGGGATAGCTGGATCATATGGTAGATCTATTCTTAATTTTCTGAGGCGTCTCCATACTGTTTTCCATAGTGGCTTCACCACTTTGCACTCCCACCAGCAATGTTTGAGGGTTCCTTTCTTTCCACATCCTCTCCAACACTTGTTGTTTCCTGTCTTGTTAATTATAGCCATTCTGACCAGAGTGAGGTGATATCTCCTTGTAGTTTTGATTTGCATTTCCCTGATAGCTAATGATGTTGAACATCTTTTCATGAGCCTGTTGGCCACCCATATATCTTCTTTGCAGAAATCTCTGTTCAGATCTTTTGCCCACTTTTTAATTGAGTTGTTGGTTTTTTTCTTGTTGAGACTTTCTTTTTATTTTTCAAAAAAATATGCTTCTTATCTAAATATTTAATACTCTGTTAGATAAGTACATTTTAAAATTATATTTTTTTCTACTTAATCCCCTGTTATTGAGTCCCACCTGGTAGCCTATGGGCTTAATCTAACCTGTTTTCTCTAGAAAGAGCAGAGTTGAAATGTTTTTGAGCTTGAATGCCGTTACACAAGTCGCACCCTCCTTCATCACAGCCTTCCTTCCTCGTCTGAGCCACAGCTACTTCTCACTCTTCTGCTACTTGGGTCGGATCCTAATAGGCATTTTGTTCACTGTTCCTGCTCCAGTGTCTCTTCTCTTCATTCCAAAATTAGAAACAAGCCAAGAATGCCTACTCTTTTCATTATTTAACATTGTTCTAAAAATTCTGGTTCTTTCAATGAGACATGAAACAGAGAGGCAAGAGAAAATAATCTTAATTTTGTTTTTAGAAATTGTTAGTATAGCTAAAAACCAAGAAAATCAACTGTAAAGCTTTAAAATCTTTGAGAGTAATTTTTTAATACTTCAAATAACTAAATGATCACATTTTTATTCATTCAACAAGTATTTGTTGAATACCTACTATGTGTTGGTCATTGTTCTAGATGCCATGTGTACTGCAATGGAAAAAAAATAAAGCCTCCTTGAAGAGGCTTACATTCTGCTTCATGAAGTCAGAAAATAAACAAGTATATATGTTTGTTAAACGGTGAGAAGTGCAATGGAAAAATATTAAGCCAGACAGAGGTATATAGGTGCAGGGTGAGAGTGGGTGTGAGTAGGAGTGTGATTTTGTAAGGGGAGTTGAGGAGAGCCGCACAATTAAGATGACGAAGTGATGGTGTGAGCTGTCTGGTAGGGAAGGGCCTTCTAGGCAAAAGAAGTAGCAAATGAGAAGGCCGCAACACAGAAGTAGTTGAGATGTATTCAAGGAAACAGCAAGAAAGCCAGCGTCTCCTGAGCAGCGTGGGCAAGGATAGAAGGGGAAATAGGTGAGAAGTAGCAGAGAGCCAAATCATAAAGCATCTTGAAAGCTATTTGTAAGCACTTTGGGTTTTATTCTGGATGAGATGGGAAGTCATCAGAGGATTTTGGCAAAATGATATAGTCTGACTTAAATTTTTAAAGGCTGCCCTTTGAAAATAGAATCCAGGAAGGCGTGTTTGTTAGTGACGTGCCAGCTCCTACAACAAAGGGAACCACAAAATGCAATGGCTCAAACAAAACAGAAGCTTATTTCACACGTAAAAGTGTGGGTTCCAGCTTGGCAAGTGGCTCCTTTCCACATGGTCATTCAGAGGCCCCCGTTTCTCCCATCTTGTTTCTCCAGCACTTCCTTGGTGCTGTTTTCATCTGCATGGTTAAAGCCCAGTTGTAAGCTGTCCGTGCTCAGGCTCACAGAAAAGGGACAAGATGGAGAAGCTAAAAATTGTCTTAAAATCTGTACTCATAAAGGCTCTGGCCCAGAAGTGGCACATGTCTCTTCCTCTCATATTTCTTTTTTTTTGCAAAATATTTAGATTCAATTTATCAAAGAGAAAGCCAAACACGTACCTCTCGTATTTCTTGGAGTCAGAGATGATTCCAAAGTTTTTGGCCTGAGCAGCCAAGAAGATAGAGTTGCTACATACGGAAATGGGAAAGACTGCCAGAAGAGGAAGTTTGAAACCAGGAAAGTTCAGTTTTGGACATGCTGAATTGGAAATGCCCACTGGGGACACCCAAGTTGAGATATGACTTAGGCAATTGAATATCTGAGTCTGAGCAAGATATAGGCGAGAGGTTTAAGTTTGGGGAATCATCAGCATATAAAAATCATGAGACTGGACGAGGGCATAAGCATAATGGAGAGGAGATGTGGAGTAACCAAATGATACTGAGATGGAGCAGCCAGTGAGTGAAAAAGAAAAGGGGGTCTGGGCAACAGAGTGGTTCCAGTTTCTTCATATAAGTGAAGCTAGTGTTTCAAGAAAGAGGGAGTAAGCGACAAATTTCTCCACACTCAGTATAGATTGGTACAGGTGTCTATGGAGAGAGGAATATCTTTCCTGCATACTAAAAGTAACCATTTAGATAATATAATAGAGTATGCCATTGTACAGCATCCATGAGGAAAGAAAGCAAAGTATAGGGTATCCATAAAATCTTTATACAGTTTGAATTTTTAAGAATCTGTTTCTGTATTTTATATAAATATTCTATAAAATGCAACAGTATATTTAACTCGAGATTTGGCATAGTAAAATGCAAAGATATTAACTTTTAACCTATTCACCACTATTTTAATTCACCTGGATATAGCTGTCCAATATAATGTAGGGTTTATTAAGTGAATATAGAAGAAAGTAATTTGAACAAATGACTCATTAACAGTTTTGTTTAAATCTTGATACATTTCCTCTGTTGTATCTTTACAAATTATTTATATCAAGTAGCAGTAAATTTGTTAAAAATTCAAACTGTGCTAGTACTTTAGGGACATCCTGCACAGTGGGAAAAAAAGATCTTATTTATAACTGGCACAAAATATAAAATGCTCAAGTGACTAACCTTAACAAAAAATGAGGCAACATATATGAAAAGAACAACAAAACTCTAAAAGGAAATATAGGAGAGCATGTGGTTTAAAATAAGAAATATGCCATTTCCTAGGTTGTAACCTAAATACTGTACAACCATCAGTTTTTCCCAAATTAATTTCTAAAGTTAATGTAATTCAAATCAGAATCTCAAAGGAATTCTTTTTCTGGTAGAGCAAAGAAAGTTTCTCAGCAGACTCCATCTAAAATAGGATGAGCAGGTGCTGTTCACTGAGAACACAGGCGCTCAGACTCCTCAGGCGGCTAGAGGATGTTTAAGGCTGTCAGCGCTTCTGAGTGCAGCTTGGGCACACGTCGTGTGTTTGAAATAAGGAATTCTCACTGTCTTTCATTTCTAAGAGAGTATTTCCAATTTCAATTTCTTTTACTCAAGAATTGCTTTAAAACTGTTATATATGACTAATTTATTTCATTATATTGTGGCAAAAAAATTACTGCAATTTCTCCATTTTTAGAATATATTGAAATTTTCTTTTAGGTGTCATAAATGAATAAATATTTTTAGAGTTCTTTGAACTTTTAAATCAAAATGTATACAAATAGATCAATGGAACAAAATAGAGAGCCCAGAAATATATACAAATATAGTCAGTTCATCTTTGACAAAAGAGCAAAGGCAATTCAATGGAAAAGGGTAGTCTTATCAACTAGCGGTGCTGAACAACTGGGCACCTTTCACAAAAATTAACTCAATTGATTGTAACCTAAATCTAAAACACAAAACTAGAAAATGCCTAGAAGATAACGTAGGAGAAAATCGAGGTGACCTTGGGTTTGGCATTGACATTTTTTTACATACAACACCAAAAGCATAATCTATGAAGGAAAAAAATTGATAAACTGGACTTCATTTAAATTAAAAATGTTTGCCCTATGAAAGACAAGCCACAGACTGGAAGAAAATCTTTGCAAAACACATATCTTTCAAGAACTGTTATCCAAAATATACAAAGAACTCTTAAAACTCAATAATTAGAAAGCAAACAGCCTGATTTAAAAATAGGCAATGGATCTGAACAGACACTTCACCAGAGAAGATACACACATGGCAAATAAGCATATGAAAAGATGCTCCACATCATATGTCATTAGAAAATTGCAAATTAAAAAACAATGAGATACCACTGTACATCCACTGTATCTCAAAATATAATGGCCAAAATCCGGAACACTGACTACACTAAATGCTGGCAAGGAGTGGGGCCAGGAGCTCTTGCTCACTGCTGGTGGGAATGCAAGTGGTACAGTAGCCACTTTAGAAGAGAGTTTGGCAGTTTCTTACAAAACTGACACCACTCCAGCCAGTCATATGCTCAAGGAGTCCCTGATATCAGCATCTGGTCCAGAAAGCCAGGGTATTTTACTGGTGCCATGACTGAGCAAATACTGGGCTCCTCCCAGAATGGGCTTATCTGACCTAGTCAGCAACCCTCTTAAGCTGAGCATCTCAGCTTTGGAAGCTTGCATCTTTTTAGTCTTTGCTAACTACGTGTGTGTGCAAATGTTTTTATAGGCACTAGGGGTAACGCCTAGAGGAATGAAGAGCTCTCTGGGTCCCTATTTAGATGGGTTTATTTTTGTATTCAATATATAATAGTAATCCATAGTATGGCTGTGGTAACAGCAATAAAAGAAATGAATGATTTATTCAGCAATAATAAGAAATGAGCCATCAAGCCACAAAAGACATGGAGGAACCTTAAATGCACATTGCTAATTTTAAAAAGCCCATCTAAAAACACTGCATACTGTATGACATTCTGGAAGAGGCAAAACTAGGCGAACAGGAAAAGATCAATGATTACTAAGGGTTCTGGGGGAGGGTGGAGGGATGGATAAGTGGAGCACAGGAGATTTTTAGGGCAGTGAAACTATTCTGCATGATACAGTGATGATGAACACGTGTCATACATTTGTCAAAACCCATGGACTATACAATGCAAACAATAGACTCTAATGTAAACTGTGAACGTCAGTTAATAATGTATCGATATTGGCTCATCATTTGTAACAATCATACCACACTAAGATGTTAATAATAGGAGAAACTAGGGGAGGACACGGGTATTACCGGGACTCTATGTACTCTGCTCAATTTGTCTATAAACCTAAAATTGCTCTAAAAAGTTAAACCTATTTATTAAAAAAGATTTTTGTATATGTTTGTATGTATATATGACTGATTTTTTTTCTGAGTCGAAGTAGATGTATGGCTAGATTGAACCAACCTTGAGTACAGAATATCCCCAATAATGTTATATAATATTTTGTGCCTTGAATTCAGTTCTACTTTGATATTTATATTACTGTTCATCTCTTGTCTTATTTTCCTGATTTACCTTTATCTACCCATTTCATTCGTTTCAACCTTTCTGTTTCATTTTGTTTAAGTATATTGTTTTTTAATTGGGAAAAATATTTGTTTTAAGAAATAGAAGTCATAGGTTTTCTAATTACACATTAGCTTCCAATAGCTTCACATGTACTTCACATCAAATATCTATTTGTTACTCATTTTAGGGTTAAAATTTGTGCCTTTCCTCCTTTTCATATGTTTGGAGTTTGCTGTTTTAAAATGTTCCTACTATATTAGGTAGTTAACAAGTCTTTGAAACTGCTCTAAAATTACTTTATTTCTCTTTTCTCTAAAACCTTTAGGACAAAGTTGCTTTAGGAGCTAAGCCCTATAAAGAAGAAATTGAAGAGCTCAAAACAAAGCTGGTGAAAATAGACCTAGAGAAGATGAGAAATGCCAAGGAGTTTGAAAAGGAGTATGTCTTTGTCTTAATTGAATATGACTTTAGTAGCTTAAACTTCCTTTCTAAACTGTATAAATCTAAAATATATTAAGATATTGTTATTGCTTTTTATAAAATAAATACAAACATCTACAGATTTTAAAGTTATTAAATTCTCATTATGTATGCAAAGGTTTTGAAAACAAGCACAATTCTGATCAATTACTGACATACTATGTCTTTGGATACTTCTTGTTCAATCATATAGGAACAGCTTAAAAATGGCCTTTTTTGTTTGAAAGTGAATATTAAGAACGTGTGTGTGTTTTTAGCAGTTTGTCTAAGGTTTCTGTTGGTTCTCTTAATTTCATTTGTTCTTCCTATTGTATTTTTGTGTAAGGTTTTATTTCCTTTTAAATTGTAGTACTTAGTGCCCAAGAGCATATTCCCTTTTTATTGATTTATTTATGTATAGTACCATATACAATAGCATGCCTAAAGTTCTTTGTGGTATAGCATAATGAAAAGAACATTAAACAGAGAGTCAAGGAAACTGAATTAGAAATATAATGTTGCCACTTATTAATATGTCACCTCTGACTCCTCACACTTTTTATTCTTCCTGTAAATGTTTAATAAATGTTTAATGATGATATCTAATTTTGCCCAAAAAGTCGCACTCTGAATCTTCATGCATTCTAACCAGCCTTCTATTGATAGGACTGTTGGTTTTAGTGGAGCATCATTAAAAAGGCAATTTTAGTGGCCAGCCCAGTGGCACGGTGGTTAAGTTTGCACATTCCGCTTCGGTGGCCCAGGGTTCACCATCCTAGGTGTGGACCTACACATCACCTGTCAAGCCATGCTGTGGTAGGCATCCCACATATAAAGTAGAGGAAGATGGGCACCGATGTTAGCTCAGGGCCAGTCCTCCTCAGCAAAAAGAGGATTGGTGGCAGATGTTAGCTCAGGGCTAGCTAATCTTCCTCAAAAGAAAAAAATTTTTTTAAATAAATGCAAAGCAATTTTATATAGAATAGAATCAGCAGATACTTTCAGTCTCTAAGAAAGGCAGAAAGTCTCATAATTTAGCATTGCCAATTAACACTCAAGCAAATAATTAACAGAATGTCTTTTTCTCCTGGGTGCAATGAGCAGACTGTGACCTCTGACTGTGTCACCTCAGATCAGAGCTGCAGTCGAGTGTGCTTTCCTTACAGTGTATACAGAAGGTGCTTTTGGTTTTACGCTTTGGTAATTGTTGTACCTTCAAGAGGTTTCTAGGACCTCATGATAACAACCCAATTATTTGTTTTATGGTGCCCCTGAATGTAATTTTGCTCAATATCCAGTTAATGATACCTATTGGGCTTTCAGAAATTTTAAAAGAATTGGTTTCTCAATGTTAAAAAAAAATTGCCCCTGCAGCCAAACAGAACACTTCCAATTTGATGGTGTTATTTATGGCTATAAAGTGCATGATACCAGGGGGTATCGTGAGGGCTTACCTACTGCTGCTTATGCATATCATATCAATGTGATGTATCTTATCAGAAAATTCTTGACAGCAGTTCTGTTTATTCTTCCATTAAAAATTAGTTGCTGGCCTTTTACATATTTCTGTTGTTATTCTTAATAGAATTACTTGTACAAAAGCCACTGTAGAACATCAAAAAGAAGTTATAAGGCTATTGAGAGAAAATCTTAGACGAAATCAGCAGGCCCAAGATACTTCAAGTAAGTAGAAAATGCTGATATTTCCAGATCTTTTTCCATCTTACTTCTCAGTATACTTACACATTTTGAAGACTGCTACTATATATATGACAGTCAAGAATAAACCTGTTAATCACTAATTTATAAAGAACTATTTTTAAAATGAATTCATTGAGATCATATTTATCCTGTGATACCTCCTTAAGTTTCCTGTAATCTCAACTATTTATCCATTATAGATTCTTAAAAACTATGAATGTAACCTGTGCGCTATCAGATCTTTACATATCAGTGAAGATACCTTCAGTAGTATACAAGAATGACTTACCTGTCAAGGTAGACGTACCCTTCCCAATAAAACACAAGCATATCTTAATAGATTTTAACCATGTGCACTGTAAAAACATAGTCAGTATACAGTAAATATTATCCTACTTGTTGTTGGTACTGAAAATACAGACTTGATGCTTACTGGCAAACTCTTTGAAACTTATCTTAGATACAGTTTTCAAATCTAATCATCAAATTTCTGCATATACATTCCTCAAACTGTATCTTTTCCCATATTTCTGTCTCTTATGTTTCATTTGAAAAGAGAGAATGCTGAACAGTACTTGGGGCAGCTTTGTGTAGTGGGTCCAGCATCGAAATAACGTCACGAACAGTTCTCTAAGCTGACTGCCCTCACTTAACAGCCTGTGAAATCATGAGGAGAACGCCTGACCTTCTAGATTGGATATAGACTTGTAAGGATCAGGCTAAAAGTTGTGTGTGAAAGCACACTGAAAATTCTAAATGTCAGGCAAATGCAAGATGATGTTTGTGTGTATTATTGTCCACGCATTGTCTGGTGCTTGTTTAGTTTGAACTGCCCTAGTGTCCATTGCAGGATAATTGCAGCTCCTACCTGGAAAACTTCAAGGGGTAAAAATAGAACTTTTGTTGTTAGAGAAGGGTCAGGATGATTCCTTCTAATTTGTGACTTTCAGGTACGTGTTATACCTGAATTCAGAATAATTCAAAAGGAAATGGACATTGAGTGTCTTCCCCACACTCATCTTGCCCCTCCCTTGTAAACAGTCAGTGACCCAGTGGATCATTCCACTTTCTAAGCACCTCACACTTTTATGCAATTTTACCTAAAATTTACAAAACAGTTCTTTACATTACTTGTACACATATGGTGTAAAATACTGAATAGTATATTCTTTAATAGCAGTCTAAGGTTTATTTAGTTAACAAATACGTGTTGAGTATTGGGAGCACATTGACTGCCTTGGGGTGGACCCCACACACGCTGTGTGGTGGAAGCAGCCCTCCAGGGGACCCCACTGGCGTCGAGAGTAGACAGTGAAGGGCAGCTCCGACTGCTGCCGTCACCGTGAGTGATCCTAGCAGGTGGTGGTGGTGGAGGTAGTGGGTGGAGAGAAGCAGGGGTTCCACAGATACTTAGAATCCATGATGGAATTGGCATAGGAGGTGAGGGAAGAGGAGGAAGTCAAGGATGACGTTCAGGGAGATGGTGCTGAGATGCTTTGTTTTTTATAGTGATTTATTGAACTTACTAATGTTTCCTTTATTGTGAACTTTGGAGATAATTAAAATTATCACCTGCCTGTGTGTTTGCCTCCCACAGTGATATCAGAACATACTGATTCTCAGCCTTCAAGGAAACCCTTAACCTGTGGGGGTGGCAGCGGCATTGTACAAAGCACAAGAGCTCTTATTTTGAAAAGTGAATATATACGGCTAGAAAAGGAAATTTCTAAGTTAAAGCAGCAAAATGAACAGTTAACAAAGCAATGGAATGAACTGTTAAGGTAAGATCTGCTTACCTGATACAGGAATTATGCTTATGGTGGTACGTGTGGGAGAGGATGATGCCTACACATGCATATATATTTTTTGCAGTGGGCAACCCCTCACACATATAGGGGAAGTAATTTTTAGAGCTCATGTAATGTGTCTTTTTTAAAAGGAATGAGAATATGGTAGCACCATTCCAGAGGTTTGCTATCCATCAACTGACCTTTTTTTTTTCCTGAGGAAGATTCCCCTGAGCTAACATGCCAATCTTCCTCTATTTTTAGTATGTGGGCTGCCAGCACAGCATGGCCACTAACAGAGTGATGTGGGTCCACACTCGAGAACCAAACCCAGGCTGCCAAAGTGGAGTGCCCGGAACTTAACCACTAGGCCACAGGGCTGGCCCATCAACTGATTTTAGCTAAGCCTGTTTTTAACTAAGCCAAGAACCAAAAAGTAAACCAAGATCTTTGAGGGGAGCTTAAATATGCCACAAATATGCCCAAGTCAGTGAGGCTTTACTCAAAGGAGAATCCCTGAGGTCCATTATTGTAGCCCATTAACCTTTATAAACAGTTGTAAAAAATTTAATTAATTGGCTTCTACCAAAGATTAGAATCTTGTGCTAATCTTTACTAATGATGCAATAGAAGAAAAATAGGCATTAAATAAATATGCAAATAGCTACTGTTCTGTGTGAGGCTATTAAACAACAAAAAAAGCAAACAGGACATTATGAAAGGGTCCAACAGAGGGATCAGACCTTATCTAGATGTGGGGAGGGGCGGTGATCAAGAAACTAATATGTAAGAGTAGATCTGAAAATGAGTAGCAGTTAGGCTTGATGACAGGAGAGATGGCTAAGCCTTCTAGGCTGAGGGAACAGCATGTGCACAGGCTTTGAGTCAAAGAGGAAAGTGGAACAGAAAGACATGCAGTGTGGCCAGAGCATACAGAATGAGGCAGAGTAAGTGCAAGATGCGATGCCAGAGGCCACTGGTCCAGATTACACATTGCAGGTCATTCTGAGGCAGCTGGGGTGGTCTCCTAAATGTAACGGGAGGATTACCACCACTGGAGGATTTTAAGCTGGGGCCTAATGAGCTCATACGGCGTCTCTAGCTGCTAGAGCAGAATGGGGGGGAACCCAAAAGTGTGAGGTTGTATCAACACACTTGGCTGACTGATCAAAGAAAGGAGAGCAGGGCCTAGGATTGCTTCCCAGGCTTCTCTGAAGGAGTGAATAAATGCAGGCAGCATTTCCTGTGGGAAGCAACACTATAAGTAATCCAGAAAAGCACAGTGTAATATATCTTTTAAAATAACAAAGGTACATTAAAGATTCATCCATCCAGAAGACTAACTTATCAAATTATTGCCACAGAGCATCAGTAGATAAACCATGCTGGACGACATCACTGATTCATTTGAAACCTAATATCATACTTTTCAAGATTCTGTGATCACGGAGATTTAGTACAATTTTTCAATTTATATTGACCTCATTTCATTTTCTGAACTGTGGAAATAATCCAAACTTAGGAAGCATTAGGTTGAAATTAAAATGTAAATATGATAAAATGGTAAATTATATGTCACATATATTTTACCACAATTAAGAAAAAAAATTTTATGTAAATATGAATATATTTCTGGAATTGAGCAGTCTTACAGTCTCTTTTATTTTTCCCCACATTTAAGCAATAATCATCATCTTTCCAATGAGGTCAAAATGTGGAAGGAGAGAACTCTTAAAAGAGAAGCTCACAAAGAAGTGACTTGTGAGAATTCTCCAAAGTCTCCTAAAGCGACCGGACCAGCTTCTCAAAAGAGACAGCATACGCCTTCTCAATGCAAGGAACGGAATTTACAAGATCCTGTGCCAAAGGACTCACCGAAATCTTGGTTTTTTGATGGCCGATCAAAGTCTTTCCCAGCACCTCACCCAGTTCGCTATTTTGATAACTCAAGTCTAGGCCTCCGCCCAGGTGGGTAAATATACTGGTTACTTGGGGATCGGGGATAACGGTTGGAACTCATTTGTCACCTGTGGCCCCAAAGGGCAAGTTTAGACAAGAGAAGATGTCATGGAGAAGCTGCACTGCAGAGATGTCATTTGCTGTCTCTGTGAGAAGTTTCTCCAAAGCACAGCACTGAAGTGAAATCACTTTTTACCCCGAGGGAAGTCTTATTCTGCCTCCTGAACCTTCAACTTTTCCCTCAGATAGACAAGCAGCTCTCGAGGACACAGAGAGACACCATCCTACAAACATAACTACTTTTACTGCAAAAGACCTTCTTATCAATTCAATGGGCCAGTATTTCCAGTAGCATTATATTCATTTTACACAAGCCAGATCATAGACTTATATCATTTACATATTCATTCAATGAACAGAAATTTTTGGTCTCCACCTATGTGTCACATATTGCACCCTGATGGTACATTGATAACCAAACCAGATATGGCCCCTGCCTTCCTGGAGTTCACAGTCTAGTGGGTATAGACGGTGATCAAGTAGTCAAAAAAGGTACAGTTCTAGAGTTCAAAAGCCTATGAGTTTTTAATAGGTTGTTTTAGGAACATAAGGAAGTCTTCCTTGAAGAAGGGGACTGAGATCTAACAGGTTAAGGTGAGTTAGCTTAACAAAGAGGGGAGGGGAAGGCGATTCAGGCAGAGGGAACAGGGTCGGCCCAGCTGGGAGAGACCGTAACCAGGGGAAGGGTTGGAAAACCACGTGTGGCCAGAGCGCAGTGCACACAGGTTCCTCTGGGTGAAGTCGGTGAAGCCAGAGAGAGAAGAGCCAGATGCGCAGGACTTTGTGGGTTGTGGAGAGGAATTTTTACTTCATCCTGGGAGCATGCTAGAGGAAGCCGTTGAAAGATGTTAAAGAACAGCAGGAGAACATAATGGGTTATCAATTTGAAAACATTACCTCAGCTGTAAGGTAAACTGTATATAAGCTGTATGTTGTGTTGCAACCAAACGTGTTTTTTAATAAGATGACTTTTGCTTTCTATTTTTTTCTCAGAAGAACAAACTGCTGGAGCAGAGAGTGTGGATCCTCAGCCAGGCCCTTGGCACGCCTCCTCAGGACAAGCTGTGCCCGAGTGCAAGATTCAGTAAACTCTGCTGTCACTTTTCTAGGGGCCTAGTGTTCCTTATTTAGAAATGACTGTATTTGTTACTTTATTTTTCTATCCCTGGCAATGATGTCACAGTCCAACTTAATTTCAATTCAGTTTGCACTTTGCCATTAGAAATTGAGGCATTCCAGTCATTTAGAATGGTGATAGACTGCCTTCTTCCTGAATGTGGTAATACTTTAGAAGTTGAATTGTTTTATTTATTTATATATTTTGTGAAGAATAAAGTTATTGAAGGAAATTTCCAGTCTTTCCGTGTATACATAAAATGTATACATTTTCATTAATCTCGTAATCCACATGTGACTTAGATAATACATAAATTAAAGCATCATTTAATTAACAAAATTCCTAAACCTGGGCTCCCCGCAACACATAAAGCATCTATGGATGGGCTTCACACAATCTGTAAAACCTCTGAAATTTTATCTTTTGTGTGTGGATTCAGTTTTCTAGGATACTAGGGTCCCTACTTTCTTATAACATACTCTCTGAGAGGTCTGTTACTCTATAAGAGGTTAAGATCTGTGGTTTTAGAGAGTATCTGATAGTACTTTTATATCATATGACTTTGAAAAACCATATAAAACAGCAAGTTGCATAAGGTTTAGAACACAGTTAGTGATTTCAAGGCATTCTTGGCTCTTTGGTAAGAAGACTTATTCAAAGGGAGAGATTATTAATTGTATCATAGCCATCACTGTTAAAGTCTATGAATTGGTTATTTCCCTTACCTTAACACACTGTCACAGGTTCACTAGGGTGAAGTGAAACTGTGCCTTCCTATAACGCTGTCCCTCAGGCCTGTCCCTTGGGAGTTTGGTTTCTCCTCTGCACCCAAACCAGACATGATTACAGAGCTGCAGGTTGATTCTCTACGATGTTCACTCCTCCACTGAATAAGAGTATTGCAAAGTAGTAGGTATGTTCACCTGGGTAATAAAACGACTTTAAGGCCATTAAAAATATAATCAGTCTTAAAAATAGATGATGACATAAAGAGATGGAAAGAGATTCCACGCACATGGATTGGAAGAATAAACACGGTTAAAATGTCCATACTACCCAAAGCAATCTACAGATGTAATGCAATCCCAATCAGAATCCCAATGACATTCTTCATGGAAACAGAACAGAGAATCCTAAAATTCATATGGGGCAACCAAAGACGCCAAATTGCTAAAGCAATCCTGAGAAAAAAGAACAAAGCTGGAGGTACCACCATCCCTGACTTCAAAGTGTACTACAAAGCCATAGTGATCAAAATGACATGGTACTGGTACAAAAACAGACACACAGATCAGTGGAACAGAACTGAAAGCCCAGAAGGAAAACCACACATCTATGGACAGCTAATCTTTGACAAAGGAGCTGGGAACATACAATGGAGAAAGGAAAGTATTTTCAACAAATGGTGTTGGGAAAACTGGACAGCCACATGCAAAAGAATGAAAGTAGACCATTATCTCATGCCATACACAAAAATAAAATGGATCAAAGACTTGAAGATAAGTCCTGAAACCATAAAACTCCTAGAAGAAAATAGAGGTAGTGGACTCACTGACATCAAACTTAAAAGGATCTTTTTGAATACCAGGTCTTCTCAGACAAGGGAAACAGAAGAAAAAAATAAGTGGGACTTCATCAGACTAAAGAGCTTCTGCAAGGCAAAAGAAACTAGGATCAAAACAAAAAGCCCACCAAGTGGGAGAAAATATTTGCAAATCATATATCTGACAAGGAGTTAATCTCCATAATATATAAGGAATTCACACAACTGAACAACAAAAAGACAGCACAATCAAAAAATGAGCAGGGGATATGAACATTTTTCCAAAGAAGATATACAGATGGCCAAGAAACACATGAAAAGATGTTCAACATCACTAATCATCAGGGAAATGCAAATCAAAACTACACTAAGATACCACCTTACACCTGTTTAAATGGCTATAATCACTAAGACTAAAAATAACAAAAGTTGGAGAGGGTGTGGAGAAAAGGGAACCCTCATACACTGCTGGTGGGACTGCAAACTGGTATAGCCACTATGGAAAACAAGATGGAGGTTCCTCAGAAAACTAAAAATAGAAATACCATATCCAGTTATTCCATTACTGGGTATCTACCTAAACAACTTGCAATCAATAATCCAAAGAACATATGCACCCCTGTGTTGATAGCAGCACTATCCACAATAGCCAAGACCTGGAAGCAACCCAAGTGCCCATTGACCAATGATTGGATAAAGATGATGTGGTATATATACAATGGAATACTACTCAGCCATTAAAAGAAGACGGATCCATCCCATTTGCAACAACATGGAAGGACCTGGAGGGAATTATGCTAAGGGAAGTAAGACTGAAAAAGACAAACACCAGATGATTTCACTCACATGTGGAATATAAACAAACACATGGACAAAGAAAACAGTTCAGTGGTTACCAGGGGAAGGGGGGTGAGGGGTGGGCATAGGGGGTGAAGGAGAACACTTACGTGGTGACAGACAAGAAACAATGTACAACTGAAATTTCACAATGATGTCAACTCTTATGAACTCAATAGAAATTATATATATATATAAGATCAGTCTTCAGATATCCAGTCTAGTAGAATGTTGCTTAACTCTTGAATTTGGATATCTTTCATTCCTCAGATTTGGGAAGTTTTTGGCCATTATTTCCTCAAATAAATCTTTTGTCCCTTTCTCTTTCCTTCTGGAAGTTCCATGATGCATATATTGGTCCACTTGCTGATGTCCCATAAGTACCTTAGGCTCTCTTCACTTTTCTTTATTCTTTTTTCTTTTTTCTTCTCTAACTGAGTAATTTCATATGACCTGGTTTCAACTTATTGATTCTTCTGCTTGATCAAGTCTGCTATTGAACCCCTCTGTGAATTTTTCATTTTAGTTATTTGTATTCTTCAGCTCCAGAATTTCTGTTTGGTCCTTTTTTATAGTTTCCATCTCTTTAATATTCTCATTTTGTTTGTGCATCATTTTCCTGATTTCATTTAGCTGTCTATTGGTGTTCTCTTGTAGATCATTGAGCTTCCTTAAAACTATTATTTTCAAGTGTTTGTCAGGTATTTGTTCATAGGTCACCATTTCTTTGGAGTTGGTTTCTGGAGATTTAGTTTGTTTCTTTGATTGCATCGTGTTTCTCTGTTTCTTTGTGTGCCTTTTGATTTTTTTGCTGACTTTTATGCATTTGAAAAATAGCCACCTCTTCCAGTCTTTGTGGGCTGCTTCATACAGGGGAAGACCTTCATCAGTCAGCCCAGTTATAGACTGTGGGCCCTCTGAAAGCTTTTGGGCAGATGTGACTCTCTAGGCTTGTGTATGTGATTTGCCAATTAGAGAGGTTTGCCAGTTTCTTTTTCAGGAGCTCATAATCTCTTGCTCCCTCTAATATCTGTCTGTAGTACTGCAGCTTCTTTGGTGCTGCAGCAGGAAGCCACCCCACTCTCCTTTGTTCTCATTGGCCCCCAGGCATCCAAATTACGTCAGCTCCCATCAGCACCCCAAATCAGGTGAGATAGAAACCAGTCCCAATGGCAGCCCTCCAAAACGCTGGCACATAAGACACACGCTCTGCTCTCCTCCCTCCCTCCCTCCCGAGGATGAAGCTTCGAGTTGGGCACCTACTCCTGATGGTGCTGAGCCACGCTAGGCTCTGTCTGGTGCCAGACCATGCCAGTTCCATCAGCAGTTCGGGTCAAGTGAGACAGAAACCAGTCCTTCAGGCAGCTCTCCAAAAAGACGGAACTGTGACTGAATTTTCCTCTCTTTTCTTTCCCCTGCTCCTCACGATGGAGGAGCTGTAAGCAGGGGTGAGCTGTGCTGGCTTGGGGGAGAGGTGGTCGCAGGGAAAATGAAAGGGCTCTTCTGCCTAGTTTCAGGGTGGAAGTTGTTAGCTTTGCCCTTACCCAGGGGACTGCAACTTCTTACCTGGCTTCTGAAGTTCTCACAAAGATACTTTGGTCCATGTATTGCTGTTACGACAGTGTCTCTGTCAGGGAAAAAGAGCCGGGACTTTGTATTCCTCCGTCTTGCTGATGTCTCCCTCAGAATGTTGCTTAACTCTTATGACCTGAGTTTCAGTGTCATGATGAAAGATTGTGAAGGAACAATGATGAAAGTTAGCAATGGAAACTTGCGAGAATGTTAAAAAGCAATAAGATGGTCAGACAACACTAAAATCTGAAAAGTCAAGTCAGGACCAGAGAAGACAAAATACAGTATTGTTCATAGGAAACATTTTCTTGAGAGCCTAGCAGAATCATGTTCAGGAAACTTATTGAGAGCCTGCCATTCATACTCAAATATTTAACTACCTTCTACTGTGTGCTGATCACTGGTCTAGGCACCGAAAGGCACTGCCTTTGTGGGACTCATGTTGTAGCTGGAAAACAAATAACTCATACTTTTAATATGAGCTGATCACAATGTAAGGGTGAAAAAGATATGGTCCCTAACCTTAAACAAATTTAGTCCACTGACTATACAGAGGGGTAAGCAAATATCTGCAATACCATGTGACTTAGGCGGTCGTAGAGTAAGCATAATTGTTGAAGATCTGTGAATAAAGGGAGGCTGAAGACAGCTGCATCGAGAAAGAGGTACCTGAGTTGGCCTTGATTAGGGAACTCTCATATTCATAAAAAGTCTATTCCAAAATCCTCAAAAGTCAAAGGAAAGGTATTGGCGCTGGCCCCATGGCCAAGTGGTTAAGTTCGCATGTTCTGCTTTGGTGGCGTGGGGTTCACTGGTTCAGATCCTGAGCGTGGACCTACCACCGCTCATCAAGCCATGCTGTAGCAGTGTCTCACATAGAAGAGCTAGAATGACCTACAACTAAGATATACACCTATGTACTGGAGCTTTGGGGAGAAAAAAAATAAAGAGGAAGATTGGTAACATGTTAACTCAGGGCCAGTCTTCCTCACCAAAAAAAAAGCATAAAAAAAAGAAAGGAAAGATGTTGTTAGGAACACAAGGAGCACAGCTGCGTGTGATTACAGTCATTAGACCCAGTGTTAGAAGCTACAGTGGGGCAATGAGAGACAGTTTTACCAAAGACCTTATGTGAACACAAGCAGAAACTAGGGCAGGGTTTTAAAAAATCTTTAAGGGTAATTTTTACCATCCATTATAATTGGATTTCTAATAATCATTCACATTTTTAAGTACAAATGTAACAAATATTGTACATGCCAAGTCCTTCCTCCTCACAACATCCCTGAGGTAGGTGCTATGCCTACCTTCATTTTACAGACGTGAAACAGGTTTGGTCAGCTGTGTAACTTATTCACTTAGCTGGTGAGGGAAAGATGTGGGACTTACCTGCATCTTTCTGACTCCACAGTCTGTTCTTAACCACTGTGACTGTTACGGATACACTTAGCTCCAAGAACGAAAAACCTGAAAAGTGACTAAAGTTTATTTTTCTCACATAAGAAGTCCAGAGGAGTTAGTTTAGGGATTTTGTCTTAAGCCTGTCTTCAAGGAACTAGGTTCCTTTTCTTCCCTATTGTCCTTAGTGTGTGCCTCTGACCTCAGACCAAGTCACAAAATGGCTGCTAGGTCCCAAGGCACCATATCCACGTTCCAGGACCGCCCCCCCCCAAAAAGGAAGGAGCAAAAGCCAAAGGCCTTTCTATCCAAGAAGAAAGGCCTCCTCAGAAACTCCAGCCCACATTTCATTGGCCAACCCTAGCAGCAAAGGAAGCTGGCAATTTGAGAGTTTTGTTTTCAGCCCCTTGACACAAATAATCCACATCAATCTACAAATCAAAATTGGGGTGAATTTATTATGAGTCAGGTCTGAGGACTAGCCTGGGGCCTTCCTCCCCCAAGGAAGGAAGGGCACCAAAGAAGTGGGGTGTACCGAGTGGTTATACACAGTCTTGGAACAAAGAGCATCCATCATATATGGCAGGAATATCCCTTTTACAATTATCGCGAGATGCTTTGCTGGCCCAGCAGGTCAGAGGTCAGTAGGTCAGTGGTCACAAGGTGGGTGGTCACACGGTGAGCACAGCAGGTCCATAATTAATCCTTAGTTTAGGGAGAGATGCATATTAAAGGAAATGCCGATGTCGGGGGAAGCTACCTCCTTATCTTTAAGGGCATTGTTCTTATCTTTGGGACATTGTAAGCGTTTAAAGCAGATGTACAATGCATGCTCAACAGACCTTTCTGGAAAAACAAGGTCAGGTCAAATTAGTTTCAAACCAAATGGCTTCCTCATATCCTCCAATATAGCCTACTGCTTGTCATTTATTTATCACCCTTACAGTGTAGGAGGCAGGTGAAAGTGAGTTGGGTGGGTGCTGAGTGAAGCCACTTAAACAGCACGTGCACAAACAACCTACACACTCACTCTGCTCAGTTACCTGCCTGAGAAAGTTGGAGTTACGAAGCCTAGTGTAGAGGGCTCACGTGACCCAGTCCTTTCTTTTCCTTCTTGTGTCTCTGTTCTCTTCAGCCAGACTTGGCTTTTTGCTCTTACCCAGCATGTTCTTTCCTTGAAGCCTCCACACTCCCACTGAGGCTCAACCTGCTCCCTGACGCCACCGCCAGTGCAGTCAGGACGCCTGCATTCCGCCACTAAGCGTGTATTAGTGTTAGAAGAGACGGCGCGTCACAAGAGAACCACAACCATACCTTCAACGCGAGAGAACGTGTGCTGCCCTCTCAGCAATCATGTCAAGGGCCAGGAGAGAAGGCTCTAGTATCTTCAGTGACCTGGGCTCCTTCTGTTTCGCGGCTCTGCCGTCTTCCACGTGCGACTTCTGCCTCATTCCATCTTGAACACCGCAGAACGGCACGTAGTAGACACAAACGACAGGGACTGAGAGGGGTCAAAGCCAAGGGAGTGGTTTCCAGTCCTGAGCATGCTGCGGGGGCTTTTTCCGCTTTTCACCGTTTACTCGGAGTTAGCAGTTCGACCTGAGCTCCACTAGACGGCAGCACGTACACACATTGAGTATACCGATGTGCGAATCCTTAAAAACTCAAGGAAACAGAACCAGCAAACTCGGAAGAAACCTGAACTACACATCCCAGCATTCATCATTAAGCGCCTGACTTGTCTGCACGAAGGTCGGTCTCCGTTTGCCGCTCGCGCAGTGACCTGGAGGACGCCATCCACCTGCTGCTACTCTAAAGTAAGATTTCCTGGTATTTTTTCAATGAAACTTTAAATGGACTGGGAAAAGGAGATGTTTAATTTTTAGATGTTGCTTTGCTCTGCACGTTACTTATTTCAGGAAATCTTAGCAGTTAGATCAGGATAAGGATGCATTTGGAAGTCTGGTATCTTAAGTTTTTCAAAATAACCAAAGAAGAGAGGATTTTTCAGTGTTTTAAGTGAACATTTTTCTTCCGGGCTCACGAAGACAGAATTCCTGAAAATGCTCTGTCTCTGATAATGAAAAATTAACACTTTGATTCCAGTGTTTACAGTAAGAAAGCCATCAAGTTTGCTTTTCATATTGGATTTTACCATTTCAGTCTATGTTTGCAACTCATTTTCCCAAAAACTCTGTTTTAGCGTGGCAGTGCAGTTGACCTAACAGTAAACCTTCGGCTCCAAACTCCGGGCCCAGAAAGGCGGGGAGGCCGCCCGGAGCCCGGCGCCCAGAGCCGCGGGGCGCACGGTCTCAAGTCACAGCGTTTGATCCGCACGCTCAGGACTGGGGGTGGGTAAAGGTTCCTGGAGTCTCTCATTCCTAAAGTACATACTGAAAATATCTCAACTCTCCCCAAGTTTAAAGTGAGTATGAACCTCTCGTGTAAGAAGGGGGAAAACCAGTGAAAATTTCGTTGCCTCAGAGTGGCTGGGCTTCTTGGTGGCTGGCGAGGGCGGCCGCGGTCGGAGCGCCTCGGGCAGCGGCGAGCTGGTCCCGGAGTCGGGCGCCGGCAGCTCGGGGCAGCGCTGGGAGCAGAGGGAGCGAGCGCCCGGGCAGGGGCGGGGACGGCGGGGCACCCCCTGGAACGCCCGCCGCCTGTCCGCGCGTGGACGCCGCGGGCCCCGGGCGGCCGAGGGCTGGACGGCAGGCGTCCGGGCGACACGAGGCCCGCTGGGCCGGCTGGTGGGAGGCCCGGGTGCGACGCCGGCTGGGACGCGGGAAGGAGCGCGCGGGACCGGGCCGCACCTCGGGCCTTCGCCCCGCGCCCCGCCTCCCCCGGCGCGCCCGCCCCCGCCTGCCTGACGCCCCCCGCCCCGCCCCACTGGCGCGCCCGCCCCCGCCTGCCTGACACCCCCCCCCGGCGCGTCCGCCCACGCCTTCCTGACGCCCCCCCCCCCGCCCCCGGCCCTCCCGCCCCCGCTTGCCTGACGCCTGCCCGCGTGAGCGCCCCCGGCGGGCGGAGCCGCGCGTGGCTGAGGAGGACGGAGTGGGGCTCGGGAGGAAAGGGCTTCGGGGCCCAGGCTGGAGAAGCCGCCTGCGCCTTCTCGGGCGCGGTGTGTGTGCGCGCGTGCTGCTTGAGTGCGTTCGCTCAACGCCCTCCCAGCTCGCTTCCCTGCCTTTCCCATCCTGAGGGGGGAAGACGGCGCCCCCACACGCCGGCCCCCGCGGCTGCTAGGGCTGGCGGGTGAAACGTGGGCCGGGGTTCTGAGCAGGCCTTCCTTCTTGGGTAGAAAGACCTTTGGCTTTTGCTCCTTCCCTTGGTGTTTTTTGACGCGGATGCGGATATGGTGCCTTGGGACATAGCAGCCATGTTGTGACTTGGCGCGAGGTCAGAGGCACACGTTGAGAACAGCAGGATGGGGGAGAGAGCCTGGCTCCTTGAAGACCACCTCATTTGATCATCGTTTGACTCCTCGCCACCCCGACCTCAGCACTAGCCGTTCCGCGCGCCCTGCAGTCGGCACTGATCAGACCTGATGCACGCCACCTTTCCCCCGGTCACAGTGTCTCAGTCCTGCCTGTCAGAAGTGACTGACTGTGGCTGTTAAAGCGTTAACTCCCGCCGGCTTAAGCTTGAGAAGAGGATCGGCAGCGTTATGGGGAGGCCTGCGTTTCGTCTGTCTCTCTCACCTGGACCAGGCCACATCAGTTTCCTCATCTGTAAAATGGGGGTATTGGACATGATTTGATTTTCCGGTTCTTTTGTTCAGTGACTTTCTGAGGCCGATGGTGAAATCTTTCCAAGGGACAAGGAAAAACCACAGATGAGAGCCAGCCCTGATGGCTTAGTGGTTAAAGTTTGGTGCACTCCACTTCAGCCTCCTGGTTCAATGTTAGCTTAGGGCGAATCTTCCCCTGCAAAAATAAGAATATAAATAAACAAACTAGAAATGATTGATGGTGCAAACCCAACGGAAGTTTACAGGACAGAAAGCAGGAAGGACATGCCCAGTGGCATAGCAGTGCGTGCGGGCACAGCGGGGAGGATGGGGAGGGGAGGACTCCACCCCTTCTGGATCAGCATTGGGTTCTCAAAAAACCGAAAGGTGGGTCAAGTCCAATGTCTGTCTCTTACTGAGTATCAGTTGAGTGGGCTGTGCCAAATGGTTTTGATGTACAAAGCTAGGTATCTAGAGTGGGCGCTCTTGGAGAATTCTCATGGTGGGAATATTTGTGCTGAGGTGCCATCTTCAGGTTCTTAAAGGAGTACATTGAACCATTCATTCTAGATGTTACTGCATAGGACCATGTCTACAGTGCATGCCATTAAATACACGTGTCTGTAGATTAAACCGCAGGTTCCGTTATGGGTCGACTTGATGGGAAGGTCATCGTCCTGACAGCTGCTGCTCAGGGGATCGGCCGGGCCACTGCCATAGTAAGTTACTATCTCTGTTTGCTTCCTGCCTTTGGAGGTGTTGAATCACGTGGACAGATCCCATGGCTGTTTAATTCTGCTCTACTTCTTTTTTTTATTGGCTTTTGTGCTTCTGTTGTCTTAAGTTACAAAAATAAAAGTTGCTACTCTTGATCCCAGGCAGATGAAGCAAGGCTTACCTCACATATTTATTATGTGACGTCTCATAACTTTTGACGCTGAGAACTTATTTCTTTGCCTCAGTTTCTCTGCACTGTAATAAATTTGTTACAGCGGGCCTAAAGGAGTACATAGCCCTCTGAAATCACCTCAGTTCAGACATAGGACTCCAGAGTTCTAAGACTATCAGGTTACCTTTACCTTGTAATTTATAGCAGCTTCTTGCACATTATAGTCCTCACTTGAGCTAATAATGCAGCTTAACTGTAACGGTAGGATTAGTTTGATATTTGTGAAAACACTAGTATACTCTTAGGAGGAAAAGTGTTGAAATAACCCATTTTTCTCATTATTTGGGGTTTAGTCACCTGCTCAGAAATGGAATAAAGGCTGTCAAATCATAGAATAGTAGTATTTTGAGAGGTGTTAATAACAGAATCCTAGTTTTTTAAAAACACTATTGTATTTGATGTTACTAAAAGGGACAAAGTCAGATGACAAGCACAATGTATGTCATGTTGTACTAATTAATGATAAAAATAACAATGGGAAGGGCTAAGTGAGACTAGATAGTTTGAAATTCCACCCATGTATAAGGAAAACAATGAAAATAAGATAAAGGGAGAAAAGGCTAAAGGATTTTCTATTCATGAGAGCAGCTTAACCAAGTAAACAAAGGATTCATTTGTGTGTTGTCTTCCAGGCTTTTGCAAGAGAAGGTGCCAAAGTCATAGCCACAGATATCAATGAGTCCAAACTTCAAGAACTGGAAAAGTACCCGGGTAAGCAACTCAGCAGCTTGAACTTGGGATTCAGAGTCCATAAGGTATTATAAAAAACAGTACTCGTCTGCTGAAAGAAAATTACTTGGCTGGTCAGCTCCACCGGCCATCTTCTTAGAGCCTGATTCTTTGATATCAAATCTATATCCTGTGAACCTACAGACAAAAATCTGTATACTTAAATATATAAAAGTTGTATACTTAAAATTTTTTTTATCCAGCATGTTGAAGGATTCAGTACCTAATTACAAAGTTGTATGTGAAATTTAACAGTTGTTGCGTTAACTTTTAATGACAACTTTCACTTCTGTGCCCTACTCAGCACAGTGCTGTCCAGTAGGAAAATGATGTGAACCACGTGTGTGATTTAAATTTCCTGTGGCTACATTTAAAAAGTAAAAAGAAACAGATGAAAATTAATTTTAGTAATGTATTTTATTTAACTAAATATATCTAAAATACCATTTTAACATACTCAATATAAAAAAAATTTATGGAATATTTTACATTCTTTTTTCATACTAAATCTTTTAAATTCACGTGTGTTGTACACTTACAGCGCATTTCAGTTCTGACTAGCTGCATTTCAAGTGCTTAGTAGCCACATGTGCCTGGTGGCTACCATATTGGAGACAGCTCAGCCCTAAAGTCACATATGATCAGAAACCCTAAGAGATTATGCAAATTATTTCGCTGTGTATCACCCCTTACTGCACCACACTGAACTCAACTCCAGCATCAAAGGACTTCAACTAGAGTTCCTCTGAAAGAAATCAGAACAGACAGCTCATTTGAAAGTTAATTCTTCCAGCAAAATAGAACAGGTTATATAATCAAATGCAAATTAGCACATTGAATTCATGAACGGAATTAGACTATGCTATTTTAATTATTGGATTGTTTATTTATTATTGGAAAATTATTTAATTTTAATAATAGGGAATTTTAACTCCAAGTCAGAAAAACGCTGTTGTACTGAAAAAGTACTAAGGGAAGAAAGTCCTCCCAAAACTTTCTCCCCTTTCTCTCCTTTTCTATGTTTATAATCTTTTCTTTCTATATCTATAAAAGAATAATAAACCATATTTTTTTTAAAAACATTAAAATAGTGACTTTCTTTTATTAGAGAATGTTTGGGGTTTTTTAGTAACTATTACAGTGTGTCTCTGAGATCCAATGCTGGATCTCTCATGTCTAGCTTTCAAGTGTTTCATCCCTTCTCCTGGCCCCTCATTTCTTCTCCTCGCAATTTAGTGCAGAAATAAGTGATTATACCCTTGACTGACAAAGTTGTTTCCAATAAATAATGGAATTGACATGAAGGTAAAGTGCACAAATGGAAGCAGTCTCCTGTCTCACTGCCCTGCCCTTCCCTACCCCTCACTCAGATAGGATTCAGTGTTCCTGGGGCAGTGACTCACCTCTGGGGAAAGAGCAAGCCTGCGCTCTGTTATTACTGCTGGCTCACTGAGAAGCATCTAATATAGATCATACTTCACTGTAAAGTCTTTTCTCAGAAAAGGCCTTTAGTATTCAATTTAGAGAGTGAAGAGAAAGGGAGGGAAAGAGAGGTGTGTTATTGGGAGTTCAGGATGGGGAGGATTTTAAGATTTTTATTAATGAGATTCTTAAGATTCTTAAGACCCTACCAATGGTCAACAATCCTATGAAGGCAAAATGGACAGATACTGTAATCTTTGTACTTCAAAGCAGCTACATCTACAAGACTAAACATTTTTTATGGGTATAAGTAAATAATTTCCCTTGTTTTATGTTTCAGGTATTCAGACTCGAGTCCTGGATGTCACAAAAAAAAAAACAAATTGATGAGTTTGCCAATGAAATTGAGAGAGTTGACATTCTCTTTAATGTTGCTGGGTAATTCATAACTTTTTAATTTCATTCTCCTCACAGAAAGTTTTCTATGTCTTTTATTAAAAGAAATTTGATAATATGGCCAAATTATTCTTTGTGAACCCTAATATATTCCTTAGGAAATAAAGCTGGATTTTGGACAGAATTTTTGTTACAAGTAAGATTCAGCAAGTAAAACAGCCATAGAAGTTGACATGTGCTTGGGGCCTAAAGGCACTTAAGGATACTCAAGACAACTGCTACCAATCCAACGCTGTTGATCTACCTAAGGCTGGGGACAGGCTCACACCAGTGGACTTGTCACTGATGTTCCACTAAGACTTATAAAATAAAATTAAAAACTGTTTTCCAGGAGTGTCTTTAAGGCAAAGTATATCTGCCAAAAACTGAGTACTCAGTTTATTGAAATGCGAATGTTCCCCATTTGTTGGCACAACATTCTGGCAAGTTCTTTCTACCTCCCAAGCGCAGCATTTCTTATTAGGACAATTAATCCCAGCAAAAGAAGTTTCACTCTGTTGCTTTATATACAGCACAAAGAGAATGGCTTAATTGAACTTGATAGAGTAGTACCAAACTTGCTGAACCATGCTTGAAGGATGAGAGACTGGAGCTGGAGCAGCCCCATGTGGAGCAGCTAGTGCTTGTGCTCACTCTCCCTTTTCAGGCATGACAGTAGAGATGAGGACAGTTGAGGCTTACGCAGGACTAAGTAGATAGAGTCTGATGTTCCACTTTTCTTGTGTGGTGTTAACGTTTATACTGTGGCATTGATAGAAAAATCCTAGAGCCTTCTTATGTATTTTTATGATTCTTCCTAATCATGTTTCAGTATGAAAAAAGTCTGTCTATTCATAGTTTATCATGTGTTACAATGTATGGAAATTAAAGCAACAATTTATGATTATCTATTTTATAAATAATCTGCTCATCTTTCATAGAAGAATATATTCAGAACCATGAAAAAATCAACTAGCAAAATTATTTTTTGAGCATCTATTAAATTTTCAGCAAAGTAAGGGATATAGAAATATAGCATGTGGTTCTTGCTGTCATTTGATTGAACTGGAAGTACAGTGGTACATGGGAATCACAACTGACAATATTTTATAAGTAATTACATAATTTTGGTCCAGGGGACAGTGAAATCAATTAGGACCCCATTGTTATAAAGCTTCCTTGAGGAAATGTGACTTGGAAAATAGCAAAGGCTATTTTGAGGGTTTTCTTTTGTTCTGCTTTGTTTACTCAGTATGTCAGAACTGTACAGTAGCGATATTACTTTGCTGCCCTGAGATGGTGAGATACTTGTTTTCCCTGCAACTTTGATTTCCCTTGAGAATGATAAGTTCTTGCCACCTGAGGGCACTGCTGCTCTTGAAATCAGAGTCCACTGGGGCAAGTGTCCTCAGTTGTTTGTAATGGCGTTGATATTTCCTGTGCATTTGGTATAGAGCTTCTTATGTTTGGGGGCTCCAGACACTTGCCGCCTTCTTTTAAAAGAAGGATCTTGTTTTCAAATAATGAATTTTTTACCTTAAGTTGTTGAGACACTTACTTACCTAATGTACCAAGTGATACTATGTTTGAATTGTTAAAAGTCTTGGTTAGGGAAGGGACAATGGTCTAAGTCAATAAATGAAAATAAAAATGAAAAGGAAGTGGAATAGAAATCGTTTTTAATGATAATTTTTCCCCATTGTTTAATTACTCTTCCAGTTTTGTTCATCATGGAACCTGGTGACTTTTATTGTGATATTATTTCACACTTACGTAAGCATTACAAGACTAGTACAAAGAACTCCTGTTTACCCTTTATCTAGAGTTCCATTGTTAACATTTTGTCCCAACTACTTAATTAGTTGCATTTTCTCTTCTTATATTCATTTTTTTTCTGAACCATTTGAGAGTGAGTTGCAGACATCATGCTCCCTTTCCCCTGAATTCTTCAGTATTTCGGAAGGACAAGAATATTCTTTTATGCAAATAACAAATCAGAAACTTTAAATATGTATAATACTCTTATCTAATGCAAAATCCATATTCAGAGTTTCCACTTGCCCTGATGTCTTTTAATTTGGAACAGTTCTTCTGCCTCTCATTGTCTTTCTTAACTTTGATATTTTTGAGGAGCACAGGCCAGTTATGTTTTTATAAGGTCCCTCAGTTTGGGTCTGTGTGATGCCTCCTTATGATTAGATTAAGGTTATGCATTTTTGGTAGAAATACAACAGAAGTGATACTGTGTTCTTTTTAGTGCATCTTGATAGGAGACACATGATGTCAATTGATCCCAAGACTAGTGATGATAATTTCGATCGCTTGGTTAAAGTGGTATCCACCAGATTTTTCTATGTAAAGTTAATTATTCCCCATTTTTAACCACTAAATAATTTGTGGGGAGATACTGAGACTGTGTAAATATCTTATTCCTTAATAAACTTTCACTTACTAGTTTTAGCATTAATTTATTACTATGACTTTTAAAAAATGTGGTGATTGATTTCATTTATTTTACGCTTACTGGCATTTACAAAGATGCATTTGAAGAACAACATTTTTAAAAGTTATTTTATCGTGGAGAAACGATGGTGTAAAACAGTAATAGGTCTCAAATTTGAAAATAAATTGCTATGATGAAACAAATGAGAATGTGGAGTCATAAAATATAATAGAAAATAGGGGTGCATGGGATTCTTGGGATTGCTGATTTCAGGTTCTTAGGATAGATACCCAGTAGTGGCATAGCTGGGTCATAGGGTATTTCTATTTTTAACTTTTTGAGAAATCTCCATACTGTTTTCCATAGTGGCTGCACTAGTTTGCATTCTCACCAACAGTGTATGAGGGTTCCCTTTTCTCCACAACCTCTCCAACATTTGTCACTTTTTGTGGTTTTGGATCAGCAATCCTAAGAATCCCATGCACCCCTATGTTCATCGCAGCATTATTTACAATAGCCAAGACATGGAACCAACCTAAATGCCCAGAAACTGACGACTGGATAAAGAAGATATGGTATATATACACAATGGAATACTACTCAGCCATAAAAAAGGACCAAATTGTTCCATTCGCATCAACATGGATGGACCTTGAGGGTATTATGGTAAGCAAAATAAGCCAGACAGAGAAAGACGAACTCTATATGACCCCACTTATAGGTGGAAGTTAACATATAGACAAGGAAAACTGATCGGTGGTTACCAGGGAAAAGGGGGGGTGGGGGGAGGGCACACAGGGTGAAGTGGTGTACTCACATCATTACTAACGATAATGTACAACTGAAATCTCACAAGGTTGTAATCTATCATAATCTTAATAAGAAAAATCATAGAAAAAATATAATAGAAAATAATACAAAGCCAACATATGGATAGGTCTATGGAAATTGTGTTAAAAGCCTGCCAATTCCAGATTTGTTCTATTTCTTGTAATTTGTTTAAGAACAGTTTGCAGAAAAATAACCCATGTGTAACAATTTGCTGCTTTTCCCATTTTTGACCTTTGGTTCCCGACCTTTCTCTAGAATAAAAAATACGGATTGTGGGGGAGATTTGTAGGGGAAAGAAAAAGAGACCCAACTGCTGAGCCTTTAATGAATTTTTATTTACCCTGCAGTCGTTAAAAACAATATAGACACATTAAATAAAAGAGAACTCTCCAAAAATCTTGTTAAAGCAGGATTTCTCAGCAGGATCACTGTTAATGTATTGGGCCAGATGATTGTTTGTCGTGGGGGCACTCTTGGGTGCGTCGTAAGATGTTTAGCAGTATCCTTCGCCCCTTCCCCACTATATGCCAGTGATGACCCCATCCGCTGTTGTGATCTCCCAAATAGTCTCCAGACATTGTCACATGTACCCTGGGGGCAAAATTGCCCCCAGAGAGAGCTGCTGTCCTCCAGCGGTGTTTTGCTCCAGCTCCCGTGGTGCTTTAAAATTCCTTGGACATGTGCATGTATAATGTTCACATAGTTAGAAATAGTTTTGATTAAATTTGAGAATCAGTATTTTCACTTAAAAATGTAGTTTACGTAGTTATTTTTTCCATCTTTTTTATTGTGGTAAAAATATACGTAGCATAAAATTTACCATTTTAACCATTTTTAAGTGTACAGTTCAGTGTCTTTAAGTAAATTCATAGTATTGTGTAACCATCGCCACAGTCTATTTGCAGAACTTTTTCATCATCCCAAAGAGAACCTGTGTATCCATTAAACAGTAATTCCCCGTTCCTGTTCTCTCTATCCTCTGTTAATTTCTGTTCTGATTTCTGTTTCTTTCAGTTGTTTTTAATCCATTTAGCTATAGCGTAATTTACTCTATTATTCTCTGTGACAATGGCTTCATTCATTCTTATAAGGCGTTTTAAAAGGTGATTTCTTTAGTTTATATTCCTAAGAGAGGGATTAGTGAATCAAAGGTTATGACGTTTATGATTCTTCTGTAATTTACCAATTGCTTTCTAAAGGGTTTATACTTATTTACACTGTTAGCATAATGTGTGAGAGTACCCATTTCACTGTACCTTCATTGGGCATTATATTTTCAGTTGTTGGGTGTAAAATGGTACCTTGCTATAAAGAGGTTAAAGGTAGTTCAACACATTTTACTAATTGCATCTTTTGTGAGAATTGTTCTATTCTTTGTCCTTGATGTCCTTGTCTATTCCTTTGATGACAAAATTTTTTAAAATGTATTTGATATCTTAATAGAAATAGATGTTAGTTTTTCATCATATTTCTGGGGGTATTTTTCTTGGCTTGTTTTCCTTTTTATTTAAATTGTTACGGTCTTGAAACTTACAAATATAACTTGGCTTGGCTTAGGTCTTTCACCATAACAGATTATAGTTGGCAGGGATGGGGAATAGCATTCTGTGAAAATCAGAAGTAATTTTTATGTGACTGGAAATGTTCTTTTAACATGTTCATAGTCATGTCTAAGAATATACTGTTTATACTGTTTTACCTTTTTTTTTTTGAGGAAGATTAGCCCTGAGCTAACATCTGCTGCCAATCGTCCTCTTTTTGCTGAGGAAGACTGGCCCTGAGCTCACATCCGTGCCCTTCTTCCTCTACTTTATATGTGGGACGCCTGCCACAGCATGGCTTGACAAGCGGTGCCATGTCTGCAGCCAGGATCTGAACCCGTGAACCCCGGGCCCCCAAAGAGGAACGTGCAAACGTAACTGCTGCACCACCGGTCTGGCTCCTGTTTGCTTTATCTTTAATAATTTAAGTGGATTTTTCTAACTTTTGTTTTATTTCTAGTGTTGTATTTGAATTTGCTATTCCTTTCTCTAAAAGAGAGCTCTGCAAGTTTTTATGTAATAACGATTTTAGAAGTGAAATTTTCATGGTTTTGAATCTTGTAATGGTATGGCTAGTCTTTTGCTTTCTAAGAACTGGCTAAGACCATATGCGTAGATACATTTATTTCCTCTTATTTACTGTATTTCTGTTTTTCAAGAAAAGTACCTGAGGACAGGATTTTTCCTCCATGTGGACGCTAGACATATTTAATGATATCCTTCTAAGGAAGCAAGGGTATGGTTCATATTTCCTTAGTTTTGAGTAGTGTGGCCTAGTTGTGATCCAGTTATAAAAGAGTGAGGAGTTCAAAACATTTCCTTTTATTCATAAATTTGTTTCATCGAAGTTATTGTTAAAGCCAACATTTATTTGTGTAACGATAGATAATAAATCTTTGTTATTTGTTGCATGTGCTTTTCTAAAAATTAGGAAACATGGTAGGGGGAGGAAGTCTGTCTTTACTCTTGGGCCAGATCTCTGTGAGGATTATTGAGTCTCTTGCTTTTGAAAAGATAATTAGTTAACAATGATAAACAGTGGAATGATGGGCAAAGTAGATTTATTATATGACACAGCTCCCGTTCAGCGATGATAGCTAGCTTGATTTACACTTAGACTTAAATAGTTGGTGAAGGAATGAAATAACTTTGAAACTTTGGGTGATATAAAGTAAGTCAAGGTATTATCAGGTTATGGGTAGTGTTTTTAATAGAATGAAATATTGAAAAAGCACTGGAGTAATACCATGCTTTCTGTAACTTAGTTCTGGGTCTTCTATTACTTGTGTGTCCCTAGGTCTCAATTCTTTCTTTCTTTCTTTTTTATTTGTGTGAGGAAGATTGGCCCTGAGCTGACATCTGTTGCCAATCTTCCTCCTTTTGCTTGAGGAAGATTGTTGCTGAGCTAACATCTGTTCCAACCTTCCTCTATGTTATGTGGGATGCTGCCACAATGTGGCTTGATGAGCAGTGTGTAGGTCTACACCCAGGATCCAAACTGGGGAAACCCGTGCTGCCAAAGCGAGTGTGTGAACTTAACCACTTGGAAAGTCAAATATAAAGTTGGATTGATGATCCCTTTCAGAAGCAAATTTAATAGCTGGGACGTTATCTTAACAGTCATCTAGTAAAGTTCTCTCATTTTACAAGTGAGGAAATTGAGCTCTACTGAGGTTGCAGTTTGCTTAAGGTCATAACTCTAAGTAGTAATTAGGACTAGAACCAAGATTATTTGACTCCCAGATCAGGGTTCTTGGTGCAGTACTATGCTTTTAATAGCCCATTAGGATTTTTTGTATGTATTTTATAACAATGAAGAATGTAGAATATTTTTCTGTAAGTCATGTCAGAACTCTTGTTCAAGAAACCAAAGGACACTTGTTATGTCTTAAAGTAATTTTTACAGTTTTGTGTCATTGCTACAGTCTCAAGGAAGTAAATTAGCTACAATTCTATTGTTGTGACAGTGGATTATTTAGAATCTTCTTGATTCCTTGTGTTTTTGTTCATATGCTTCAGAGTTGTTTCCTTACTATTTAAATTAAGATAAGGTGATTATTTACTGAAATCACTACAACATAACTCAGAAGCTAAGGGAACTTTCTAGGAGTGTGCAATTAGTGACATAGTTGTTTTCGATCAGAAAAGTTTCCTTTTCTAATCTCAAAGTAGTTTGTATGTGTTCTTTGTTCTGATGTACAGTTTCTACTTTGGATTTGCATGCTCCATAGTTTTGACTCTGTTTTAAGTTCCATAACCAGTTTAACAGTATGACCTTTAGAGGTCAGAATAAATTCCATTTGCTAGGTAGAAAGGTCTTGATGCCTACCTATAGCAGGAGGAAGTCTGGAATAGGAGAAAAAAAGTGTGAGTAAACCAATTCTAGTCTTCTATAAAATTTGAGTAATTTAAACTAATCTTTCTGCTGTGAAAAAATATTCCTTATTTGACCTTTCCATCGTATGTCTTATATTAGAACTTGGAATTCCATTTCGTTATTACCTATGTGATTTTATTATGGTGAAAAATGTGGAATAAGTTAGAAGTTGGCCAAAGAACAGTTACCCTTCCCTTACATTCTTTGATCAGAGTGGGGAAAGTCCAGAAGCTTGGATCAGATTTATGGAACTCATGTCAAGTCCTGGTAACTCTCTTACTACTTTCCTAAATGCACACTATAATAATAGATCAAGAAATATGGAGGTACCCAGAAGATTTAGAACTTAATTGTCCATAAAAACAAGGATCAGTATCTTTCTACAAGATTATCGTTTAATGGGGAGCCAGGATTAGTTACACCTTTAATACTATAAATAGTTGAAACAGCTTATTTTATCTGCAAAGTAAAAAACATCCAACTATACAAATAAGATAAGGATTGTTTTAACCATTCAGCTTATTCAGCAAATACTTATTAAATGGCTGTTTATTTACTAGGGGATACAGTCGTGACGTCCATACTATCCTGTGGCTCTAGAGAGCTGTTTCTTTCTAGTGTCATATGTATTTGTGGAATTTTTATGTAATCAAGTAGAATATGTTTAATTATAGCTGTGTTTGATTTGCTGTAAATTCAGGACATTGGACTCACTTGTTTAAAGCCCCCATCTAATTACAACATTGCTAAGAATTGTTTTTCCTGAGTACTTTCTTTTTTTTCTTTTTTTCCTGAGTACTTTAAAAATCTCTCCCCATTTTTTACTTGCTATATTAAATGAAAGCAAACCTCTACTTCTTAAGTACTTTGTAATTCAGATCTGGCTAAGGTATGATTTGGGAGTTATCAACTACATTTAGATTCTGGCTCCACAATTTATTTACATTGTGACTTCGGGCAAGTTACCTAACCTCCCTGTGCCTCAGTTTTCTCATCCGTACAATGGAGATAATAATAGTACCTATCTTATAGGGTAGTTCTGAGGATTACCTGAGATAATGCGTGTTAAGCACTTAGAACAGTGCTTAACCCAGTAAATGTTACCTATGGCGGTTGAATCTTCTCTAGGAACACCCAGTGAGGTGTAAGGGCAGGGGACGCTTGAAATGAATGACTTGTATGTTTTTATGTCATGAATTCACAAATAAGCATTAATCCATGTTTAACTGAATATAATCAGAAGTGTGTGAGTTTAAATTCTAGATTTCCTTACTTATATAAATGCTTATCTATACAAATTTGAGTACCTACTGTTTATAGGCCACTTATTCTAGGGTATAGAACACTGAGCTAGGTGTTAAAATAATATTCTTTATATATTTAACTTTCTTATTCTGGAAAATCACAAGTGTATTCAAAAAGAAGAAAATAGAACCCTGCCAAGTACCTGTCACCAAGCTTCAACAATTACCATCTCATGGTTAGTTGAATTTCATATAGACCCACCCAGGTCCCCCCTCACTGGATTATTTTGAAACAAATTCCAGACATCATATTATTATATTGAATTTTTTTGTTTTTTAAAAAAACTGTGCCGTAGAGTGTTTGCCTAAAATGAACTATTTGCAAAAAGACAAGTTGATTTTTTTTTATTTTCTTTTGGTGCCAATACAAGAAACAGGTAGCATTCTTGATTTCCTTTAAGTGGTAGTATCTTTGGTGTTTGGCGTCCATCATAATTGTAGTTTAGAGGTTATTGTACTCTTCATGTTATTTTTTTAAAGATTTTTTATTTTTTTCCTTTTTCTTCCCAAAGCCCCCCAGTACAGAGTTGTACGTTCTTCGTTGTGAGTCCTTCTAGTTGTGGCATGTGGGATGCTGCCTCAGCGTGGTCTGATGAGCAGTGCCATGTCTGTGCCCAGGATTCGAACCAACGAAACACTGGGCCGCCTGCAGTGGAGCGCGCAAACTTAACCACTCGGCCATGGGGCCAGCCCCTACTCTCATATTATTGAAGTATAAATATTTCAACATTTTATTATGAAAAATTTTCAAACTTACAGCTAGATTGAAAAAATTTTACATATACTTACTGGAGTCTACCTTTAGTATTTTACTGTACTTATTTCATCACATATTTATCTATCTATCCAACTCTCCATTGATGTAACAATCCATCTTGTTTTCTTATTCATTTCAAAGTAAATTGAAGAGATCAGGATAATTGAAGTTTAATTTTTAAAGTTGCCTTTTCAACTAGATTTTATCAGATTTCTTGTTCTGCATAAAATTTGTTGTTGTGAATGATGGTTTATATCTGAAGTTCTGAGTTGTGACAACTCATTCTCTGTGGTTTCAGTGCTTCTCATTTTGAACTTTGCTTTCATACACTGGGAACCTTTCTTAGAGTATTTAGCTTATGTCCCAGTAATTCATATTTAGCCAACACTAAATAGAATGAATAATGAGGGTTTTGCATGTGTGTTTTCACTGGTCTTTTAAAAAACACTATTCTAGGAAGTCCTTGTGTGTCCCAGGGTGATACAGCAAACTAATATGCTATTTTAGGAATCTCCTTTAAATTTTTCCATTTAACGATTATTTTGAGGGCCAAAAGTCGCTGTTTTGGTGTGTAGCTCTTTTTCTTGGATCTTGGTATTCTGTAAAGTGCCTAAATATACTTTGATCTCCACATGACTGTGTAACTTGTGACAGAAAAAGCTGTTCTCCACACCATGAGCTTCTTGAATGCTAATGATAGCCATGTAGTAAATGCTTATTGAGTAAATAAGTAAAGCAAATGTATCAATTCTTATCTTTATTTTGTTTTTTGAAGTTTTCGTTTCCCTTAAAACTTACATGAAGGAAAGAAGGCTACTTTTATTCTCTGTAGAACAAAGTGAAGTAAGTTGTTTATATTCTAAATACTTCGTTAGCATATTTTCAGACTTAAGTTATTGTAAGGTAGAGGTAATGAGAGTTCTAGAACATGCACACTCTGAATTTATTTAATTGTGAAATATTCCAGACAAGAACACAATATAAATACCTTTCCACCTACTACCCAGCCTTATGAAATCTTATGTCACATTTGCTTCAGATTTCTTTTAGAGAAGTAAAACATTACAGGTAGACATGAGGTCTCATGGATTTTAAAATATTGTCTACATATATGAACATATAATGGACACGTTTTTACGTAGTCATAAACATTATTTAGAATTCTTTTGGTTTCCTAAGTTTAAGTTGCACCCTACAGTACATATTATTTTACAGCTTGCTTTTTTGTTTAGTGTTGTTTTGGGGAGTATGAAGTAGCCTTAGATCAGCACTATCCAAAACAATAGCCACTATCTCTGGCTATTGAGTATTTGAAATGTAGCTAGTGTGAATTGAGATGTGCTGGAAGTGTATTTGCACAATGGGTTAAGACAAAATGAAAAAATTATGTAAAATCTCATTACGAATTCCTTTATATTGTATATTGAAGTGATAATTTGGATATATTGGGTTAAATAAGATATTAAAATTAATTTCACCTGCCTTTTCAATTTCCTTAACTTGGCTTCTAGAAAATTTTACATTATACTTGTGGCTCATGTTTGTGGCTTACATTACATTTCTTTTGGACAACACTAATCTAGATTGCTCACTTTTCATTCCTGTTTAGTATTAAGTTGTATGAGTAAACTGTAATTTATCTACCCTTGGTGGATTTTTGAATCTTTTTCTAATTTGGTGCTATTAAATGTGGTTCCATAAACACTCTTCATCATGTCTCCTTTGAACATATGCTAGCGTTTCTTCAGGAGATCAATTTTACTTAGGTCATAATAGTTTATAACATTGTGAAATTCCAGTTGTACATTATTATTTGTCACTCACCATATATATGTGCCCCTTTAGCCCTTATCCCCACCCCCGAACCTCCTACCCTTAGGTAACCACTAATCTGTTCTCTGTCCATGTATTTATCTTCCACATGAGTGAAATCATACGGTGTTCATCTTTTTCTGTCTGGCTTATTTAGCTTAACATAATATCCTCAAGTTCCATCCATGTTGTTGCAAATGGGAAGGTTTTGTCTTTTGTTATGGCTGAGTAGTATTTCATTGTATATAACTACCACATCATCTTTATTCAATCATCAGTCGATGGGCACTTGAGTTGCTTCCACATCTTGACTATTGTGAATAATGCTGCAAAGAACATAGGGGTTCATGGGTCTATTTAAATTGTTGATTTCAAGTTCTTTGGATAAATACCCAGCAGTGGCATAGCTGGATCATATGGTAGTTTTATTTTTAATTTCTTGAGAAATCTCCATGCTGTTTTCCATAGTGACTGCACCAATTTGCATTCCCACCAGCAGTGTATGAGGGTTCCCTTTTCTCCACACCCTCTCCAACATTTGTTCTTTTTTGTCTTGGTGATTATAGCCATTCTGACAGGTGTAAGGTGATACTTAGTGTAGTTTTGATTTGCATTCTCCTGATGATTAGTGATGTTGAACATCTTTTCGTGTGCCTGTTGGCCATCTGCTTTGGAGAAATGTCTGTTCATATCCTCTGCCCTTTTTTTTTTTTTTTTGGGTGGCTCAAACAGCAGAAGTTTATTTTCTCATAAGGAGGCTGTAAGTCAGAGATGAAGGTGCCACCAGAATTGGTTTCTGGTGAGACCTCTCTTCTTACCTTGTGGACAGCCACCTTTCCCTGTGTCCTCACATTCCTCTGCCCATTTTTTGATTGGGTTGTTTGTTTTTTTGTTGTTGAATTGTATGAGTTCTTTATATAGTATGGAGATTAACCCCTTGTTGGATATATGACTTGCAAATATTTTCTCCCAGTTGGTGGGTGGGTTGTCTTTTTGTTATGTTCTTGGTTTCCTTGGCCTTGCAGAAGCTCCTTAATCTGATGAAGTCCCATTTGCTTATTTTTTCTTTTGTTTCCCTTGCGAGAGTAGACATGGTATTTGAAAAGGTACTGCTAAGACCGATGTCAAAGAGTATACTGCCTATATTTTCATCTAGGAGTTTTATAGTTTCACGTCTTATCTGCAGGTCTTTAATCTCTTTTGAGTTGATTTTTGTGTATGGCGAGAAAGATAATGGTCTACTTTCATTCTTGTGCATGTAGCTGCCCAGTTTCCCCAGCACCATTTATTGAAGAGACTTTGCTTTCTCCATCGTATGTTCTTAGCTCCTTTGTCGAGGATTAGCTGTCCATAGATGTGTGGTTTTCTTTCTGGCTTTCAGTTCTGTTCCATTGATCTATGTGTCTGTTTGTGTACCAGTACCATGCTGTTTTGATTACCATAGCTTTGTAGTATATTTTGAAGTCAGGGATTGTGATGCCTCCAGCTTCATTCTTTTTTCTCAGGATTGGTTTCACTGTTTGGGGTCTTTGGTTGCCCCATATGAATTTTAGCCTTCTTAGTTCTCTTTCCCTGAAGAATATCATTGGGATTCTGATTGGGATTACATTGGATCTGTAGATTTCTTTAGGTAGTATGGACATTTTAACTATGTTTATCTTCCCAATCCATATGCCTGGAATATTTTTCCGTTTTATAATGTCATTATTGATTTCTTTCAATAATGTCTTATAATTTTCATTGTATAGGTCTTACCTCCTTGGTCAAATTTATTCCTAGATATTTTATTCTTTTTGTTGCACTTGTAAATGGGATTGTATTCTTGAGTTCTCTTTCTGTTAGTTCATTATTAGAGTATAGAAATGCAACTGATTTTTATAAGTTGATTTTGTACCCTGCAGCTTTGCTGTAGTTCTTCATTATTTCTAGTAGTTTTCCAGTGGATTCTTTAGGATTTTCTATATATAAAATCATGTCATCTGTAAACACTGAGAGTTTCACTTCTTCATTGCCAGCTTGGATTGCTTTTATTTCTTTCTCTTGCTTAATTGCTCTTGCCAAAATATCCACTACTGCATTGAATATTAGTGGAGATTGTCTTCTTCCTGTTTGTCTTAGAGGGATGGTTTTCAGTTTTTCCTTGTTGAGTATGATGTTGGCTGTCAGTTTGTCATATATGGCCTTTATTATGTTGAGGCACTTTACTTCTGTACCCATTTTGTTGAGAGTTTTTATCATAAATGGCTGTTGGATCTTGTCAAATGCTTTCTCTGTGTCTGTTGAGATGATCATATAGTTTTTATTCCTCATGTTGTTAATGTGGTTTATCACATTGATTGATTCGCAGATGCTGAAGCATCCGTGCATCCCTGTATAAATCCCATTTGATCATGGTGTATGATGCTTTTAATGTATTGCTGCATTCAGGTTGCCACTGTTTTGTCGAGGACTTTTGCATGTATGTTCATCAGTGATACTGGCCTCTAATTTTCCTTCTTTGTGTTTTCCTCATCTGGCTTTGGGATCAGGGTGACAGTGGCCTTGTAGAATGTGTTAGGAAGTGTTCCATCTTCTTGAATTTTTTGGAAAAGTTTGAGAAGGATAGGCACTGACTCTTCTTTGAATGTTTCCTAGAATTCTCCAGAGCAGCCATTTGGTCCTGGACTTTTGTTTTCTGGGAGGCTTTTGATTACTGTTTTAGTCTCTTTGCTTGTGATTGGTCTATTCAGATCCTCTGTTTCTTCTTGACTTAGTTTTGGGAGGTTGTATGAGTCTAAGAATTTATCCATTTCTTCTAGATTGTCCCATTTGTTGACATACTGTTTTTCACAGTCTTCTCTTATAATCCTTTGCATTTCTGTGGTATTTGTTGTAATTTCTCTTCTTTCATTTCTAATTATATTTACTTGAGCCTTTTTCCTTTTTTCCTTAGTGAGTCTGGCTAAGGGTTTGTGAATTTTGCTTATCTTCTCAAAGAACCAGCTGTTAGTTTCATTGATCTTTTCTACTGTTTATTTGATTTGTTTCATTTTTTTCTGAACTTAGTTTTTATTATTTTCTTCTTTCTGCTGACTTTGGATTTTGTTCTTCATTTTCTCTGTTAGGCATAGTTTAAGATTGCTTATTGGAGATTTTTCTTGTTTCCATGGTGGACCTGGATTGCTGTGAATTTCCCTCTCAGGACCTCTTTTGCTGCATCCCATATGACTTTGTATGATGTGTTTTCATTTTCATTTGTCTCCAGATATTTTTTGATTTTTCCTTTGATTTCTTCAGTGATCCATTGGTTGTTCAGTAGCATGTTGTTTAGTGTCCACATATTCATGACTTGCCCAGCTTTTTTCTTGTAGTTGACTTCTAGTTTCATAGAATACAGTTGAAAAAGATGCTTGATATGATTTCAGTCTTAAGTTCTTGAGGCTTGCCTTGTTTCCCAACATATGGTCCGTCTTTGAGAATGTTCCACGTGTACTTGGGAACAATGTGTATTCTGCAGTTTTTGGATGGAATGTTCTATACATATCTGTTAAGTCCCTCTGCTCTAGTTTTTCATTTATATCCCATGTTTCCTTGGTGACTTTCTGTATGATCTATCCATTGATGTAAGTGGGGTGTTAAGGGCCCCTACTATTATTGTTTTGCTGTTAATATCTCTGTTTAGGTCAGTCAGTAGTTACTTTGTGTACTTTGGTGCTCCTGTGTTAGGTGCATATACTTAAAAGTGTTATATCCTCTTGGTGTAGTGTCCCTTTTATTATTATATACTGCCTGTGTTGTCTCTCATTGCCTTTTTTATCTTGAAGTCTACTTTGTCTGATACAGGTATGGCAAGACCTGCTTTCTTTTGTTTTCCCTTAACTTGGAGTATTGTCTTCCATCCCTTCTAAGCCCGTATTTGTGTTTAGAGCTGAGATGTTTCCTGGAGGCAGCATATTGTTGGGTCTTGTTTTTTTAATCCATCCAGCCACTCTGTGTTTTTTGATTGGAGAATTCACTCCACTTGCATTTATAATGATTATTGACATATGAGGGCTTAATGCTGCCATTTTATCACTTGTTTTCTGGTTGTTCTGTATTTCCCTTGTTTCTCAATCCGGTGTATTTCTGACTGTGAATTAAGTTTGGCGACTCTCTATGAGGGTTTTCTCAGTTTTGTCTTTATTTATCATTTGTGTCTCTGTTCTGAGTTTTTGTTCAGTAGTTATCGTGAGGTTTGTATAAAAGATCTTGTAGATGAAATAGTCCATTTTCTGATAGCCTCTTATTTTCTTAGTCTGAGCAGGTTCCATCTCTTCCTTCTTCCCTGAGTTATTGTTGTCACAACTTAATCCGTTTTGTGAGTTTTGGTTAAAATGAAGTGATTATAGTTATTTTTGATGTTTTCCTTCCCTTTTTCTTTAACGTTATAATTGTTTGCTAACCTGTTGTGATAGAGAGTTGTAATATTCTGTTTTTGTCTATCTCCTCGCTCAAGGCTTGGTTAACCCTTTTTTTTTGAGGTATGAGGGCCTTCGTGATCATTTCTTTTATGGGAGGTTTTGTGGCAGTGAACTCCTTTAGCTTTTATTCATCTGGAAAAGTTTTTATTTCTCCAGCACATCTGAAGGATATTTTTGCTGGGTAGAGTATTCTCGGCTGAAAGTTTTTGTCTTTCAGAATTTTGAATATATCATTCTGCTCTCTCCTAGCCTCTAAGGTTTCTGCTGAGAAATCTGAAAGCCTGATAGGGGTTCTGTTGTAGGTTATTTTCTTCTGCCTTGCTGCCCTTAATACTTTTGGTCTTTGATTTTTGCCAGTTTTACTAATACATGCCTTGGAGAAGGTCTTTTTATGTTGATGTAATTAAGAGTTCTATTGACTTCATTTACTTGTAATTCCAGCTCCTTCCCTGGCTTTGGGAAGTTCTCAGCTATTATTTCTTTGAACAAGCTCTCTGCTCCTTTCTCCCTCTGGAATACCGATTATCCTTATGTTACATTTTGTAATTGAGTTGGATATTTTTTCATTTGTTTGTAGTCTTACTTCTATCTCCTCATCCTTCTGAAGCATTTGCATATTTCTTTCTTCTAAATTGCTAATTTTGTCCTCCATAATATCACCTCTGTTTAAAGACTCCAAATTTTTCTTTATCTTATTCATTGTGTTTTTCATTGCCAGCATTTCTGATTTTTTTTTTTTCTATATCTCATTGAGTTTTTTTGTGATAGTTATTTTGAATTGTCCGTCAGTTAGATTGTAATTTTCTGTGGCTTCAGGATTCATTTCTGGGTCATTTACTTTCTGGTCTGTAGTGTTAATATATCTCTTCATACTATTTGATGGGGTGGATTTGTGCTGTTGCATAGTGGTAGTATCTAGTCACAGCTGCCTCTTCCCACCACGGGAGGGCCGGGCAGAACCTGTGTATTCTGAGCCCACTGCAATCCCTGGCAGGTGTGCTTGTCCTTTGGAAGTTGTGCTGACAGGGCCCATCTGCATTTGCCCACTGGCCACCGCTGCTTTACACACATAGGTGTGCAGGCGCTCTGGTGAGAGTCCCTTGCTCTGGATGAGCTGATGTGCCAGGCAGGGGAAGGCTGCTTTCTTTTGCTGCGTGATCCTGGGGGTGCTCCTGCTCTGTACTCACTCTCTGCCCTTCTGGGCTGCTCAGCTTGGGGAAGACGCCCCCGTGATTGCTAAGCCTCCTCTGTGTGGAGTGTTGCCACAGGCTGGGAGACAACTCTGAGATTGAATGCGTTCCCCTGGAGGGCTGCCCTTTCCCCCTCTCTTCTCTCAGAGCCATGCATGGTGTTATGCTCTAGATTGCTGCCGTTCGAGGGGGGACAGGAGATCCCCTTACCTCCTTCCGCTGCCTCCTGTGTGGTCCAGCACCTTCATCTTCAGACATATGGCTGTGTGGATCTCTCAGACATCTCTTGTATTGTGTCAGTTTCCTCTGTTGGTTTATGAGTGTCCTTTTCATTGTATCTTAGGGGGGGAGAGTGTAAGGCAAGACCTCACTCTGCCATGATGCTGATGTCACTCCTTTGTTTCTTATTAGAATTGCCAAATTGCTCTCCATAATGACTTTATTAATTTACACTTCCACTGGCAGTTTGAGAATTTTCTTGTTCTGCAGTTCTTTATTGTGGCCAGTGTGTTTTTGTAGACACCTATAACTTAACACTGAAGTTTTTAACAGCGCAGACAAGCATTGGTAATTCTTTAAGTGAAGATAAAATAAGTGTCACCATATTTTTCTCAGCGAATCTTTTGTAATAGTTAATACACGTAGCCCTTTTTTTTGTGGTACTTATGATCTGAATAAATAAAAATTGATTTTAAAATTTACCAGCTGTGCTATATATCCTATTAGTATGCAGCTGCAATTCTTACAATGAAAGCATATCCCTCTTTAAGTGCTGTTAGCTGGAAAAAAATCTTATGGCATCTTTACATGATGGAATACTATGCTGCCACTAAAAATTATGTTTTAGAAGAATATTTAATGATGCAGGAAAATATTTACAGTATATTAATGGACAGGAAAGGTTACAAACCAGTAGAGTAACCATTCAGTTTTGTTAAAACCAAATGTGTGTTAACATTTTCCCCTACGATTATCTCTGGATGGTGGGATTTTAGATGACATTCTATTTTGTACTTCACACTTTTCTTTATATTTTACTTTCAGTAGTGGATTTATCATCAGGGAAGAAGGATGTGGAGGAGAGTCCTTAGTAACCATATGCTAAAACTTCCACACCTGGACTATTGTTATAGAAAAGATAAGTGAGTAAATGAGCTGTAATTGTTTTCATTTTCAAAGACGAATTAGTGCTTTTCTTTTATTAAATATCAGGCTTTCCTTAAGATGCAAATGGAACCAAGCTATATTATTGTTTACCGGTTGTTTTTCCATTATTAGAGGAATATTTCAAAGAATATCTCATAAATTATTGAGGGATTGTCATTTAACTTAAGTAAGAGGTCTATTTGCATTTGGTATTTTCTCTTCTCGGGGAAAGGAAGTAGAGGAAAATCGATTAATCTCCAATCCTTTGGAATACAATTCAAATAGTTTGAGCTCTACTCTCAACTTGCTTTCATTTGGAATTACATGATATAGCCATAGATTTGGGTTCAAATCCAATTCTCTTGCTTTGTAACTTTGGGTGACTTTGGAAAGTTGGTTTTTCATCTGTGCAATGGAAACAATAACACCTAAATGAAAATCTTTATAAGATGTTTAGCATAGTGTAAGCTCTTAACAAAATTGACTAGCTTTCTTTTCTTTTTTTTGAGGAAGATTAGCCCTGAGCTAACATCCGTGCCCATCTTCCTCTACTTTGTATGTGGGACGTCTACCACAGCATGTCTTGCCAAACAGTGCCATGTCTACACCTGGGATCCGAATCGGTGAACCCCAGGCCTCTGAAGCAGAATGTGCACACTCAACTGCTGTGCCAATGGGCCGCCCCCCCCTTTTCTTTTTCTTAAGATTTTATTTTTCCTTTTTCTCCCCAAAGCTCCCTGGTACATAGTTGTGTATTTTTACTCGTGGGTCCTTCTAGTCGTGGCATGTGGGATGCCGCCTCAGCATGGCTTGATGAGCAGTGTGCCATGTCTGTGCCCAAGATTCGAACCAGTAAAACCCTGGGCCACCAAAGCAGAGCCCGTGAACTTAACCATTAGGCCACGGGGCCAGCCCCTTGACTTTCCTTTTTTGCTCCTTTTCTATTTTTTGGAGTGGATTTACTTAATAGTTGGAGAGAGAATTGATTAGGTATGAATTCTATGAAAAGAGCTATGAATAGCTGTGATGTACATATCCCAAAGTATGGAAGTTACCATATAAGTTGATTCTGATTTTTCATACCTTCCTTCTCAGGTGTCTATCACCTGGAGTATCGAGTTCACTACATTCTAAAGATGAGCTAAACACTGTTTTTTCGAAGATGATCTAATGTGTTTATATATCTTTTGCCTCTGGCACGATGGTTTTATTGCTTGTGTAAAAAACTTAATATTATTTCAGAGCTTAATTAATATTTTTCAAAACTCTGTTTAGTTAGCCACTTGTGTTGCAGATTTTATCTGTTTCAGTTTTTATTGATTAGGGAAATAAGCTTTGTTTTTATCTGGAGAGATTTGCTTTTTAGCACTCTCTCAAAATTGAGTAGTAGTCCACAAATTAAATGGTTACCATAGTAGCTTGTGGATGGGCTTAGTTATGACACTAAATATTTAGCTATAGAATAGGAACGTGACTTTTGTTTTCTCTCAGGAAATCTAGATTTTGGTTTTCTCCACTTTCTTCTTTACCAAAAGAGAAATAAGGCTTTTATTTAAACTGGGTTTAAGTACTCTTTGTATGACAATATATAGGGATATAAATTCACTCTGAATCAAGTTCTAGAGGAAAATAGATTTTGTTACAATGAGTAGAAGTAAAATTGTATTTCTGCTTCATTTGAGGGTAGTTTGTCTTTTAACTTACTTAAATCTAAATTCATTCCCTTTGAGCTAAAATAAACTTCATCCTGTTAAAAACCTCCTAAAGGTTTCCTTTTTTGAAAGAATTTAGCATGCTTTTGTAGAAAATAAAGGCAGTAATACTTGTTTACTTTTTGTGTTAAAGTGAATAGAATGTATTGAATTTGGGTAGATTTGCCTTGAATGGAATGGTAAATCTAAGCTTTGCAAATATTTACCACCTTCAAGTGATCTACGTTTTCCCTTGACTTTATGTTAAACCATTACACCTTTCTCTTTTAATACAGGAAACATTTGTGGTTCAGTGTTTGCTTTTCCAAGGTATTCTTTCAGGAAATTCCTGACCCTCTAGCAAATTTTGGTTCTTAAAATGGAGGTTAGCAGTTGTTGGAAATAAGGTAAAGAGTTTTAACCCTAAAGGAAGCTGTATAAAAATTAGGTGTAGTCAAAGATTTAAAAAGCATTAGGTAATTCATAGTTATAGGGACGGACCCCCCTTTCTTCCCTAGATTACTCCTGGGCTACTTAACAGCCTTTTTTCACTATTAGATTGTGAGTTCCTTGAGGTGAGGTCTTAATATATTTTTTATTCCAATACCAAGTGTCCAGAATAGATTCAGCATTTGGTAAATATTGTAAAATGACTAAGTGAATCTAACTCCTCATGAATAAGACGTGAAATCTGACTGGTTAACTGGGTTTAAAACCCTTATCAATTCGGGAAGAGTTTAAATGGAAGTTTTCCAGGCAACAGATATTTGTGAAGGTGACCTGAATTGCCTTTGCTTTGTAATTTTAATGCTACACGGTTACTTTAAAGGATTTTCAAAAAAGCATCAACCATTAGAAAGTTATATCTATTAGTCTTGTTTCCTTATTATATTGTTACTCCTAGATTATGACTCATCTTTCCCCTGAGGCATCAGCCTGCTAAAACAGACCCATATGACTTTTTCATGTGTTAAACCAGACTGGAAAATTCGAAACTCAGGATCTTTGGCCATTTCTGAATCTCTTTTATTAATCATAATGGAATTATAAGAAAACCATTTAATAGTTAAAGAAGATAGGCTATTTGCATTCTGGGAGTGGTATTAATTTTAGTTTTCTGAGATCGGTGCCATCAGCTGAAAAGAAATGAATGAGGAAGTTTAACCAGAGTGACAAGGAATGAGTTGTAGTTTTGGGTGGTAAGACGAGAATTAGGTTTTACGTACAGGGCAAGATGCTCAACTATCAGAATGAGTACACACAGACTAGGAACTCTAGTTGTCTTGAGGTAGGAGGATTAGAGCTGATGTTGGACAGGTTTGTTGGGTTGTATTCTACTCCTCATCTATCAGAATTGCAGAACTTACTGATTTTCTCTTGTTTCTTCTTAGTTGAGTCCTCTCTTTATGCTAATCTTCATGTAACTTTAATGGTTAGGCACGGCGTACAGAATTAGTTTGCTTCTGATCAACTCCTTATGAATTCTTCCGTTTACTTCTGCAAAGTCTTAAGATGGCTTCTACAAAATGTAGAACCGCTATTCTGAGTTTTTACTCAAATGAGTTAGATCCAAGGTTTTGTGAAAAAAAGGATCGCCTCCTTTTTGTTTTTAGAGAAATCTTCAGTGGTATTCAAGAGATTTTCCGTGGCTCTTTGTATGCAGGATACTTATTTATGAAGGACTACCTTTTAATGTATCTTGTGTGAGGACTCAAAGAGAAGGTCTTAGGTTTCAGTAATGCCATGTTGGTTGTGGTAAACTTTGGACGCTGTCTTTAGAAAAATAAAATTAATCTTCTAAGATGACTATTCTGTGTTACCCATGCTGGTGTGACCTGTTGTCTCATATACTTAATTTTTATATCCTTAGATGGCTGGGAGGCCTGAATGATTTTTTGAGATGATGTAGAATAGACACCAGTCTTGTTTATTTCTTGTTTCAGTATTTTCTCTTCCCCTCCTTTTTTTTCTTTTTGAAAAGGAACAAAAGTTTGTTATAGTCCCAGAAATTTTTGAAGTTTAAGATGTTAATATTTCTCAAGGGTCAAGAGAAGCACGTGGGTTTAAAAAGTCTAGGTCTTTTAGAGGATCTCTAGAGAGATCTCTGAAGAATTAAAAAGGGAAGATACCATTTGACTTCCCTTACTTGTGGCACAAGCTTCCTGCCAGACTGTCTGGTACTTTGGTCCTTTCTGTGTCCCAGTACAAAATTAATATTAAGCAATTAATGTTAAATAGAAAGTAATACAATAATAAGATTCAAGTAGAGTTGAAGGCCAAAAAATCTTATTATAGAGAACAGAAATTGTAAAATCACATTGTAAAAACCTTGTGCCCTTGATGAACATAAAGTGTGGACACTTGGTTTTTTTCTTAATACTGAATGTGGAATTTTTCAGAAAGCAGAGCTTCATTAAAGAGTTGATATCCTAGGGTGAGATATCCTTGGTGGAAGGAACTTGTGCTGCTTCTGCTCATTTTTAATATAGTCAATCAATGTTCACTACTGCTTGGCCTCAAAAGGCAACAAAATAATTGTCTTGACAGATAAGTTAAAAAATATGTATATTTATAACAGATTATTTTAATTTCTATTTCCATTCCATAATTTTATAATCTCTGCTGAAGCAAAAAATTCAAGCAATTACAGATTGATTACTTCCTATTTATTCCTTTTAAAGCTCAGGATTCAAATAATATTTTCAGATCATGTTAAATCTTTTAGTTTGAGTTAGGTTTTTCCTCCCTCGTTCTTCTTTGGGCTAGAAATTGTATTAAAGGACAAAATTCCAGTGCAATTACTGTCAAAAGATCTATCAGCAATTCAGTTAATGTGCGTCATTTTTTTAAAATAACAGCTTTATTAAAATAAATCACATTCCACACAGTTTACCCATTTAAAGAGTACATTTCAGTGGTTTTAGTATAGTCACCACAATATTTATCACTCCAACAAGAATCCCCATACCAATTAGTGGGCATGCCTCATTGCCCCTCACAACTTCTACCCTGGATCCTAACAACCACTCTTTTACTTTCTATCTCTATGTATTTGTGTATTCTGAATATTTTATATAAAAGGAATCATACAACATGTGGTCTTTTGTGACCAGCTACATTCATTTTAACATAATGTTTTCAAGGTACATCCACGTTGTAGCATGACTTAAAACTTCATTTCTTTTTATTGTTGAATAATATCCCATTCATCATTTGACAGATATTTGGTTTGTTTCTACTTTTTGGTTATTATGAATCGAATTATGAGTGTGTATAAATTTTTGTCTGGGCATATATTTTCTCTTCTCTTTGGTATATACTTAGGAGTGGAATTGTTGGGTCATGTGGTAACTCTGTTTATCTTTTTGAGGAACTTTCAGAACTGTTTTTCAAAGTGACGATACTATTTGACATTCATATCAGCATTGTATCATGGTTCCAATTTTTCCACATCCTTACCAACACATCCTATTGTCCATCTTTTTTTATTATACCCATTCTAGTGGATGTGAAGTAGTATCTCACATTTATTTTTATTGTGGTAAAATATATCTAACACAATATTTATAATTTTAGCCATTTGTAAATGTGCAATTCAGTGACATTAAATGCATTCACAGTATGTAACAATCACCACCATCTATACTCAGAGCTCTTTTATCATCCCTGACAAAAACTGTATACCTTTCTTGATAGTCTCTTCAGTGAATGGTGCTGGGTCAACTGGATATCCACATGCAAAAGAATGAAGATTGGATCCTTACCTTATACTTTATACCACAACTCACAATGGATCAAATACCTAAATTAAAGACCTAAAACTATAAAACTCTCAGGAGAAATCATAGGGGCTAATCTTCATGACCTTGGATTTGCCAGTGGTGTCTTAAATAAGATGCACAAAACACAAACAACAAAAGAAAAAATAGTTTGGATTTCCTTAAAATTAAAACCTTTTTTCACATCAAAGGGCACTGTTAAGAGAGTGTAAAGATAATCTACAGAATGGGAAAAAATATTTGCAAATCATATATCTGATAAGGGTTTACTATCTAGAATATATAAAAAACTCTTACAACTCAGTGACAAAAAGACAAACAACTCAATTAAAAAATGGCAAAGGACTTGAATATACATCCCTTTACTTTTTAAAAAAATATTGTGGTGAACTACCCATACATAACATAATATTTACCATTTTAACCTTTTGTTGTTGTTGTTGTTGTTGAGGTAGATTCACCCTGGCAACATCTGTTGCCAATCTTCCTCTTTTTGTATGTGCGCCACCACCACAGCGTGACCACTGACAGAGGTCTGTGCCTGGTAACTGAACCCAGGCTGCCGAAGTGGAGCGTGCCAAACTTAACCACTGGGCCACCTGGGCTGGCCCCCATTTTAACCTTTAAATGTACATTTCAATAGTGTTAAGTACATTTACATTGTTGTGCAACCAATCTTCAGGACTTTCTCTTCTTGCAAAACTGAAACTTTATACCCATTAAACAACAAGTCCCCATTTCCCCCATCATCCCTTTACTTAAAATCACTATGGTTATGTTTATTTTTATTTACTTATTTATTCATTTATTTATTTATTGAGGAAGATTAGCTCTGAGGTAACTGCTGCCAATCCTCCTCTTTTTGCTGAGGAAGACTGGCCCTGAGCTAACATCCATGCCCATCTTCCTCTACTTTATATGTGGGACGCCTACCACAGCATGGCTTGCCAAGCGGTGCCGTGTCTGCACCTGGGATCCAAACTGGCGAACCCTGGGCCACCAAAACGGAACATGCGAACTTAACTGCTGTGCCACTGGGCCAGCCCCAATATTGTTATGTTTCAAGTGGGTTTCTTGTAGACAACATATAATTGAGTCTTGTTTTTTAATTCATTCTGACACCTGATTGTATCCACACTGACACTCTGACACACTCTGACTCTTAGTTGATGTATTTAGATCATTTACATTTAAAGTTAATTTTTATATATTTGGATTAATATCTGCCATGTTTGTAGCTGTTGTTTATTCATTGCACTTGTTCTTTGTTTTCTTTTTATCTTCCCCATTTTGCCTTTGGTTTTAAACATTTTATATGATTTCATTTTCTTTCCTCTTTTAACTTATAAATTATACTTCTTTAAAACAATTTTTATTGGTTGTCTTACAGTTTGCAATATACATTTATAACTAGTCTGAGTCTACTTTCAAATAAAACCATACCATTCACAAATAGTGTAGGTACCTGATAATAGAGCGTTCCCAATTCTTCCTCTTATCTGTAAGGGGATCACACTCACCCGATACATTTTTGCTATTAGGTAAGTTAAGAATAAGAAACATAAAAGATGTTATTTTCCCTTCATTTATTCCTTCTCTAATGCTCTTCCTTTCTTTATCAGATGTGTGTTTCTGACCTATATAATTTTCTTTCTCTTTGAAAAACTTCTTTTAACATTTCTTGCAAGGCAAGTCTCCTGGCAACAGATTCTTTAAGTTTTCATTTGTTTGAGAAAGCCTTTATTTTTCTTTCGCTTTCAAAGGATCATTTTGCTGGATACATTGTTCCTGCTTGGTGGTTTTTTTATTTCCTTTAAACACTTTAAATATTTTATTCCGTGCTCCTCCTGCTTGCATGGTTTCTGACCACATGTCAGATGGAATGCTTATCCTTGTTTCTCTTTAGATAAGGTGTCTTTCTTCTGCCTTCTTAAAATTCTTCTCTGTCTTTGTTTTTTTGCCTGTTTGCATATGATATAGCTCGGTGTAGATATTTGGTATTTATCTTGCTTGATATTCTCTGTGCTTCCTGCGTCTGTGGTATCTATCATTAATTCTGGAAGATTTTCCACCCACCATTATTTCAAACATTTCTTCTGCTCTTTTCTCTCTCTTTCTTATTCCATTATGTGTATGTTACAACTTTTGTAATTGTCCTATAGTTACTAGTTTTTCTGTTTTCTTTTTTTTCTCTCTTTTCTCTTTTGCATTTCAGTTTGGAAAATTTCTGTTGACGTATCATCAACCTGACTGGTTCTTTCCTCTTCGAGCTCATTGATTCTTTCCTTGCCTGTGTCCAGTCTATTGATGAGCCCATCAAAAGCATCTTTATTTCTTTTACAGTGTTTTAGATTTATAGCATTTCCTTTTGTTTTATTTAATAGAGTTTCCATCTCTCTGCTTATATTACCCATCTATTCTTGCACGTTACCTGCTTTTTTTTATTGGAGACCTCATCATACTAGTCACAGTTATTTTTAATTCCCCTGTCTTATAATTCCAAAAACCTGTGTCTTATCTGAGTCTGGTTCTAATGCAGTCTTTGTCTCTTAAGATTGTGTTTTTTCTTGCCTTTTAGCATGACTTGCAATTTTTTTTGAAAGCCAAATATGATATTTCTGGTGATAGGAACTGAGGTAATCAGGCTTTTAGTGTGAGCTTTTATGTTAATCTCACTAGGAACTGGGTTGTGTTTAATATTTGCTGTACCCGTAGGTGACAGAGGCTTCATTTTCTTCTAGTTTCCTTGTTTTAATTTTTTTCTTCCTGTTTTCTTTGGATTTCCCTAAGTAAAAACTCCTTCTTAAACAGAGTCTGTTATCTTGCTGTATTCTCACTTGTAATTCACTGTTGTTATGGTGGATCCCTGTTGATGGGGTGATAAGCAGTTGGGGAGGGAAAGTGTTCTGTAATCTTACGATTAAATCTCATTTTTTTCTAGTGGTCCTGAGTCCCTGGACTGTGACCTTCAAAAGTGTCTTTTAGCCCTCCCTCCCTCCCCCAGCTTCGGTGAGACAAGAAGGCTGGTGGAGGCTGAGGTTGCCTAATTGCTCTTCCTCCAGGTAGATGATGGTCTGCTAAAGTACTTTATCTTCAGGGTGTGACTTTGTTAAGAAGAGAATGTTCTGGGCATATTTCAGTATGGTTACTTTCCCCTTCTCCTGCTCAAAGCAGAAGAGGATTTTCCTCAGATCTTCATTGTGAAAACCTGAAAACCTCCTAGGGTTCCTGGACGTAAAACCCAGGAAAGTGTGGGCCCCCCCCCAAAACTGGGACCCCAAGATATTTTAACTCTCAGGCTGATCCATACTTGGTCTCCTACAGTTTGTCAGTTACTGTTGAAGTGTTCCCACTCCAGATAAGCTGTGATTCTCTGTATCTGCCTGTCTCCAGTGTTTTCAGTGGTGATTTGCCCTGTGACCTCAGTTTTCTAAGATGTTATTGATTTACAGTTTCCTTTATCTTTTTTCTTGTTGTGAGCATAGGAGTGAGGACTTATAAGCTCCTTATGGGCTGTAGCTGACTGGTTAGTGTTTTTTGTTTTTTTTTTAAATGGTCCTATGTGAAATGCCATAGCTGTCTGTGGCTTTAGTTTTCGTACTGTCCTTTGCTTGAAATACTTTTGTAACGCCTGTCAAGTCTTGGTCTTTGTGAGGATCGGTTCCAGTTTTAGTTGGAAGTTTTAGGAATTGATTTTAAAATGATTTACTTTTCTTATTGTTAGTGACTTATCTTTAGTTGCTGCTATGTCCAAGTGAAAATAGTGTGGTAAGCACAGTGGCTTAAGCATGAGCAGTAAAGCCAGAGAACTCGGGTAATTTCATGTGTCCATAAAGTGTCTTATTAAAAAAGTAAATTAAATCAATGAGCGTATATAAAACAATAAAGATAGCAATGAACAAAGATGAAAAACTTTGGAAAAGTATGCTCTAGTAACTGAAAGCACTTTCATGGACGTCTTAGTTTGTCCATAGTCCTTTTAAGTACAGACGGTTCCCAACTTAATGGTGGTTCAACTTAACGATTTTTTGACTTTACAATGGTGCAAAAGCGATACACATTCAGTAGAAACTGTACTTCAGATTTTGAGTTTTTTGAGGATTATCTTTTAGGGTAACTACTTTTTCTATTCATTAAATTATATTTGTCACTGTGCCTGGAGTTCCCCTAAGGGGTGCAGTATAGCGTAGGCTTTGGTTGGAGATAGAATTCCTAATTTTCCACTTAGTAGCTGTAAGTGCAAATTATTTAACTCCCTTATTGCATTCAGCAAATAAGTGCCTTTCTGAGCCTCAGGTTCCTGTAATAAAGTTCTCATGAGGTTTAAATCAGGTCAGTGTGCATAAAATGCACATGTTAAAATTTGGTAAGTTTTTGTAAGGAAACCCAAGACACGTGGACCCACTGAGAAAAATTCCACCATTTACCCTAACAACCGGAAGCAGTGGTTAAGTATTCAGCAGCGTAGTGGAAACCTGTATGGGCCTGTATCACATTTGCGACTAAAATCAAGGCATAAAAAGTTTATAGACAATTAGACTTTATTTTATATGCTTATGTAATTAATACTTGGAAGATTTTGATAGAATTTCTTATAATTTTACTTGAATAAGGACATAAGATTTCTAACACTAAAGCAAGGAGTAAACTTGTAAATAAAGGAGGTGTGAAAAGCTAACTATCAAATACTGTTTGATTTATAACTGAAGTTATTATGGATACTAACAAATAAATGAGCTGTATATTTTATAATGCATTGTAAATAGATACTATAATTTTAAAACTAAAAACACATGCACATATGAGTAATTTCTTGAATGGGAGTGGATTACCTTGCAAAATCTTAGGAAAATTAAGTTTTCAACTTTTAAGTTTAGTTTACCTCATACATCTCCAATCTTCATTTATGAACTATAAAAGAAAATTACATGAATTAAAAAAGAAAACAGAACTTTTACAGCATAAAAGCGATAAATTTATAATATGAAAAGGTAGAAAAAGATCACCTATAATATTATCATCTAGATAACACCTACTATTAATATTTCTGACAGTATTTTACTGTAATAGTTTTATTTTATTTTATTTTATTTCCTTTTTTTTTTGGTGTGTGTGAGCAAGATTGGCCCTAGCTAACATCTGTTGCCAATCTTCCTCTTTTTGCTTGAGGAAGATTGTTGCTGAGCTAACATCTGTGTCAATCTTCATCTATTTTATGTGAGATGCCGCCACAGCGTGGTTTGACAGTGGTGCTAGGTCTGTGCTCAGGATCTGAACCTGTGAACCCCAGGCTGCTGCCAACTTAACGACACTATGCCACCAGGCTGGCCCCCTATTGTATTTTTTTTTGTTGAGGAAGATTGGCCCTGAGTTAACATCTGTTGCTTATCTTCTTCTTTTTGCTTGAGGAAGATTGTTGCTGAGCTAACGTCTGTGCCAGTCTTCCTCTATTTTGTATGTGGAACACCGCCACAGCATGGCTTGATAAGTGGTGTGTAGGTCTGAGACTGGGATCTGAACCCATGAACCCCGGGCCGCTAAAGTGGAGCACGTGAACTTAACCACTATCCCACAGGGCTTACCTCATGTGCTTTTAAACATAGTTGTGATCATATTTTGTCTACAACTTATAGCCTGCTATTTTTGGTTAGCATTGTAGTGTGAACTATTTTCCATATTATAATTGAACTTTTTTGAATTATTTTTAATGGATGGTATGATATTGTATGACTTTTATGCATACCTGTTTATTTAGCCATTATTATACATTTTAATTATTTACAGTGTTTTCGCTGTTGTAAATAACTCATAGATCAGTATCTTTTGTGAGTAAAGTTATTTATTAAGAATTATTTTCTTTGTATAGATAAAAAGAAGCAGAATTACTCAAGAGATCAAAGGCTTATTGCCAAGTTGTTTTCTAAATCCTTTTATTACCACTGTCCATATGTGAGAGTGTCTACTTCAGAGTAAGTTGTCCTACAATGGGTAGTCTTTTTTTCCCTTAAGTATTTGATAAGTAAAAAAAGATATACATTTAACACTTTTTTATGGAGTTAATGATAGGTTACAATCTTGTGAAATTTCAGTTGTACATTAATGTTTGTCAGTCGTGTTGTAGGTGCACCACTTCACCCTTTGTGCCCACCCCCCACCCCACCTTTCCCCTGGTATCCGCTAAACTGTTCTTAGTCCATAATTTTAAATTCCTCATATGAGTGGGGTCATACACAGATTATCCTTCTCTTGCTGGCTTATTTCACTTAACATAATTCCCTCAAGGTCCATCCATGTTATTGCAAATGGAATGATTTTGTTCTGTTTTACAGCTGAGTAGTATTCCATTGTATATATGTACCACATCTTCTTTATCCATTCATCTGTTGCTGGGCACTTAGGTTGCTTCCACATCTTGGCTATTGTAAATAGTGCTGCAATAAACATTGGGGTGCATAGGACTTTTGGGATTGCTGACTTCAAGCTCTTTGGATAAATACCCAGTAGTGGGATGGCTGGATTGTATGGTAGTTCTATTTTTAATTTTTTGAGGAATCTCCATACTGTTTTCCATAGTGGCTGCACCAGTTTGCCTTCCCACCAGCAGTGTATGAGGGTTCCTTTTTCTCCACAACCTCTCCAACATTTGTTAGTATTAGTTTTAGATATTTTTGTCATTCTAACGGGTGTAAGGTGATATGTTAGTGTAGTTTTGATTTGCATTTCCCTGATGATCAGCGATGATAAGCATCTGTTCCTGTGCCTATTGGCCATCAGTATATCTTCTTTGGAGAAATGTCTGTTCATGTCTCCAGCCCATTTTTTGATTGGGTTGTTTGATGTTTTGTTGTTGAGTTGCGTGGGCCCAGGCGACTCGGCCCCCACTGCAGCCTTGGTCCTTCCTGCGGGAGCGGGCGGAGGTGCCGGGTGTCCGTGTGTCCGCTGGCCGCATCCTCAGTGCACCTGCTGTCTGCTGCCCTGTTGACGTTTATGTGACTGGCTCCTACCTTATGGTGTGCGTTAGCGCTACATCCTGCGTTGTGGTTACGTTCTGCCCTGTTGGTACTTTGTGCACTGTCGTTATTTTGGACGTTCTGGTTACTTGGTACTTTGTCGTGACGTTCCACACTGTCGTTCCATATTGTTACCTTGTATGTTGTGGTACTTTCTGCCCTGTCCTGACATTCTACGTTTTGTCGTGTGGAACCGGCACCAAGACTACAGAAGCCAGAATACTCACCCCCTCACCCGATTTTTGAAGAGAAAACTTTCCGGTGTCCTCTGCAGCTTCAGTATGTTTTCTCAGCCTCTAACGAGCAGGGGAAGCTGGGGCGGGCAGACCCCTTTGTTCCCAGTGCATTTTCAGGGAGGGAACAGCTGCTTGGCTGCATCTGGGTCCCAGGCTGGGGCCTCAGCGTAGAACCCGCTCCTCCGCGAGGAGCCTGTGGCAGGTCCCCTTTAGTTGTGGGCGGGCGGGCAGGCTTTGCTTCTGGGGAGAGCGCCACCTCCCCGCTGTGCGAGCGCTGGCAGGCGGCCCCAGATCTGCCCCAGATCGGCTGTCCTTGCTGACCTGTTTGTGCCCTGTGCGTCCACACTGAGCCACAGCCGGGGTCCCTGCAGACACCGCCCCCTGCAAGGCCTCCCGCACCCTCAGCAGTCGCGCAGAGAGCTGCTCGGTCAGGGCGCGCCAGCTGTCCCCTCCCGCCTGCACAGCCGCCGGCCCGCCCGCCCGCGGGAGGGGTGGCCTGCCACCCCTCCTCCAGCCATGTGCCCTCCTCAGCCTGTGGAACGCGCGCCGCCTGGGCCGGCCCCCACAGCGCCTGGCCAGCGACGCACGGAGTGCGCTGAGCCCAGCCACCCCAACCGTCCTGCCGGGCGCAGCTGCCGCCCCGAGCCCAGCGGCCCCAGCCAGGCCCAGCCCCGAGAGCAAGAGCCAGAGCGAGGTGCCTGGCCCGGGCCCTGGCGGCCCACGCGAGCCGACATGCGGCTCCACGAGCCGTCGCTGTGCCAGGACCCCAGCCTGAGGCAGGAGCTGGCCTCACTGGCCCGCGGCTGCGACTTCGTGCTGCCCTCCCGCTTCAAGAAGAGGCTCAAGGCCTTCCAGCAGGTCCAGGTCTGCCGCATGTCACCCCCCCGGCCCACCCGGGTCCCTCCCGAGTCCCTCCCTGGTGTGGGGGGGGCGGGGGCTGCTCGCACCCACCCGTGCAGGGAGCGTGGGTCCCGCGTGAAGTCGCTGGGAGAGCTCCTAAGAGCTCGCCCGTTGCTGGAGTTTTGGCGGCAGGTGCCGCGGTGTGGCCAGGATGCAAGCCCCCGGCGCGTGGACAGGTTCTGGCTCGGGTGGGGACCTGACCCTGTGGTCCCGGTGGGAAGCCTGGCCCATGGTCACGGCCATCTCCGTGATGACACGGCCCTGTGGGACGCCTGGCCTTCTCGGCCACATGGTGTTTACTGGGCTGTGGGGATCTGCACACATGGGCCGGGCAAGTGGATGGCTCGGTGCTGATAGTGAGTAGTTGGCGTGTAGACACCCTCTCCATGGTTGTGTGTGCTCAGAGGAGTAAGACCTGCTGTGTCTACACCTTGGACGTGTTACGAGTTAGTTTGAGGGACCCAGTCGTTTGGAAGCATCAGACAGCCCGTGATCCCCAGAGTCTGTCTGTGACTCGAGGGGTCTCTCCGTGGCATATCTTGTCCTCGCCTCAGCTCTGGGCCGGTGCTGGGGGCAGGGCCACAGGGCTTGGGGCCGGGGCTCCTGCTCCTGAACGCCTCACCTCTTGCAGTTAGACACCCGCACTTTTTCTCTAGGCCAGGACTTAACGTCCTGTTGTGGCCAAAAAAAATGACATCCAATCAGACCGGGCCATCTGGGGGAAAAAAAGACCTGCCTTCTGCTGATATTTTAATGGGAGTTTTTCTGGGATCATATCTCAGCTTTTACACAGCTTGGGAATTTTTCCTGTCTTGTGTCTTCCAACTTCTGAAGTTTTGTCTGCAGCTGGGGAAGGTGTGAGTCTGTCCCTAGATTTTAAGGAAAGTGCCTGCATTTGGAGACCCAGGAGTGGAATCTGCCCCACGCGGGTCCTGCTTTGACGATAGGAAAACAGATGTGGGGCAGTTAGGGTTTCTCCTGATGGTCCACTGGGCTGTGTGGGAGACCCGGAAATCCCTCCAGCCTCGCCCAGGATGGTCGTGCCTGGGGGCCCGGCTCCCCACAGAGCCCATGCAGGAAAGTCTGCATTGCTTTAGGGCTGCTGCTTATCAAATGAAAATCACTTTTTGGGAATCAAACTTTATGAATTCATTTCATGGGAAGTTGTTTCTTGTCACAGAAAACATGTCTCAACCTTGCTTCTCAGCCGTGACGATGTGCATTGCGTAACGTGAGTGCTCCCTGGGCTGCAGGCGGTGGACCAGTGGGTCTTTCTCATGGGGGTTGTGGGAGGAGCAGAAGGAGAGTTCTCCTGGCTCCTTTCACCCCAAGATGTTGGAGGGCGGATTCGGGACACAGCCTTGGGGGGGGTCAGCAAACATCTTTGGGAGAGGCTGGGGGTAGAGGGAGAGGCTGGGGGTGGAGGGAGGGAGGTGGTGCTTCAGCCTGACGGCCACGCCACCCGCTCAGTGGGCCCCCCTGGCCCGGAGCAGAGGACCCTGGGGCACGGCTGTGCCATCCACAGTGGAGCCATCCCTGCTCCCGCCTCCCATGTCCACCCGCCCACCCTGCCCAGGGATTCTCGGGCCTTCTGGGCGCCGAGCAGCGCCAACTCCCGGTGGTCACTGCAGGCTCTCTCAGGCCCAGGACATGCTCGGTTCGCCCCGCTGGAAGGGGTCCTGAGCGTCCTGTACCCCGGGGGTCCCCTCGCCCACTCTCCACAAACAGGCTCAGGCACAGTTGACGGGCGCCTCTGCTCCTCCACTCTGTCACCTTGCTGTGGGCCCGGACACGCTGTCCAGCCTCCCTGCAGGGTCCTTCAGGGCACACAGACCCCGCTGAGCGTCATTCCAGACCCCAGTGTGGCCACCCCCTGGGGACAGTCCTGGACTCTGAGCTGACCTCCCCTCCCTGGGGTGACAGCGTGGCCTCCCAGCTCTGCCTGTCCCAGATGGCAAGTGGGCCACAGTCTGGGGTCCTAGTCTGGGTGGGGTCACAGTACCCTGCAGGAAGGGTCATGAATACCCCCTTTGATCCACATTCCCAGGACCCTGGCAGCTGGAAGCGGCCCCTCTGTCCACTCGGCTGTGGATGCAGGTTCCCCTCACAGGCCACTCCAGAGCCGCACACACGCCCCCTTGGGAGCCCGTCCTGTGGGGCAGGTGCAGAGCCAGGCTGACAGTCAGTGTCCAGGCCGGGGACCCCGCTCAGCCGGGCTCCCCCGTCTGTGTCAGTGTTGGGAACACAGCTCTGCTCCCTCCTGTGAACGCGGCTGGCCCAGCAGCCTCCACAGTGAGCCCGGCCCCTCCTGTGCTGGAGGGAGATCCTTCGCACGAACCCGTGTGCAGGGCCTGGCTCCCCCGTTGTTGTCTTTGGCTCCCCTGTGTTAAACTTTGACCTCTGGCTCCCATCTGTCAGCGTGGAGTGTCGTTCACGCGTTTAGTTGGCGCACCTCCTGCCAGCTGGTGTGGAGGGTCCACGGGAGCCGAGGAGAAAGCTCGCGGCCCACAGGGGCCTCCTGTTGGGTGCAGCATCTTTGGGGCCTGGGCTCACCTGGAATCCACAGGCTGTCCCCCTGAGCTCCCTGGCCCCGTCCAGGGCCCCGTCCCGGCCTTGCTGCTGCATCCGGTCTCAGACGGGGCCGCCCAGGACGCTGCTGGGCTTGGCCGCTCCGGCCCAGCGTCCCTGCCTGGCCTGCTCTCATTCTGCCACCTGTGCCCTGTCCTGGCCCGTTGGAGTCGGAGGGACCCATCTGATGTCCCAGCACGTGCCGTCTGACCCCTCTGGGACCTGACCGTCCGAGGCTGGTGTTGGGAGGTGTGACCCCAGAGACACAGCTGGACGGATTTCTGCTGGGCTCCCCCACACCCTTCTGCGGGAGAAGAGATGCCTTTGCTTTATCCCAGGGCTTGGATTTTGGTCGTGGGGGCACCGCTCCGCCCCACTGTGTGTTCTGGGAGGCCCATGGGCGAGTCTGAGGTCCCAGGAGTGGGGTCGAGTCAGGGAGCAGGCGGCTGGGGCCCTCTACAGAAGTAGCTCTCCGTGAGGCCGTGCCCCTTGATCGGGGCTGCAGGGGGCCTGCGTGGGGCGGGGCGGGTGGGAGCCCAGGCAAGAGGCTTGGGGACCCGAATGCCCCTTGGTCGGCTGGTTGCCATTTTTTAAGAGGCCTGAGCCGTACTTTAGGACTCTCCTTTCACACACACACGTGTGTGTTTTTGCCACTTTTGTTCATTCCAGTCATCTGGCCGCGTCCCCTGGAGGTCGGGGAATGCGCCCCACGGTCCCTGCAGGACCTGCTGAGACCTGTTTTGCGGCCCAGGAGGTGGCCAGCCCCCAACGGCGTCCTGTGTGTTGGAAAAGAATGTGAGAGCTGCAGCTGTGCTGGGGCCGCATCTATTTCTGTCCCGGAGATTAAACTTGTAAATCTCCCGTGTCTGCAGCAGGCTGTTTGTTTCTCGTTGTCCGGTCAGCTCCGTCATCGCTCCGGGGAGCTGGGCCCGGCCTCCCTGGGGGCTGGACCTCTGCTTTTCCCTGCAGCGTCTGCCGTGTCCGTGTGGGGCTCCTGGGGCCGGCATCGGCCAGCTCTGAGGCATGTCGTTTCCCCTGGTCGCCTGCCCTGACGCGGTCCCTGTCTCTCTCTAGTACTGTCCACACCTCCACCTCTTGTGTGCACGTCAGTCCAGCCACCCCACGGCCCCTCTACCCTTTTCCGTCTTTTGAGAAGATGTTCACCCTCTGCACCCTTACGTCTTATGTGTGTCTCTTGTGAATAGACACGATTCTCTTTTTCCTTCTGATCTTCATCTTTTAACTGTGCCGTTTGTCTGTTTCCACGTGTTATGACTGTTCGTCCATCTTGGTTTATTTTCGTCCTGTCCTTTCTTGCCTCCTCTTTCTCTTTTCCTCTCCTACTTTGGAGTATTCCCTTGCTCCTAGCTGACTGCTCATCCTAGAAATGGCCACTACTGGATTTTTCCAGGTGAAAAATTAATACCTTTGCCTTCCAGCTCAAAACACTCAGATGGGGGCTGGCCCAGTGGCGCAGCAGTTAAGTGAGCATGTTCTGCTTCAGCGGCCCGGGGTTCACCAGTTCGGATCCCAGGTGCAGACATGGCACCACTTGGCAAGCCATGCTGTGGTAGGCGTCCCACATATAAAGTAGAGGAAGATGGGCACGGATGTTAGCTCAGGCCCAGTCTTCCTCAGCAAAAAGAGGAGGATCGGCAGATGCTCAGGGCTAATCTTCTTCAACAAAAAAAAACAAAACTCTCAGACACTTCCATTCCATGACCCCATTCATTTTATACTGCTGTTGTTGCCTTCGGAGGGTTTGTAAAAAGAAATAAAATCGCCGCCTTATGATGATTCACACAGTCAGCGTGTTGAGATTTGCCCCCCATACGCCCCTTTCCTGCATCTCCGACCTGCGTCAGGAGCACTTGGCTTCTGCCTGACGCACGGTCCCCCGCACATCCTGGACCAGCGTCTGCTGACAGTGGCCGGCTCGCTTTTGCTTTTCTTCCGTTTTGGTCTCAAACTGTCTCCATGTTGGTTTTGTGTGGCAGACACCTCCCGGGAGGTGGCGTTTGGGCGAAAGGGCAGCCGCTCTCCTCCAGCTCTGGCCCCTGCATTTCTGTCGAGAAGCTGGCTGCAGGGCTCCTGGGTCGCTCCTTTGGAGACGGTCCCCTTTTCTGTTCCGTTCCGTCTCCTTGTGGCAGGTTCTGAGGATCTGCCGCTGTCTTGGGTGTTGTCCCGTCTCGTCGTCCGGTGTGCAGTGTGGGTCGCTCCAAGGACTCCTGCTTGGGGTTCCTTGGGCCTCGGGTCTCAGGATGTGTCTCCAGCTCTGCAGCTGCAGGCTCAGCACCTGCGTCTCCTCCCTCCCGGGGCACGAGTCCCTCCCAGCTGTGCTGCTCTGCTCTCCAACCCAGAAAGCAAGTGTGTTTCCTGTTCTTCTGGACGTTTTATTTGGGGCTGTCTTAAGTCTCCTCACTCTTGCATCTTCAAGCCTCTCCCTGTCTTGATATATGAAGCGTGTCGGCTCTCATTCTCAACAACGTCAGAGTCCGGAGTCTTCGCCAGCCCAGCTGCTCCCTGCTTGCTGGCTCTCCCCCATGGTGCCTTCCTTTCATGTGTGTTTGTGCATTTTGATCATGAACGCCTCACTTTCCTTGGAACTTGGGGCGTTTTCTGAGTCCCGAGTTGAGGATGGTTCACCTCAGCACATCTTGCTGCTTCCGGGCACTGCTGATCTGTGGCAGCCTGACGTCGTCGGCTGGAGGGTTTGGGGACCAGGCACAGGATGTACATTTGGTTTGCACACTTGACTGGGAGTCTGCTGTGAGCTCTCGGGAGCTTTGCCACCACCCCTGCCCGCAGCCCCTTGATGCAGCACCAGCTTTCAGGCCTATGATTGTCCTTTCCTTCCTGGGGTCAGAGGTTGGTGGGGATTTATTTCCACTTCATTCTTCTCGCTGCAGGGGCAGCCCCCAGGATCCCGCTCAGGGGGCAGCCTCCGTCGAGGATGCTGGATGTTGCCTCCTGTCCCCGAGCTCTGCAACACTGTGAGGTGACGGTCACTTCACCCCCTTGAGTGCACTCCCTGAAGGCAGCGCCTGTCCAGCCTCTCCTGGCCTCGCTGGGTGCCCCTTCCCAGCGTCCGTGCCCTGAGAGTCCTTCCTCTCTTGCCAGTCCGTGAGGCACTCAGGAAGATGTTTGTCAAGTGCTCTCCCCAGCATTTCCAGCTGCCTTCCTCAGAAGGGCTGGTCCGGGTACCTGGGTCTTGACAGGGCCGCAGAAAGAGCACACATGTTAGCATTTACTTCTCCCTGAGTCGATCCTGCAAGTCCAGCACCAGAACTGGGTCATCCAGTGTTGCGCTGTGCCTCAGGGAGTGAGTTGGTGGGAGACGCTTGCTTCCCCATGAGTGTGAGAGACATGGAAGGTTCCAGGCTGGGAGAGACTCACTGTGGACAGAGGGAAACAGAGTCATGTGGCCAAGTTCTCTGAGGTAGCAGCTTTCCGAACACAGCGAAAGGTGTTTTCCTTTCAGGGGAGCTCTTTGGGATGTGCGTTCCATCACTGCATATTGCTGGGGGCCTGCTCTGTGCCAGGCACTGGAGGGTAGCTGCACCTTCTAGTTGGGATGACAGAAAAGCCTACAGAGCCTGACTGGGATGACAGTACCTGTGAAGGGGCGGCAGGTGGGGTGGGATGTGTGTTCTGTCAGGGATGACCTTGTGACCTGGGGTGAGGTTCCTGTGAAGGGGCGGCAGGTGGGGTGGGATGTGTGTTCTGTCAGGGATGACCTCGTGACCTGGGGTGATGGTTCCTATGAGGGGGCTGCAGGTGAGGTGGGATGTGTGGTGTGTAGGATGACCTTGTGACCTGGGGTGATGGCTCCTGTGAAGGGGCAGCAGGTAGGGTGGGATGTTTGTCCTGTCAGGGATGACCTTGTGACCTGGGGTAACGGTTACTATGAGGGGGCGGCAGGTGGGGTGGGATGTGTGGTGTGTCAGGGATGACCTTGTGACCTGGGGTGATGGTTGGTGTGAGGGGACGGCAGGTGGGAGTGGGCTCAGGCGGGGGGTGTTGTGTTGTCTATTGATGACATGCTAGTGGCAGGTGGGATCTGATCATGGTCTTAGATGAGGTAAGGCAGTGTTTGTGGGGCGCCTGGGAACAGTAGGCACAAAGGCCCTGAGGTGGGCAGTGACAGGGGCAGTCATTAGCGCCTCCACACACCCGCTGTGCCCCAGGGAGCTGTGGTGCAGTGGTTCTCAAACTCCTGACCCAGGGGACCGTCCTCCTGTACCAGCGTGTTGGTGGAAGGGACGTGTGGCACCCTCAAGGGAAGCCCTCCTGCTGGCAGCAGCCAGTGTGGCCATGCGGGGTGTCTGCAGGGCGCTGTCAAGAGCACCAAAGACCTGTGGTTGTGTCTTTGCCCCTAAGTTTGTAGCTGTCTCCCTTCCTCCCTCCCTCCATCTGCCAAATTCCCCCCAAATTCCCCCCGTCCGCATGGCTCTGACCACAGGGGCCGTCTCTCACTGCGCAGCCCATGTGGGCGTCCTCCCTCCACCATGGTCAAGCTCCCCAGGCAGTAAGCTCGCTCGTGTCCCACTCTGCTCGTCCTGTGCTGCTGTCCAGAAGGTCATGTCTCATGGAGCTATGCGTGTGTCCTCGGGGCCAGGCCTCAGGGCCCGGAGCAGAGGAAGACAGGAGCTCTGCTGTGTTCCAGGGTCAGAAGGACCCGGGCTGCCGCACGAGGCGAGGGGTTCCTGGAGATCAGCGAGCTGTGTGTCCACCCCCAGGAACAGACACACGAGCTGAGGCAGAGACAGGCCCTCGCGTGGCAGCCCTGGGCGTGGAGGCCTCATGCGTGTGTGTGCGTCTGTGTGTGTGTCTCCATCGCGACCAGCAGGCCCTTCCCCGCCAGTCCTGACTGGGAGGCCCATTTGGCTGTTGGGCCCCATCCCCTTCCTGTTCCTGCCCCTGGAGACAAGCGGACCAGCAGACGGTGGGGGATGGAGAAGGAGGAACAGGTGACTGAGCCGGTGCCATCGCTGTCGTGGGAATCTCTGCGCCATGTGCTCAGGAAGCGGGTAGAAACCGTCAGATGTGGTTCATCCCGTGCAGTGTGAATACTGCCTCCTAGAGTGCTCAGTCTTTGCAGCTTCGGAAGACACGTTGGCGCGTCTCCACCCACAGAGGTTTGGTGAACTTGCTCCTGACGCGTGGTTTCTGCCCCTTGCGAGGCCCACACAGGACCTGGGGCTCCCCGTGCCCTTGGCCCAGGCTGGCCCCTCTGCCCGGGTGGCCCATCAGCTTCTCCCTCTCGGACTGCGGCCGAGCCTGCATCACGGGGGCCCGGTGTCCATCCTCCTTGGAACTGGCCCCCCCATGTCCTTCTCTATACCTCTGGCCTCTCCTGTTGTCCGAGGCCTCCCCGCCCAGCAGGGCCATGGGAGGGTCGATGGGCCACTGTACAGACCTCAGACGTTGTCCCCGTGGTGCCGGTCGTTCTGAGTTCGTGAGCACAGGGCACGTGCTCAGATGTCATAAAGTAGCTCCCAGTGCTGCCTTGGACCATCTGTTAGACCAACGAGAGAATGAAGCCGACTACAAACGTGATCTAAAAACTCCCGTGTGGTGACAGACGTCACAAAGTAAATAAAAAGACGTGGGGCCTGGGGACGGAGGACAAAACTCACAAAGCCGAAGACACGTGCCGCCCTGGGAATGGTCAGAGGAGGAACAGAAATGACGGCACAGCGTGGAGTAGAGAAGGGGCAGGGAAGATGGTGTCCTTGCCTTTTAGACAAATGAGGAGATGCTCCACCTGGTTCAGAGTACGGTGGGGGTGGAGCATGATGCCTGTGTGGTGTCTTAGTTCCCCCAGACGGCGGAACCTCAGTTTGACAGCGCCCTCTGCTGACGGGGCAGGAGGGAATGCGGTGTCGGAGATGGTGGTGGCCCCCGGAGCTCCTCCCGCAGGAGCACGTGGACGAGCCACACTCTTGCGGTGCTGAGGCCGTGCCGGCTGCCTCCCTGTGCTCCCATTCAGATTGGGGCCTTTGTAAGCTTCTTGCACTCGCTCACCTTTAAACAACGCAGGACAGGCGCCTAGCCCGTGGTGGGGACCGCCCACCTTTAGGACTGTGGTGTGTGCAGACACCAGCACCAGGGACACCAGGCCCCCAAAGCCCCCTCAGGAGGTGCTTGCATGTATCCTCACGCCTAGGACAGGAGCCACGAGCACTCGCTGCTGCTGCTGCTGCTCCACAAAGGGGCATGCTGGCCTCCCGCCCTCCCCTCACGTGTGGTGGCGGCCGGGTCACCGCGAGGTCACCAGGGCACAAAGGCCACGTTACTTCCCCAGGCAGAGCCGCCAGGACCCCAGGGCAAAGCCTTGCTCGCGGATCCCAGCCTGGATTCGCATCTGCGTAGACTGCGGATTCATGAGGAGGTCTGGTCGCCACGCGTGACTTGTGCAGATGAAGACAGACTTCCTCGTGAGTGTCCAGCGAGGTTCCAGAGCTGTCGCTTGGCAGCCCTTGGGCAGGAAATGTCCCTATGTCTCCACAGGAGGGGGGCACAGATAGTGGGCGTGAGCGACACAGGGCCTGACACCACATGTCCAGGACGCCCCAGTGAGCCCACCCCGCTGCTTTCAGGGCTTCGTGTGGTGGAGTCAGCATCACGCCGTCGCCAGCTGGAGTGTGCCTGTGGCCATCCAGGGGGAGGAGGGCACCCATGGGGACGCTCGGGCCAGCCAGGGGGGCGAGGGTGAGCCTCGTGGTGGATTGCTGTGCACTGACAGCCGCAGGAAGATTTGATTTAAGTTCTTTGTCACGTTCTGTCCATTTTGTCAAAGTCCATTTCTCAGGACCGGCCTGAGTATTAACTGTGTAACGGGTCTGGCAGAAGCCGGCTGACACGGTGACAGCAACCTCGTTTTCAGGAATCACACCTGGTCGTAGGCGAGAGGCCGAGCAGTGTGTCTGCATGGAGGCGTAGCAGCGCTGTCATCCCTCTTCCTTGTCCTTTCCCAGGTGACCAGGTGCGCGGCCTCCTAGCGCTGACCAGCAGCGAACGACGTCCCTGTGACTTAGCAGCCCAGGGGTCTGTGTCAGCCCAGCCATGGACTGGGGAGAAGGCACATGGTTGACAACGGCTCCAGAACCAGCCCAGGGGCAGCCACCCCACAGTGTAGGTGCCCTGCCCTCTGCCTGGAGCGCCAGACTCCTTGTGCCTCAGTTTTCCCACCGTGAATACAGGATGCTGGTGGCACGTCAGTCACAGATCGTCCTGAACGCGGCAGTTGAGTGAGATGGCTCATGGGAAGATGTGGTCGGTGCTCAGGAAACACCAACACCGTATTGCACAAAGGTACAAGGGCAGCGACTGTGGCCGACAGCTCAGGGCATTGGGCTCGCAATTCATTCCGCCTCGCGGGAGAGAAGAAAAGAGAAAGACGGGAAAACGGAACCACCGCCACAAGGCAAGGAAACAGGCACTCAGGGGCCTGCCCCGGGGGCACAGCAGTTAAGTTTACAGGCTCCGCTTCGGTGGCCTGGGGTTCGCGGGTTCGGATCCCAGGCGCAGACCTAGCACCGCTCGTCAAGTCACGCTGAGGCGGCCTCCTTCATATGAAGTAGTAGACGATTGGGACAGATGTTAGCTCAGTAACAGTCTTCCTCACAAAAAATTAAAAAAATGAAAAATGGCCCTCAGTCTTTGTTCCAGAAATCGAGGGGAAAAGTTATCTTCCTCAAAGCGAATCGTGGGCACCCCCAGCAGATCTGTTGAACCGAACCCTCTCCTTCCAAGGAGGCAGCTCTGGGTGTGGCTTCCCCTCCCGCCTGTCCCTGGGCCACGGTGGGTGTGGTTTTGGCTCAGTGCTGCTGTGCAGGGCTGTCACATCAGGACTCAGTGATTCTGACACTGTAACCCAATCCCCGTGGAACAGGACATCCCGGGCTGGGAGGAGGGGGATCAGCCTGTGTCCCTGGGTGCTGACTCGGGCCGAGTCTCGTGAAGGGTGGGCCCGAGGTCATCGTCCAGCCTTTGCTCTGCTCTGAGGCTTAGTCCACAGTGTGGTCCTCGTGCTTCCCACCGTCCATGGCAGATCCACCTCGCTCAGCACAGCCGGCCTGCAATAGGTGCCGGAGCCTCAGGGCCGCCCTTTGCAGCCTCTCCTTTCTGATCACCGTGCCGTCCACATCTGCCTCTCGGCTCTCAGCACTGAGGTGACCCTGCGTCAAACCCCTGACTGTTTTATTTGCCCTGTTGTGATCACAGGGCTCATTGTCGTGCGTCTGCAGGCTCTCCCCATAGCCCCCCAGTACAGCAGACTCAGGACAGCAACACCTCTGGACGTGTTGCTGTCGTCTGTGGGTCACGTCAGTGGGGCAGGACAGAAAGCGTTTACAAGTGACTCCTCCTCCTAGTGCTGGAGGGAAAACAGACAGGTGACACAGGGCGTCCCGGGACATGACTGAGGGGACGCGAGGCCGTCCCGAGATGTGACTGAAGGGGACATGGGGCCATGCTGAGACGTGACTGAGGGGATGCGGGGCCACCCTGAGACATGACTGAGGGGGACATGGGCCCCTCCCGAGACGTGAGTGAGGGGGACGAGGGACCGTCCCGGGACGTGAGTGAGGGGATGCAGGGCCGTTCTGAGACGTGACTGAGGGGGACGTGGGGCCATCCTGAGACGTGACTGAGGGGACGTGGGGGGCCACCCCAAGACATGAGTGAGGGGGACGTGGGGCCATCCCGAGACGTGACTGAGAGAACATGGGCCGTCCCTGAGATGGACTGATGGACTGAGGAGGACACTAGCCGGTCCCAGAGGCTGCAGCTGGGTGGTGAAGAGGCCCCCGTTGCAGGACGAGATGTGTAGGACACCCGCAGGTTTCAGTGGGGAGCCGTGTTGACTGTGTATCCTGGTGGCAAATTGGTAGTGCTGTTGGTGTCTGGTGTTCCAGCCCCTGGTCCCTGTGGCATGAGGCGGTGGCTGCATGAGCTGTGCTCTGTCACTCGGCCTTGGGGAGGGTGGCTGACATGTGAGTGCCCCGTGGCGCATGGAGGGGACCCCCCACCTGTGCGTTCGGGCCTGCTGGCGGTGCCATTCCTCTGGGTAAGAACCACGCTGTGCCCGGTCACTGGGCCGGCCCTGAACCCTCTGTGGTGTTTCCTCGGCCTGCTGTGTTGTGTGTGTGTCTCCTGCACGCTCAGGGTCTGCAGGTCCTATGTGGTCCCGTGGTGTCCCGTGTGCATTGGGTTCCCCAGACCTTGTTGAGTTGGGGACCCTCACAGTGCACTCTCCTGACCATCTGCCCACTCCCGGCCCCATCAGCCCCCGTGGCCTCAGGCATTGGGTTTTTGCTGCTCAGTCCAGTCCTTCCCCAGTAGGACGCTGGGCTGTTCCTGCCTCCTGAGACTGTGGCCTCGTGTCCCCAGCCCTAGAGAATGTAGGGTGTAGACCGGAGATGCGTCCATGGGCCAGACTGTGCCTCCCCGTCACTGCCCGTCGAGGCCGACCGGGTGCCTGGTCCTCGGCGGCCGTCTACGACCCGGCTCCCAGGAGCTGTTTCTGGCCCCAGAAGGCCTCTCCTGAGTCAGCAGGGAGATGCTGCTGAGTCCTGCTGGGCGACCGTGCCCACCGTAGTGGGAACAGCGAGCCTCATGGGCTCGGCCTCAGAGGAGATTCAGAGCCTCTCCCCCCTCGGTGCTGCAGACCCGGCCTGGGGCCAACTTTCGGCAGTCATTCCTTAACCGGGTCCACTGAACAGCTCTTTCTGCTTGGGGGCATTTTAAACAACCGTGTTTTATATACAGAGTCCCCCCTTCCGCCTGTAACGACAGCCCCACAGCAGGTCAGCTCCCTGAATCCCCGAGGGCACGTCCCGACACCACTGTGTCTTGGAAAGCATGTCAGGAGGTCAAACTTCTCCGAAGTAGTTGCTGCTGAAGGTGCTGGCTTCACTTGGGGTGGCTCAGCTGCCGTTCTGCCTTCTGGCGAGAAAGAGGCTGCAGGGCCAGATCCTTTCCCGGAGGGCCATCCCAGGTCAGGTGACAGACGTACGTCCCATTCTCCGGGAGGCACACGTGGGAACCAGCGACTGCAGGTGTGGGCCCCAAAGAGAGGCCACACCTGTCCTGGCTGTGAGCGAGCGCCATTGACGGCCCGCCTGGAGGACCCTGACCCCAGGAGGACTGCGGGGCAGGCTCCCCACAAGGACCTGTGCCAGCCTCCCTGGCAGCCTGGGCCGTCAGCTGTCACTGTTGCGGGGTCACACTGAGGCAGGGCTGGGGGAGGCTCAGCAGTGTGGATCAGTGGTATGTGACGCTCTCTTGTGGTGTGTGACCTTTCGGATGCGGGTGGCCTCATGGCTGGAGTTGGCCCCCAGGATTGTCTGGCGTTCTGTGCACATTGGGGTTCCGTGGCCCCGTGCGCTCACTTTGAGAACGGTGCCGCCCCTGTCTGTTACGGGTTCATGTGAGGACGATGTTTCCTGTTCCCAAGTCCTCACCACCTGTCTCATTTCTCAGGTCCAGACAAAGGAGGAGCCCCTGCCACCAGCCAGCAGCCAGAGCATCCCCACCTTCTACTTCCCCCGAGGCCGTCCGCAGGGGACAGTGAACGTCGATGCCGTCATCGCCAAGATTGAGCGGACCTTCGCCCAGTTTCCGCACGAGAGAGCCACCATGGAGGACATGGGCAAGGTGGCCAAGGTGGGTGCCCTGCGTGCTGCCTCTGGGCAGCACCACGTTCACGGGTTGGTGCTTGTGTTCTGTTTTCAGGATCTGAAACACAGTGGAGACTCTGTATTAACGGTTGTGCCAAATATTGAAGACAGACATGCCTGTGCGTTGTTGCCCTCCCAGATGGAGCAGCGTTCACCTTTGCATTTTTTAAGCAACTGATCCCCTGAGGTCCAGCCTGGGCCTTCCTCTCCGCCCTCCTGCCCCGTGTCTCTCCCTGTGTAGGGTGGGTGCTAGTGGACCCACAGTCCATGCGCAGCAACATGTCGATTTTGAACTTAGCCTAACACATGATCCCCCGTGCATTGTCTCACCATTTGGTTTTGAAATTCGGTGGCATGTCTCCAGGCCATCCATGTTGACATGTGTAGACACACGTAGACGAGCACAATCGTGGTTTCCCACATCGCCTCAGCCGCGTGGGAAGGCTCCCGTGTAGCCGGCGGCTGGCACGGCCCCTCCTGGGTGCTGGCGTTGACGCGTCCCGCTCCCCCATGGATCGGGCTGCCTTGGGCTGTGCTCCTGAGCTCCGCCTTCAGGCCGCATTGGGGTGCTTGTGCTTCCCCTTTGCCCCTGTGCTTCCGGGGTGCTTTCTCTCTCTTTCTTCATCCCCACCCTCCCCTCTGGAATGTCTCTTCCTATTCTGGATGCTGACCCTCCGTCCATGTGTGTTGTGAGCAGGTTCTGTTCCACCTGCTGAATGGTTCACGTGCTTCCTTTTGCTTGCAGTTTTTAGGGCTTGTCCTCTTTTCTTGTTGGAACTGCTTTATTGAGATATAACTCTCGGACCACAGTTCACCCATTTAAAACGTACAACTCAGCACAATGCAGTGTATGCCCGGAGTTGTGCAGCCATCATCGTAGTCAACTGGAGGACATTTTTGTCACCCCCTAAAAGAAACCCTGTACCCTTTAGCTGTCATCCCCCCTCCCCCACCCCCAACTAATCCACTTCCTGTCTCTGTAGGTTCGAGTATCCTGGACATCTTATGTAAACAGATCCATACCATGTGTGGCTTTTTGTGTCTGCCTTCTTTCCCTCAGCACACAGCCAGACCCGGGCGACACTGGGGGCTCGGCTCCAGGCCCCCACAACAAAGTGAATGTCACCATAAAGCAAGTCACACGAATTGTTTGGTTTCCGAGTGCAGATAAAAGTTAGGTTTATGCTATGCTGTAGTCTAAGTGGGTGATAGCATTATGACTAAAGAAAAGTGCATACCCTAATTAAAAAATACCATATTGCTAAAAAATGCTAACCAGCACCTGAGCCTTCAGCAAGTCATCTTCTCTTTGCTGGTGGAGCATCTGGTGAAAAACGCAATAAAGCAAAGCGCGGTAAAGCGAGGAGCAATAAAGGAAGTGCTTTATTGCAAAATAAAGCAAAAATACAAGCGAGCCTGTGTTTTCAAGGTTCGTCTGTATTGGGGCGTGTGTCAGTGGCACGTCCTTTCAGCGTCCCGTTGTGCATTTATCCATTCATCAACTGATGGACGTCTGGGTTGGCCCACCTTTGGGCTGTGGTGCACAGGGCTGCTGGAACACGCGTGTGCGAGTCTTGGTGTGCAGGTGTAGGGTTCTCTCAGATATACACACCTAGGAGTGGAATTGCTGGGACACATGGCGACACCATGTTTAACGCTTTGAGGAGCCACAAGACCATTTCCCAAAGCAGCTGCCCCATTTTGCATTCCCACCGGCAGCGTAGGAGGGTTCCGATCTCTCACACCCTCGCCAGCACTTGTGTCTTGCTGATTGTAGACAGCGTGTCCTAGGGGGCACGAAGTGTCTCCTGGTGGTTTTGACTCGCATTTCCCTGAAGACTGTCATGTTGAGCAGCTTTTCATCTGCTTATTGGCTATTTGTGCATCTTCTTTGTAGAAATGTTTGTTTAGATCCTGTGCCCGTTCTTTAACTGGATTGTCACTTTATTGTCCAATTGTAAGAGTTCTTTATATATTCTAGATTCAAGTCCCTTATCCAATACTTGGTGTGCATTTTTTCCCATTCTCTGAGTTGTTTTTTCTTTTTTTTAATTATATGTACTCAGCACCTGAAAAACTGAGAATTGACCTGAGTCTTTTTTAACCTTTTCTTTTTTGCTGAGGAAGACTGGACCTGAGCTAACATCTGTGCCAGTCTTCCTCTATTTTGGATGTGGGCTGCTGCAACAGCATGGCTTGTTGAGCGGTGTGTAAGTCTGTGCCCAGGATCTGAACCCACCAACACTGGGCCACTGAAGCAGAGTGTGCAAACTTAACTACTGTACCACCAGGCTGACCCCTTTTTTCAGTTTTTGATAGTCTTCCATGATGCCAAAAAGTTTTTGTTTGTTTGATAAAGTTCACTTTATCTGTTTTTTCATTTGTTGCCCGTACTTTTGCCGTCATATCCAAGAAATCATTGCCAGATGCAAGGTCATGAAGATTTGCTTTTGTTTTTTCCTGAGAGTTTCTAGTTTCGGCCTTTACGTCTAGGTCTTTGATCCATTTTGAGTTAATTTTTGAATATAGTGATGCAGCGGTCAAACTCCATTTTTTACGTCTGGAAATCCAGTTGTCTCAGCACCAAGGCTGAAGAGACCATTCTTTCCCCGTCCAGCGGCCCTGGCCCCCTTGTTGAAAATCAGTTCCCCATAAATATGAGGGTTTAGTACTGGATTCTGATTCTAGCCCTTGACCTGTCCTTGTGTCTTTATGCCAGTTCCACCCTGTCTTGATTACTGCTGCTTTGTAGTCGGTTTTGAAATGGGACGTGTGAGTCCCTTCTCAAGCTTGTTTTGGCTCTCCGTGGACCCTTGCAACTCCTTATGGATTTTAGGGTCAGCTTGTCAGTTTCTGCAGAGACGCCAGCTGGGGTTCTGCTGGGCTCGCGTTGACTCTGTAGATCGGTGTGGGGAGTATGGCCGTCTTACTACTGTCTTCTCATCCGTGTACATAGGACGTCTTCCACTCATTTAGGTCTTAGTTTCTTTCGAAGATGTTTTGTAGTTTTCAAGTATAAGTTTTGCACATCTTCTGTTAAATTTGTTCTGAAGCATTTTATTCTTTTTGATGCTATTATAACTGGAATGCTTCTCTGAATTTTATTTTCAGCTTGTTCATTGCAAGTGTATAAAAATGCAATTAATTCCTGTGTACTGATCTTGTATCCTGCAGTCCTCTGAACTCATTTATTCGTTCTAATAGTGTTTTAGCGTATTCCTTAGGATTTTGTGTGTACATGATCATGTTACCTGCGGCTAGAAATAGTTTCGCTTCTTCCTTCCCGGTGTGGATCTGTTATTTCCTCGTCGCGCCCGACTGCTCTGGGAAGAACCTGTAGCGTGGTGTGGTGTTGATGTCCGAGAGTGGAGGTTCTTGATCCTGCCCTTGGGAAAAGCATCCAGTCCTTCACCGCTAAGCATGCTGTGAGCGTGGGTTTTCACAGATACCCTTTATCGGGTTGGGGACCTTCCTTTCCATTCCTGGTTTGGTCAGCGTTTTTATCAAGAAAAGATGTTAGCTTGGTCGGATGTTTTTCCTGTGTCTGTTGAGAGGCCCGTGTGGTTTGGTTCTTTATTCTATGGATGAGGTGCATTACGTGAGTTGGTTTTTCCAATGTTAAACCAACCTTGCGTTCTGGAGCAAATCCCACTTGGCCATCGTGTGTGGTCCTTTTTCTGCGTGGCTGGATTTCACTGGCTGGTATTCTGTGGATGGTTTTTGTGTCCGTATCCAGAAGAGATACTGGCTGGCAGTTTTCCTGTGATTCCTGTGTCTGGTTTTGGTATTAGGGTAACACTGGTCCAAGAGGAAGATCGGAAGTGTCCCCTTCTCTTCTGTTAGAGATCGCCTTTTTAAAGTATGTTTTTAAATTTTGTTTTATAAGTATGTAAAAACGTACATGGTTCCAAGGTCAAAACTCACAAACCAGATATATTCCCATAAGTCCAGAGTCTACCCCTGTCTGTTCAACTCTGCTCTCTTCCTCCCCCATAAGTAACAGTTTTCATAAATTTGGCTTATCCTTTATTTTTTAATATGAGCAAATACCTACAAATATACATCTGTGTATGTACACACATATTTAATTTCTTCCCTTTCTTGGATGAGAAGTAGCACGCTGTTCTATGCTTGGGTGTGTTCTCTCTGAACATTATGGGTGGCGATCACTCCCCATTGGCGAGGTGGTCCTCGCTTGGCATGTTCGTGTGGGAGCATGAAAGTGACCCCACGAGCTGAAACCTGTGTAGCTTTTCTACTTCTTTGGCGGCTTTCTCCGGGCACGGTTGCTGGGCGAGAAGCAGTGGGTGTCTGCTGTGGACAGTTTGGTGAGCTCCAGTGGGCCTGTCAAGCCGTCAGCACAGTCAGCATGATGAGCGTCTCCACTGGCCCCTAAACTCTGCTTCATTCTCATCCCTCCCGCCCCCAGCCCCAGGCTCCCTGTGGTCACTATTGATTAGGGATTTCTAGAATTGTACATAAACTAAATCATACTGCAGATACTTTCATTCTTTTTATGGTGGTAAAATTCACATAAAGTTCCACCAGCATTTTAACCATTTTAAGATGTACAATTCAGGGGCCTTTATTTCATAGACAGTGTTGCACAACCATTACCACTGTCTGGTTCCCGAACATTCACATCCCCCTACAAGGGAATCCCGGGTTCTGTAGCAGTCACTCCCCATTCCCCACGCCCAGCCCCTGGCAACCATGAGTCCCCTTTCTGTCTGTGGATTGGCCTGTTGTGTTTCAAAAAGATCTGGGCAAAAGTTTTGATACAAATGAAAATAAAACCAAACCCACCTTCCCTAAGCGTCATTTTTTAAGAACAGCCAGAGAAGTGTGATGGTTTGGTGCCTAAGCTTCCTTTCCTGCTGAAATTCTCATCCAGCCTGGCACCAACCTGAAGGAAATCACCTCACTCCTCATGCTCATCGCCCTTCCCTCTTGGGACCTGGGACCTTCCTCCCAGGACCGTGGGGTTAGGGGCTAATAATGGAAGTGAAGTCACTTAGAAAACACAGAAAAGCAACTTTAGGAGATATGTCACTTCAGGTAATCTAATCCCATCCATCAAACAAAATCTGCAAGTGTTTGGTGGTGAGGATGTGGTCTATTTTCCAGAAATCACAGACAGCTTATATTGATTCCTGTGAAAACTTTTTCACCTCCTGTACAAGCTCCCATCCAACCCAAGTACGTTTCTTAAGTAGTCTCAACAGAAAAACTAACCTGAGAATGATTTAACGGGACTTTCAATTCTAAAAGATCCAGTGTCAAACGCTTTATGATCAACTTCCTTTGGCACCGCAGAGCCCACGGCCTCAGCACGCTCTCCCGGCTGCATCCTCTCTCTCATTGCCTTCTTCACAGCAGCGAGGCGACCCCCATCTGCGATCCCAGCATCATCATGTTTTGGTTCACTCGCTATACCCGAGACAACTTTTTCCTACAAAGAGAAATTATGACATTTACTAAAGCAACTCATTACCATCTTATAAGAAAAATGAATAAAGCATGCCTAAAATATTTCACACATCCATCTTATGCTTATCAAGTTCCTAGTATGTGCTAAACATGCTGGGGGTCAAAGGTAAAGGACAAAGTTCCTGCCCTCAAGGAGTTAGTTGTGGTTGTCGTTTAATGTAAACAAAGATAGGACCCTTCAACATGTCTAAAAACTGATGGAAAAGAGAGAACAAGGCTAACTGATGGGATGAGAGGTCAATGAATAAGAGATCTGGGGGAATGGTTCCAAAGTATAGATAAAAGATTAGTTTGATTTTAACTGTTCAGTAGTCTTAACGGTGGCCTATAAAATAATGTAGGAGAGAAACACTGGTGGTAAGGGGCAGAATTACAAGGCTCCGACATAATGCTGTCTTGACACAGCCGTTATCTGCGTCACTGATGGTGTTATGTCCCCAGGACTAAGCACCCGATAAGAAATGCGCACGGCAGGTCCAAATGTCCCAGCATCCTTCCTGTTTAACAGACTTGAAATTCATTCAATCAATCTCGTCACTGTCCTCAGGGCCTTTGTCATTAGTAAGACATTACTAACGTCTTACTAAGACATTACTTCATTAGTAAAATAAGGAGACTTCATTAGTAAAACAATCCTACAATAATCCTTTAATACTCTAACATCTTAAACTCCTAAGACAGAATTCAAAACAGAGTTTTTATTTGGATTACACAGCATAATAAAGTACCAGTTTAGAAACCTGATTTTACAACCAGAGGCATTTTTCTAAAATCTAAAAGAAAAAGTGGCAGGGCTCCAAGCTGGCTTGAGAAGTAGCAATTCTGAACCAAAAGCTTGGAGTTAAAATATTTTGGGAAAAAAATTAGTACAAATAGATAAGAATGGAATCTATCATGTCAACAAAGCCAATTTTACAGAGAAAATAGGAAATTTTACATGATAAAATTTGGGAAGAAGAGAGAGAGTCTAAGAGTCATTGTTCCTCTTTTCTACTTAAAAAGTTCTTTCATTTTGAAATATATCACGCACAAGAGTATAGAAAGCAGAGATGGCATAACCTGTGGGTTAAGAACATGGGTTCTGGAATGAGAAACCCAGCTCCACCCTGGGCACGTGCTCGAGTCTTCCTGGCCTCAGATTCCCCACCCGGGGATAACGGCACCCACCTCACAGGACTGTTGTGAGGATTAACTGAGTCAATGTGTGTGAGGGCCTGGGAAGCATAGTTGGCACATTATATAAATTATGTACTACTGCTATTATTACTGCAAAACAATGTATAGGTACAGTTTAAAGAATAAAACACACTGGTACATACCGTTACTTAGCAACTCAGAAGCTCTCAGGAGGACCAAATCCAATCTCAGCCCCACCTCCCCCGCCAGAAATAACCATCCTGAATTTTGTGTTGACCTTTCCTCACTCTTCAAGACAATCAGGACATTGTAATAGATGACACGTTTTGTGAAATGAAAAACCTGAAGCTAAATGTTTCTAAAGCTTAAATTCATTAAAGTAAAAGTCTATATTAGAAATCCACAAATTTACCTGAAACACATCTTTGCTCGTATTGCTGGCTTTCTCCCATCCACACTCCTCAAGTATGGTCAGATTGTTGAATTTCTGGCGTAGATCCTGTATCTGTTAATAAATGAAGCACAAGTTTATCAGATTAATGCTAACCATATTAAATTTACAAATTAATGCCCAAAAGCTTCAAACAAATTGACAACGACTTGGACTGGTGACATAAAATTAGACTGTCATTGTCAATTTTGTATTCAAATGAATTCTTATGGTAAAATTGTTCATTGTTATTTTATGTTAAAAATCTACATAAAGGATGTCATATGTGAATAACTCCCAAACTATTTTGATGACTAAAATGGTAGGAGAGATATCCTAAATTATACAGTGTGAACACAATCTCTCCGTTTTTTTTTTGTTTTTTTGTTTTTTTTTTACAGTTTATTTATCCCTTCTCCTACTGAGGAGCATATCCATTGCTTCCAAGTCTTGGCAATTATGAACAATGCTGCTATAAACATCTGTGCACATGTTTGTCTGGACACAGGTTTTCAGCTCATTTGGGCAAACACCAAGGAGCGTGACTGCAGCATCGTATGGTAAGACTCTGTTTAGTTTTGTAAGAAACTGCCAAACTGTCTTCCAAAGTGGCTGCACCATTTTGCACCCCCACCAGCTATGAATGAGTGCTCCTGTTGCTCCACATCCTCACCAACATCCGGTGCTGTCAGCGGTTTGGATCTTTGCCATTCTAATAAGTGTGTACTAGTGTCTCATTTTACTTTTAACTGGCAATTCTCTAAGGGCATATGATGTTGAGCATCTTATCTTTTCATACACTTACTTGCCATCCATCTGTCTTCTTTGATCAAGTGTCTGTCTGTTCAGTTCTTTTGTCCATTTTTAAATCAGGTTGCTTGTTTTATCATTGTTGAGTTTTAAGAGTTCTTTGTATATTTTAGAAAACAGTCCTTTATCAGATAGGTCTTTTGCAAAAGTTTCCCCTAGTCTGTAGCTTGCCTTCTCTTTCTCTTGACATAATCTCATTTTATTTTCATTTTTATTGTTTTGGTGAGGAAGATCGGCCCTAACATCTGTTACCAATCCTCTTCTTTTTTCGCTTGAGGAAGACTGGCCCTGAGCTAACATCTGTGCCAGTCTTCCTCTATTTTGTACGTGGGTCACCACCACAACATGGCTTGATGAGTGGTGTAGGTCCATGCCTGGGATCAGAACCCGCAAACCCTGGGGCAATGAAGTGGAGTGTGCCAAATTTAACCACTATACCACTGGGCTGACCCTGGCACAATCTCATTTTAAAGGATTCAAATAATATACATACTAGCAGGATGGGAATGTATGATCCCATCCTTCTGGTATTTCCAATCTCCTCAAAGTGGTAACCACTGTCAACAGTTGGGTAAATATGCTTTGAGTCTCTGTTTATACAAATAGGTACTCTATTTGCATTTATACAAATAGGTACTCTCAATCTCCCTTTCTCAAAAAAATTTAAATGTCAAAAAGACTCAGGATTACACTTATGACCAATTGATTTTCAACAAAAGTGCCAATGCAATTCAGTGAGGAAAAGATAGTTTTTTCCAACAAACAGGACTGAGAAAAGTGGATATCTGCAAGAAAAAATATGAATTTGGGCTCTTTCCTACACCATACACAAAAATGAACTCCAGAGCCAGCCCTGATAACCTAGTGGTCAAAGTTCAGTATGCTGTGCTTTGACAGCCCAAGTTCAGTTCCTGGGTGTGGAACCACATGACTTGTCTAGCAGTAGCCATGCTGTGGTGGCAGCTCACACAGAAGAACTAGTAGGACTTACAACTAGAATACACAATTATATACCAGGGCTTTGGGGAGGAAAAAAAAGAGAGGAAGACTGGCAACAGATTTGCTCAGGGCAAATCTTTCCTAGCAAAAAATAATTAATCACAACTTAATTTTTTTAAAAAATGAACTCCAAATGTTCACAGACCTAAGTGAAAGAGATAAAGCTTTTAGAAGTAAACATAAGATAAAATCTTTGTGACCTATGGTTAGGCAAAAAGAGTTCTTGGAAATAATGCCAAAATCACAACATTAAAAAAATTGATAAACTGAACTTCATCAAAATTAAAAACAGCTGTGTTCCAAAAGATACCATTAAGAAAATTAAAGAACAAGCCACAAACTGGGAGGAAATATTTGCAAATATTTCTGATAAAGGACTTGTATCCAGAATATACAAAGAACACTTACAACTCAATAATAAAAAGACAGACCCAATTAAAAATGGGCAAAAAGATTTGAATAGATATTTCACCGAAGACGACATACAAATGTCTAATAATAAGCACATGAAAAGATGCTGATCATCATTACTCATTAGGGAAATGCAAATCAAATCTACAATATGACAGTTCACACCCCACAGGATGGCCAATACTAAGAGAGACAGGAGCAAGCACTGGTGAGGATGCGGAGCAACAGGAGCTCTCACACACTGCTGGCGGGCACGTGAAAGGGTGTAATCAATTTGGAAAGCAGTTTGGCAGTTTCTTAAATAGTTAAACAGAAATTTACCACATGATCCAGCCATATCTACCCAAGTGAAAGAAAACATGCCCACATGAAGATTTGTAAGTGAATATTCATAGATTATTCGTAATCGTCAAATAGTGGAAATGTCCATCAACTGGACGATACAGACTGATGTCTCCATGAACCGCTACTCAGCCATGAAAGGAACAAAGTACAGGCATGTGCTGCAACATGGAGGAACCCCAGAGACACCACGCCGAGGGAAAGAAGCCACATACAAAAGACCACATATTGGGTGATTCTTAGAATGAAACGTTCAGAAAAAGCAAATCTACAGAGACAGTAAGGAGACTCGTGGTTGCTTGGGACTGGGAGTGGCAATGGGAACTGACTGAAAACAGGCAAGAGGCATCTTTCTGCGGTGAGGAAAACGTTCTAAGTTTGGATTGCAGCGACGGTTGCACAACTCTGTAAATTTACTAAACATCATTGACTTTTACACTTAGAATGGGCAGATTTTATCATATGTAGATTGTTTATCCTCAGTATAGCTCTTTAAAATAAATAAAAGCCCCAGGAGCCAACTTGAAGAGGCTCCCACTGGCCAAAACTGGGAAATGAGCATCACTAAAGATAATGACTGTAAAAGATGCCAACACAAATACTTTTAAATCCATAAAATAATTATGATACTAAGAAAGACAAAATTAATTGGTCACCATTGAAGGATGCTAGTGAACCAACTCATTATTATGTCAACTGGTCATAAAGTGACTCCATAAACACTATTCACTTCTGCGCCATATAATTACCAGAATATTGTGTTTCTTCACATTTTTCTCTAGACTTCATCATTGCTTTGCTTTTTGTTTGCTTAGTTTTTTAATGTATCTATCATCAATTTGCCTCTAAAGTCTGCACAGTATGTATAAATTCCCTCTTAATACAACTAGAAAAGCAAACCACTCGGGTATTCTGTTCCGTTCAGCCTCAGAGACAGTATCTCGCCGAGCCCCAGCCTCCTGCTCCAGTCTGAACAGCTGCTTCCTAAGCCTGCTGCTCACCCTCTTTACTCACCTCAGCCACAATTCCCTTAGACTTTTTGGGGATCTGTCCCAGCTCCTTCCCCTTTCTTGGCTTACTCCCTCATTTTTGTGAGGGCCGTTCTCAGTTTCCTGAGAAAGGGTGCCTGGGAGGTAAAATTTCAGACTGTGTGTGTCTGAAACATGCCTTTCCACACTCAAGCGTGACTGGCTGGGTATACAACACCAGGCTGAGTGTTATTTTCCCCGAGAAGTTCGAGGGCCTTGTTCTCCCAGCTTTCGATGTCGCTGTTGAGAAATCTAGGGATATTCTGATTTTTGACCTTTTGTATGAAACTTGTTTTTGCTCTCTGGAAGTTTCTAGATGTTTCTCCTCATCCCAAGAGTTGTACAATTATATTTCATTGTGCATTGGTGTGTGTCTACACTGACATACAGTGCTAGGCACTCAATGGGCTCCTTCAATCTGGAATTCAGGTCCTCCAGTTCCAGGAAAATGTCAAACTATTTCATTGATCATTTCCTCTCCACTATTTTTTCTGTTCTCTTTTTCTGGAATCCCTGTTATTTGGATATTATACTTCCTAGACTGGCCCCCTTAATATTCTTATCTAGTCTCTCCTCTTTTATCTCTCTCTTTTTTGCTCTAATTTATGGGAGATCTCAGCTTCATATTCCATCTTTCTAGTGAATCTTACATTTCTGCTCATATAGTTTTTAACTTCAAAGAGCTCTTGTTGTCGTTCTCTGAATGTTCTTTTTTGCATAGCTGTTCTCATTTGGCAGAAAAAATGCCTGGTCTCTTTGAGCATATTAACACTTGCTTTTAAAGTTCTTTCTCCTGGATCAGCCCACGGCCTCATCCAGACAGCTTCCTTCCTGTGCTGCTGCGGCCCCTTCTTCCAGGTTTCGGGCTGTCTGCAAATGTCTCATGGTTCTTGGCCACTGGTTCTTGAATTAGTATTTTATATGCTTATTTCTAAAATAAGCTCAAAAAGCTAGAAATTGTCATCTCCCTACCTTCACTGATTTTCCTAGTAACGGCCTCTATCAGCGCTTTCTACACCAGATTGGTATGAGGGCTATGTCTGACTCTGATAAAACTATAAACTCCTCTGGGGTAGAGAATGTGCCTATTTGTCAGCTCCTCATACAACGCCTGACACACAGCAGGGACAATAACTGCTCGATGGACCCAGCTACTGAAGACTCGTCCTCATTTTCGCACACATGGAATCATCACAGACTAGGCAACAGCTGAATAGAATCTCAATTTCCAACCCATATAGAAATTACCCTGACAGTATGCAGGAGGAGGGGACAGCAGCCATAAAATTTAGACAGTGCTTTACAGTTTGTAAAGGGGCTAATATCTCCTTTAATATTACAGATACCTAAGCAGCCTCTACTACTCCCATTTTACTACTGTTACCTCACTTCCAAAAACATGCGACTCGAAAGTTAAGCCATTCCAAATCCTGGCCACATACCTGAAGGCTGGCCATGTTCCAGAACCCATCCAGGTCTGCACAGGTGGTATCCTTTTTGCCTCATTTGTATTCCAAATTGTCCACCAGTTCTTCAAGCCGTTTGAATATTTCTGCCTTAAGGAGTCTTTTTTGACCAACTGCGAGGGGAATAAGATCTTCTGCTAAGGAAAAGATGAGATTTTTAAAAGCTAGAGAACAAAACAGGACCTTGATTGCAAGTCAGCCAGCTGATAAGACGACCTCACCCCAAATATCCTGGGGCTTCCAGAATCAAACTCTTACCTTAAAGCAAAACAAAAAAACATCGACTACAAAACTTTGTCATACAAATACTGAGCATTAACTGTCTGCTTCTGTTCCCACTAAAACGTAGCAATATTCATTCTCATATATGTTGCTACATAGTAAACAGCATTCTGCTCACCTTGTATTTTACAAGAATTCAACCTCAAACAACTCACTGTACATCAGCATCTAAGGACTTCACACAGCACACAAATGATTTTTTCTAAAAAGCTTCTCCAAATAAGATTAAGGAAATATCAGAAAATTTGTTCCATATTTATTTAGGTCATTTTCATTCAGAAAATATTTTGCATAATTAAACAATACTAGATATAGATGTCACTCAAAAAGTCATAAAAAATCTAACAATAAATAGGCAAACGTTTAACTCCCAGGAATGATTGCTAACATTCTAATTACTTACACCTTATAAGTCATCTACCATTTTAGCACAGAGATACTAGTGAACGTATGTTGAGAAATGAAAAGTCTTGCTATTTTGATTAACAAAACTATAAAGTTCGGCAACACTAGATTTTTGTTTCAGATAAATGTAGACATATTAAAATAAACAATGCAGAGCCACCCTGGTGGCCAAGTGGTTGGGTCCATGCACTCACCTTCAGCAGCCCAGGGTTCACTGGTTCAGATCCTGGGCCCAGACCTACACACCGCTCATCAGGCCATGCTGTGCTGGCATCCCACGCAGAAGAACTAGAATGACCTACAACTAGGATATACAGCTATATGTCAGGGCTTTGGGGAGAGGGAAAAAAAGGAGGAAGACTGGCAACAGATGTTAGCTCAGGGCCGATCTTCCTAAAAAGAATAAATACATAAATAAAATAAAATAAACAAAGCTAAGACAAAAAACATAAATGTTCCCTCCCCTTTGTTTGGAATCTATACTTCAAGCTTCCTTTCCCACTCAAGGCAGTCGGTCAATATTAATTCCTCTCTTTCATATCAGAGAATCTTTCTAAAATTATGACATGTTTCAGCTTTACAAATGTTTCTCATACTAATATCTAAGTATTAGCAATATGACACTTATACAATAGCGATTTTCCAGAGCTGATGCTTATTTTATGAACTGTGATATATTAAAATCCATAAATACAAGTTGATATCCTATACATGTCCATCTTTCTACACCTAAAACTTACGTGGATGGTTAATGCCAAGAGCAACTTTCCAAGCTAATATTTCTAGTTCTTTCCGTTCTCATTTATCAGAGATGAAACAGAAAGAACCAGACATGCCTGAGTTCTGTCTTTACTTCTGGTATTGCCCATGGAACTGAGACCAACCCAACTGCCCAGAGTAAGTTGAAGCTAAACCCTGTAAGACTGGAATTACAGTGTCAGGGCCTCACAGATTCTAATTAGTAGGCTTTGCTTGTCCAAGGGCGGTAGTTCTCAACACTGGTCAATTTTGCCCCCCAGGGGACATCTGGCAGTGTCTAGAGCACCTTTGTCACAAACCAGAGGAGTGCTACTGGTCTGGGACGTTACACAACATCCTGCGATGCAGAGGACGGCCCCACAACAAGAATTATCCAATCTGAAATGTCAGTAGTGCAAGTTGAGAAACCCCGGCCCAAGATAAATTGAATCTGTCTCTTTATAAAAAGCATCTTAGCAGGAGAAACTGAGGATAGTTTTTTTTCTTAGAAGAAAAAAATTAGCTGTTTATATCTAATGAAAACTTAATTAATGAGAAAGGAGACTTGTCTTAGATCCGACATTATTTAGTTGGGTAAATTGCTTATTATCTCAATGTCTCAGTCCAACAACACGGTGGACTAGCTCATCTCTAAAATCCCTTACAATCATAAAACCTTACGTTCTACAAACAGCTGAAGTGGCTCTGAAATATACTCATTCATAATAGAACAAATGAGTATTAAAAGTATAGGAAGATAATATTTCTCCTCTATTTGATTGTCAAAGCCCAAAAAAGTGGTTAGTACTGTATTGGAAAAGATGTGAGAATCTCCTTGCTACATTCACTCAAGAACATAGTATGTCATCATTTCCTGTGTGATGTGGAGCGTTGGGGCCTTTCTCCAGATGCAGTCCTCTGATCTGTGTCCAAGGCATTTAGGTGACATGGCTTTTAGGTTCCCAAACAGGAACTCTAATTTTCAGTCTTCATAGTTGGAGAAACATAATCCTATCTTATGATTTAGTGGGCCAAGGAGCCTACCATCATCTCCCTCTATCCTTCTTTTGTAAAATAAACATTAACTTAGTTTCTTTGTTTGAAAAAAAAGGTATGATAAAATAGGAACTCCCATATTTTGCTGAGGGAATGTAAATTGAGGTCTTTATTTATTTGCACAGGAGAGGATTGAAAAGCATCCAGGCTTGTTTTTTGCAGGCTTGACAGTAATACTACCAGACTGAACTCAATGGAAACAACCAGCAACAGGGACCTACTAAGTAAATCGTGGTGTAGCCATACAATTGGATACCATGCGGCCATTAAAACACACACAAAAACAGCATGAGAAAGTTCTTAAAGGACTCAAATGGAATATCTCCTACATTTAACATTAAATGAAAACAGAATAGTATGCTACTGTTTACATTTAAAAAAAGTTTATCTACATATGCATTATGTATCTCTGGAAGAATTCACAAGAAATGAATAACACTTGCCTCTGTGGAAGGTTCGAACTGTAGGGTTGGGAGCAGAGTTGGAAAAAAGGCTTCTCACTTGTACCTCTTTCTATCTTTTAAGTTAGCAACCACATGAATATACTAGCCATTGAAAAAGATTTTTAATTTAAAAGATAAATAAAAATCACTCAAGGTCAGTTTCCTCCTAATTCATCTACGTATTATATTAAGGTTAGAATAGTTTAATTTTGGTTTTAAATGTCTAGACATTAATACAAAATGCTTACACTGGGAACAAACGCACAGACCTGAAATGCAGCACATGTCGCTGCTGAGATGTCTGATCCTCCTTTATTTCAAGTGATGGGACTTCTTTTATTGGAAAGCCATGTAAATTTTCAGTAGTAGTTTCATTTTTATTTAAGACACGATCTATAGATTAAAGAAAACATTACATATACATTTCAAAGCAGCAACTCCTATAACGACATCCCCCACAAGACAAATTTCTTAAATCCTTCAATTTTTTCAACATTGAAATTTAAAATTGTAAATAAATTTAAAATTTAAATAAAATTTTATTTCTGCCTCAAAGATTTCATTCATCAGATCTCCTTTTACAGTGTCTCTCAATGTTCTTCATCTCTTGAAATTTACATTTCGGTCCCCCTCTCAGTCTGCAGTCCTCATTCCAGCTCTGTTTCCAGATAGCCCTCCCCATGCTTTTCCGTCTCTTCTGACCCTGAGATCACACCCTGAGCTACATGGTGAGACACATGGTGGAAAAGACTCTAAACGATCTCTGATAAACCATAACCCAGAGAAACAAGTAAAAAATTCATGAAAATACCATACCTGTGCTCCCAACTGTCAGAGAACTCAAAGGACGGCGTAATTCGTCGGAATCTTGATGTACTGAAGTTTCACTTTTGTGTGCCAACATTTCTTTTGTTACTTCTGGAGCCTCATCACTAAGCAAGAGCAAAAATACACTTCGTAAAACATGAACCCATACATCTCACTGAAGGATTTCAAAATTATGTTGTTTTTTAAAAACATGGGATAAAATAGAAATATGTTTCTGTTTTTTAAAACATGTCTAATCTAGAGGGAAAAACCGTAAACACCTCCAGCGGGAAGGCCCGTCTCTGCCCCCTGTGATGAGATCCACAGATGCAAAGCCCTCTCAACCGGACATACACACTTAGGAGTCTCAGATGCCGCAGAGCAGTTCTCGGTCAATCTGCCGCCAGCCAGCCTTTGGAAAGCAACCTTGCCATTTCTTGTAAAGATTCAAACTGATTTTTTCTCCCCACTTTACAAGTTAATCATTTTGTCTTTTGAGATAGCTTTTATAAAGTAGTACTCAGTAAAAAAAACACAAACAAAAAAATCCAAACCATGTCTGAGCTGCAGTATAGCAATTTCTTCTTTCTAAAAATTTATTTCTAAGTGTTGCAATTAAGTCACTTCTTAAAAGCAAAAAAAAGCAAATTGAATCGTGAAAATAATAATGCACAGAAAATATCAAATCTGTCAAATACATTATTGTATCCTTCTGAAAAATTTTTTGGAGAGGTCAAATTTTCATGATTTGTAATGAACATAGTTTACTAACTAAATAACTTAAAAAGCACAGGCCAAATTTAAGAAAGGCATTCGTTCTCCATGTGAGCAAGGAATTCATTCATAACATCTCATTCTGTCACTGGCTGTCAAAGTAGCGGTGCTTGTTGGAGTCTAGGTGTTACGTCATAGCTCTTCAGACCATCTGGTGGCCGAAACAGAAAATCTACTGGTGCGAAGGATGGCCTCCCTTTCACTTCTGCAGGATTTGTCTCAGGTAACTTTTCCACTTTGGATAAGACTCCATCTGGATCCCTTCCGTTTGTCACACTGGTTTGTGATTCCAAAGTATTTACTTCGCTATCAACTTTAAAAGACATGACCTGGATGTGAATAAACAGAATAGAGTGAGAGTCTCTCTTCTTGGGATATATTCCACCAATTTTTTAGGCCCGAAAATGTGAAAGTTAAGAGATATGTCCCACGTACATAATTTAAGAAACAAAAACAAATACAATTAAATGTTTACATGGAGTCAGAAGACCAGCTACATAAACCATTGCTATGGTCCAGAAAGAGGGAGAACCAATCCATATTAAAAAAACTATATAATAGGTTTTAGGTATTACCAAAAATTAAAATATATGAAAACTAAGGTGGAAAAATTCACTCACCTAACAAATACGTATCTTTTTACTTAAATTATGTTGATAATTACAAAGGTTTGAGAATCAGAAATCCAATGTTTATTGGATTACCAGTATTGTCAAGGACAAAATCTTTTTTAATAACTTTGGATTATTATAAATAAGTTTATCATATGAGCAAAACTATTTTTCAATGTGGCACAGTAAGATTAACCATATAAAATGTGAAGCGTATTTTCTTTTTCAAGTCAATTTGTTATTTGGTAGTTTTTTTTTACTGTAATATAATTGGCATACAACATTACATTAGTTTCAGGTATACAACATGATTCAATATTTGTATATTGTGCAATGATCACCCCAGTTAGTCTAGTTAACATCCATCGCCATGCACAGTTACAAATTTTGTTTTCTTGTGATGAGAACTTTTAAGATCTACTCTTAGCAACTTTCAAATATACAATATTATTAACTGTAGTCACCATGCAGTACATTACATTCTCTACTTACCTATTTTATAACTGGAAGTTTGTACCTTTCAACCACCTTTGCCAATTTAATCCACTCATTTCAACATAATTTTTAGAGGTTTCTACGTTTCTGAGTTTTAATGAGATACGTATTTCTACCCGGACTAGAGTTTAAGGGTAACACTGTGCTTGAGGCCTGTGTGGCTGCAAAGGTAGACACTAGCGATAATCCTTAAGGAGAAAACCAACCTTGAGGGAGGAGCTGTGAGGTCCAGCTGCTCGCCTGTGAAGATCACCCTGTACTGCCTTCCTTGGAGGATCTATGTCTGATTTTTGGTAAGAACCTAGCCAGGTTTCTTACACTTTGGCATAACTTTGTTTTTTTTTTTTTAAGGCTAAGGAATTATAGCATGGATTATAAATTAAGGGATTGGGTCCTCGAAATGGTGGCTCTTTTTGAAGACTCTACCAGGCACTATGCTAGATGCTGTCAGAAACGTCAGGTGATTTCATTCTTGAAACTACTCTGTGTAGATATTACATGTTACAGCTGGGAGAACAAACTCATAGCTTCCCCAAGATTATATAGCCAATTGGAAGCGAGACAATAGGCAAACTCAGGCCTAGCTGAATCCAGAGTCAACGCATTTCACCCACTGCACCCATCTCCTAGCCGATGCTCACATGAAGGTTTCCGTCAGCTGTGTTTTTATTTTCTCTCTTCTGTTAACCAAACTACACATTCTCTACCTATAAGGTTTTAAAGATGAGACACCTCACAAACCATAACAGTAAACCCTCTTGACGCTTCCTTGTGCTTCAAGAGGTTTTCACACACGTGGAGGTTAACCTCTTGAAGCAGTTTTGTAAGCTTAATTTCAGCTTCATGAAAATAAAAATGAGATTTTCCAAATGTCTAGAAATAAACAGATACTTATACTCTACCTTGCCTGGTTCTTCTTCGATCTTTTTGGCAGGCCTTCCTTGATCTGGTACTTTTCTTTCTGTTATATTATCTAAAATAAAAATGACATAACAGATCCATTTTGACTAGATAGAAAATTCTGCATTAAAAATGCTAGGTAAGGAGCCGGTCCAGTGGCATAGCAGCTGAGTTCATACACTCCACTTTGGTGGCCCGGGGTTTGCTGGTTCAGACCCTGGGCATGGACCTATGCACTGCTTATCAAGCCATGCTGTGGCAGCTGTCCCACATATAAACTAGAGGAAGATGGGCACAGATGTTAGCTCAAGGCCAATCTTCCTCGAAAAAAATTAAAAAGTACTAGGTAATTTGGGAAAGAAAAAAAGGCAACAATATGAATCTATGCCTTAATGGATTTTATGATTAAAAGTCATTTTAAAATATCCTATTTAAAATACCCTATTTAAATACGATAAATACAGATAAAACTTCCTGCCAAGTATAGGATATCTGTTTACAAAACCAAAGGTGCTAAAGTATTTTACCTTTTGCCTCTGACTATCAAATGCATATTTATTATAGAAAATCAGGAAAAGCAAAGCGCAAAAAACATCACCCCAGAGGGGCTGGCCCCGCTGCGCAGCAGGTAAGTTCACGCTTCTGCTTTGGCAGCCCAGGTGCTCAGATCCCGGGTGCGGACCCACCCACTGCCTGTCGAAAACATGCTGTGGTGGGTGTCCCACATATAAAGCAGAGGAAGATGGGCACGGATGTTAGCTCCGAGCCACTCTTCCTCAGCAAGAAAGAGGAGGATTAGCGGCAGATGTTAGCTCAGGGCTAATCTTCCTCAAAAAATAAATAAATAAAAATCACTCAAGATGACCTTATTCAGAAATCATCACTGCTGACAATTCAGGGTATGCTTTTCCAGTTTTTTTCCTATGTTCACATATTCACATACATATTTTAGAATTGTGATCACACTGTTCAGAATTGGACCTGTTTTCTTTGCCCACTTAATACATCCTGGACCATGTCATGAAGTGTCTTTCACAGGATCGTTCTTAAACGCTACACTGTATTCCACCAAACAAATGGGCTGTAATTTACTGGGGCCATTAATCTTCACTTTGTGGCGCTGCCCACCGGTGCACATGCTTCACCGCTTGAGCGCCCACTGTGTGCTAACTGGATGGTGGGGCACTGAACCTGTCTTCGGGACCTGGAATCTCCCGTTTCCTCCTCGCCTACTCAAAGAAGTACACGATGACTTTAAAAACTGAACACGAAAAACCTCAGGGACCAGAGCATTCTACTTCAGCCACTGATGAAGGAACAGTTCTCACCACGTGCCGCTCGCGTGGCCGGCACAGCCAAGGCTGCTCCCGCAGAGGCTGCACTGGCGGTGCCTGCCCCCGAGGTCTGCTTCGCTCTTTGAGTCATCGACCGAGTGGTTCTCACGCACGTGGGCATTGCAGGCTGCCCTGCTGCGGGAACCATGAAATTAAATGCTTTCGGTAATTACTAAAGCATTGTTGCGGCAACGTCAGAGCTTATAATAATAAGCTACCTTTTTCTCGTTGGACACTTTCTTTTCAGAGGTTTGTCTTTGACCAGATCGTGTTGCTCGAACATCACTCCTATTAATGATCTATTGAAAAGATTAGGTGGTATGTGATTTAATTGCTTGATGAATCAAATTACCACATTTTCAATCGGTATTTTGACCCCTCATCTGAAATCTATTGTAAATGACCCAGCAAAAAATCCACCACCCCAAATAAGATGAGATGAAAAAAGTTTTCCATTATATAGATTTCCTTACAAACTTTTTGTAGAATCCTAGAATTTTGAAAATGCCAATAGCCTAAGCTATTCTAAATAGCTGACTATAATCTTCTGAGAGTCCTTAAACATACCAGCATGTTTTCGCTTCAAAACTTTTGAATTTTGTCTGGAAAAATCTTCTCCTGGATAGAAAACTCTTCCCACAGTGCACTCTGCAACTTCCTTGGAGACTGCATTCAAAGCGCCACCGTCTCAGTGAGGCCCCATCGGAAGCTCACCCTGTACCAGCTTCAATACTCCCCATCTGCCTTTTTTTTTTTTTATTTCCCGCATAATACTTAGGACCATCACATACTATATATTTTTCTTTTCATTGCCTATCTCACATGTAAGCTCCATGAAAACAGGGAATGTTGCTTTATTCATTACTATATCCTAGAGCCTAGAGGAACATGGCAGTGACTCAATTTATTGAATACGTGAAACGGAGCCTTCTCACCTGATAAAGAGACATGCTATTTACCTCCTTGCCCACTTCACTTTATTTTAGTAATCGTCCTATTAACTTTGTCCATAATGGTGTTCTGAAGACCCGTAAGTTTATCCCCCACCCTACGTGCTTTATATCCCTATCTGCATTTTATAGTGACATGGATGCATAATAGAGCCCAGTAAACAAACAGAGTGACACACAGAGTTGGTATAGATCTCATAAGGGATGTTTGGCAATGAATATTTCAAGTGAGTACTTCCTTAGCATCTAGCCAAAACTGCTCTATGTCACCATGCCAATAACAGGGAGTTTGGTACTGTTAACTCTAGTAAAATAATCACTCTGATTGAAGCTGATAATAGATTTAAAATGAATTTACTTACTCTGAGAAAAGGAGCACGATTCATCATTTTAGTAACAATTATCTACTATCAACTTCACCCTAGTCAGCTCCATTTGGGCTTTGGCCTTTGACCTGGCAATCCATACAAGATGGAACAGCATTAAAACAATCAAAAGCAGACAAAGTTAAAAAAAATGAACTGCCATAATTTACTTCCATGTCTCATTACAAAATAAAGTCTCCATTTTAAAGTTAAATTTTACCCTTAGTCATCCAACCCTTAATCATTTATGGCAAAAAGATACTTGCTAACTTAAATTACTCTCTTTTCTGGTTCTGGTTTGATTTAAATTATGCTTAAAAGCCTCAAAACTTACTCATATTTCTCAGTGAGCACAAAGGAGAAATTTCATACTATATTTTCCAGGTATTAGAATCCTTGTTAATATGATGAACTGGAAATATTTGGAAGGGGTCAATGAAGAAACTAGAGTATTAAGATCTCTTCTCTCCTGTTTATGAAAAGATACTGCACAGCTTACTTTCTTAGCTTTGACAGTTTGCCTTCAAATCCAATGATTGTGCACTTGTCCTCTGTCCATAAGAAAATGGAGACCTGATCACAAAGCAAGGAAGAAATCCAGCAAGAGAAGGATTGATTAAAAGTGATAAGTTATTTATCAACTCTAAAATTCCTGAAGAAGCACAATCAGACTTCTTCTGTAGATTAGAAGCCACTTGCTTCTCCAAATCTCAGGGAAGATCTAGTGCTGAAGAAACGAGGCACAAAGTAAACAATATTCAGCGATGGCTATTGTCTAAGTAGAATAAAAAACTACTGGTGAATCGTAGTATTTAACACAACAATGTGTGTCTTTTTCCCCCTACATATAACACTTTGTAAATAGCTGTTTACAGTTTAGACCAATGACTGGTGCCTTACATACTCTTGAGAAGCCAGATTAAATTCAGCCCCTTCCAAGAGGTCTTCTCTGATGTTCCTCCAAACAGAAACAATCTCGCCCTCCTCGAACACATACACACCATATTTTTCTGTATCTTTCCACCTTGAGCTACATTCTACTAATTTTGGTCACTTCCACCTTATCCTAAGGTCACATGCAGAGTAATCAAAGGTCTCTCAAATCAATGACATTCCTGAAGCAAACAAAAACAGGCGATATCTTGAGCTTTTATATTATTCAATTCTTATTTAAATCAGGAATGAATACACAGCCAACAAGAGACTACCTTGAAAAGAGCAAATCACCAGTGACTACCTAATTTACAAATCCAGCTGCCTGTGTTCAAACTTCATCCCCCTTAACTCATGGATCATTCTCTTCTTTAGATCACCCCTCCTCCAGCTTCTGTCCTGTTTTAGCTCTCCTGCCAATCTGACCTATCACTGGTACCTGACTTCTGCCCACTTGAAGGTGCTCTCTAGACCTCACTCTTTCACAATGTGTATATCTTTACTGGAGTGGTCTCATTTAGCCCTACAGCTTAAACCCCCATCCATACTCCCAATATCATATCCTAAATCCACCACTCAGCATGGATCTCCGTCCTGATTTTCAAATTTTTATTCCCAACTGCCTGTTATCCAGATGGCCCAAATGAGCTGCAGAAAAAGCAGGAAAAGCATTATCAATATGCACCCACTTAGGCATGTTCCTTTTCCTGGCTTCCACCCCTCTTTTAGCTGCAGCACAATTTATATGGTTGCTCAAACTAATTTATCTTCAGAATCATCTTATCTCCGACTCTTCAATTTCCTTCACCCCTCACCATCTGCTTGGTCCCCGTCAAATTTATCTCCTGAGATGTCTCACACCTGTTTCTTCCTTTAAGCCCACTGCCCCAGTCCCCTTATCCTGTCTCATCTATTCCATCACGACAGTCTCACTACAGTCTTCCTACCTATAAGTTCTTCCCCTTCCAGACTACGATCTTCCAGCCTAGGGTAATCTTCCTGAATTATTAATCTGATCATGGTACAAGCTCATGTATAAGCCTCTCTTGACTCTCCGCATCCGACAGGGTGGACGCCAGATCCTTCGCCCGGCCTTGCCCGTCCAGCCTGGCTCTGACTGCTTTGCTAGTTTTATCCCGTGTCAACCTACCTATGGCTGCACCGAGAGACCTCATCTCCATCTTCTGAACTATTAGGATGTCACTCCCAGCTCCTGCCAACTAGCTAAGTGAATAAAGGGACTACAGGGAAAGGGTTGTTTTAGTCATTTAAACTCTCAAATAATCGCTTCTTGGCCTCTTGGCTAAGATCAAGTATAATCTCTTAAAGAAAAGTCTGGTTAAGAACTATTCCTGAATATCAAGTTATGATACTAAATTTACCTTTTTTGGTTGGTGTGCTGGTATTCATGAAAGAAAAATAGTCTTATCATGTCTATAAACACCCACTATAAATGGTCATCGCTGAAGGTTTCTCAATTTTTTCAGTCGCTTTTCCTCTAGGTATTTCTGGAACATTTGTCTTCGTTGATCACTTAGAAGAGACTTTGCTGATCCTAAGCAGGGGGGAAAATAGCATATAAAACATTCAAATAAAAAGTTATCCAAATGTCTAAAATACCATTATCTAACTTCAACAGCTGCTAAGCAATACTTTCAGTAACTTCGTATTGATTCCTTAGCACGCTAACCACACAAGTCATTTCAACCCCTGTTCTTTCAAAATTTCTCTCCCTTTTGCCTTCTCTTGTTCACAAATTAACTGCTTGCCATCCCCTAGGCATCCATTACTTCACTTTTAAATTAATTAACTTCTATGATCACCCACCTCCAAGCTGACCTCCAACAATTCTCACCTCCTGGTAGTCATGCCCTTGTGTTGTCCCCTCCACACAGAATAGGGCTGAGCTGTGTCACCAAGAAAAGTGTGGGAATGATGGAGTGTGGCTTCCAAGACTGTATCATTAAAGACAGTGCAGCTTGGCCCTGCTCTCTCTCAGATCACTTGCGCTGGGGAAGTCAGTGGCCATGTGGAGCCTTAAGGAGATTCAGGCAGCCCTGATGGGGATTTTTAGGCTGCTTAATTTTAAAACAGTTTATGATGAGGATTTTTAGGCTGGTTACTTTTAAAACTACAGATAAGAAGCAGGCTCCAAGGAGTGGAATTTGTTTGCCCTTTGATCAGAGGCAATTGCATTTGTAAAGGAAATCTTCATGCCTCCCTCTCTGGAATTTGTTTGCCCCTTGTTGGGAAAACATTTACATTTCTAAGGGAAACCTCTATCTGTGAAGATGCCTCCCTCTCTGAGCCAGGAGGAAGGGGGGATGGCCTTATCTTTGGAAACTGTCTGGCAACCTCATGTAACTGACCCCCCACCCCAAAATCCTCCTTTGTCTTTAGCCGAGGATAATATTTGAGCGGTGACTTCTGCCATTTACTCAATCCGGTTTGATTCTTATCTAAAAGTTGTGGGACCGCCAAATGGCCAGACCAAACGGGCACTAATAAAGAGATAACTCACACACCTATGCCTTAAATATTGGCCCCAACCCTCAGTTCGGGGCAGCAGCAGAAGCTCCGACTGCCCATGGGTCCTGTCCCCATGCTATTCCACACTATTCTCTAAATAAAAGAGCACTACTGCCAGATCTTGAGAGTCTAAGAAATCTTTCTTTCGACTCCTCGGCTCACCGACCCCGCGTCAGCCCTATGGAGACACCACATGACGAAGAACTAAGGCCTCCTGCCAAAAGCCAGCATCGACTTGCCAGTCATGTGAGTGAGTCATCTTGGAAACAGCTCCTCCAGCCTCAGTCAAGCTTCAGAGGCATCCCTGGATGACACCTTGACCTGTCAGATTCCTTATCTCCCACCTGTGATTCTCAACTCAGGTTTCTACTATGTATTCTCATGTTTATTTAAACTTGTTTGAAAAATGTGAGTGGCTACTATGTACCAGACATTTTTAGGAAGTAAGAATAAGAGAATTTCTGCCCCTGAAGGGCTCACAGTATCGTGGGGGAGATGAGCACAGTTTCAATTTGGTTTAGCATGGAATGAAGACTACGAGAATGCACAATCGAGAATCAGTATAAACCTGTCTGGGGAGGTCAGGAAAGGCTTGTCAGAAGAGAGAATACCCGAGAAGGTTTCTGAAGAATGAGAGTGCGTTTGCCCACTGGGTGAGGGTTTAAAATAATCCAGGGAGATGACTGCACAACTCAGTAAATTTACTAAACAAAAGGCATTTACTTAAATGGGTGAATTTTATGGTATGCAAATTCTACCTCAATAAAGTTGTTTAAAAGAAATAATCCAGGCAGAGAACAGAAGATGCGAAAGCTCAGATGATGAAGTGGTTAATCATCGATGAAACCCCTATATCCTCAACTTCCCTGAAGTTCCTCTTCCCTTCATCTCTTGATCTAACCGTAACCTGGCTCTCCCCTGAAGACAACGCTCCCCTAGTTGTCCTCTCAAGTGGTTGACTGTTTTCTTCTCCCACAAAGGTCATATCACTGGGCCTGAAGCGGGCCGGGGTGGGGGGTGGTCCCTCATTGCTGTTTCTCAATTATTTCTTCCTCTTCACTAAAACAGCCCAGCTTTATATTTCACATCATCAGACCATACTAGACAGCACCCTGACTTGCCATCTATAGATGGCAAGTTCTTCTCTCAGTATTTTACAACTTAGTAAATGGCCACTCCATTTTTTTAGTTGCTCAGGCCAAAACCCTTAGAACCATCCTGACTTTTCTTTATCAACCTACATCCACTCTATTAGGAAATCCTATTGGTTCAAACTTCAAAATGTAACCAGAATGAAACCACCCAGGGTTGCCGTTCCCACTGTGGTCAACCATGAGCTAAATTATTGCAGTTATCTCCCAGCTGGTCTTCTGGAGGCCATGCTGGTCACCCTACCATCCGTAAGTGATGCTTTAAAACATAAAGCAGATTATAAACACACTAATCCAATAATGGCTTCTCATGTCACTCAGAGTAAAGCTGGTCTCCCTGTAAAGAAGGCCCTTGGGCTGCATATTTCACTGGTCCTGGAAAATGACAAAATTGAAGCAGTGAACATTTAAACAACTTGAGACCTGATTTAGCTACAAAACTTCTATTTTAATGTCCCTTATCAATTAATCTTGTCAACACTTATCTTATTCAAACTCCAGAAGTCAGAACTTACAACACTCCACAAGCGAATGGAACTTTCACAGCCTTTACCTTAAATAGGAAGTATTTAGTCATAGAAAATATCAAGTTATTTAGAATGGTATTTCAAAACTCCATTCTTCTGGTAAGTTTTTTTTTTTTTTTTTGATGTGGAAGATTGTCCCTGAGGTAACATCTGTTGCCAAAGCTTCCTCTATTTTGTTTGCTGGATGCTGCCACAGGCTTGAGGAGCAGTATGTAGGTCCACGCCCAGGATCCGAACCCACAAACCTCGGGCCGCAGAAGCAGAGTATGTGAACCTAACCACCACACCACCCAGCTGGCCCCTGGTCAAGGATTTTTTAACCTCAGGTATTAAACCAACTTTTTTCCCCTCTTCAAAGCAGTTAAAATTACAATAGCTCTTTACTTACTTTGCCTCACACTCATCTCTTCTGGAATAGGCTCTTGAGATGTCTCCTCTAATTCAAGATTTCTACCTTCCAAGGTTGGAAGGTTGACATCCGTCAAACCAGAGTGTCTTTTTCGTTCATATTTATCATATCTGTCTGCTTTCTGAGAGAGAAAACTCTCCTCAGCAATTTTAGTTCTAATCATCTCAATACTTAAATCCTTTCTCAGTTGACTGGCAAAATGTGATGCAGCCATCCTGCCAGGGAAAAGAAAGGTAGACAACTTATATAGATTTTCATATTATTTAAAAAATTAAGATTCCAGTTCACCTCCTGCCCCACCTCAGAGCATTCTGAAATAAAAAATTTTCAGTACAAAATGGAATAAATATACGACACTGCAGAGTGGGAAGAAAGTTATCAAAAGATAGTACGATCTATTTTGGGCTTCTACATAGGGCCTTGCTTGACAGATGAAGTGAAGCCCAGGAAGCTGTGGGCCATAACACAAACAAGAGGCTCTAGGCTCACCGCACAGCATTACAAAGTGACAAGAGTGAAGGAAAGGAGAGAATAGGGAAAGTAAGTGAAGGACAGTATACAGAATCGTTTCCTAACCTTTCCCTGTGATGAAGGCAGGCAGCCTGGCATTTTTTCTCAAGCCAAAAAACAAAACAAACCAAACACACGAGATGCCTATTAGACAGACAGGGATGATAAGCAGGCAGTTGGATATACAAGATTGAGCAAAAGATGGGATTTTAGAAGAACTACCATGGTGATACAGAAGGATAACCATAGTTTGCCATTTGAGGGCATAATGAAATTATTTTCGGCCATGTGAAAAATCATATTGTTTACCTGGCCCATACTCTTTTCTTAGAAAGATTCTTGAGAACGTGTTCAAGCAAAACAAGGGAGAAGGACAAGAAACAGGATGCCATGTGTTCCAGGAAATCCTTCATTCAAATGAGGAAAAGAATAAAGGAAAGTGGAAAGTCTAAGGGAGTCACCTATGCAGCTGGTATAGAAAAGAACCAAGCCCAATGGGAGAAAGATGACTGATTCTCCACAAGTGTTGCTGGCTCAAAAGAAAAAAAAAAGAAAGAAAAAGGGGAAGGTCTGCAATAGGAAGATAGAAAAGTTCTAAGCACACTATACTCTTCAACAACAAGAATAACTGAGACAGTCCACTAGAAAACTCCAGATAAAAGAAAAATCTGCACAAGAAATGCAACCCATTAAAATGTTACATGATTTTAAGCAATCAACAGAGTATATAAAAAATGAGAATTCTTCTGACCTGGATGCTAATAACATTCTCCTGTAAGAGCCCAGGGGAAGTGACAAAGGACTCTACTTTTCAGTAAGCATGCTCCTCTACTATTTGACTTGCCACCTCCTGCAAGTATTAATGTGCTAAATGTTAAACAATAAACCATTAGTTATTTTAAAATACTGCATAGGACTATGCTCCACAAAGAGAGACAGGGTGTGTGCAAAAGCTCGAGTTAATAGTAAAGGCGTGTTTAATTGTCACCTAAACCAGCACAGGTGGTTAGTGTCATCGCTGTTACACAGGTGAGGGAGAGAACTGCCAACAGGCGCTGGAGCTGGGATCTCAAGCCCCGCAGCCTGGCTCTTCACATACAGGACATCTAAGTTCCCCTCTTGGCTGAGTGGAGTTTCTTCCAGCTTGAAAGTCTAGAATGCCTTCGTCTTGCTTGCCTAGAGGTTCCCAACCAGGGCGGGTTTAGTTGTCGCTGGCTCTGGGAGCAGCTACTGGAATTGAAGGTCGGGGCCAAGGATGCTAAGCATCGTCCCGCCCCAGAGGCCAATCACGGCCCAGTGGTGAAACGCTGACTGCTGCATAGATTATGGCAACAAATACTTACTCTTCTGGAGGACGGAGCCATCGGCTGCGGGAAGGACAGGTAAGTGGTCCTAGAGGAGCCTCCCCCAAGCGGCGTCCAGCTCGCCACTGCCCACCTCAGACCCTTCCAGACCTTCTAGGAGGAGGCGAGCCAGCGCCCTTCCTCCAGCTCCCAGCACTCACCTTCCTCAGGCAGCCTGTCGCGTGAAACCTCAGTCAAACCAAAAGGAAAGGAACGCTCCCTGTCTGGAGAGCCGCCGCCGCCGCCTCGGAGCAGTGCCGCCTACACCTGAGCCGCCCAGAATCCGAACTTCCCACACCCAGCCTCTGATTGGAGGGCCTTTGAGCAACCCCTGCGGGAAAGGGGCCCGCCCCTTCTCTCCCACGAGGCTTGCGATTGGTTCTCTCCCTGTGCTATTCGAACTGATTGAAAGGGGAACGCACGGTTCAAAGGATGGGCGGGTACGACGGGATTATGCCTGAGGGGCGGGGCCGGGGCGCAGGTGAGGCGTTAGGGTCCCTAATCCGACCGGAGCTCCAGGGCCCCAGCATCCGAGGAAAAATGAAAGCGCTCCTCGGAGCAGAAGGGATTCACTGTTTGCAGGGCTTTTTAACGTCCTTATTTAGTCACACAAATACAGCTCAGCTTATTGGAACGTTTTCTTCACTTAATATTTTTTAAAAAGGGTTTACTACCGCAGATTTCTCCTTACATCGCTTAGCGTTACTTTCCAACATCGCCAGGCTTTTTTTTTCCCATCCGCTTTTTATTGAGGTAAAATTTAAATACCGTGGAAAGGATTGATCTTTTAGTGTGTGATTTGATGAGTTTTGCTAAACGTAAACAGCTGTGTAAGCACCACCCAATCGGGATACAGAGTATTTCCATCACTGAGAGTTCCCTCATCCCCTTTCCAGGCGCCCACTGTTAGGCAGCCAACCTCTGCTCTGATTTCCATCACCACACACATAAAGGGGGTAGGTCCTCTCCCAGGTGGGCCTTCTTTCTCTAACCATGCTTTCCAGATCCATCCCTACTGTTGCGTGATCAGGAGTTGGATTTTATTGCTGAAAAGTATTCCATCGAATACTTTGTCTACCCATTCACCCATTGCTGGACATCTGGATTGTTTCCGTTTTTAGCGATTATGAATAAAGTTGTGTGGAAATTAATAAATAGAAACTTCATTAAATTGGAGTCTTGGGGCCCAAAGGCGGAGCTCTCACACCCTACCTTCTAGCAGAGCCCAACAGGAAGAAGACAGACTTCTTCTTGACCAAGAAGCTCAGCCAATGAGAGACTATCACAACTCAGCTAGTGAAACGCTGCTATACCTCTGGACTCCATGTTTACAATGGCCGTCCCAACTTGCTCTTCCTCCCAGAATAGAGTTTCTCCTCCATGCTGCTAGCGACTTGCACCTGGCTCGAGATGGTTTCAGACTTTGAACTGCAATTCTTTCCTGGTCCCCCATAAACCCATTTTTGCTGGAGAAATAACTGACTGTCTGTTTAAGGTCAACAGTTGCTATAAACATTCTTGTACAAGTCTTTTTTGTGGGCATGTTTTATTTCTCTTGGGGAAATATAGATGTGGTATTTCTGGGTCATTCTGGGTATGCTTAACTTTATAAGAAATTGCCAAGCAGTTTTCCAAAAGAAAGCTGGCACATTGTTAGGAACAGAGAGGGTCATGGTGCAATGATAAAACATTCTATTCGCCAAGCTAGAGCAATTTTAAACATGTATGGAGCTAATAAAATAGGCTCACTATTGATGAAGCAAAAATCTACAGAACTACAGAGAAAAAATGATGAATCCGCCGTTATCGTGAGTGATTCAACACACCTCTCTCAGCACTGATTGACCAAACAGACACAATTCAGCAACGATATAAAGAAGATCTCAACAAAAGCATTAACCAACTTGACCGAATGGACATTCAATAATCAGAGAACACATATTTTCCTTGAGCACGTATGGAGGAGTTACAAATGATCACACACTAGGCCATGAAGAAAACTTCAACAAACTGCATAGACTCAAGAAAGTTAGAAATTAAAAGCGAAAAATAAATTTAAAATCCCTGTGTAGTAACTTCTGGGTTTAAGATGAAACTTATGATGGAAAATGTAAATGTCTAAAACCAAAAGATAATGAAGAAGCAAATCAAGACTAGTGGGATTAGGTGCTTTGAAAGGAATTTTGAAAGAAATTTTAAATGCTTATATTAGAAAAGAAGAAAATCTTAAAATTAATATGTGTCCCTCTTAAGAAATTAGAAAAATAATAACTGAGTAAAGTCAAAGAAAATAGAAAGATAGTAAAAGAAAGTACACAAACCAGTGAAATAGAAAGTAAAGATACAATAAGAAAATCGACAAAGTTAAAACTTCATTCTTTGAAAAAATTAAAATAGATAAAACTCTAGCAAGATTGATCAAAAAAAGAAGACACAAACAGTATCATGAATGAGAATACACAAAGGGGACTATATGCGTTACTTATTCCTTTGTAGCAGATTACCCCAAAATGTGCAGCATAAAACAACCACCATTTTATTTGCTCTTGATTCAGTGGGTCAGGAATTTGGGCAGACCTCAGTGGAACAAGTCATCTGTGTTTCATGTCTGTGTTCTCAGCTGGGTTGGCTCAAAGGGCCAGGCACTGGCTGGGATGGGTATTGATCCCCTTTCTAATTCTCTCTTCTCATTCTCCCACTAGAGTGAGAGAATCCACGGCCGTCTCGCTCATCTTTGTGGACCCAGTTGCTGACTATCAAGTGGGGCCATTCTCTCCCTTTGGTTAGGCTTTCCTTCCCCAGCAGATTCTCCATTTGGTCTCTCTTGGACTTCTTTGCCTGGTAGCTGGGTTCCTTCTTGGCATATGTGGAAAGCCTCATAAGACCTCGATTTGGAAGTTCCATATTGGCAGAGGAGAAAAACAAGAGCTGGAGGTAAAGGAACTTGCCCACCTTCTGAAGGAAAGTAGACTGTGAAGAGGGCACTGAGTCTGTGTGCTTGCCTGTGCCATCTTGCACTCTCTCTTATTCAGGATGATGTGTAGTTTTACATGAAGTTTAGATCTCAGGAGTAAATATATAGTGTAGTGTGCACTGATAGAGATTACATACAGGAACTTTGATGGAATTTAGCAGGGTGCTGGAATATATCTTTAAAGTGGTTTTACTGTACCAGAGGACATGATTTTTTTTGCGACTCTGATAAAGAAATATTTTGAATGATTTCTTCTTTTGAAAGACGGCGTGCTCATTACCATTGCCTTGTCACTCTTGCTAATTTTTGTTAGTGTTTCCTTCTAGTCGTTTCTCAAGTATTTCTTTTTGGCTAAATTATTTGTTTATCTATATAAAGCTAAGGGGGTTTGTTTTTCGGTGTGGATTTTTTAGCAGCTCTTCCTAATATGGGAAGGAATTTAATAGTGAATTTTTAAAGTAAAGGCCTAGTGCCCATAGGCACATTTTAATGTGTGAATTCTTTATTAAGTATGTCTTATAAATGTTGATGAGGCAGTGTGTTAAAATAGTCATTTATTTTTAACTAACCTAATTTTTGTTAGAAAAGGATTGCATCATTAAAAAAATTAAAATAAAAAAGCTTAAAATGAAAATAACAAAGTCTCCCTCCTCTTCCCAGTTTTCTCCTCTTCTCCCTAGGCCCTAACTCATTTCCCAGAAATCACCTCTGTTAATAGTTTTTAGTTTAGTTGTATATCATATTTCTTCAAGTTTTATCAAGTTTATACAGAATCTATTGATATTCCACTCTGAGGGACTAAGAATTTATCATGATTTAACTCCCCTTCCACCTCTGGATTATATTGTTTATATTTTTATTTTCTAGTCATTGCCTTATTTACTCTAAATAGCATGTATAAATGTTTAATTCTTGATTTATCAAATTTACTATGGATTCAGTATCCACAATGAAAGGCAAGAACACTACCCTTCTACTCCTCTTCTCTCTAGTTACCTCCCTATTGTTCTCAGTTATGTTAATATTGTCTGAAAAATACTGTGTGATCTTAATTCATGTTTCCCCTTTTCCATTTTTCCATTCAAGCAGTAACATGCTGTGAATTTTATTGCCTCAGGAGAGGCACAGGGCAGGGAGGAGGGCAGAGTTAGCCAGTCAAATGTTTGCCTGTTTTACTTGTCCACACACCTGAGCTCAGCGAGGAGCACACGACGTTCAGGAGGACGCAGGGGCCCTGGAGGAGCAGGGGCAGGAGAGGCTCCCCCGTCGGAGGTCCGCGAGGGCCGGAGCGGTGCTGAGAAGCTACGTGGGAAACAAACACTGCTCCATGGTGGAGCCCTAGGAGGGGCAAACCTCAGAAAAGGTAGTGGTGTCAGCTATTTGGGGAAAGCAGGACCCTAGCACAGGGTTCCAACCTCAGCTGAGACTCCCATGCCGCGCGTGGAGCCCCAAAGGAGCAGAGATCTGCTGCGCTGCAAAGAGTCATTCATGGAGGCTCCCGGTTACCCGGGTGTGCAGATCACTGAAGCCTGGGGGGCGCCCTTCTCTCTGAATATTTGGCAACTGCATACCTTGGTGGGACCCCAGGAGGGCAGAGAAAGCCCAGGAATGTCTGTGGTTACATTTCCCATCAAGCAGGTCTTATGAGAGAGGTAGAGGGAGAAAGAGAATATTTCCCAGAGGTGGAAATTAAACTGAAATGTAGAAAATAAAGTGATATTTCTTATACACTTGAATTTGTTGGCTGAGATACCCTGCCACGTAATCTTTAAATTGCCAAGATTTATGAGATTTACTTGCTGTTCTGTAATATAATTATTAAATCTTCTGTGCTTTTGACATTGTTTGACACCCAAAAGTGAAAACCAATACACGGCATGTACAATATTAAGATTACATAAGTATTATTCACCGCAAACCAAACATTGCGATTGAACTAATTTAGAAGGAAACTGAAGGCTACGACATTAAAAGTTTGCTGCTTAAATTTTTCTTTTATTTTTTCTGGTTGTACTTAGTTGCCACCATTATGTACAATCTGATGTCTTGGTTTCCCATTTTTGGCCTGAAGAACTTCAAGTAATTGTTTTCTCGTGGGGACACTGAATGGTAACTTTTTAATTTCCAGATGTCTTCATTTTATCCTGATGCTTAATTAACAATAAGGCTAAATTCAAAAAGTCTTTCCCTAGACCTTTGAAGACATTACTGCACTTTCTTCTATTTTCTTACTTTTGTCTACTTGCTCTAAAATAGATCGAGAGAGGTGAACTGAAGGCTCCATCTCTAGTGGGTTTCTATTTCTCCTTGCATCTCCTACAGTTGTTGCTTGATCGATATTGATGCTATGTTATTTGGTGCAGAGATTTTATACCTTCATTGCAAATTCCCCCTTTAATATTATAAAGTATCTTGTTTTAATGCTTTTTTGGGTCTAAATTCTGACATTACTACAAGTCTGGCTTTGGTTTTTCTCTCAGGCCCAAATACTCTCACGAGGAAGCATCTTGAGGGAACTCCACTGATGGTTGCTCCACAGCCAGCTCCTCCCTTTGAATCCGCTGATGCTGAGCCTAGAGCTTATCTGAGGCTTCCTAGAAAGAACCTGGCTTGGCTTTGGTGTCCTGAGATGCAATTTCTTCTCTTTTGATTTTTACAGGAAATTTCAACCCATTTGCTTTCTATTTTCCAGGTAGTCCTCAAAATTTCTGGCACACTGACGAGACTGTAATCGTTTTCTACAGATATAGTTCTGTGATTTTGAAAAGTATCTGTGTTGGAATTTCAGTGGGAGATGAGAGAGTGGGGATTAATCATGTGTCACAGCGTACATCTTGACCTGGAATCTTTCCTGCAAGAGATTCTCAATTGTAAGCTCCACATTTATAGAAATAAAACATTGTTCAGTGCCCATCCACTTTCTTCTTCCCTCTCTTCCTCTTCAACATGTATTGCATGTGCACACAAAATCATTTCATTTAACACGTGAATACTTTTCCTTAAGATTCACTAAAACTCTCAGTGCTTGAGTTCTCTTTCCTTCCCATGCTGAAAATGTAAAATACTGGAGAGATCTGTCTGAACAACGTATCTCTAGTGAGCATTCAGAAATTTCACATGGTTTCCTTTGCTGTGCAGAAGCTTTTTAGTCTGATGTAGTCCCACTTGTTCATTTTTTCTTTAGTTTCCCTTGCCCGGACAGACGTGTGACTTGAAAATATGCTGCTAGGACCGACGTCAAAGATCGTACTGCCTATGTTTTCTTCCAGGAGTTTCATGGTTTCAGGTCTTACATTCAAGCCTTTAATCCATTTTGAGTTGATTTTTGCGCATGGTGTAAGGGAATGATCTTTCATTCTTTTGCATGTGGCTGTCCAGTTTTCCCAACACCATTTATTGAAGAGACTCTCTTTTCTCCATGGTATGCTCTTGGCTCCCTTGTCGAATATTAGCTGTCCATAAATGTGTGGGCTTATTTCTGGGCTCTCGATTCTGTTCCCTTGATGTGTGTGTCTGTTTTTGTGCCAGTACCATGCTGTTTTGGTTACTGTAGCTTTGTAGTATATTTTGAAATCAGGAAGTGTGATACCTCCAGCTTTGTTCTTTTTTCTCAGGTGTTCTTTGGCTATTCAGGGTCTTTTGTTGTTCCATGTAAATTTTAGGATTCTTTGTTCTATTTCTTTGAAAAATTTTGTTGGAACTTTGATAGGGATTGCATTGAATCTACAGATTGCTTTAAGGAGTATGGACATTTTAATGATGTTGATTCTTCAAATCCAAGAGCATGGAATATCTTTCCATTTCTATGTGTCTTCTTTGGGTTCTTTCATCAATGTTTTATAGTTTTCGGTGTACAGATCTTTCACCTCTTTGGTTAAGTTTATTCCTAGGTATTTTATTCTTTTGATTGCAATTGCAAGTGGGATTGCATTCTTAATTTCTCTTTCTTCTGCTTCATTGTTAGTATGTACAAACGCAACTAATTTTTGTACATTGATTTTGTTTCCTGCGACTTGACTGTATTCCTTTATTGAGAAGATATTTGCAAACCATATACCAGATAAGGGGCTGGTATCCAAAATATACAAAGAACTCATACAGCTCAACAAGAAAACCAACAATCCAATTAAAAAATGGGCAAAAGATCTGAACAGAGATTTCTCTAAAGAAGATACACAGATGGCAAACAGGCATATGAAAATGTTCTCAACATCATTAGTTATCAGGGACATGCAAATCAAAATTACAATGAGGTATCACCTCCCTCTGGTCAGAATGGCTATAATTAACAAGACAGGAAACAACAAATGTTGGAGAGTATGTGGAGAGAAGGGAACCCTTGTACACTGCTGGTGGGAGTGCAAACTGGTGCAGCCACTATGGAAAGCAGTATGGAGTATCCTCAGAAAATTAAGAATAGATCTACCATATGATCCAGCTATTCTGCTGCAGGGCATTTATCCAAAGAACTTGAAAATACAAAAGCATAAAGATGCATGCACCCCTATGTTCATTGCAGCATTATACACAATAGCCAAGACTTGGGAGCAACCTAGGTGCCCATCAAGGGATGAATGGATAAACAAGATGTGGTATTTATACACAATGGAATACTACTCAGCCATAAGAAATGATGAAACATGGCCATTTCTGACAACATGGATGGTCCTTGAGGGTATTCTGCTGAGTGAAATTAGTCAGAGCGAGAAAGTCAAATACCGTATGACCTCACTCATAAGTAGAAGATAAAAGCAATGACAAACAAACACATAGCAATGGAGATTGGATTGGTGGTTGCCATAGGGAAAGGAGGGGAGGGCAAAAGGGGTGATTAGGCTGACATGTGAGGGGATGGACTATAATTAATTTTGGGGTGGTGAACAGGATGTAATCTACACAGAATTCGAAATATGTTATGATGTACATCCAAAAGCTATATAATGTTATAATCCAATGTTACTGCAATTAAAATATAAATAAATAAATAAATTTCAGAGTGTATATATATATATATATATATATATATATATATATTTTTTTTAGGCAGATTAGCCCTGAGCCAATCCCCCTCTTTTTGCTGAGGAAGACTGGCCCTAAGCTAACATTCATGCCCATCTTCCTCTACTTTATATGTGGGATGCCTGCCACAGCATGGCTTGCCAAGTGGTGCCTTGTCTGGACCCGGGATCCGAACAGGTGAACCCTGGGCCGCTGAAGTGGAGGGTGCAAACTTAACCACTGTGCCACTGGGTATATTTTAAGAGACATTGCTGTTATGTAGCCATTAGAGAGTGGCATAATTCTGAGGGGAATCACAGCAATTTGTGGTCAGAATACAGAGCAGTATACAGAATACATTATAGTAATAAAAAATATATCAATAAGTTCAAAGTTTTGAATAAATTGCTTGCATGTAACTTTATTCTTATACTTTCTACACATCACCAGGTTCAAGGCATTTTACAGCTAGTGGGTGATAATATTTGCAATAAGTCAGTTTTTTCTTTATATGATAAATACACAAGCAGAGAGTTATATGTTCAATTTAACTATAAAGACATGTGATGTTACTATCTGCCTGATCTTAAATCCTCCTTTTGGAAGATAAATATTTTTTTATTTAATAGAAACATTAGTTCATCTACTTTGTTAGCCCCATCAGCATCTGTATTATCACTTTTCCTTTTGGAAATCGAATGGCTTGAGCCCTTCTCTAAAGGAACCACTTAGCATTGTGCAGACTCACCATGTGGTGCACCTGAAAGCCCAAAACCCATCATCATACAGACTTGTATTGGGCATGTCCAAAAATTTAGACAGACAGCTATCTTGTAGGTAGCAACAGGAAATAAAAGAGCTGCAAGACAGTCATAGTAAAAGGATGCTGGAAACGTTCTAGATCTTGATCTGGGTGATGGTTACACAGGTATATACATATGTAAAAATTCATCAAGATATATATTTAAGATTTGTGCATTTTACTATATGTCTGTTATTCCACAATAAAAAACAATTTGTGAATATAAATGAGAACCAATTTATATAAGCCTCTAAACTTTGCCCAATTATTGAATATAGCAACAGAAATTTTCAGAGGAGTACTAAGTATTAGAAATTTCCCTAAACGGTATGAAACTATTTTATGGTAGTTATTTTAGTTTCCTGCAATAAATTTAAAACATTCTAAAATTTTCAACTTAAGTTAAAACTGTACCATCAACCGCACAACAGTACAATGGATGGATAATCATGGGTATGATCACATTTTGGAACACTGTGCAGCAATGACAAGTAAGGAAGCACAGCGGCACTCATAAACATGGATAAACCTCACAAGTGCAAGGTTGGGTGAAAGAAACAAGTCACAAAGAAACTATCAAAGGTAGTCAAAAGGAGCTATATCGTTATGCATGCTTACACAGGTGGCAAACCTAAAGAGATGCCAGAGAATGATGAAAAAAGCCAGTCGTTACCCCTCAAGGGAGGGAGGAGGATGCTGATATAGGAAAGAACCACAGATGGCGCTAAGGTACTGGCATCGTTCTGCTATGTTTCTTCACCTGGGGGGTGGTTACACACGGGTTTACTTTAGGATTGCTCTTTAAGTATAAAAGAGCCATACTAACAAGTAAAAATCCAATAATCAGCTATTTCATGGTCCAGAAAGCCCAGGGGTTTACCCTTTGGGAAACTGAAAGTAGTTGCAGGTAGCCGGCATTATGTGTAGAGTTGCCAGATTTAGCAAATAAAAATAAGAAATTACAGCAAATAAAAACACTGGATGCTCAGTTACATGTGAACTCTGATAAACAATGAATAATCTTTTAGATAAGCATACCCCATGTAATATCTGGTCCCATGCAATATCTGGGACATACACGTACTGAAAAATAATGCGCTGTTTATCTGAAATTCACACATTACTGAGCATCCTGTATTTTATCTGGCAACCGTAAATATGTGGCAAGCTGCACAGGCAGAAGCAGTTCTCGGTGGCCCGGTGAGGGGAGTACTCAAAGGAGGGCCAAGGAAAGGGAAGAGAAAGAAGAAGAAAAGTCTTAAATTAGCCTGACCCTAAGCTATTTGAACAATAGAGTAAGTGAATTAGCTGAGTTCATCCATTATTGCAATAGTTCAGGAGTAATGAATTCACACAATGTATCAAATAATTTCTATCAACAAAAAGCAGTATCAGCAAATGTTTAAAAGAGCCATCAGTGTTTCTCCTAAAAATTGTGTCTCTCTCACTACATCAGCCTCTCTTCTGATCACTTGGGATGAAAATATTGTGAAAGATAGCCTTGAGGATGCTCATTCTGTGACTAAGTTTTCTTAATCTGTAGACAGTGATTAGGAGTCAGGTTGCAATGTAGGTTGTTTCATCTTGTTTTTATTCTACAAATATTATCTGACCACCTATCATGTTCCAGGAACCCGTCTTAGACCCAAAGGACAGATAATGAGTGACACAAACATAGTCCCTTCCTGTGGAGCTCAGAGTCTAGGCCCTAGTGGACTATAAAATAGATAGATAGATAGATAGATAGAAAGATAGATAGATAGATAGATAGACAGACAGATAATTACATGCCCTTGGGAAAACATTATCTAGCAATAGTGGATATTTGCTCTTTGCTGCCCAGCATCCCTCTTTCTTTTGGGAAACCATCCAGACTCCATTTTATGTTAATTTGTTTGCCTGGAATTGATCCACAAGCCCGTTGCCACGATTGATGATGTTTGATTCAAAGATTGGTATACAATCCAATTAGAACTGATGAACCCTTGAGAGCCAGTAAGTAGAGGCTTCTGGAAAAGGGAAGCATTCCCCCCTGCCTTTGGTAATGGATAGGGGAGCTATCCAGATGATCAGGGCCATCAGGTACACACCCCTAGAGGACACCATTCACATACGCAAAAGATGAAGTCATGACCCAGGAAAAGCATCCTGGTGACATTGCAGAGCCGTGATTCAAGATGAACTGAAACTCCCCCCAGATTTTTCAGTTACATTAAGCCAACAAATCCACCCACTTCTTAGAGCAGGTTGAGTTTCCGTTTTCCGTCATTTGCAGCATAGAGTCCTAACTGATGCAATAAAAGTCTAAGAGGAAAGAAAAGGTTTCTTGCCTGTTCCCAACCTCCAGTTTCATGCCCCGGAGGTAATCACTGTGATGCTGCGTTCAGACATTTGGGTGCACACGTATGTATAACGCATGCCTTTCATGCAAATCGAATTGTATTGTATACATGGTTCCACCACTTGCTCATTCTAAACTTATGTTGTATTGTGGAGATCTTCATTTGTTGATACAGACTATTCGGCAATTGGATGTATCATCATCAATTTGATCTGTCTTCCACTGGTGAAAATTTATTTTCTCTTCAATTTTTTACTATGATAAACAATACCTTTATACATATATCTGTGTGCATTCATGCAATTATATCCAAAGGGAAAAAACCCTAGAAATGGAATTGGTCTTTCAAAGGGAATGTAAAAAATGTTGCCTTCCAGAATGATTATACCAATACAGTCTTCTCAAAAACACATGAGAATGTTTCTTCTCCACCATTAGTAACACTGTGTTTTGCCAAATATAAGAAATTTTGCCAATATGATAGTGAAAAGCAGTATTGTTTTCTCAATTTGCATTTGTTTGATGAGTGTATACACACACATAGACACACATGGAGAGAGATTCATATATATTTAGGCTATATATTTTATAAATTCATTAGCTATTTTTCTATAAATTCCCCATTCATATCCTCCACAGATTTTTCTCTTGGGTCATTTATCTTGTCCTTATTGATTTGTCTTTACATATCAGGAAAATAGACCCTTTTCTCATACATGTTCCTTTTTTTTTAAGTATGCTTTTCCTTTTTTTTTGGTGAGCAAGAGTGGCCCTAAGCTAACACCTGTTACCAATTTTCCTGTATTTTTTTTCTCCCCAAAGCCCCAGTTCGTAATTGTATATCCTAGTTCCAAGTCATTCTAGTTCTTCTATGTGGGATGCTACCGCAGCATGGCCTGGTGAGCAGTGTGTAGGTCCACACCCAGGATCCGAACCAGCAAACCCCAGGCTGCCAAAGATGAGCACATGAACTTAACCTCTCGGCCACAGGGCCCACACCCATACATGTTCTGAATATATTTTTCCAAGTTTGTTGTTCACCCTTCAGCATTGCTTTGTTTCTTTATCATTTTTTTAAGTATAACATTTCAAGTGTACAGAAAGCAGGAGAGAATTATATAATAGCACCTATATGTCCACCATCCAGTTTTAAAATGTTATCGTGATTTTGCAATATTTGCTTCACCTTTGTTTTTTAAAGAATAAAATGTTACAGGTACAGCTGAAGCTTCTCTTCCACTCTCACTGATGCCGTTCTTCTCCACGTCTCCCCACAGGTGACCACCACCTCGAAGGTGACGTGCATCACTTGTGGAGACCCTTTGTACACCTGAAAACCCCCTCACATGCACCAAAGGTTTAAATATTTTCCTGTGTCTTTTAGAAGAAAAAAAGACAGCAATAATGAATTGTCTGTGGACAGTTGTTCTCAAGTAAGCCTTCCCGGGATCTGCAAGCATCTTTCCAAGAGAGACCAGGTTCACATCGTTGCAACAGTGAGGCTCGCAAAGTTCCCGTGAGAAGCTGTTCACAAACTGTGCCACCTTCTGACTGATGTTGCTAATAAAGAACAGAGAAGAATCTGCCCGTCAAACTTGCCTCAAAGGAGGTCGTTGAGTTGTGATTGGATATATTATATATTATACAATAATTTATTTTGACCCTAGGAGAGGTTCATTTGAAAAAGGCCATAATACCTCTTTCTGCCCACTTTGGAGCAGATTTTAGCTGGGGTCAAAGCTCTAACGTCTGCCTCTATGAAAGGTTGCAGGCAGGGGGCCTGGGGCGTTCCTATCTGCTCGGGCACATGAAAAATGAAGACATTTCCTGAGGAGGCTGATGGAACCAATGTGCTCATGTCTGAACGTTTTTGCAGAAAGAATTAAAGGACGGTAAAAGAAACTTCTGAATACTCTCTAGTCTTTGGATATTCTGAAACTTCTACCTCATTGCTTATTTTTAAAAGAACCCAAATTGGGCTTGGCCTAAACAAGGGAGTCACCTGTGATTTTGACAACACCTTAAACAATACACTCCCATGGTTTTATACTTTTTCACAGATCTGTTTCTTTAAAAAATGTATATATATAATTTTTTAAAATTATAAAGTTTCTATAAATTGCACCAGACTGTGCATATCATTCTGCAATTCAGCATGGTTATTCACTATGACTTCAAAATTTATCCATGTGGATGCATATAGATTGAGATTATTCCTTTTAACTACCGAATAGTAGTCCCTTTTATGAATATATTTTTCTATTTTAAAATTAATAAACATTTAGATTATTCCTTTTTCCTTTAGTAAAAACAATGCTGCATTGACATATCTCCTTGTGCACGTGTCCAAGGATTTCCCTAGTGTGTCTGTCTACAAGGGAGGCTGTTGGTTTGTGAGTCCTGCACCCTCCTTACTGGCTATTGTAAAGTGTTCTTCAGCGTGGTTGTCTCCTAGAGTTCATACTTTTCCCTAGTAGTAAGTGAGGATTCCTCTTACCCACATCCTTTCTGTCTCTTGTGTGTATCCTCTGTGTTTGGGAGTTGTATGATTTTGATAGTAGTATAATTTATCAAACTATTGCCTTATGGCTCCTGGCCCGTGTGTGTGTGTGTGTGTGTGTGTGTGTGTGTGTGTGGTGTAGGGTGGTGTGCGTGTGTTTTGTCATGTTTAGAGGTTTTTGGTCACGTTTAGTTTTGGCAGTAAATGGTTACTGCAGCTTAACTTGCAAATATAGTTTTCAGGTTGTTCATTTTGTTTCACAACGATGACATTAAAAGAGAATAGTACTAATAGTCCAGAAATCTGGTAATCCTGCAGCAGGATTCTATCCAGACTGTGCAACACTTTGCCTGCCAGATATTAAGGGAGGCTAACGGTGAGGTTAAATTAAATTCAGAAACCTTCAATTGGGAAACCATGCTAAACACTGTATGTAGTAGCCAGACGTCTTCGTTGAAAGGCTTCTGCTCACTGCCCAGAGCCGGGTTGTCTAATGCAGCATTGATAACTGTATCAGGTCGAGGGCGAAGATTGATCTGGAGGGTTCAGTACTGATGCTCCTTTCTCCCTATCTTCCTTGTCCTACATCTTTTGAATAATGTTCACTTTCTCCTCATTATCAGGTCAAAGTTTCAGGAAAGTCCTAGATGTAACAAAGTTCAGGCTAAAAATTTTTGAAATGTTAAGCTTATGCAAGACATTAAACTTTGTCACGCCATCCCAGCCAAAAATAAACTAAAACTCCAAACCTGTCGCATAACCAGACGTGACATCTGCAGAGCCGGCCTGTAGAAATAAGCAATAAACTACACAGTGAACAAGGAACATAGCAGGTGTGGTCAATCAGGAAGAGCTTTTTGACACAAAATGATGATATTTTTACTTCTGGAACAATCAGAGGTATGTTCTTATTTTATGTGTTCAATCTTTTTTGTAAAACATATTATTTAATAACAGTATAAGATCTAATAATGGTTTATTGCACTATCTGTGGGGGTGAGGGTAGGGCTTACTTTCTTTCACCATCTAAATGTCCCTAAAAGAATCTTTACCTCAACACGTGCATTCCTCCAAATTATGTGTGAAATTTCCTTTGAAGAGAACTCAAATACTTCAGAAAAGTTTGGATCCTACATAAGCAAAGTCATTTTGATTTTCAATTTTCATGATCTTTAGAAGGTGGTAATGTCTTTAAACCCTTTTGGCTAGAGGTGGATTTTTTAATAAGAACGTGAAGAAAACAAGTCTTGACTCAAAGCACGTGGAAAGACATCCGTAGTTTTCAAAGCCTTCTTAGACCATTAGGGTAAAGTCTTCGTAATCCTATTCTCTCCTCAGCAAACTCTAAGGCACTCATGGTTACAATTTGTGTGGCACATCTCATTTCTGTATGACATTTTGGTTACTTAATTATTGGAACTCACCATTCCATAAATCTGCGCTTGCCATTTGCCTTCTGACTCCAATTCCTGCCTCGTGCCTTCCTGCAACTCCAGCTCTCAGGTGAGATGGGTCAGCTCAGACCTGAGGAGGGAGTGACGGCTGCTTGAGATGATGGAGATGTTGGATTCAGAGCAGCTGCTTGGGAAGCAGGCAGTTGTTCTGAGCAAGAAGGCTCAGTGCTTCAAGGCCGTTACTCTCAGCCCAGGAATAAAATTCTACGGGACACAGTTTAATTGCTTCAAGATTCAATTCATAACCCTTTTTCCTGCATCCTGTCATTATTAGGCCATTATTTTTTTGTCCCTTTTATTACATTCCAACAGATCCAGGCAAATATTTGCAAATATTTTTAGAGATGAAGCTACATGTGACTCTTCACTCAAGTGCTGAGTGACTACTATCATAGGCTACAACCAGTAAGCAGTGAAGCCTAGACAAAGGTCCGGATACGAAGGGTAATAATTAGTATATTCATCTCTCTTGTTTGTAGTTCCCACAGATACTAAGTGGTTAATTTATTAGCTTAAGAAAGATACTTCACTGTATCATAATTGTCAAGGAGTGAAAATATTGCCTAAAAGCATTGGCCGAGCTGTGCCTCTGCTGTGAAATCTTTTATGTAGGAAACGTTAACGTGTCATCATATGCCGATAGGAACCAAGGCCTTTGAGGAAGGTATAAGAAATTAAAGACCAAAATCATTTAATTTGAGAATAGATGCATTAACAAGATCAAATACAAGTTACTTGTCTTTTGTTTCAGATACTACCCTGAGAAAATTTTCCTCAGCACATATTGACTATATTTTGAAGGAAAAGGAGCATAATATAACCTTTGAGTCCTGAGAAGAGCAATTGCAATCAATGGACTTAATGTCTTAAATGGCTTTTATTATCATCATTGGTGGTATATAGAAAAAGGTTAATAAAGCCTCTTTCACAGCTGGAACTTACAAATTAATCCTGTTCAGCAGCATTCTCTCTCTGTGCTCACTAATCAGCTCATGCAGCTGGTGGCTGACGGTCATCTCTTCCTAATTAGAGGAGCACGTGCTGCAGAGCCATCATTCTGAATGAGAGCCATGGTGTTTACTCTGTTTCCCTCACCCTTCCTGCTTCATTCACCGTTAAGCAACCCGTGACAATGACACAGGTTGTCACACAGAGTATGAGGAGATGGAATCACAACATTTGGAGGTAGATTGCTTGGATTTGAGTCTAGGCCTTCAACTAGCTGTGTGACCTCAGGCACGTTACCTAATCTCTCTGAGCCTCGGATTCTCCATCTGTAAACAGTCGTTCCAGTTGCTTCCTAAGTTCTGATGATTAAATGAGATAATACATGGAAAAGCACTACGCAAATATCTTTTTACATTTTTAATTGTTGAAAATTTCAAACCTATTCTAAGGTTGAGAGAAGACAGTTGTACCCTCATGTGCCCATCACCCAGCTTCAACAATCATCCATTCACGGTCAGTGATGTTCATCTATACTCCAACCAGTACTCTCTCTTGCCCCCAAAGGAATCTTATACAGCAAGTTCCAGATGTCATATCATCCCCATGCTTACATATTTTAGTGTGTATCTCTAAAAGGTAAAGTCTCTTTTTTAAAAGCCTAACTATAAAGCCATTATGCTGCTTAAAAATTTTAACACATACCTAGTCAGTGGCCATTTCCCAGTTGTCTCATAAAATCTTTTTAGAATTATTTTGTTTGACTCAGGATTTAAATAAGGTCTACACATAGCATTTGACTGACCTGTCTCTTTAGTCTGATCTATAACTGCACTGTTCAACATGGCAGCTACTAGCCACATGTATCCATTTAAATTTAAACACAAATTAATTCAAATTAAATAAAATTAAAAATTCAGTTCCTCCATTGCAACAGCCACATTTCAAGTGCCAAATAGTCGCATGGATAGTGCAGATACGGAACATTTCCACGATTGCACAAAGTGTTATAGGACAGTGCTGATCTACAAGTCTCTCTTCCCTCTCTGTTTCATCCATTTTGATTGTCAAAAAAAACCCAAGTCATTTATGTCATGGAATTTCCCACATTCTGGAGTTTTCTGATTGAATCCCCATGGTGCCATTTAACATGTTCCTTGGCCCTCTGTATATAATTGATGGTTACAGCTAGAGGCTGAAAAGCTGTTTGTCTGTTTCATGAGCTCAAGTCCTACCATGTGACCTTAAGCAGGTAACTTGACCCCTCTAAACGTCCATTCCCTCACATATAAAACAGGAATAGTAACAGTACCTACACCATTGGGTTGTTATGAATGTTAAAGGAGATAATCTGAAGTGCTTGGCCTGGTGCATGGCTCATGGCATGGATTAAGTATACATTAGTTATTATTTGCATTATTATACTTGTTATTAGGCACTGACTCTCAAATCTTAGTCCATGCATTGGCTGTGTCAAAATCCTCCACAGACATAAACAAAAGCTTTCCAGAGATTCTAATTCAGCGGGCTGTAATGCAGTCTCATTATATTTGTTAAAATAAATCTATCAAATCTTTGTCTAGGATTTACTTTTATTAATTGATTTGCATTCAAGTGATTAGGATGATTACAATAATTATCCAGTGAACTCTTAGAATTTTACTAAGATTCCTCTCTTTGGGTATGCTTGGAAAATCTGTCCCTAAATCAATATTGCAAAGTATATACAAAATATTCACCACAGCACCTTTACAATTAAATATTCATTCCATTTTTATTATTATAGCTTAGCCTAGAGAATTAAGTAAACATGTGTTACTTCACTCCTACACACCGTTTAAACGCAGCTAACAGGCTTTCTGAATAAACCAGCCCGCCCCCGGCGGTATCAGGAGTTAGGTTCCGCATATGCTGTCGCCAGGCTGCAGCCGCCTGAGGGGACTCGCCCGGGGCCCCGCCCTCAGAGCTCACACCCGCCTTGCGCTCGCGCCCCAGGGGCTGCCCCCCGACACTCCAGTGCGACTCTGCGTGCACAGGCCAGAGGCTCAGAACCAGCGCCGGGCTGCCCTGCTCGGCCTCCTGGGCGCAGCGGCGTTTGCCCGTGCACGTGCCCTCGCATCGCGCGCTCCGGGGCCGGGCTCCGGGCGGTTCTCGCGCTGCAGTTCCACCGGGACTTCCGCGCTTCGGCGGCCTGTCTGACGAGCCGCCGCGCCCAGAGAGGTTCAGGTTGGAGCGACACTTCCCAGAGGGCAGCGGTCACGCCAGATCTTTGGCTTCCATTCCGTTTTCGCGCGCTTCTCCCACTTTGCAAGGTGAGTTGAGCTCATTTGTGGATGTGTTAGCACAGGATGCGGGAATCCTGTGAAGCGAGTCAATTCGGAGCCCGACGTGAACCAGGTGGGGTGGCGGCAGAAGCGCTCACAGGGTGGAGGCCCGTAGTAAGGACGCCAGTCCTCAGGGGACTCTCGGGCATGAATGGCAGAGGACGGTGTGTGTCTGTGGGGACAGACGGGCAGCGTGTGGCGGGGTGTGTGTGAGAGACGCGAGTGAGTGGTGGGATGCGCCTCCGTGCCGTGGGTGTGGCTGCGAGGCTGTGACAGGTGCGTGGCTGTGCTGGGGTGACGGGGATTTGGTTGCATGTCCTTTACCTGTGCAGGTGTGATGGCTGTGGCTCTGTGGCGTCACTGTCTGGTGGCTCTGGGCTGCCTGGCGCTTCCTCCTCTTCTCTCCTCACAGCCACTTGGCTGCAAGAGGGAAGTAGGACATTGAGCCCTAAAGGAAGATTTCCAGCCAGGGGGCACCGAGGTTAGTTTGGGAAAGCCTGGGGAGTTCTCTACTTGGGAGCTCTGAGGGGCAGCTACTGTCTCAGAGCCTCGGGGTTCCCAGAGCTCGGACCCCAGGAACGTGCTGTAAACCTATACCCGTAGTCCAGGCTCTGTCGTCTTTTCCATCTGTTTATGTGTATGAGCAGGGCGGGTGTGGACCTGGAGAGTGTCGTGTAAGAGAGTCATTCTGTGCCCCAAGAACAGCCTGGTGCCTGGTGACTTCCTCCTCAGTCCTGCCATCCCCCAAAGAAGAACCTTGGGGAGGGGAAAGAATTGTTTTCATGCAAAAATCAACATTGAGGATAGTTGTTTCTTTCTTTCATAAATTCACTGATTTTAAATTATTGATATAAGAAAAATTTAACAAAACTTTGCAATAATATCTGATTTTTAGTTGTCTTCCCAAAAAGATTTCCAAATACTGATTGAAATACAAGAAAATAAGGAATCGTTTTATTTACCCACATGCCTTTTGTTGCTGCTTCAGGGCACTGAGAGTCTTACTGATGTTCTCACTTTATGAGACGCTTGATCACATCAGCTTCTTTGCGTAGGTTGTGATTCACAAATGTCTCTTTGTTTCTGCTGCATTTCGGCGGGAGGGAAATTTCCTCCTCCTCTTTTCTAGAAACTCTTGATGTATGAATTAAAAATGCATTCTGAAGCAAAAGATCTAATTTTGCCCATTATTTTTGTGAGCATTATCAGAGCAGGGCTGATAAGCACAATTTTACTCTAGGAAGGAGAATCGTTTCTTTTATAATACCCAATTAGGGGACATGCAATGTTCTTCAATAAAAATAGCTAACATATTTATATTTATATGGGATTACAACATATTACTAAGTTTTAATGTAGATCATATTTCTCCAACATATTCATGCTAAGTAAGTGATCTTCGTACTCTTGCCTTTACTGATGAAAAACCCAAGACACTAAAATGTCATGAACTCTAAGAGCAGTTACATTTAGAAAATCTGAGAACAGAATCTATGTCTTAAGTTTCAACTGGATACCATTCCCCGGTTATGAGTGTGTACTTTACACTGGGACCAGTATCATCCTGATTAATAATCCTGTACATGCCATCACACAGCAGAACCAAATTAATTAACCTGTTCCCTGTTAGATTTTTGTGTTTCTAGTTTTTGGCTGTCAAAAACTCTGTATTGAAGATACTCGTACATGCATTTCTTTATCTCAATATTTTCTTAAGAAATGTCTAGAACTAGAATTTGGGGTAAAATAATCAGATTTTTAGTAAATGCTTATCATATGCCAGACCATGCCATCTTAGTATTTGGGGTGATAAAAAGACTCAAATGACACTGTTGATACTCTTATGTTCCTTCTGGTAGGTAAAGTAAACCCTGAATAGGAATAGATGCATTGAAGGCCACTAGGGAGATTCAGATAATGTGACTTGGTGTTTGATAAGGCAGTGATGTCATTCTGACTGCAGCCACCACTGTCGGGTTGCGATCAAACTATGATGACCTATGAGAGCACCATGATGGTAAGGAATTTATGTTGTAAATTTTTACCTTACTTTTTCAGTTGAGATATATACATGATCATAAAATTCCCCCCCCTTTTTTTTTTTGGTGAGGTAGTTTGGCCCTGTGCTAACACCTGTGGCTAATCTTCCTCTTTTTGCTTGAGGAAGAGTGGCCCCGAGCTAACATCTGTGCCCGTCTTCCTCTGTTGTGTATGTGGGGTGCCACCACAGCATGGCATGATGAGTGGTGTAGGTCCATGCCTGGGACCCAAACCTGTGAACCCGGGCCACCAAAGCAAAATGTGCTGAACTTGACCACTACGCCACTGGGCCAGCCCCAAATTCACCTTGTAAAAGTGTACTCAAAAGAAAACTTTTTACTATATTCACAAGGTTGTACAAATCAGTACCACTATCTAATTCCAAAATATTTGATCACCTTAGTAAGAAACCCTGTCCTTGTCAGCTGTCACTTCCTATCCCTCGTCCTCCCATACTCTGGAAACCACTAACACGTCGTCTGTCTCCATGGATTTGCTGAGTCTTGAAATTCAGTCTACATGGAATCATGCAGTATGTGTCCTTTTATGTCTAGCTCCTTTCACTTAGCCTGAGGTTTTCAAAGTTCGTCCATGTGGTAGATAAGCACATCATTCTTTTACTTTATTTTGGAAAGTATACACGGCATTACATTTGCTATTTTAACCACTTTTCAGTGTACAGTTCTGTGACAGTAAGTACATTCACACTGTTGTACAACCATCAGCACCACCCACTTCCAGGACTTTTTCATCTTCGACTGAAACTCTGTCCCATTAAACACTAACTCCCCATTCCCCTCTCCTCCCAGTCCTGGCAACCACTGTTCTCCTTTCTGTGTCTATGAATTTGACTTCTCTAGGACCCTCATAGTAGAGCAATCGTGCAAAATTTATACTTTCGTGACTAGCTCATTTTACTTAGTGCAGTGTCCTCAAGGTCATCCATGAGGAGTCGGTATCAAAATAGCCTTATTTTTCTGGCTGCGTAATATTCCCTTATATCCATAAATGGCATTTTCTTCATCCATCTGTTGATGGACATTTGTATTGCTTCCACTTTTTGGCTGTGACAAATGTGAACATTTGTGTACTAGTTTTTGTGTGAATGCATATTTCCATTCTCTTCAGTATATACCTAAGGGCAGAAGTGCTGGGTCACATGGTAACTCCTACTTTACATTTTTTATTCTGATGATGATGGTTGCTGAGTGAGACTGATGGGATAAGATAATTGAGCAGCTTTCTGGAGGACGTGGCTAACAGGATGGGAACGGGTTCCATGAAGAGAACTTGCAAAAGGATTTAGCCCCGAGACCAGCAACAATACATATTAGCTATACTCAGGGACTTCAGCCATCTGTCTAGACAGTAATCCAGCAATGAGCATGCCTAGAAACCTGAGAGGAGATTGTGTCACTGGTAACTGAAGGAAACAAAAACCATTTAATAAAACAACCCAAATTTAGTACATTTCCCCAAGACCAACTAAACTCTGTTTAGAAGAATGAACTTTCCACATTTTGGAAAACAGCTTCCACTTAACACACAACAAATCTTCACATGCATAGATATTTTAACAAATGAACATTCAATCAGCAAGTTAAGATATACTCAACAAACAAAATCCCCCATCAGGGGCAAAAGATAAGCACTGTCAACATGTAAATGTAAAACTTTCTAGATTTTTTCTGTCTATTGAAGTCTGATGATTTTTCAGTCGTTTGATATTGAGATACACATATGTTCTTCAAATGGTATCATATTGTACCTATAGTTTTATAACCTGATTTTTCTACTGACAGTGTTTCCGGAATGCTTTCCATGTTCACGATATTTTTCCTGACTTCACGTTTATTACGTGGATATGTTGTAATGTGTTTAATCACAGTCAGTTTTTCTGGAATTGGAATACTGAATATTTCCTGACCAGTTCTATGTCTTTTCTAACCTCTTCAACCTCACCTGACCCCAAGGCCATGAGGTTAGGTGTGCCTGGATGGCGTGGCTCCTTTTCAGTCCTGGAAGGTGTGAATGGAGGGAGGAGGACCTGTTCAGGGCTGGGCTGAGCAGCCTAGTCTCAGGTGCAGAGCAGCTTCCCCAAAGTGGAGGTCTGGCCAGAAAACTGTCTGCTGAAGTGTTTGGGTTTCCTGGGCATTAGGGGAAGAGTTTGGGTTTATCTACAGTCCTTCTAATTTTTTCATATTGTTATGTTTGTACAGTTAGAGGTATTATGCAAAATGGAATGGAGGAGCCAAATGTTACTTCCTCTCATGGTAACCCTAAATTATGCTTGCTCTCATGGTCTCTTTTTCCTTTCCCAGCTCTGGATTCTCTTTGTTCTTTCCCAGTAGAGGAATCCCAAGGAGGACTGATCCGTTTTGGCAGGTGCACAACCATGGTATGTGTAAGTTAGTGTTTCCTTCTCATTGAAATAGTGGGACGTAAATGTTTTCATTAATTGTTCTGAAGCTTCCTACCCAAAAGAACCCCATGTTATTATGTGCTTCCCAGTTCCTCCCATTCCAGTGAACTGAACAATGGTTCCAAATAACCTAGTCCTCCTTATGTGGCCGAGTCTCTTCTAGCCAGTGTTTATGTATTCACTGACCAGATTATTCTCTCCTATATGTTCAACTTAGTAATATTAAGAGCTATAATGGAGGAATGAAGAAATTAAGTCCTGTCAAGAAATGATTTGAGCTTCCCGTGTCAGGACTGTAGTTGCATGAGAGATGGAGATCTCATTTGGCCAAGCAGGGAAAGACTCTGACATTCTCACAGACGTGAGTTTTCTAGATACACGTGATAAAGCCCAGCAATGAACGATCTCTGGAGGCTGAGATCCAATGCTCTGTGAGGTTTTTGGAATTGAATAGCAATATGATTTAAGACTTGAAAATATATGGATCATGGTCCTTGGTAAGGGATTCCTGAATGATAAATATGACTATTTTATTGCTGACTAGGATGCGATGAATTTTAATGACTTTGATATAATTCTGGATCATCCTACATTAGTATCCTCTAACTCATGAACCACAGAAGTACTAAGTCGGATTGCTAGTGGCCATAAGAGAGAGTAAAATCATGTCTTAAATTAACAGAGAGCAAGAGCAGAAAAGACCTTAGATATGTTGTCCAACTTAATGTATAAAATCATAATCATCTAAACATGATTAATTCTATTATACCATAAGTTAGAGTGCTATGCAGCCATTCAAAATATTTTTCAAAATAATGAAACTACATATGATAGAATTTAACAAAGAATTTGAGTATTTAAGATATTCTTTTGTTTCTTTTTAAATGCTGTTTTTCTATCTGTTATGACAAACTCTAAGTTTCAATTGGAGAATTTTATCCTTTTACATTTAATGTAATTATTGACAGTTAGATTTAGGTCATCCATTTTACTATATGTTTTCTTTTTTTCCGTTTGGCTTTTGTTCCCCTTTCTCTTTTTTTCTTCTTTGGGGTTAATAATATTTATTTAAAATTCCATTTTAACTTGCTTTTTCTATATGTGCCTATTTTTAGTGGTCAGTGTCTGTATTTAAATATATATATATGTATATATATATGTATTTATATATATATATAATTATTTTATTGGATCATATTGGCTTTCAACCTTGTATACATTTCAAGTGTCTATCATTATATTTCGGTTTCTCTTTAGACTGCATTGTGTTCATCACCAATAATTCAGTTTTTATCCATCACCATACATATGTGGCTTTACCATTTCATCCTCCCTCATCCCTTTTTCCTCTGGTAACCACTAATCTATTCTCATTTATGTGTTTGCTTATATTCCACATAGGAGTGAAATCATACAGTATTTCTTTCTCTGTCTGACTTATTTTGCTCAAGATCCATCCATGTTGTCTCACATGGGAGGAGTTTGTCTGTTTTTATGGGTGATTAGTATTCCATTGTATATATATACAACACCTTCTTATCCATTTGTCTCTTGATGGGCACCTAGGTTGCTTCCACATCTTGCCTATTGTGAATAATGCTGTGGTGAGCATACGGGTGCATATATCTTTTTGAATTAGTGATTTCATGTTCTTTTGATAAATACCCAGTAGCAGAATGGCTGGATCATACAGTATTTCCGTTTTTAAGTTTTTGAGAAATTTGCATACTGTTTTCCATAGTGGTCACACCGGTTTGCATTCCCACCACCAGTTTATGAGCATTCCCTTTACTCCACATCCTCTCCAACGTTTGTTATTTTTTGTCTTGGTAATTATAGCCATTTGACTGGTCTGAGGTGATATCTCATTGTCGTTTTGATTTGCATTTCCCTGATGATTAGTGATGTCGAACATCTTTTCGTGTGCCTGTTGGCCTTCTGGATATCGTCTTTGAAAAATGTCTGTTCGTATCCTCTGCCCATTTTTTTATTGGATTATTCTTTTTTCTTGTTAATGAGTTGTATGAGCTCTTTATATATTTTGGAAAGTAACGCCTTGTCAGATGTATGATTTGCAAATGTTTTCTTCCCATTGGTAGGTTGTCTTTTCGTTTTGCTGATGGTTTCCTTTGCATTGCAGAAGCTCTTTAGTCTGATGTAATCCCATTTCTTTATTTTGTCTTTTGATTCCCTTGCCTGTAGAGACATGGTATTCAGAAAGATACTACTAAGACCTACATCAAATCTGTACTGCCTATATGTTCTTCTAAGAGTTTTATGGTTTCAGGTCTTACGTTCAAGTCTTTAATCAATTTAGAGTTAATTTTTGTGTATCATGTGAGACAATGGTCTACATTCATTCTTTTGCATGTGGCTGTCCAATTTTCCCAACACTATTAATTGAAGAGATTTTCCTTTCTTCATTGTGTGTTCTTGCCTTCTTTGTTGAAGATTAGCTGTCCCTTGATGTGTGGTTTTACTTCTGGGCTTTCAATTCTGTTCCATTGATCTGTATATCCGGGTTTTTTATGCCAGTACCATGCTGTTTTGACTACTACAGCTTTGTAGTATATTTTGAGTTCAGGGAGCATGATACATCCAAATATTGTTTCTTTTTTCCCCCCTCAGAATTGCTTTGGCTATTCAGTGTCATTTGTTTTTCCATATAAATTTTAAGATTCTTTTTTCTCTTTTCATGAAGAATGTCATTGGTATTCCATTCGGGTTTGCATTAAGTCTGTAGGTTGATCTGTAGATCAATCTGTAGATTGATTTAGGTAATATGGACATTTTAACTGTGTTTATTCTTCCAATGCGTGGGAATGGAATATCTTTCCATTTCTTTGTCTTCTTTGAGTTATTTCATTAATGTCATAGTTTTTGGAGTATATGGCATTCACCTCCTTGGTTAAATTTATTCCAAGTATTTTATTCTTTTTTGTTGCAGTTGTAAATGGGATTATAGTCTTGACTTCTCTTTCTGGTGGTCCATTACTAGTGTATAGGAATGCAACTGATTTTGTGTGTGTGAGGAAGACTGGCCTTGAGATAACGTATTTTGCCAATCTTCCTCTTTTATTTTCTCCCCAAAGCCCCAGTACATAGTTGTATATCCTAGTTGTAAATAGTTCTAGTTCTTCTATTTGGGATGCCACCACAGCATGGCCTGATGAGCGGTGTGTAGGTCCACGCCCAGGATCCCAACTGGCAAACTGCAGGCCCCCGTTATGGAGTGAAACGCAAATGATTTTTGAATGTTGATTTTGTACTCTGCAGCTTTACTGTATTCATTGATTATTTCTAATAGTTTTTTGTTGGATTCTTTACAGTTTTCTGTATATAGAATCATGTCAACCACAAATAGTGACAGTTTTAATTCTTCCTTTCCTTTTTGGATACCTATTATTTCTTTTTCTTGCCTTACTTGTTTGGCTAAAATTCCCAGTACTATGTTGAAGAAGAGTGGCAAGAGTGGGCACCCTTGTCTTGTTCCTGTTCTCAGAGGAATGGCTTTCACTTTTTGACCATTGTGTGTGATGTTGGCGGTGGGTTGGTCATATATGGCCTTTGTAATGTTGAGGTACTTTCCCTCTATACCCATTTTATTGAGAGTTTTTATCATAAATGGATATTGGAAAAGAAATTGAACTGAATCCTCTAAAAAGTAATGTAAACTTCAGATCAATAAGAAAGTTTATGAAATCTATAAAAATCTTTTTCATTCTCATATTTCAATAGTGAAGAAAGAATAAAGTGGAAAACAGTATCATTTGCAATCTCAATAGAAACATCAGACACTTGGGAATCATATTTATGTGGACCCTAACTAAATTTATAAAGAGATTTAATTCATTCAACAAATATTCATTGAACCATTAGTCTTCTGGGTACTGCAGTAAATAAGATAAACAAATGGGAGAAAATGTTTTGTTTTGTACTTGTAGTCAGAAATACAAAATGTAGGCAGGGTATGAATTTTCTGGTCCAAGGTGCTGGGAAGAATATATGAATGGAGCTTGGAGCACCATGGACAGTACAGACAGTCGTGCTAGCATGTTTAGTTGGCAATAATTATTCTGATGCAGAGATCTGGAAGAGTAGGAACCAGAGATAAATCTAAAACCTAATTTGCAGCTATGAAGGTTACAGGAACAGATTCTGTCTCCAAAAAATATGTGGTTCTCCCACTTTTTTCCCCAATGAGTTGAGGTTACTCACTAAAAGACTTCATGATACTATTATTCATTTTCTGACCATTTTTTACATTTTTTTGTGTTACAAGTATAATATTTGATTCCATTATTGAAATAATGTACAATGTGTAATTGAAAAAGTAAATGATTAGACATTATATATGAATGGAGTTATAGCTGAAGCCTTGTTTATTTCTTTCCATCCAAGCAGGACCAACAGAACATCAAAGAGGTATTAAAATATGAAAAAATGTTGCTATGTGATGGAAAACAGCACCTTACAAAAAGCCTGAGAGAAAAGTGCTTTAGGATAAAAGTAAGTGCCCCTGTTCAAATTACAAATAAATATTGGGGCCCTTCCAAAGGCCTGAGGAGTCACAGGCACCTCTATGGAATGAATAGATAATGCTCAGTATTCTTCTAAACTTCATAATCTAGTACAGATATGTGTGTGCATACATGCATACATACACAAACAAAACAGTGGGGTTTGGGGCCGGCCCTGGGGCCAAGTGGTTAAGTTTCTGCTCCCGCTTCGGCAGCCCAGGGTTTCCCCAGTTCAGATCCTGGGCACAGACATGGCACCGCTTGTCAGGCCACGCTGAGGCAGCATCCCACATAGCACAACCAGAGGCACTCACAACTAGAATATACAATTATGTACTGGGGAGGCTTTGGGGAGAAGAAGAAAAAAGATTGGCAACAGATGTTAGCTCAGGTGCCAATCTTTGAAAAAAAAACAGTAGGGTTTATGATTTTGAGGCTTCACTGGAAAGGTGGTATTTCAGCAGATACCTGAAAGGAGTCAATGGTTGAGACATACAGGTATCTGGTGGAGAGCAGAACAGGCAGGGAGAACAGCAAGGACAGAGCTCCTGAAGCAGAAGCTGCCTAGTGGGCTCCAGCAACATCAACAAGGGGGAAAGCTAATGAGAAACGAGGTCAGAGTTAACAGGAGGAAGCAGGCTGTGGGGCTTTTAAAAGACTTTGGGTTTTACTCTGAACGAGATGTGGATCCACTGGAGAGTTTTGACCATGAGAGAGACATGGTCTGACTTACATTTTAAAGGGATAGCTCTGATTGTTGTGTTGAAAATTAAGTGATAGCAGGAAGACTATTTGAAAGACTAATTTCAGTAATCATGCGAAGATGGTGATGGCTTGGCCCAGAGAGGTAGTAGTGGAAGCAGTGAGAAGTGTGTGGATTCTGAACATGTAGTGAGGGTAAAGCCAACAGGATTTACTGTCACCCCTATTAGAACACAAGATCCCTAAAGACTTCTGTGTGTTGTTTATGGCTGCATCACTTAGCACAGTCCTGACAGAAGTCAGCCTCCAATATGTATTTATTAAAAGTACAAATGAATGACTAGACAGTGCTGCTCCAACCATAAGGTGATTCCTCCTAAGACCAAAGGCAAGAATCCCCTCTCCAACATCCCAGATTAATGAACATCTATCTAGGTTTTCCTTAAATTATTAAAAGGAGAGCTCATTATTGTCAGAAGCCCCTTACTCTATTGTTTAGCACCCTGAACTAAATATGTTAATACCCGATTGAATGTAAAGTGTTCTTCCACCTGTGCCCTGACCAGCTTGTCACCGGTCTGGTCTCTAGAAAGTTGAGCTGCTGGGCCTGGGCCTAATGGGTGTCTGCCATACACAAGGCACTAGACTGGGTGCTTTACCTCATGAGACAGAGTTTATTGTTCCATTTATAAACAAAGAAATTGAGGCCCAGGAGGAAGTTTAGTCATTGCCCAAGGTCACACAGCTGGTAAATTGGTAAAATTAGGATTTGAAACCAAGTCTAAGTTTAAAACTTGGGTATAGAAGCATTTCTACAAATATAATTTTATTTCCTTAATTTATAGTGTCTATATGTATTTTATAGGTTATATATAGATATTATCTAACATTTTACTTAATTCCCTAGAAAACTTTGTGGAAATTATTGTAGTCTTCATTTTGTAGTTGGGAGAATGGCTCAAGGATTTCCCCAGTCAGGAAGTGACAGGGCTAGAACCTGAACTCTAACTCTGATAAAAGGTGAGAAATCTCAGATTCTAGGCAGATAATAGAACGTAGGTCATGTGATTTGTTGTCACTCATTTTGATGCTGGCTCAGTGAGCTGAGGAGTCGAAAGAAACATTTCTTGGACTCTCAAGGTCTGGCAGTAGTGCTCTTTTATTCAGGAAGTAGCATGGAGTAGCATGGGGACAGGACCTATGGGCAGTGAAGAGCTGCAAACATGGGTTGAGGGTAGGGCTAAATTTATAAGGCATAAGTATGTGAGTTGCTTCTTTACAAGACAAAGGAAAAATTAGGTAAAAAAAGTATCAGTGCAGGTGGAGTCTGGTTATCAGGTGGTCTTATAACTTTGGGTAAGAATCAGATTGAATGAGGTCAGGATGTCCCATGTTTCTGTGAGGATGATATAGATTGGTATGTAGGCCAGGAAGCCTTGGGCTTTTCTCCCTGAGGCATCCTTGATCCTCATCAGTTTTATCTGCTCACTCACACCACCTATTGTCAACAGAAGCTAGCATTCAGCCTTGACCTACAATACATACTAGATTGAATTCATGCAAATTTCTCTTCCAACTTTGTAAATGTTCATTCAAATCATGGATGTTTAGAAGACTAAAAGAAAATGTATCAAAATGATAACAATGGTTGTTTCTGGTTTTCTTTGTTATAGCTGTTTTATAGAGGATTAGAATTGGCCACCCCAAGATATATCTCTTTGGCATGAAGATTATTTTGGGCTGGTTACTTTCAAAAACTGCAGACATGAGAGAAACTCTGAAAAGTAGAAGTTACCCTTTGTAAGAGACATTTCCATTTGTAAGGGAAATCTCCATCTGTAAAGATGTCTCCCTCTCTGTACCAGGAAGAAGGGGGATGACCTTACCTCTAGAAACTCTTATCAATGCGGAAGGCAAGGACTTAAATCTGCATAATAACCTTACTCTTGTTTACTGTACTTGTCTGGTAACCTCCCATACTGACTCCCCCTACCCACAACATCCTCCTTTGTCTTTAGCTGAAGATGATATTTAAGGTGAGAGCTTCCGCCATTTTGGTGAGTTGCTCAGTTTTCCTGGGTCTCTCCCATGTATACATGTTATAAAGCTTTGTTTAATTTTCTCCTGTTATTCTGTCTCATGTGAATTTAATTCGCTGTCCAGCCAGAAGGACTTAGAGCGTGTAGAGGAAATATCTTCCTCCCCTACAGTTTAAACTTCTTAAATTTCCACAATGATTATAATTATTTCTATAATCCAAAATCGACAATAACATTTTCTTTTTGTTTTTTATACACAAAAGTCTCAATTTATTTCTGCCCTATAGAAAGTGTTAAAGCATAGATTTTGTTACAATTCCAGAGCTAGGACTACTTATTGTTAAAGTAGAATGAATTATTAAATTGAATGAATTCTCACTGCCTTTAGGAGCTTCTGAAGAGATACACAGAGATGGATAGTCATTATGAGTGCTTAAATGGACTCTGCCTTGACTTGGAGAGGGAAATTGAAACCCAAAGAGAGCTTTCAATTAGAGTAAAAGCAAACCTCTCACTTCCACATCCACAAACCAGACAGATTCAGAAACTTCTCACTGCCAACCAGAGATGTTCCATGGAGTTCCACAGAGTCATGAAGAAACTCAAGGTACCACCTGTTTTAGTAATATCTTTGTAAATATTGCCATTAATTTCAGTTACAAACCAGTATATTTAAGTCCTGCTTTGGGAGTTGGTGTATTTGCTAATTAGTACATTTGCTACTGAATTAAAGATGGCATGGGTCTGAGAATAGCATGTGCAGGATCCTCAGTGCATCTAGGACCTGCTCATTCAACAAAACCTGAGCTCTGCCTTTGGCCTTAACAATGTGTCAGGGTGCTGGGGAGACAGAGATGAGCAACCGCTAAATGTCTCCTAGTCCAGTGGGTGAGGCAGACATTTGAACAGGTGAGAAGTGCAGTAGTGGACAATGTCCTGGAGAACAAGTTGAAGACAAGACTGGACTGGAAGCTGGGCTCAAGCAGTAAAGCTTAGAGTTCATTTTAGAGATGAGGAGGGGTCACTGGACAGTTATTTTAAGTGGTGGCAGTAATGTGATCGGGTTGCCATTGTAGAGACTTCACTACAGACAAAGAAGAAATGAGTCTGCAGGGGATGATAAGCCTGGTGGCAGAGAGAAGAGACAAGAGGCAGTTACAATTGTCCTGATGAGATGTGATGGGTGACAGTACTATGGGGGAAGGATTCATAGGGATGGAAAGGATGAAATAAGTTAAAGAAATATTTGGCAGTTTACAATAGTAGGTCCATGTGCTTGACAGTGGAGGGAGGGGAGGGAAGTTCAGACTGAGCCCCAGGATTTGGGCTTAGCCGGGTTTGTGGATAGTGGTGCCATTAACTGATAGAAAGAAAAAACGAAAGGGAGAAGGCAGGTGAGGCAGGAGGAGAGATCTGGTGTTTAATTTGAGATGTTTTGAGATAGAAATACCTATAATGGAACATCCAGGAAGAGAAACCAAGTAGGCTTTTAGTTGTGAATCTGAGGTTTGTCAGGAGAAAAATCAGGACCACAGATAAAGATGTGGGATCCATCAGCATTTGGTGATAGATAGTACAACAGGTGTGAATGAGGCCACCCAGAAGCATAATAGAGTGAAGATAAAAGAGAACTCTGGAAAAGATCAGTTCTCAAGAGGCAGTAGCAGAAAAGAGAGCAACACATGAGTTTGAGGTTGGAAAAGTCAGAGAGATAAGAGAGAACTGAGCAAAAGTGCCATTGGTCAAGTCAGTGGAGGAGAGTGTGTCAAAGATGAAGTGGTCAAGAGTGGCAGATGCTTCAGACAGCCAGAACATGAATGAAGAGATCCCCTCAATTGTTGACAATAGAGCTTACTGGTGACCTTTGTCAGAGCAGTTTTAGTTGAGTGGTTAGGAAAGAGGCCAGATTGTAAATTGTTAAGGAATGGTGGAAGTTGAGGAAGTAGGAAGCGGTATCTTCCCTACCTAGGTAGATTGCCCCTCAGGCTCTAATAGTCTTCAAAAGCCTAACAATCAGATATCCAGAACTTATTCATGAGGTCCATAGAACCAGGGCATTCAAATTCTTGTCCCCTTTAAGCCACACTTGACAGGTAAGTCCTGAGGCAGGGCACACTCACGTTGGCCACCCAGCTGACATAGGCAGGAGAGGATGTTGAAATGAATCTCACTGGGAAAACTGCGTGATATAATTAACCAAAAGGAGGCAATAGAAAAAGGTGGGTTTATAGGGAAAGGCATCATGTTACATTGTAAACATATTGAATCTGAGGTAACTGTAGGACATCCCTGAGGTAGCTCCAGAAGGAAGTCAGAAATAAGAAACTAGAGGTCTGGAAGTCACTCTCCGAAGACGCTGAGAGTAGAAACTTGGGAATAGAGAGAGGTTCTTCCCTTCTTCCTCACTCCTCAGAGGATAGAGACAAACAAGACAAGCCGCCCCACCTCTTAGTCTTGAGAGTTTAGAACTTCCTCTAAACGTGATAAAAGTTTCATTTCCCAATTTGTTTCATGTTTTCCTGCAAGTATGTGTTAAGCCATGTTACAAAGATAAAGGAAGAACAACATGAATCCATCAGTAAACTTGAAATGGTTTTTATTGATGAAGTGGAAAAGCAAAATGAACTGCTAAGTAAAATGCAGCATCTTCAACAAGATGATGATGTACCATCCAGAGAATTAGGGGACCTCCAGTTGAGCCAGAAAATGGATCTACATATTGAGGTATGATTTATTTAAAATGGATTTAATTAGATTTTAAGTCTTTTTATCAAATAGAAAGGTACCTCTTCATGTGCTTAGAGTCATTTTCATTTATGAAATTAAAAACAGCTTGCAGAGGGGCCAGCCTGGTGGCGTAGCAAGTGGGTTCCTGTGCTCTGCTTTGGCAGCCTGGGGTTCGCTGATTCAGATCCTAGGCGTGGACCTGGCACTGCTCGTCAGGCCATGCTGTGGCAGTGTCCCACAGAGAAGAACCAGAAGGACCTAGAACTAGGATATACAACTATGTACTACTGGGGCTTTGGGGAGAAAAAAAATAGGTTGCAGGATGACAGCTGGCCAGATGTAAAGAGTGCCAAGTCATAGACTAGCCTCCTTTCAGAACTACACAGATATAGAAAAGTAGACTTAATATCAGCAAGTAGGATTTCTTGGAAGGCCAGAATAAGTTTCCAAATGCCTTCTAAAACTTCCTAGATCTGTGACTGGGAGTCACAGACATTTGTATTGTAGCAACCCCACATGGAGTGTCCTGCTCTCACCCAGCAGTGTGAGGCCCCTGCAGTTCCCAGTATGCATGCAAGGCCTGCTGTATGCACAGAAAAGCTGCATCCAGAAGCACTTCAGACACTGTCACAGATTCATTGTTTCGAACAGGTTTTAAAAATGCCAAAAGGCAGAATTTGTAGATGTGCCTCTGTTACATAGCCTATACTGCCAAAATTTTATTATTTAAATTAGAATTATATTTCTAATATAATGAGGATAAATTAGAATTATGTTTACTTCAAAATATTAGAAGTGAAAGTTCAGTAAGGTTATTTTCCCCTTTTTATGATATTTGTCTGATATTTAGATAAAAACTTTCCTAAGATTCAGGAGATTCAATGCTTATTTTTCACACAGGAAATTCTCAAAGATTTTTCGGAATGTGACTTCCACAGCATAAAGATGGAATTTCAACAAGTACTGAGTAATAGGAAAGAAATGACCCAGTTTTTGGAAGAGTGGTTGAATACTCATTTTGATATAGAAAAGCTTAAAAATGGCATCCAGAAAGAAAATGATAGGATTTGTGAAGTCAATATCTTTTATAATAAAAAGATAATTGTAAGTAGTACTTTTTTTGTGCTCATTCTTTTTTTTTGTTTGCTTTAATTTTTCTGCCTCATTCTTAAAAAGACTTAGAGCAACTTAATTTTAAGTATATTTTCTTTCATTTATTTGTATATGCTTCTTTATTTTTTTATTTGAAAAAGAGTGACTGTAAATGTGTTCTTCCTCTAACACATTTTGCTTCCTTAAGGTAATTAAATATATCAACTTGTAAAGAAGATAATAAAATGTTGCAGTATAACAATCCATTTCCACTGGTGAAACCTCAAATCTTGCCATTTTCCTCTGTCCTTTCTCGCTTCCGTAGGACCTGAGCCTTTTCCCCCAAGTATCCTCAAACAAGGTGAGATGCTAGCCTGTTTCAGGGCTGTGGGCAGCACCTGTGGTCAAGCCAAAGACAGCTCTAGTCCACTAATTAGTGAGGCCTTGTGCTTCTCACCTCGGTGCTGTTGCTATCATACGTGCTGATCCTTCAACTGTGAGGTTCAAACATGTGGTTTGTATCATTGTTCCCAAGGTGACCAGCCCTTGTGGACAGATTCATATGAACCAAGATTGCTTGAGATCAGTTTTATTAATTTGTTTTACTTTCCACTGATGAGAAGATTCATTCGGCTTTCTGAAGTAATCTCTACCTCATACACCTGGTAAAATTGTCATTAATCAGAAAGTTGCTTGTTATATAGGCAGTTGGAGCAAAGGGAGCTAGATTAATATTATAGCTCCTAAGATTGGTTTTATATTTCATTTGTTTGGGTAGTTCTTTCCTGACACTTTAATTTCATCTGGAAACTATACTTAAATCACATTGAAATGTAGATAACATTTTTAAAAAAGGTTTTCCTGTGGATAGTGAATCCCATTTGTCGAATACCCCAAGCTAGCAAAACAGTAAATGAGCTTTTAAAATAAAAAAAAATGGTCCACAATCAATGAAGAAAAGCATAAAACCAGTGTTTGGGATAAGATAATTTCCATATAATTCAGTGTTTTTCTCATAATATTGAGGGCTCACTTGTGGTTAGAAAGTAGAGATTTCTGCTCTGTGGATCAGCATGGATATGTGGCTTCTTCCACCATCTGAGCATAGCAATTGATAACTTGGTGTGGTGTGGGGTCAGTAGTCCAGAACCAAGGAGAGTCCAGGGTGCCAGCAAGAACACAACTAATTTAGGATCCGCATCTCACAGAACTACCATAAAGCCACAAAGAAAGATACAGGTAAGGCCAAGAAGGCATTCATGATGAGAGCAAAAAGTACATCCCATAGGAATAGGAAGTAAAAAGATGATAGAAGCAATTTCAGAGTGAGTCAGCCTTTGATGTAACGAGGGTATGGATTGGCTGTTACTCCCTGCACGGAAATAGAAGATTTTCAGATTACGAAAAGTCAGTAAATTTTTTTCCTTATAAACACTGAGGTTTGAAATGAAAGAGGAAAATAGATTGTTATTAAGTTTACTGGGTATGCTCTGCTATTAGATGTCAGTTAATGTTTATATATGACATTATATATGTCATAACATACATAATGATTTTAACCTGACCAGTTCTTCAGATTCCTCTTCATATGTCAGTGCTGATCTAATAGAATGAGATTATCATCTTGCAAATCAATATGAATCCTCTCTAGTCCTTATTCTTCTTTTATTCTCATAATCAATATCCAGCGTCTTCTGAAATGTCAGGAACTGGTGCAAGCCACAAAGAATGTTCACATTCTTTTAAAGTACTATTCTAGAATGTTCTGAATAATGAATTTCAACATATGCCTTGTCCTAGAACTCTAGTATTTTCCATAGTGGTTTTTTTAATACGTAATTCATTTTAGAAGCTATAGTGTTGTCTTTACTACTCAATAGGCTATAATAAATGAATCAACAGAGTTTGAGGAAAGAAATGTGACCATCACCAAAGAATGGGAACATGACCTGAAATCAGTGAAAGAGAAAAATGAAAAACTGTTGAAAAACTATCAAACTTTGAAGATCTCTCGAACATCTGGTGCCCTTGTTAATCCTACTACACAAGGCGATAAGAATCTTCATGTCACATCAAGAGCTACACAACTAACCACAGAGGTATGAGATTTCTTATAAGATGTTTTTCAATTTGCAGCTTCATTGTAGAGTTAAAGATGTATCATATGTAACATTTCAGAGAAAAATCACAGTATTGAAGGTATTAGGGAACATGCATGATGGACTTGTTTTTTAAATATAGTTCTATTGGGGCGCTCACTCAACTAATTATAAAGCTACATGTTACATAAGATCTTACCTTTGAATTATAAAATAGAAGTAACTCATGCCTTAATTTGATTAATAGGTATGTATACCACTTAAGGTGTTATTACCATACATTATAAGTTTTCTAAATCATGTGACTTTCTATTAAATTATAATCTATGTCTATAGTACCAAACTAGTTTAGAGGGAAAGAGCAATTTAGCTTTTCTCTAATTATCATCAGTGTCTTCAATATTGGTTAATGTGATCAAAACAAAAATGGAAGAGGCTAAAAGTATAATAAATTTCTTATACAGATTAACCTGTGCCCAAGAATCAGTACATTATTTGAATAATCCAATAACTGTATTAACTGCCCTTACTTGGGAATCTGTACAGCAAACACGCTGTTTTATTTTGTTAGCACACACGTCTTAGTGGGGAACCCGAGTGAATTACAACTTAGCATTTTTACCAAAATAAATATTTATAATAAAACATCAACTGCCAGTTTAATAATTATTACTAGTGGAAACTAGAAGATCACTAATATAGAGTTTATTGATTTGCTGATCACTACAGACCTCAGTCAGCTGTAGAGGTAAAAATAGTGGAAATATGAAACCCATCTTCCAAAGCAATAAGATAAACAAGCACAAGGAAATCCCATTTTCAATGACCCCAGGAAATACCCCATCAGATAATAAATCGTATGTTATTAGTTTGATAATTAGGCCAAATCAGAGTAGCACAGAGCAGGTCAGTGATGTGGAGGTAGAGCAGTGGGGCAGGCAGAGAGTTGGGCAGTCCACCCAAACAAGTAGGAGAATTCAGTGCATGACAGTAGGAGCAGTCAACTCAGGGGGGAAAGATAGTCTGCTTAATGTTTGAATCAGAACAACCAACTAGCCATCTTAGAAGAATAAGTCTGGACTCCTACCTCATTCATTAAACAAAAGTAAATTCCAGGTGGACCAAAAAGAAACGTTTTCCAGGAAAACCTGCATGTGTGTATATGTGAACAGTCTTATATTATGAACAAATTAAGATATTTTTGTACTTATAAAAAACTGGAAATAACCTAAATGTTCATTAGTAGGTGACAGGTTAACTAGTTTATAGTACCTCCATGAAATAGGATATATTTACCCATGAAAACAAAAATGCGAGAGATCTATGTGTTGATAATGAAAAGATCTGGAAAATATATTATCAAGTGAAAATAAAATTTTTAATTTTTTAAAAAGCAGGAGGCCAGCCCCATGGCATAGTGGTTAAGTTTGCATGCTCTACTTCGGCGGCCCAGTTCATGGTTCAGATCCCAGGCACGGACCTACACCACTCATTGGCAGCCATGATGTGGCAGCAATCCACATATAAAATGGAGGAAGATTGACATAGATATTAGCTCAGGGCTAATCTTCCTCAAGCAAAAAAAGAGGAAGTTAGCTCAGGGCTCATCTTCCTCAGCAATAAAAACCCACAAAAAACCAGAAGTATATATTTATTGTTGTTATGTGCTGTAGAGTCAGCTCTGATTCCTGGCAACTCTATGAATGAGTGATGTCCAATATCCTGTCCTCAAGAGCCCTACTCAGCTCCTGTAGACTCACGCCTATGGCTTCCTTTCTGGAATTACGCCATCTCGTATTTCGTCTTCCTCTTTTCCTGCTGCCTTTTACTTTTCATCATGTCCCCAAGGTAGGATAGTCTCAGTTTTACAATTTTTGCCTCCAGAGATAGGTCAGGCTTAATTTGCTCTTGGACCCACTTGTTCATTTTTCTGGCAGTCCAGGGTATCTGTAGAGCTCTCCTCCAACACCATATCTCAAATGAGTCCATTTTTTCCTGTCAGCCTTCTTCACTGTCCAGCTTTCGCACCCACACATAGTAATTGGGAATGCGAGGGTGTCGATAATCTTGGCCTTGGTCTCTAATGATACTCCGTTACTGTTGATGATCTTTCCTGATTCTTCCATCGCTGCCCTTCTGAGTCACAGTCTTCTCTTGATTTCTTGGCTGCGGTCTCCATTTAAACTGATGACTGAACCAAGGGAAACAAAACCTTTAACAATTTCAGTGTCTTCATGGTCTACATTAAAGTTGTATAGTTCTTCTGTAGTCATATCTGTCTTCTTCATGTTCGAATGCAGTCCTGCTTTGGCTCTTTCTTCTTTCACGCTATTCTGTGTGAACTTTCTTCTTACACACTATTGTGTGTGTGACTTACTGTTTTTGTAAACTGTATATTCACATGCGTAGATACATATAGAAAATTTCTAGAAGGATACACTTGAAAGAGTTTAGTAGTCATCGCTTTAGAGTCAGTGGGGGTTCTGAGATGGGGGAACTTAATCTTAATTATATGCCTTTGGATTTTTCCACATACTTGTATTTTTCAGCATAAAAACTAGGTAATAAAAATAAAGGGAAAGATATGTTACATGTATTCCTCTAAAGTGTCAATTAACAAATATACTTTCTGTAAGTAGTGTTAATTTAAAATGTAAGTGCCTATTTAATATGCTTAGCACCATGCTAACTAGTAAATAAAATAAGTACTAACCTTATATAAAATCTGGGCCTCTTTTAGTCCTAAATGATCAGCTTCTAAATGAAAAAAATAATACATGTATAAATTGAGTGACATTTGGAGTCTCCATCTATCCTATGTTGATGCAATCTGAAAGATTAATACCTATATATGATCTTTGTTTCATATAAACTGTGATTCTGTCTTCAAGGCACACCTTATATATGTGTGTTTTTTTTAATAGAAGATTCAAGAGCTGGAAACTTCACTACGTGAAGCTAAAGAAACTGCCATGCAAAAGGAAGACAAGATTATAAAGATGCAGAAAGAGCTTGAGATGACTAATGATATAATAGCAAAACTTCAATCACAAGTTAATGAATCAAATAAATGCCTTGAAAAAACAAAAGAAATGATCCAAGTACTTCAGGTAACTTAAAACTCATTTTATAAATAAAGGCATAATTTTATAAATTATGCATAATAAATATAAATAAATGCATACGTTTATTTTCATGCCAAATAATGATTGTTTTCATCTTCCTGTAAAAATTATTTTTAAAAAACATAAATATTCTTGACAGTTTAAAATATATCTTATTTTTTTAATTTTTTTTAATTTTTTTACTTTTCAAAGTAAGGAAATTTTTTATTTTCACTTTAATTTCTGAATGCCAAAAATGTAGAGGATGTATGTTTGTATATCTCTAGTAGTATATTGCAACATTTTTTCATAAATATGTTTTTTTTAAATTTTTTATTATTGCAGTAACATTGGATTATAACATTATATAACTTTCAGGTGTACATCATAATATATTTCGAATTCTGTGTAGATTACATCATGTTCACCCCACAAAGACCAATTATCCATCACCACACGTGTGTCTAATCACCCCTTTTGCCCTTCCCCCTCCTCCCTTCCCTTCTGGTAACCACCAATCCAGTCTCTCTTGCTCTGTGTTTGTTTGTCATTTTTATCTTCTACTTATGAGTGAGATCATATGGTATTTGACTTTCTCCCTCTGACTTATTTCACTTAGCATACTACCCTCAAGGTCCATCTATGTTGTCACAAATGGCCAGATTTCATCATTTCTTATGGCTGAGTAGTATTCCATTGTGTATATATACCACATCTTCCATTCGTCCCTTGATGGGCACCTAGGTTGTTTACAAGCCTTGGCTATTGTGAATAATGATGTGATGAACATAGGGGTGCATATATCTTTTATGCCTTTGTGTTTTCAAGTTCTTTGGATAAATACCCAGCAATGGGATAGCTGGATCATATGGTAGATCTATTCTTAATTTTCTGAGGCGTCTCCATACTGTTTTCCATAGTGGCTTCACCACTTTGCACTCCCACCAGCAATGTTTGAGGGTTCCTTTCTTTCCACATCCTCTCCAACACTTGTTGTTTCCTGTCTTGTTAATTATAGCCATTCTGACCAGAGTGAGGTGATATCTCCTTGTAGTTTTGATTTGCATTTCCCTGATAGCTAATGATGTTGAACATCTTTTCATGAGCCTGTTGGCCACCCATATATCTTCTTTGCAGAAATCTCTGTTCAGATCTTTTGCCCACTTTTTAATTGAGTTGTTGGTTTTTTTCTTGTTGAGACTTTCTTTTTATTTTTCAAAAAAATATGCTTCTTATCTAAATATTTAATACTCTGTTAGATAAGTACATTTTAAAATTATATTTTTTTCTACTTAATCCCCTGTTATTGAGTCCCACCTGGTAGCCTATGGGCTTAATCTAACCTGTTTTCTCTAGAAAGAGCAGAGTTGAAATGTTTTTGAGCTTGAATGCCGTTACACAAGTCGCACCCTCCTTCATCACAGCCTTCCTTCCTCGTCTGAGCCACAGCTACTTCTCACTCTTCTGCTACTTGGGTCGGATCCTAATAGGCATTTTGTTCACTGTTCCTGCTCCAGTGTCTCTTCTCTTCATTCCAAAATTAGAAACAAGCCAAGAATGCCTACTCTTTTCATTATTTAACATTGTTCTAAAAATTCTGGTTCTTTCAATGAGACATGAAACAGAGAGGCAAGAGAAAATAATCTTAATTTTGTTTTTAGAAATTGTTAGTATAGCTAAAAACCAAGAAAATCAACTGTAAAGCTTTAAAATCTTTGAGAGTAATTTTTTAATACTTCAAATAACTAAATGATCACATTTTTATTCATTCAACAAGTATTTGTTGAATACCTACTATGTGTTGGTCATTGTTCTAGATGCCATGTGTACTGCAATGGAAAAAAAATAAAGCCTCCTTGAAGAGGCTTACATTCTGCTTCATGAAGTCAGAAAATAAACAAGTATATATGTTTGTTAAACGGTGAGAAGTGCAATGGAAAAATATTAAGCCAGACAGAGGTATATAGGTGCAGGGTGAGAGTGGGTGTGAGTAGGAGTGTGATTTTGTAAGGGGAGTTGAGGAGAGCCGCACAATTAAGATGACGAAGTGATGGTGTGAGCTGTCTGGTAGGGAAGGGCCTTCTAGGCAAAAGAAGTAGCAAATGCGAAGGCCGCAACACAGAAGTAGTTGAGATGTATTCAAGGAAACAGCAAGAAAGCCAGCGTCTCCTGAGCAGCGTGGGCAAGGATAGAAGGGGAAATAGGTGAGAAGTAGCAGAGAGCCAAATCATAAAGCATCTTGAAAGCTATTTGTAAGCACTTTGGGTTTTATTCTGGATGAGATGGGAAGTCATCAGAGGATTTTGGCAAAATGATATAGTCTGACTTAAATTTTTAAAGGCTGCCCTTTGAAAATAGAATCCAGGAAGGCGTGTTTGTTAGTGACGTGCCAGCTCCTACAACAAAGGGAACCACAAAATGCAATGGCTCAAACAAAACAGAAGCTTATTTCACACGTAAAAGTGTGGGTTCCAGCTTGGCAAGTGGCTCCTTTCCACATGGTCATTCAGAGGCCCCCGTTTCTCCCATCTTGTTTCTCCAGCACTTCCTTGGTGCTGTTTTCATCTGCATGGTTAAAGCCCAGTTGTAAGCTGTCCGTGCTCAGGCTCACAGAAAAGGGACAAGATGGAGAAGCTAAAAATTGTCTTAAAATCTGTACTCATAAAGGCTCTGGCCCAGAAGTGGCACATGTCTCTTCCTCTCATATTTCTTTTTTTTTGCAAAATATTTAGATTCAATTTATCAAAGAGAAAGCCAAACACGTACCTCTCGTATTTCTTGGAGTCAGAGATGATTCCAAAGTTTTTGGCCTGAGCAGCCAAGAAGATAGAGTTGCTACATACGGAAATGGGAAAGACTGCCAGAAGAGGAAGTTTGAAACCAGGAAAGTTCAGTTTTGGACATGCTGAATTGGAAATGCCCACTGGGGACACCCAAGTTGAGATATGACTTAGGCAATTGAATATCTGAGTCTGAGCAAGATATAGGCGAGAGGTTTAAGTTTGGGGAATCATCAGCATATAAAAATCATGAGACTGGACGAGGGCATAAGCATAATGGAGAGGAGATGTGGAGTAACCAAATGATACTGAGATGGAGCAGCCAGTGAGTGAAAAAGAAAAGGGGGTCTGGGCAACAGAGTGGTTCCAGTTTCTTCATATAAGTGAAGCTAGTGTTTCAAGAAAGAGGGAGTAAGCGACAAATTTCTCCACACTCAGTATAGATTGGTACAGGTGTCTATGGAGAGAGGAATATCTTTCCTGCATACTAAAAGTAACCATTTAGATAATATAATAGAGTATGCCATTGTACAGCATCCATGAGGAAAGAAAGCAAAGTATAGGGTATCCATAAAATCTTTATACAGTTTGAATTTTTAAGAATCTGTTTCTGTATTTTATATAAATATTCTATAAAATGCAACAGTATATTTAACTCGAGATTTGGCATAGTAAAATGCAAAGATATTAACTTTTAACCTATTCACCACTATTTTAATTCACCTGGATATAGCTGTCCAATATAATGTAGGGTTTATTAAGTGAATATAGAAGAAAGTAATTTGAACAAATGACTCATTAACAGTTTTGTTTAAATCTTGATACATTTCCTCTGTTGTATCTTTACAAATTATTTATATCAAGTAGCAGTAAATTTGTTAAAAATTCAAACTGTGCTAGTACTTTAGGGACATCCTGCACAGTGGGGAAAAAAAGATCTTATTTATAACTGGCACAAAATATAAAATGCTCAAGTGACTAACCTTAACAAAAAATGAGGCAACATATATGAAAAGAACAACAAAACTCTAAAAGGAAATATAGGAGAGCATGTGGTTTAAAATAAGAAATATGCCATTTCCTAGGTTGTAACCTAAATACTGTACAACCATCAGTTTTTCCCAAATTAATTTCTAAAGTTAATGTAATTCAAATCAGAATCTCAAAGGAATTCTTTTTCTGGTAGAGCAAAGAAAGTTTCTCAGCAGACTCCATCTAAAATAGGATGAGCAGGTGCTGTTCACTGAGAACACAGGCGCTCAGACTCCTCAGGCGGCTAGAGGATGTTTAAGGCTGTCAGCGCTTCTGAGTGCAGCTTGGGCACACGTCGTGTGTTTGAAATAAGGAATTCTCACTGTCTTTCATTTCTAAGAGAGTATTTCCAATTTCAATTTCTTTTACTCAAGAATTGTTTTAAAACTGTTATATATGACTAATTTATTTCATTATATTGTGGCAAAAAAATTACTGCAATTTCTCCATTTTTAGAATATATTGAAATTTTCTTTTAGGTGTCATAAATGAATAAATATTTTTAGAGTTCTTTGAACTTTTAAATCAAAATGTATACGAATAGATCAATGGAACAAAATAGAGAGCCCAGAAATATATACACACAAATATAGTCAGTTCATCTTTGACAAAAGAGCAAAGGCAATTCAATGGAAAAGGGTAGTCTTATCAACTAGCGGTGCTGAACAACTGGGCACCTTTCACAAAAATTAACTCAATTGATTGTAACCTAAATCTAAAACACAAAACTAGAAAATGCCTAGAAGATAACGTAGGAGAAAATCGAGGTGACCTTGGGTTTGGCATTGACATTTTTTTACATACAACACCAAAAGCATAATCTATGAAGGAAAAAAATTGATAAACTGGACTTCATTTAAATTAAAAATGTTTGCCCTATGAAAGACAAGCCACAGACTGGAAGAAAATCTTTGCAAAACACATATCTTTCAAGAACTGTTATCCAAAATATACAAAGAACTCTTAAAACTCAATAATTAGAAAGCAAACAGCCTGATTTAAAAATAGGCAATGGATCTGAACAGACACTTCACCAGAGAAGATACACACATGGCAAATAAGCATATGAAAAGATGCTCCACATCATATGTCATTAGAAAATTGCAAATTAAAAAACAATGAGATACCACTGTACATCCACTGTATCTCAAAATATAATGGCCAAAATCCGGAACACTGACTACACTAAATGCTGGCAAGGAGTGGGGCCAGGAGCTCTTGCTCACTGCTGGTGGGAATGCAAGTGGTACAGTAGCCACTTTAGAAGAGAGTTTGGCAGTTTCTTACAAAACTGACACCACTCCAGCCAGTCATATGCTCAAGGAGTCCCTGATATCAGCATCTGGTCCAGAAAGCCAGGGTATTTTACTGGTGCCATGACTGAGCAAATACTGGGCTCCTCCCAGAATGGGCTTATCTGACCTAGTCAGCAACCCTCTTAAGCTGAGCATCTCAGCTTTGGAAGCTTGCATCTTTTTAGTCTTTGCTAACTACGTGTGTGTGCAAATGTTTTTATAGGCACTGGGGGTAACGCCTAGAGGAATGAAGAGCTCTCTGGGTCCCTATTTAGATGGGTTTATTTTTGTATTCAATATATAATAGTAATCCATAGTATGGCTGTGGTAACAGCAATAAAAGAAATGAATGATTTATTCAGCAATAATAAGAAATGAGCCATCAAGCCACAAAAGACATGGAGGAACCTTAAATGCACATTGCTAATTTTAAAAAGCCCATCTAAAAACACTGCATACTGTATGACATTCTGGAAGAGGCAAAACTAGGCGAACAGGAAAAGATCAATGATTACTAAGGGTTCTGGGGGAGGGTGGAGGGATGGATAAGTGGAGCACAGGAGATTTTTAGGGCAGTGAAACTATTCTGCATGATACAGTGATGATGAACACGTGTCATACATTTGTCAAAACCCATGGACTATACAATGCAAACAATAGACTCTAATGTAAACTGTGAACGTCAGTTAATAATGTATCGATATTGGCTCATCATTTGTAACAATCATACCACACTAAGATGTTAATAATAGGAGAAACTAGGGGAGGACACGGGTATTACCGGGACTCTATGTACTCTGCTCAATTTGTCTATAAACCTAAAATTGCTCTAAAAAATTAAACCTATTTATTAAAAAAGATTTTTGTATATGTTTGTATGTATATATGACTGATTTTTTTTCTGAGTCGAAGTAGATGTATGGCTAGATTGAACCAACCTTGAGTACAGAATATCCCCAATAATGTTATATAATATTTTGTGCCTTGAATTCAGTTCTACTTTGATATTTATATTACTGTTCATCTCTTGTCTTATTTTCCTGATTTACCTTTATCTACCCATTTCATTCGTTTCAACCTTTCTGTTTCATTTTGTTTAAGTATATTGTTTTTTAATTGGGAAAAATATTTGTTTTAAGAAATAGAAGTCATAGGTTTTCTAATTACACATTAGCTTCCAATAGCTTCACATGTACTTCACATCAAATATCTATTTGTTACTCATTTTAGGGTTAAAATTTGTGCCTTTCCTCCTTTTCATATGTTTGGAGTTTGCTGTT